>NC_072852.1:14972362-15597362 GCF_028858705.1 Grus americana | reverse complement strand
TCTTCTTGTATACTTTGTGGCATATTCTTAAGCTTCTCCAAATCCCCCCATAGTGTAATTCCTCCTGTGTGCTGGGTATTATATACCATCCTCTCAGAGTCTGGGTGTGGACATATGGTATGGTATGTGTACGTATTTCTGGTAAATAACAGCGGTCTTTTTAATTCTTTGGATCATAAGACTTTCCAGAGATTCATCAATGCAGTGTTGTCTGGGGAACCTCTTTGTGTGAATATCCAGTATAGCAATGATGCTTTAAATAGTAAAGTTTTCTACTAGTGGCTCAGTATTGCTGAAAAAGGGAAGCATTTGAAGTCAAAATCCTCGTTGCTAAAAAGCTGCAAGTGAGGGAATATCAGCAGGCTTCTTGAAGCTCACTGTTCCTGCTGCATGATGTGTCTCTTGTGTCTATACCAAGAAGTCCTCGCAATCTTGCCCCTCTGCAACAGTGAGTGTTCTGCTCACTCATTGCACTTCCCAAGCGAAAGGGTCCATGCCCTTTAGCTCTTCATTCATCTGACACTGTTGACACACCACCTCTCTGGTTCTTTTCTCTTTGATTCCCAATGCTCTGTTTATCCCATATTTGTTTATTTCTGCACAGGCAAGAAATCTTCCAGGGTAGATGTAGTCTGAAACTGTATCGAGAGTTTCAGCTTAGCAGAGCTGTGGTGTTCAGTTGGAAGATACCAGTGACTGGCTTACACCAGGCCTGGATTGGAAGGACCATGAGCTGCAAGTGGGGAAAGGCTATCAAAATGAGGACTGAACCTTGTTCACTAAAGTAATAATAGCTTATTTTGCTTTTACCAATGAAATGTATTACTGTTGCTTGGAATGTTTTGTAATTAAGCTGGTAGCTATTATAAGCTGCCATGCAATTACCCCATAGAGGAGCTGACTTGCTATCTAGACTGTAAATGAGATCTGTTTCAGAATTCAGTTCTTTCTGGATGCTTCAAGAAAGCATATATGTTTTAACTCTGTATGCCTTACTTGTTCATTTTTAAGTATTTGTCACTTTGAATGACTTCTTTTACTCTGCATTTCCTACATCTATGGATGTAGGAGAGCACTTACATCTGAAGCACTTCACGTGAGTATGTGTTTATTCCAGGCTCTGACAGCCTGTGTATTCTTTATTTAGAAGGCTAGAGGTATGCAAGGAAAAGACACGAGTACTCTTTAGCTTACTGGTTTTGCCTGGTACTTAATGACTAAAAAATATTCTTTTCAGCAGCCCATATGTGTATAAATATATTTATTTTTTTAAATTAAAAACTTGTGGTAGGGGTGTGAATGTGTTCTCTTACCTCCTGTAATTCTGTCAGTGGAAAACCATTGGAAACTTCTGGCTCAGCACTCCTCATAAGAAGCAGTCTTTGCTCTATCTAGTTTCATTATCTTCCAAGTTTTGATTTGCGTTCACACAGTCCTGTTACAAACCCCAAGGCATCATTGCTCTAAAGGAACACCACAACTGTACAGAATGCAGCCAATTTTTAAATTAGTGGAAAGTAACCCCTTCCAGAGTCATTGCAACTTTCATTGTTGAAAAGGTAAATGCTTTTTTTTTTTTGTTGAGGAACAGGAAACTTGTAGTAGTATGTGAAGTAGTACAGCTGACTATTCACAAATGTGTAAACAGTAAACATAAGGCGTTTTGTCATCTTTGTTATGATAATCTTGGATGCAAAACACAGGGAAATTTTTGGTGGTAAAGAAATCTGCTGTAAAGTATTACCTTTTTTAAACATTGTGTTTTCTCTGAGCAATTTAGAATATACACAGTTCTAGTGCTTACACCTGAACTTGTTTTTTAAATGAATGTGGATGTGGTCACTTACAGCATTTCTGTTGATAATGTGCAGCTTCCATAGGAATTCAGTTTCTTGCATGTGCTCTCCTTAGTTTTCTTAGTATTGACTGATCTCTTAAATGAATTTTTTTTTTCTCACCTCTGGTCCTCTTATTTTTCAATACACATATAAGAGATGATGGATGAACTAGAATACAGAGTGGTACAAGATTAGCTTTCAGTCATAACCTGCGTTAGTTTATCCGTCTCATCTCATAAAGGCAGATATCTCCCAATATTCTCACTTTAGGTCTCAAACATTATCTTAATCTGTATTTGCTTCTCATACACATTTTTAATAAAGGGTCTGGAGTTTCTCTAAGACTACTTTCCTATGGTAATTTGAAGCTCCTGTATAACCAAAATAGTAAGTTTGTACTTGACTATTAGATTTTTTTTTTTTGGTACTTGCTTGCAAGTGTCTTTCACTTTACCTGCTGTTGTTGGATGCCCTTTTTGTTGATTTATTAAAGATTGTTTCTTCTGAGGCTTCCTCTTGTGTTCAAATAAGCTTATCATTTAACCACACTGACTTTTGGTTTGGTTTTCATTTCCACTTTTGTTTGTGGTGTGCATTCCTTTTGTGATTGCTTTGAAAGCTACAAAAGCATCCTTGTTGAATATAACTGCTAGTCACAGTTGTGGGGCTTTTTCCTGAAGGGGGTCAGCAATATCTTATAACTGCTGTTGGTTACATCTCACCCCAGTGAGGTATATCTGATAAAGCATTCCCTTGTTCCCAAGCACTGGTTCATTGCCTCATTGTCATTAACAATGTCGTTTTCCATATAGGTTATAGGCAACCTTTGCTTTTAACCGCTCCATTGGTTAAACCTCATAAAGGTTTAGGTAAAAGTCTTTCAAGTAATGGTCTCTTTCCACAACATTTTCAAATAATATGTAATACTGTAACTAATGGGGATCTCAGTGGTGCTTTGCAGAAGTCTCCCCAGTGTAAATGCCAGAAGCACCACTGCAGTAAGTTGTGTATGAGGACCGCCCCAAATGTCTCTTCCAGCATCAACAAGCTATTCTGACACTGCACCCCACAACTGTAGTTCTCATTTTCACTTGTCACATAAACCAGGCTACAGTTGACATTCACCTACACGGGGAAGGATATAGCTCGCTCCAGTGTACGTATGAGGCTTGCAGTACAGTGACCGACCCACACCTTGGGCACTAATTCCTTGCTGCAGACCTGAAGTGCCAAGGCTGAGTGGCCCAGCTGCTAGATCCAGGGCCACGCTCCTTCTGGCTTATCTTCCACCTCTCCCTCTGATTTGTCATGTTTCTGGTTCTACAGTGCCATGGGTTCAGTAGCTGAGTTGTTCTGTACCCATTCTGCACTAAAGATTTTTCAAAATAACTCCAGAAAGTTCAAATACCATCTTAGTTGAACTGGCATCATCACTTGCAGAGTTATGATACAGGCAAGACCCTGCTGGCTAGATCTTTGGCGATTTGTTTTCTTCACTGTAGGCAGGTCTTAGAAGCATCTTTCTGATGGCTCATGTTAGCACCCATCTGACCTAGCTGAGCACCAGGAATAAACCACCTGTGGAGAATTTGGCCATGCCTGACTTCACTATTCATTGCAGATCTGGTTTTCTCATGTTTTCAAATGGTTGAGCTGTACAGACTTCAGTAACCTTTTAAAATCACCTAATTGCAATCTCTTGTCTAACAATGCTTGTAGATTATAAGATTATTTGGCTTTTATGCCAAAGGTTTTCTTATTTAGCCTATAAAAATGCAGCCTTTACCTCAGTCATCCCTGTTTTGTGATGAATACCTGTTAATTTCTTTTTCTTAAAAATTAACTCTTAATGTTTGGAGTGGGGTTTTTTGGATGGCTGATCTAAATGCAATTTGTGCTTCATGGTTTTTCTCAAATGGTTGACTTGATTTAGTTAAGTAGTCCTTGTGGAGGTATTCTTTGTTCAGAATATACCTTTATTTGGATTAAATTTAATAAGGAGCTATCACAACTGGAATAAAAGTGCTCTATTTCAGTCATAGTACATAACCTTGTTGTAGATGGTTATTCCAAAGCTGTTTGTCATACTTTTTGTAGACAAAACCTAAACCACAGTCTTTGAACTAAAAATCAAAAGGCCTTTGAAGATATTTTGGGGTTTTGTTTTCTCGTAAGGGTCTCTTAATCCCAGTAGGGGCTTTTGTTTGGTTTGTGGGTGGGGTTTTTTGTTATCTTTTCTTTCTGTAGAGAAGGGGTTCCTTTTGGCTTTATAGTCACTCCTGCTTATCAAGACCATGTCTGTACAAGTCCTGCTTCTGTCATTCCCTAACTGAAAGCATAGGTTTATCAATACTGCCTCGATCTGTAAACCACATAAAATACATTTCAAATATTGTATGTTGTCACTGATTGTTCTTTCCACTCTTCTTTAGAATACAGAAGGATGCAAAACTTGATCTGACAACAAGGAAAGTTCAGGCATTTTTTTGAAGCATAGTTTTGATTGTCTGAGTGCCTTGTTTGTTTTTTTGGGTTTTTTTGTTTGTTGATTTGGTTTGGTTGTTTTCAGTGGCATTCTTTGTGTCTTCTGTGAACTGTTCCTGCTCCCTGCAGCTTGATTGTTTTTTCAGACTTTTTGTTTTTACCACCAGGCATTTTAACTACATACCAAAACTCCTGACCATCGCTAAGGTGGATGGGTATTATTTCTCCGTACGCTATTAGTCCAGCTAACAATCAGAGCTGCCGTGATGTTTTCTGAGCAGATGCTTCTGCTAGGTATGGTGCCCTGCCTAAGAGCTTGGAAGCAAAACAGATGCCCAGATAAGTGAACAGGGGACGTAGGTCTTGTGCTTAACTTCTGGTGTACCTATACAGCATGCCTGGAGCAAGCAGTGGTTGGAAAGTGTGGTACTTATAAGATTGTGATTGTATCTTTGAATATTGAGTAGTCTGTGAGAAGCCTTGCAGACAGGCAAAGGGTGTTTCAGCTTTATATATACAAGTAATAGCACTGTGGAATGTCAAAGGAAGCACAAGTTATTTAAAATTACAGCTGTAAATATTGCTTAGATGTAAATGTCTTAATTGCCAGGGATGTATATCTTTCGCTGTTTAAATAGATTCTAATGTGTGAAGAATATAATTGAATCTTACACATATAACTGATGTAAAATTAGTTCATTATCTCTTTCAAGTACTTGAAGCAACTTAATTGATAAATTGACATTTCTATCATATACAAAATTTTTATTTAGGCTTAAATGCCTAGAAATAA
Source organism: Grus americana (assembly GCF_028858705.1). Classification (NCBI taxonomy): domain Eukaryota; kingdom Metazoa; phylum Chordata; class Aves; order Gruiformes; family Gruidae; genus Grus; species Grus americana. The sequence continues at coordinate 15,592,247 of NC_072852.1, read as the reverse complement.
CTATTGTCTGGTCACTGGCCGGTATATCTAATGTCAGAAAAATTAGCTAAATCTGTGATTTAATGTTTGAAGAACTTGAGTGGGTTTTTTACATTGAAACTGCCAGCAAGGTAGTCTGAAGAAGCTGTTTCCCCGGGTATGCTACATAAAGGATAAATCTGGCTGTTACCATTCCAGCCTGATTTCGGCGCTCGAGTTCTGATTTGCAGCCAGGGCATCATGTTTTGTGATCGTGCTTCAAAGCTGAGCTAGAATGAGAAGTCCCTAAAAACCCTGTATTTAAATGCAATAGGAAAAGGTGACACTGACTCAATTTGTGCACTGTACACCTTCAGCTAATTTTGGGCATGTAACCCATTTGATGGAGACAAACATTGAGCAGGAGGAAATGTCTTTGAACTGCAAAAGCAAAATATCTTCTTAAACATGGAAGCCAAAGATCACACAAACTGTCATTATAACATAGGCGTTGACTTCAGCAACCTGCCCATAATTAGTAAGTTGGATAATTAAACTTTTTTAAAAGAAACCTGAGTAGGCAGTGTGATGTGGATGTAAGTTTTCTTTATTTTGCTTGGACCGTTATAGATAGAACAGCAAGCTCTAGAGCTTGTGTATTGGGTTTTTGTGGCAAGGTTTTGGTAGCAGGGGGGGCTACAGAGGTGGCTTCTGTGAGAAGCTGCGAGAAGCTGCTAGAAGCTTCCCCCATGTCCAAAAGAGCCAATGCCAGCCGGCTCCAAGACAGACCTGCTGCTGGCCAAGGCCGAGCCCATCAGTGATGGTGGTGGTGCCTCTGGGATAACAGAGTTAAGAAGGGGAAGAAACCACAAAAAGCAATTGTAGCCAGAGAGAGGAGTGAGAATATGTGAGAGGAACAACTCTGCAGACACCAAGGTCAGTGAAGAAGGAGGGGGGAGGAGGTGCTCCAGGCACCTGAGCAGAGATTCTACCTGCAGCCCATGGAGGGTGGTGGTGGTGATGGAGCAGATATCCACCTGCAGCCCATGGAGGACCCCACACCAGAGCACGTGGAGGCACCTAAAGGAGGCTGTCACCCTGTGGGAAGCCCGTGCTGGAGCAGGCTCCTGGCAGGACCTGTGGCCCCATGGAGAGAAGAGGAGCCCATGCTGGAGCAGGTTTGCTGGCAGGACTTGTGACCCCATGGGGGACCCACACTGGAGCAGTTGGTGAAGAACTGCAGCCCATGGGAAGGATCCATGTTAAAGTTTGTGGAGGACTGTCTCCCGTGGGAGGAGCTGTCTCCCAGGCTGGAGCAGGGGCAGAGTGTGAGGAGTCCTCCCCCTGAGGAGGAAGGAGCGGCAGAGACCAGGTGTGATGAACTGACCGCAACCCCCATTCCCCGTCCCCCTGTGCCGCTGGCAGGGAGGAGGCAGAGAAATGGGGAGTGAAGTTGAGCCCAGGAAGAAGGGAGAGGTGGGGGGAAGGTGTCTTTAAGATTTGGCTTTATTTCTCATTGTCCTACTCTGATTTGATTGGCAATAAACTAAATTAATTTTTTTGCCCAAGTTGAGTCTGTTTTGCCTGTGATGGTAATTGGTGAGTGATCTGTTCCTGTCCTTATCTTGACCCATGAGCCTTTCATTCTATTTTCTCTCCCTTGTCCTGCTGAGGAGGACAGTGATAGAGTGGCTTTGGTGGGCACCTGGCCTCCAGCCAGGGTCAACCCAGCACAGCTTGTCACAAGGAATTCAGATACTGGTTTGGGGAATTGTTCTTGAGATGTCTGCTCTGTGCATTTTAAGCTGGTGGGCTCTGTGTTGCTTAATCTGAAATCATGAAGCTGTAGCATGCCACTAGGATGAAGAATGGAAATAAATAGAGTTCCCAGGTGATATAATCAAATCATAAAGAAGCACCAAGTTAAAGTCCAGTCCCAGTTGTAAGAAAGAGCAAAATTTTTCATACAGTTGTTGTAACTTATTGAAGTGGCAACAGGTGAAGCAAGGAGTTTCTACTTTCTGTGCCTTACAGTGAATGAACCTTCTAATGATTTGTTACATGCTTTTTCTTGGGAGTCCATTTAATACAAGTTTTTTTAAGGGGGTTGTGTGTGTGCATATTCATATTCCCACCAGTTAGAAAGACATGTCAAACAGAGCATATTTTTGACTGCTCCACAGTAAGCGGGGGAGAAGAGGTTAGGATGTGTGTGTTTTGTTTTGTTTGGATTTTTTTTTCCTTTAAACATAATCATATCGTGAAGAGCTTTCTGTGAGCTGGCAGTGTGATTTACTTTTTTGAAAGTTCTGCGTAAAACTAAGAAAGGACATGTTATAATTTGTGGAGTGATACATTTCTGAATAGCTCGAACTAAATCTAAAAGTCAGGTTTTGTCTTTGGGTCTAACATTGCTACTCTTAAACGTTCTGCTTTCAAGTGGCTGTGGAATTGGAACAGAATAGGTTTGTGTTCCATTAAATGCCTGCGTTGCAGTGCTTTGTTTGAAGTAAACGTGAAAAAACTTGCTGTGACAAGCTTGGGTTTTATTCGATTGGCCTTGAAAACGTCATACAAGTAAAGATAATGGAAAGATCTGAAAAATGACCTTTTTATTATTCAAATGTTTCCTTGCAACATTGGAAATGCAACCACGACAGCGTTGTGCTGATATAGGAGAACCAAAAAATTCAGTTGAGCGGTCTAGTTCATTGTCCAAGCTGAATGAAATACTAAATATAAATGGCATTTGAGAGGAAAAAGAAACTGTATTTTTAAAATCCTTCAATATGCAGTTTTAACAACACAGGTAAGGGAAACCTTCAAATATTTTATTTGGAAAGTGTCAGAGATACATTAACCACTTCTTCCTTATTGTCCTGTTTTTTTAAACTATCCCTTTTCCAATTCTTTGTGTTATTAGAAACAAAAAGTTTTAAGGTGATTTGGAGTAAGAAGTTGCAGCAAGAAACTTGTAATAAACTCGTGCTCTAACCTGTAATTCTGGGCTTTTGAGAAAGACACAACTTTCACAGCTCTGAGTTTTGTTCTGATGTATGGTGGTGCTTTACTCTGCCATAGGAATAGTTTTCCCTTATGGAATGTGTAGACTTGTTCACGGACTTTTCAGCATAATTTAAGAAAACTTTTTAATAGCTTCACCTTTGGGAGTGCCCTAAGCTGATTTCTGTATTATGTAATTTAAACATTGATAGTATTAAATTTATGTCACTGTGTATTCTTTTTATTTTGTTTAATATGGAATTACAGATTTTGCATGGAGCTTGCTTTTTACACTTTAGGAGATAATGATTTTTCAGGTGTAAGTTGTTAATGTTTAGAGTGTACTTGTTCCAAACGATACATTACCCAAAAGTAAATTTCTGGGTAGAATTACTATCGGTAGCTAAAAAAAGCTTTTAGGGTTGAATCCAGCATGACATTATATGTTCATATAACCAATTTCCATGTACTACACACTTTCAGACTGTAACTTTTCATGCTTCCTTTAACATGAACTTTTTCAAAGATTGGGAAAACGTCCATCTAGCAAAATTCATGGGGAGGTACAAACCTCAGGTAGATTTTAACGGCATTACCAACAGTAATAGGTTTGTAAACTGGCTTTGATATAATCTGGGTTTGAGAAACCCACTCTGCTCCTGGTGAATGAAACACTTGGGTAAAAGGCCATTGTCGATGCCTTCTTTAGCTTGGATGGCTCTTATTTGAACTATGTGATTATAGCCTTCAAAACATCAATTAAATACAGTGAGTGCCTCCACTTTGGTAGTGGCAGACAACTTTGTGCTTCCTGTAGCTATTAGGCTTGGCCAGAGCATGGGAGAGTGAAAACTGACCTGGCATGTTGGTGCTCAGTGCTGCTCCTAAAATCCTAGCCAGTGTCTTTCCCAGTTAATCAAAGCAAAGTCATCAGGGGAGTGGAAGAGCTGACCACACAGATTACTGGGCGGGAAAGGCTTGATGCAAAAGCAAAGAATAAGATAGGGAAGACAGTATTTCTGAACTAAAAATTGAAGGTGGCTAAAAAAGGGGAAATCTCCTAAATACTTACTGTGTTGCATGTAAATGGATGAATGATAATAGTACAGGAGAGCTGGAATTACTCTAAGCTTTAACATACAAATATTATTTCTCTTGTGCTTTGTGGTGATGTTTTGAGCTCTTACTGAAGTTTTTCTTAATGTAGGTTACACACTACAAGCAATATCCACCCAATACAAGCAAAGTATATTCCTACTTTGAATGTCGTGAAAAGAAGACTGAAAATTCCAAATTAAGGAAAGTGAAATATGAAGAAACTGTTTTTTATGGTTTGCAGTACATTCTGAATAAGTACTTAAAAGGTAACTGTCTCAAATTCTTGTAAACCTTTACCTGTAAATATTTTTTTTTTCTCAAGCCTTGCTGGAGTTTTGTAGTTGAAATAATTCCAGGTTATCCTGGCACAGTGCAGGTAGTGACTTGCACTTATGACATGCATAAAATCTTACTTATGTGATTCTGAAAATGGGATGCCCACTCTTCTAAAACGGTATTGACTTCTTAATTCAGATAACTCTCTACTATGTTTCTTCATGCCAATGGCTTATTAAAAATGAAGAGATGTTCATATCCCAACTTCAGTAGGCTAAACTGAAATGAATGGAAACAGGCAAGACTGTGCATGGAATCACAAGAAGATAGAAGGTTTCAGGAGAAAATACATCTCATATTTTGAACGTAACCTTTAGTCTGTATTTTCTGTAGTTACTATGTAAGCTAATAATGGTTTTAATGTCCCTTAAATTTTGGTTGCCACTCAGTGTAGACTTGAATACAGTGGCTATGTGTGAAAGTGTTTTCAGTATTGACAATTTTAAGAGTAACACCTGGAAATTCCTTGATGCAGTTTAAGATTTTGTTTGCTTTTTTACATTATGTGTAAATATCACCTGTTCTGACCTGAATGCAAGTTGCCTTCTGCTAAGCTTTAGAAGGAAAACTTTAGTCAAATGGCTTACAGATCTTTGTCTTGATCCAGAATCCACAAATATCTCTGCCAATTCTGCCAAATATTGGAATTTGGCCATAATCAAAACACTTGATAGTCTTGTTTCTTTTCTCTTTAGCAATCTGAGGATTGTTCTCTAACGTTTCCAGTAGATGATTGGTCCTAAAGTAGTAGCAATTCTCGTTCAAATAATGTGGTTAGTCTGTCAGTTCCTGTCGCAGAAGTGGTTAATCAAAGACTGGTTGTAAGGCAGCCTCTCCATGGTGATTCTCCCTGAAGCAGCGTAGCTTAACCCTTGTGCTGGTCTGGTCATGTCTTGTTGCATGTGCTGACTTGCACAATCATCGCATTTTTCTGGGAAAGCACTGCTACTAAAACTCTTGACAGGTTATTGACTGTCATAAAATAGTAGTGATCTTCAACTGTTCCTGAGTCACATGCAAACCATGTTTATTTTATCCTGTTGGTTTCTTGAGCATCCTAATCTATATAATAAATGGATGTAAAATTTGTTTTTTACATAGTTAGTGTACTGCATTTGACATGTTTTCCATGTCTTTGTTGGAGGCAAAGTGACTTTTCTGTGTCTGAACTTTTTTGTTATTTATACTTTTTTATAATTTGATGAGTATCATCAGTTTCTAAGCTTTCATCTGTTTCTGAAACCACAGGTAAAGTAGTGACCAAAGAGAAAATCAAGGAAGCCAAAGAAGTATATAGGGAGCATTTTCAAGATGATGTCTTCAATGAAAAGGGATGGAACTATATTCTGGAGGTAAAAACTTAAGAAAATAGTATGAGATGATCATGAAGGATTTATGAATCAACTGTAGAATAAATAAAACTGTCTCTCCTTTTAACCATGATAGTAAAGACTGGATAAATTTAGCTTTTTATGTTTAGTGTGCAGGGAGTAGCAGCTGTCAAAGAATAATCATATAATTGTAATTCCTTTGAGAAAAGTAATTTTTATCCTTTCAGATGCCAAATATGGTTTTGCAGGTAATAAGGATTTATGGCTGCTGTCAGACAGCTAGTCTAAGTGGGGGCTTGTTGGCAAGTCTCCATGTATAATAGAGCGCTTAGTGGTTGCTTGCATCATTTACATTGTTTTCTGTAACTAATCATAACCATTTTTATTCTAATGCAGAAAGCATTACAACTTCTTGCATGTGGAAATAGTTCCAGAAAATACATGTTCCGTTCAATTGTTTCCTAAATTTTTCAGGATAATTAAGTTGAACTTTATTATGAAATACAAGGCTTGAGCACTTCTGACACACAAATCCTTCCAAATTAAGTCTTTCCACAATTATCCTCTTTTCCTTTTGTCTAAAAAGGTGTCAGTCTTCAAGTAATTGCAAACATCTCTTCTGTATAAAAGCAGCAGATTCAGACTAGTAGCATTCATCAGAGCTGTTCTAATCTCTGCAGTTTAATTAAATGCAAAGTTTCATTGTGGGTTCTAGTGAATGGATATTTTTGGCATTTGAGAACACAATTTTTAGTTCTTTGCATTTATTTTTTCTCTGGATACCCTGACTGTATGTATTTTATGGTGGCATCTGTCTATGAATACATGTGGATGGCATCTTGTAACCAGGGCGGGCCATAAGGGGTCCAAGAGAAAAATTAATTTCTAAGAGGGAGTTATGGGGAGGTTTGTAGAGGACTTGGATCCATTTGAAATAACTACAGATGTGAATTCAATCCATATTTGTGTTTAAGCTATGTTATACATTGTGAACTGCTCTCATCTGTATTTAAAGTAATCTTGATCACTCTTTGGCTAAACTAAATTAATACGCTTTTAATGCTGCATGTCTGTCCACACTGAGTTTTAACATTGTTTAATTCCGTTTCACTGCATGCTTTTGGCTTAGTCAAAAGAACCCTTCTTGCATACCCCTTGCATACTGTATTAATAAATTATCGTGAGCCTTTTTGAAGGCTTCATGTCCTTTTTTAAACCAGAACAGACATCTCCAAGTCTGACAACTAAACCCTGTGTGGTATATAAACACAGTTTGCTTCAGCATATCACACTTTGGAAGAAACTTTTAAACTCTGGTGTAGAAGAGACTTCTGATGTGTTTGGGGCACTGGAGAATAGGTTTTGATGCAATTTATGAATCTGTGTAATTTCTCTGAATTGATACAATTTTTGTTGCCTTTAAAGAATATCTAATGAGAAGCTTTCTGTCAAAAATATTAATATACAAAACACTTACAAGTATTATCAGCTTAGTTTGCAAAGCTTTTTCAGAAAGGTATAATTACTCTTTTAGAGTAACTTTTTGCAGCTTACTCTTTTTCAGAAGGCATATTCCACACAAGGTTTAGTCCTTCAGGCATGAAAGACTGAATTTGACAAAAGAACGACACTTCAAGATTAGATTTCATGTTTACTGAATAATTGAGATGATAAAATATTTTTTTAAAATAGATGTTAAATGGATCCTACTCTAATAAATTAACAAATCACACATCTATACTAAGCAAAACTAGGGATTTTTTAAGACCTAGATAATAGCTAAACTTTTTTTTAGCTTACTTCATGTGAAAGCACTGAAGAAAACTGAGTAGCAAATATTTCTTGTTCTGTAGATAGAATTCATGTATTTTAATAGAATATTTAAGTATTCCTAAGTCAAATTGCACAAGGAATACAACTGATAATCATCATTTGGTTTGGTAAAGAGACTATTTTTTAGGTTACAGGATTTTCCTCCTTTTTTGATAAACATGGATTTTTTTTTTTTATTTATTTGGGCTGGGGGTGTGCAAACAAACCAAATTATTTTAAGGGTTGAAAGAAATGAAGAAGAAAGCTTTATCAATAAACTCACAGCCTGACTTTTATCCATTGCAGTCAAATAAAGAGAGGTAGGTCCTAAACTTTCCTGATGTTTAACAACGTCACTGTTTCTTACACAGAAATATGATGGTCATCTTCCTATAGAAATAAAGGCTGTTCCAGAGGGCTCTGTAATTCCCAGAGGAAATGTTCTTTTCACAGTAGAAAACACAGATCCAGAGTGCTACTGGCTCACGAATTGGATTGAGGTCAGTTTTGGGAAGTTAACATGTTTTTTCTAAGTAAATATTAATGCTCTTAAATTAAAGGCTGAATCCCTTATTGGTTTAAGGGGAACGTCTGGCAGCTTTTATTTTCTGCCTTAAATATGCCTGAATTCTTTTTTTTTTTTTTTTCAAGTGTTCTTACACAGACCTTGTTTCCTTACCTGGCAAGAGGTGGTAATAATTTTACAGGAAATTCACACCAGTATTTTTATCCACAAGGAAAGGAGGATGAGGGCAGTTGTGTGTCTGTAGCTTGGGAGTGATAACTCCTGAGATGGTCAATACCTGGTCTACGTTATTAAAGTATTATAAAGGCTAATTACTTTAGCTCTAAAGCAAACTGTTGGAGGCATCGATACTTTCCAAATGGGTGATGAAAATAAATAGACCTTTTTGTGCCCGATTAAATGTCAAGTGGGGATTCTTAAGTCCTAAGCAAACATACACCTAATAATGTGATGGGTTTTGTTTTAGACTATTCTTGTGCAGTCATGGTATCCAATCACAGTGGCAACAAACTCCAGAGAGCAGAAAAAGATTTTGGCCAAATATTTGCTAGAGACTTCTGGCAGCTTAGAAGGACTGGAATATAAACTGCATGACTTTGGCTACAGAGGAGTTTCTTCACAAGAGGTAATACTAGTTACCTAATAATTTGAGAAGTCTAATTGTTCTTAACTATAAAGGATTGTAGCATGTATCTGTTAACAATTTTGTCCCTGTTCAGCAGTGAAATTGTGACCGCATAGAGCACGGTGTTTGGACTTATTGTGGAGGGGGGAGATCTGGGGTGGGGGGGTGAGTGTGCCTGAGCTGCAAGCACTAGATTGGGAGAGGTTTTTTCTGTATGGAAGCTCTTTCCTGTGTGAATGCATGAAGAAGGTATTGGTGACACAGGAACTGAGAAGGTTTTGCTGTTATAAACTACTGCTAGGTGGTGACTGGATTTAGGCTTCTATATTTAGTGTGGCAACTGAAAGTTGTGTCTTTTTCAGACTGCAGGAATAGGAGCTTCAGCTCATTTGGTGAACTTCAAAGGAACAGACACAGTAGCAGGAATTGCATTAATTAAAAAGTACTACGGTACAAAAGATCCAGTTCCAGGATATTCTGTTCCAGCTGCTGAACATAGGTAAGATACTGGTCTACTAAAGCTTTTTTAAAAAATAGCTTAACAAAATGTATTTTTTCTTATCCATCTTTGTATCCAGAAATATTAAGCTGTTTCACTTATGTGATATAGTATTAGCCATGACTGATCCAGCTGTTGAGGCTGAAGTTCAATACTGATGCACCTGTATGTTCGAGGGGCATAACAGTGGCATGGTTGTTCTTAACTATAAATGTGTTTTAAGTGTTTTTAACCTTCTTATTATTGTCTCAGTAAATATGGATGATTCTTTTTAGAATGGACATGAAGACTTACAGGTAAAAGTAAATACTGAGGATTGACATTAGTTTTAAACATAAAATCATAAACTGTGAAACCATATAAGTTGCAATTCTGGACTCTCCCAGATCATGCTCTCCCTCCAGAAGAGGCAGTTGCTCTAAAGCTTCCCACCAGCATAACTAATTCAGCCAATGGTAAATCCTTGATCTCTCACTAAGAATTGTGAATGAGTTTTTAAGAATAAGGAACTGGTCTCAAACAGGCATTTGAGATGAAGAGCTCTCATTCTTTTATATCCAAATCTTATACAAGGTCTGGAGTGAATGCAGATCCTTGGATTTCACTTGCATGTCTACATAATGAAATGAGCAGAATATAAAGGAAGGAACAGTTGCTTTTTTTCTTATTGAGTACAAAATCTAGTGCTTTTAAATAATGAATATTTTTACTTAAGATTGCAAGACAGATAATGGAAAGGCTTACATGAATAACCCTCCTAGGGTAGTGGTCATTTTTGAAGGAACACTGCTTCACATAACTCTCTGGACCACTGCTGTGGTGCTGTTCTAGAACTGCTTGATCAGTAGAAGTGACAAATTTTGTCTGAAATGTCTTCTCCTAGCTTAATACTACAGTTAAATCAAAAAATGATGGCCCAAGCAACTATAAAATTCTTTGTAATGAAAGCAAGAACATGGAGTCAGAGAACAAGCATCTTTTGCACAGCGTATTGAAGTGGTGGTATGAGAACAGGCATAAACTGCCCTAGTTAAAGTTCACGTTACCAAAGGCAGACTGCAGTCACCCTTTTCAAGTTTACCCAAAAACAGTCTCATGCAAGAGACCCAAATTTTTCCAGAATTGGAAACTGGAATTCCAATGTGAGGTGGTGTTGTAAGTGTGGTGCTTGCCTCTGGCATGTCACCAGGGCTGTTCCTTGGACTGCCCTGACCTCTTCGAAACAAATTTTGTCTTTTCTCTTCACTACTGTGATCTGGGGCTTGTCCACACAGAAGTTAATGTCAGCATTTTATGGTAAAAATTCAATGTCCACTAGGTCTTACTGCACACTTATGCTTTGTATGAGAACTTTTTTAAGTATTTGCACACAAGTTACTAATGTCAGTTATGTCAGCTGGTCTGTGACAGCCGTGTACAGCCACTGCAGATCAACTGGCATTCAATAACTTATTACCTCTCTTGGCAACTCTGTTTTATGTGCTTGCCTCTACCCTTGTACCAAGGGTAATGCCCTGAGGTTCCTCTAGAAGAATGTTTGTATGAGTGAGCATAATGGTTTTAAATTGCTATTAAAAGACAAAGTAAATTGTGTTTTCTTCTAAGATTTTTCTAACGTATGCTGCTAGTCCTCTACATTCCATTTTGTAGCCTGAAGTTGCCAGAGCAGATGTTCTGTTCTTGTGTCTGTAGTACCCTGACTGAATCTCAGATTTGAAAGAGAAACTCTCTCACAAACATAAAATAAATTTTTAAAAATCACATTTACATATGAAAGAAGATTCATGTGTCAAGTGTTTGTCTGAGTTCCCAAAGATTAATCCAGGGTGTTGTGTATTTAGTATATAGTATATTTACTATCCAGCAACACAGCTGATAAGCACATAGTTTATGCTGTCTTGTAATCATATTGCCTATTGTTATCTTGAACTGTTACTGGTAGGAAATACAGAATGTGTGATTTAACATATAAATGCTGCTCTAATGTGAATCTTTCAATTGACTTTACAGTACCATAACAGCTTGGGGGAAAGATCATGAAAAAGATGCTTTTGAACACATAGTGACACAGTTTTCTTCAGTGCCTGTATCTGTGGTTAGTGACAGCTACGACATTTACAATGCGTGTGAAAAAATATGGGGTGATGACTTAAGGCATATAATTGAAGCCCGAAGTCCAGAGGCACCACTTATTATTAGACCAGATTCTGGGAATCCTCTTGACACTGTTTTAAAGGTAATACTTTCTTGAAGTCATTTGTATACAGGGTTGGGAAGGGCAATTGTTTTGTAATGACTGGTTAACAGAAGATATGCTCTAACTTGGTATGCACAGTATATAGTTGATGCTGGATAACTTGGATCTATGAAAAATGTAAACATTTACCTCATCTCAATATAGATATGGAAACTCTTTTGCAGTGTGAATAGTTTAATCTTTTCCATCAAACCCATTCTTGCATACCATTCTTGAAGCTTGTACAACAGTTACCAGTTTTGCTGGTCTAATGATGCTGGAATGATTCTATAAAGAGAAACTCTCATTACTTAATAAGAAATAAAATGGGAAACAACTTGAGTATTAATAAATGCTAGGCCAATAAGATTTCTTGCCACCAATTTTGGGTATCTTGGTGTTCTGTATTAATGTAATTCACTTGTTTTATACTACTGTAATGGTTTAACTCCAGCTGGAAACTGAGCACCACACAGCCGCTCACTCACTTCTCCCCTCCCCAGTGGGATGGGGAAGAGAATGGAAAAAAATCTCATGGGTTGAGACAGACAGGTTAATAGGATAACAAAGGAAAGGAATAATTATTATATATAAAAAACAAGTGTGATGCACAAATACAATTGCTCACCACCTGTGGGGGAAAAAAAAAAACAACCTGATGCCCAGTCTGTTTCCAAGCAGTGATCCCGCCTCCTGGCTAGCCTCCCCAGTTATATATGGAGCATGATGTTATATGGTGAGGAATATCCCTTTGGCCAGGCTGGGTCAGCTGTCCTGGCTGTGCTCTCCCGGCTTCACCTGGCAGGGTGTGAGAAGCTGAAAATTCCTTGATTTAGTGTAGATACTACAACTACCTGGCAACACCTAAAAACATCAGTGTGTTACCAACATTAGTCTCATACTAAATCCAAAGCACAGCACTGTACCAGCTACTAGAAAGAAAATTAACTTTATCCCAGCTGAAACCAGGACAGCTACAAATACAAGTTTAGCACTCTTTTCCCTGTTGTAAGATGTGCATTTAAGTCAGTGGCACACGACTTCCAAGTTAAAAAATGCTTCTTGCCTTGAAGCTCTTTAGAGATCATAATGATTGCTGTAGTTCTATAATAAAATCTGTTGATACCTCTGAATTTGAGTAGCTGTCAGCACTGTTTTAATAAGAAAGTAGGGGAGACTTTAGTTATGTTGGTGCTCTATCAAATTAGATCCATACAACTCTTAACACTCCCCTCCCCCCCCGCCTTGGGACAAGTGACATATCACAAATAGGAACTTGAAATAATCTTTATCAGAGCTGATAAGACAAACTCCGAACAGCAGTGTTTCATTTTAATTATTGGTGGCTAACAAAATCGCAGAAAACTGAAAGCCTCATCCACCATCTTAAGGGAAGTTAAAAGAAGAGCGGAATCTTCCGTTGAGATATTTAATAGCAAAACCTCACAGCAACCACAGAGAGAAAGGAGGGAAGCATGGTTTTGATTAGCTCTCAGGTACAAGTTCATAAAGGCCATATGGTCTGTGACTGCTTTAATCTAATAGCTTCCACCACAATGGCTGGCATGCTTTTTGTTTGTGTGCCTATGTGGATAGATTTAGAGAGGATATGTGGGTGTATTTATGGATATTTTTTTTTTGAGAGCTTGACTTACAGTGGAAAATTGTGTTCCCTTGTTGGAATGACAGGTGTTTATTTTTATTTTGAACTGTGTCCCTTCTCTTTTCAAATAGGTCTTAGAGATCTTAGGGAAGAAGTTTCCCATTACAGAAAACTCAAAAGGCTACAAGTTGCTGCCACCATATCTCAGAGTTATTCAAGGGGATGGTGTGGATATCAACACATTGCAAGAGGTAGGAGATCCTGTTCATGTGTCAGGGTGACGCTGTCAATGTTGATATTTAATCTGGATTCTGTTATGACTAGTCAGATGTTGCAGCTTCTCTGCTGACCCCACCCTGCCCTTCATTCCAGACACTAATAGGGATATCCTAATCCATAAAACAAATTCATTAAAACTCCACAGGGAATTAGTAAGATGCATAAAAAAAACCAAAAGGCATTTCCTAATCCCCCTGTTGTAACCTTTCTCCCACTGTCTCTCCTTTTGTTTGCTTTCATCCTGCTTGTCAAGTCTAATTCAGATCAAAATCTGGCAGTGTTTGGTCCTTTCATTGATATCTAAAGCACACTGCATGATTGCTGTGCTATAGCAATAGTAGTAATTAACTGGCTTGGCTCATTAGTTACATACCATCTGAAGTGTGTTTGAACTCAGATTTTGAAGGTGTGGGTTTTGAAGGGGACCTTTTAAAAACAAGGGTAAGGGAAGAGACTTCCTTGTTTGGCAGCTACTGGAATAAGGATTGTTGAAACCCCAGAAAACCTGGATAACAAATTAGACTGTAGTGTGAGTCAAAAGTGAAATTTCATCAGGACAAAAATTGGTTATTTAGTAGATGCTACATGCTTGAAACTAGTTATAAATTCACCACTATTGACTAGATGGAGATACTAGGTAATATAATGTGGTTACAAAGGTACAGACTGCAGTCTGTTGACAGATGACAAAGGGCATCTAAAAGGAGGAGAACTTGATCAGGTTTGTCCTGGAGGATCATTCATTGTCAGCTGTATTACAGTTAAAAACAGAAATAAATTTAAGAAAATTTTTCTTGATTTTATTTACGCTTGTCTTAGCTTTCCAGATCGATACATTCTTACATTCTTCTTAACAAAGTTGGCTCTTGCTGCTCCTTAAAACTAGGAGTAAGAGAGACATCAGGCTTGCTTTTTTTAGCTAGTCTGAAACTATCTGCATATCTAATATGGGCACACAATGTGAACCTCAACCACGGAACTCAAATTTGTTGCTCAGATCCTTAGAGAGCGGTTAATACTGAGATTGTTACCTGATATGCCAACTGTAGAGCAGTCACACACTACAGTTTTGTTCTGCCTCCAATGGCCTTTAAAGCAAATTTTATTTTCCTTTATTCTTTGATCCCATGTGGCTTTCTGAGCATATACAACTGTGCTAATAGGCTTAACAGAACACAAGCATGAGAGGTTAATAGCTGTAAAGAAAATCTTATCGTTAGATACTAGGGCAAGAGACTCCTTTGTTAGGCAAAGTATGTTGTGGCTGAGATTTTCATGATTCATGACAGGAGAGAAACTGGACTATTAATCCTTTCTTGTAAGGAACTCAAAGGTTACTTTCCATAAGTTAGATTGGACAAAATTCAAGGATGCTCATATAGCATCAATTGTAATCAAAATATTAAGACTAGTATTTAAAATAGTTACATTAGAAGAAAAAATACACTGCTCTCCAAATTCTAAACAGAGCAGGAAAATAATTCCAGCAGCTAATGGGAGAGGATAAGAACCAGAAGGAGCAATTCTTTGTTCAGATGATCTGCCTGTTTACATATTTTCCTCATCAAACAGTAACTGATGATGAGGAAAAGTCTACCTGTAATGTGTAGTAGAAGAGGGTTGAAGATCTAATTCCACGAGACTTACAGAGCAGATGTAACTCACTGCTTTCAAGTGGCCACCACCTTACCTCTTCCAGACTTTGTAATCTTGCTGTGCACCTCATGTCAACTTTGGTCATTGAACCGCTGGTCATTAAACTAATTTAGCCCACACATGTAGCAGCAAACTAACTCTGCCAAAAGTGATCAATTTTGTGGTTTAGCAAATTAAATGAGCCCAAAAAAGGGGCCAGTACTCACCAGCACAGTACAGGATTAAAAATAAACTGCTGTTTTGAGCTGGGAGAAGCATGCAGGAAGGAAAGAGACACTTCTCTTTTGATATCAGCAAGTTATGTTGGAGCAAAAGGACCATGATTGTGCAGCCTAATTTTACTCATATTTAAATTTCATGGATCTCGCTCCTCTTAAATCAGCAAAACTAAGGTTACTGTGCTGACTTTTGGAAAACTGTGTAATAACTTGCCATTTAAAATAATAAAAAAAAAAAAACCAAAACAAAAAACCCACCCCAAAACCAACCCAACCCTGTAGTACAATTCATCCTTTTCAAAAAGGAGTTCATATGAACAAATATGAACGTATTGTTGTGGCCACCTTCCCCCCCTCCCCCCTGCCATAGCCTATGCAAGTGATTATTCTAATTACTCCATATCAGCCTTAGGTTCTAGGCATGATTTATAGTTATGGATCAGGTGCAAGGTAATGGGTACAAAAGGAAAGTCTAGAATGAGTGATGAACAATCAGTCTCATTTAACTATCCAAACTAGCTGAAACAACAATATAGAAAACAACTCGGTATAAACTGGATTTTAAAATTCTTTGTTTTAATAGGGGATGCTGGTAGAACAGGTAAGGAACCTTTTCTGACTTTTTTCTTTCACTTTTTCTAAAATCATTCCAATCTGCTAATTCCACAATATACTACACTTTCAAAGGATTTTCTTTGAACATTCAATTTCCAGATGTCTTTGAATTTTATACAGAGAAGATCCTCTAATCTGGAGTCACAACTGATATATTAATCATGCTTATAATGGTCAGAGGAAGCTGGTCAAAACCTTGACACTTGCACTGTTCTCCCTCTATAGGTTTGAAAGTGTGACACAAGAAATTCTGTGTCTTGTTTTCCTTTGTGAGAAGTTTCAGTTGTTTCAGATCTCCCCCTTTTCTTCTTCCCTATTACTGCTGCTGTTTGCCATCTTCCCCATACCTAAGGAAGCTGTTAGCTGGGTCACTGGTAGAGACAGAGCTGTCTTTCAACTTAGTCTCAATTTCCCTTCCCTTCCACTCCTCACCAGCCAAAGATCAGTCTGAGTAAGGAAATCCCTTGGGAGAGAGTGGAAAGGTGGAAGCCAGTTCTTTACCAAAGGTAAGTGAGGAGTTGTGCCTGTGGCACAAGGTGAACAAATCATCTGTAAATGAGAGCAGCAACACTAGCTGAAAGGAGGGTCACATTTCTTCTCACCCAGGCGAGAAGGTTAAGCGGTCATGGCCCAGCTATGCTGTACTTGTGCTAGCATCTGGTAACCTACAAGTACCAGCGAACACGAAGTCTAAGCATTGTTTACCTTGGTAGGATGTTGTTTGTGCTACATCTTTCAGGTGTGTTCAAGCGAGTTCAATGTCAGACCTGATCTGTAAAACTGGATGAGGAAAGGAGTGTAGAATACATTGCCTCAGGCTTGGCCAACAGTTCACATGGCTTCAGGCTAAGTCAGCATCTGGACAGAACTTGATCAGAGTCCAGGTGGAGTTTACCTACATTTGCCTTTTGAAAAGACAGTGTAGGTAAGCAGGGTCCGTATTCGGGCCCAGTCAAGTCCGGTTTCTTACAGTACTATTGGGCCTTATGCTTAAGGAGAGGTTATACAAAAATCCCTTTTCTTACCCTTCCTTTGTCATCCTCGGTTACTTCTGAGATGCGCAAGGAAGAGTATAATTCATTTCTATCCTAGGTACCCCTTTCAAGGAGAACCTAATCACCTGAAAATACAGATTCCTTTTGTGCATGGTCACTGTCTGAAATGATATGATGACTATTGCTAAAATCCACAGGATTGTCACGTATCGAAGGGGTATTTGTTCAGGATACAAAGCTTCCAAAGGGTTCCCTTAAGTGAAAGTCATGGTGCTAGTGCCTGAGATTTGTTTCGCTTGGCTTCTTGGCAGAGGCTGAATAAGCTGGTACCATTAGAATAATGGAAACTCACTGATGAAATCTCTACTGGAGAAATCTCTGGTAAAAATGTAATGGGAAGGTGTTCGAGCATACCCTCAAAAGGTTATGGCTCTGCAGTCTGCCTCTCCTCTTGGCTGGCCTCTGTCAGGTATTCAGAGTTTGAGAGTATCTGTGAAGAGACAGTCCACATGTGACTAAATGGATAAACAAAATACTAGTATACTCTTTTGTTTACATTAGCTACCCATTTGCCACTGTCTGAAATTGGAATTGTCTCTTTTTCTTTCTTTTTTTCTTATGAAACATTAATTTTGCCTTACCTGTCCCTTAAAAAAAGTGGCTTGACATCAGTAGCTCCTGAAACAGCCCTGTTGAGTGTTACTCTGGCATTTCCTTTTGACGCAGAAGGCTGAGACTGCACAAAAGATTACCAGATGTCTGACAATGCTGATTTTTGAAACTCTGCACTGTTCCCCATAGATGATGTCCTTCCATTCTGCTTCTCACATTCCTGTTGTCTGGCTGGATGGGGTTTTGCTATTTCACCCACTCTGAAGTTTTCTCACCTACTTCTGTTAGTAAAATGTTTAGAAGATAGGAGTTGAGACATACTCTTATTGAGGCTATAACCATCGTTTCAGGCTATCGTGGGGGTGACAGGTCAGGGAAACAAATCTTGGCCATTTATGAGCATGACTAAACTAGCACCCATTACTCCAGGCCAGAGGATGTCACGTTTGTCTGCATAGAATGAGGGTGGGAGTGAAATTGTATAGTAAGTTTTAGCTTGACTGTTGTTAGCCGTGCAGGTCACATTGATCTGTATCTGTCTGAGAAGGTGGCAAAACAAACTTTCTGAGCAGCTTTACTTCCATTTCCTATCTTTGAAATTGCTAACCTAATCCTAGACAATGTGATTTTCAGGACGACTGCTCTGTTGAAGTCATTGGTCAAAGTGGGTAATAACTTTCTGGAGTTGATGAGCAAGATGACTGCTTTGTTTTAGGATACATGCTATTCTTTGAGGTCTTCCCATAATTCTGAGAAGATGGAAGGCTCTGAAATATTCCTATAAAGTCTTTTATTTTCTTTAGAGCTCTGATTTGTCTGGACACAGCATTACTGTGCTACCCTAGTTTGGGAAGTATTTATGCCAGCATGGTAATAGTTTTACAGTAAAAACTTTCTATAATTGTGCCATGCTGGAATCACAAAAAAAAAAAAATGCAAACAACGTAGCAAGTATTGACGGAATTGTTACATATATCTCCTGGAAACTGAATGTTAGTTGGTTTAATTGTCTGTAAAAGCATCTTGTTTAAGTAGTATAACATTTTTATGGAAAAATGGCATGGCCTAATAGTATGCTCCATCATAATTTTCTTTTTCTTATTAGATTGTGGAGGGAATGAAGAAGAATAAATGGAGTATTGAGAATATTGCCTTCGGATCTGGTGGAGCTTTGTTGCAGAAACTAACCAGAGATCTCTTAAACTGTTCCTTCAAATGTAGTTACGTGGTGACCAACGGTCTCGGGGTATGTCTTTGTACTACTTCTACCTTTATGTTTTCAATAGAGGCCTCCCTGCTTGAAAAACTGTGACATTTCCTGTTACATTACCACCATCTGCATTAGGTACACAAGCCCCTGCAAAGCCCTTTTCTTTTAAAAAATTACTCTTTTAGGTAAATGTCTTCAAGGATCCGGTTGCCGATCCGAACAAAAGGTCAAAGAAAGGACGACTGTCGTTGCATAGAACGCCGGCTGGAGATTATGTGACACTTGAAGAAGGCAAGGGAGACCTTGAAGAGTATGGACAGGTATGAATTTCCAAAATATATTACATTGCTCTTCATGCAAAATAGACTGAGAAAAAGCAGGTTATAACTTAATTTCAGAATTGATTTTTTTATTGTCTTTTTGTGCATCTCCCACCTTATTACCTCAGAAGTGTCTGCAGTGCCAAATTCAGTAATAGCAGAATGGTAGAATGCCAGTAGAATGTTCAGGTTTTACAATTGGAGATCTTTCTCTTTTTCTTTGTCTTCAGAAAGAAGAGAAAATTGTTGCTTTTTCCCCAAATTAATGTCTCGGTGTTGCAGAACATATGCTAGCCAAGTAGTTTTGGGTGGGCTGTCTTGCACAATTTGAGTAGTGACCCGAGTTGGAGGTGGGAGAGGGACAGTCGGAACTAAAATTTGTTTTTACTTCCCCACTGAGATTTTTAAACAGTTCCTTCAGGTGTTAATGCTCTGTACGTGGAGTACTTGCCCGGTTTTCAAAGATGTAAATTTAAACCAGGAATTCAGTTTCCTTGTTCTTTACAATTGCAAAATGAAATGCTATTTCAGTAAAACAAGCACAAACTTTATGCCAGTTTCAGGCTTTCAGTTTGATCTCTCTTATGTTTTCAGTGTGCAAGCAATAAAATGTTTAACTGCATGTTGAGTCTCTTCCTGAATTAAGAGGATTGAAAATAAGTTATTGAATTGCGCTTCAGCCTTTAAAAGCTGGAAGTTTCTTGAGTTGTCTGGTATACAGAAGCACGCTTCTGTGCTACTAGGCAGAAGGGTACTACGTAAGCATACTGTTTTATGCAAAAGTAAACATAAAACTGAGGTTTCTTTGAGAAATTTCAAGATGGAAAACAAACCAAGTTATACACACTGTAGATAATGTGCTCTGGATGCAAAGATCTAAGAAAAAAGGCTTTCAAAGTTATGTATACACATATGCATGTATATATGTTTGTGATGCACATTCTTACATACACCTATGTAAAGAGAGGGAGTTAATGGTGAGAAATCACAAGACTTTGGGTCTGAAATCAGGCAATAAATAGTTCCTTCATCTTTGACAGGTGAAATAATTCATGAAGAAATTTTCTGTCCTGGGATATTAGAGAGGATTATTTGTGTGGTGCAGGTTCTGGGGCTCCCCGGGAAACGACAGGGAAATGTACACTTTTGTGGGCCCATTTCCTTAAAGCCACAGGCCTTTGCAATAGGTTGTCAAGTGTAGTGTCTGCTCAACATTGCTTTTGTTCTAACTCTTCTGTACAGAGCTGTGCTTATTGCTCTTTCAGTGTGCTGTTTGCAAACGCTTCTTGGTACACTGTTTTACAGAATATATGTGCAAAGAGGACTGCAAAGAAAGATTTTATTATTTTTTTTTATTACTTTTTTCCTCGTACTTGCTCTAGGGGATTTTATTTAAACCTCTGTAATTGAATTGTATTTAATTGGTTGAATGCCTCCTTTCTCACTAGCTGCTCTAGCAGGGTATATTTAGTGTATGTGGTTTTGATGTTGGCCAGATGTGGACAACTCACTTCAGGGACTACTTGGCATGACGCTTCTGTCTGTGCACAGGGTGGCCTAAATCCTGTCTTCTGTCTAACCGTTAGTGAAAGGCATCAGAAGCAGCTGTGCAAAGATTTAGTATCTTGACAGTCTGAAGCTCTAGTCTTACCAGACTTGATTTGGGCACTCACTTTTGAGTTTGTGTAACCTATTTGTTCGTTTGCTAAAACCATGGTGTTTCTTGCAGGATCTCCTTCACACTGTATTTAAGAATGGAAAGGTAACGAAGTCATATTCATTTGATGAAGTAAGACAAAATGCCAGACTGAAGAACAGTGAACTAGAAATGGCGTCTCACTAAGTTTCATTCCATGTCCGTGTATGTGTGTGTGTAACAAGTACGTACTGCATAGCTACTGGGTTTGTTGTACAGATTTGTGTGTTTGTGTTTTATGACATTGTAGCCAAATTATTTGTTGGTTTATGGACATACTGCCCTATCTTTTGCCAGTCTTTAGAAAGATGAAATCAGGAAATGGTACTAACATTGTAAAACATATTTAATGCTAAAGTGTGCTTTTTAGGGCCCTTTGCCAGTAGTGATTCAATCTGGTATTGATCTTTTCACAAATAAGACAGAGCTGAGAAACTTTTTTATATATAACAGAATATCACAAAATGGATTTACATGAAATTATCATGATTGCTTTATGTTTATATTTAACTTGTATTTTTGTACAAACAAGATTGTGTAAAATATATTTAAAGTTTCAATAATTAAGTCTTTCCAACTTTTCATGATTTTTATGAGCACAGACTTTCAAGAAAATATTTGGAGGGGGGGAATCCATTGCCTTTTGTCCATTAATCAGCAAATAAAACATGGCCTTAAAGTTTGTTGTGGCATTGTACCATTTGACGACTACATCAGGACTCATATCTCCTTAAGATCCCATAGAATTGCTGACCTCACCGTTTCTTGTAGTTGTCTGTTTTAGTAAATCTACATTAAAGAAAATTACTGTTCTTACTAGAAGGTTTGGGTACTACAGACCTTGCTGGCATGGTAAGGTATGTAAATGAAATGCCAAATTTGAAAGGATTCTCTACTGCAACTTAACTTGCCGAGTCTATCCTGCTTGGCATATGCACCTCAATATTTTAAGACTAAAGTTTTTAAGAGATCTCCTCTTCCACTATAGAATATATGTGTAAAATACTGAAATATGGAAGCGGTGTATTTTAAAGTAATTACACTTCTGGGTTTATTTTTCATATACTGTAAGTGACATGACTTTAAAGCAAAATACTGGACTGGGTAGTGCACTTTTTTACTTTTTTGTATTTTTTTCATTGATTTGCCTTTTGTCAGACTGGATGTTAAATTGTAAAAATGTTTAACTATTTTTGTTAACAACTTTAATAAAACTTTATGCTAGCCAAACTCCTACATGAATGGCAGACCTGTTTCCCCTTCTCGCCCCGTCTCATTGGGGTAAGGAGGGGCTTTTCTTTTGCAGAGGGTGACTGTAACACAATACATTTGAGAGAGACTTTTGAACTGTTCGCACTTGATTGTATTTGCTCTCTGCATATGCTTGATTTGAATATCTGCTGGAAAACAAAACTGTTGAGTATTTTATTTGAGAAGCTATGTAGTAACCTCGGAAATGTTTGATAGTACTGTAGGATGGCTCTCACTATAAAAGTACCTCCCTTACTTAAAAAAACAACAGCAAAAGCAAACGGCTCCTGTGTTATGCTGGTGATCAGCTATCAGCCAATGGCTTAATATACTGATGTAGTTTATGCTTCTAATTAGTAAATGTTGTTACAGAAAAATATTAATGGTCCTCTAAAATAATTTAAGCCTACAAAATTTTATAAAACATGCTTTTAAAGGAAGATTGAAAAGCCATACTTCATTGTTCTTATTCTCTCGCCAAAAAGGGCCACATCAAAGCACCCATAATATTTCCAGGGTTTGTGGTTAAGACGTTTATGCCCAGTCTCAATAGCTCTTGTTAAGAAAAACTTGTTTTCCACTTGTAGTGTATGTAATTATACATTTAAGTGATGTATTGTTTCCAAAATAGTGCTTTAGTAAGACTCCAAATGCTGACCTTTCACACTAAGGAACTGCCTTCCCTTTGCTATTAATGATATTGTTTGTGTTTGGCCAGGAAAGATTTTAAATCTGGACCTAGGATCCGTAGCAGGTAAATAGTACAGAGCCTATTTCACTCCTCCACATGTGTACTAGGGAATTTTCTGATGTATGGTTTAAAAAACAATAAAGTAAATGCTGCTTTCATTCTGTACCAATAAAAATTTTGATAACTATTGACTACCCATAACTGATATTTTTGTACTTGAGAACTGAGGATATACTGTGGAAGCACTGTTCTCTTGTGTACCATGAAATACATTAGTAATTGTTCGGTATCGTCTAAAACTTTTAGCTTATTAGTTGGAGACTTGAAGCAAATTGTCTACTTGTGCATGTCACTTTCAGAAAGCCGTCACATCACTCTTTAATAAATGTTAATATCTTTAAGGGGTGGGGGGTGGGGGGCAGGGAAGAACAAGAAAAACACCTGGTGCTATTCAGACCTGAATACATGTCTCTGTGTTTGGCAGTTTGACATTCTGGGCATCAAGGAGTTGACGGAAATTATAGCAGTGCTTGAACCATACAATATCCTAATTCTTCCACATGAAAGCAAACAGCATGTTTAATGTTTGCTTTAAATTACTAGATTTGTAGTCATTGATATATTTTAATTATCCCCATTTCATAATATAATACAGTATTTGTATTTAAAAATAGGAATTGGGAGTTTTGTGTTAATACTCTTATTTGTAACCATATTTAGCATAGGAAATGGATTTTGTAAGACTTTTTTTCTTGAGCTGCATGACTATGAAAAGATGCTTTTTTTGGTACTTAGAAAGATCTGAGGAGAGAACAGAAGAGTACTTAACTGTTTGGTTTGCCAAAATCAAAACAAAGCTTGAACAGTTTTTTTCTTATAGGTTTTTACATTCCTTCTTAACCTGTTTAGTGAAGAATAAATATTCCTCACTTAAATCCTCTGTTAAAGTAATTTTAATGTACTTGGCATCAAAAATACCAGTATGTAATACACATGGAAATAAAGTTTAGTTCTGGCAGTGAAAATAATAGCCATCTGACTGTGTCTTAAAGTTGTGATGTTGGGCATCAGATTTTGTTCCTGTGCTCTTCCTTGCCAAACAGAGACCAGAGCGTAGCTGTGTGGTCATTACAGTCCTCTGGAGGAGAGCTGCTCGGTTGGCTTGCGTGCAATTTGTGGTTAAGTGATTGAATTTACAGTCAGGTCCGTTCTAGAGAAGAGAAGGGAAACTGGGCTGGTTTTGCCCCCCCCCCCCTTTTTTTTTTGGCCATGAGCACATCTGTGCTTCAGCATCTTGCCTGTTTGTGCTTAAAAATGAAGCACTCGTAATTGAATTTGATATAAGGAATTATCCTCTATTTATATTTCACATAATCCTTTCTCAAACAAAGATTCCTTATTTAACTTTTACTTCTAAAGCTGCTAAAAATCCTTGTTTAAAAGCAAATTAACTAAAGATGTTGCAGCCTTCAGTTCACTTCAGTATCTGTCAAAAAAAATGTCAGCTCTTCAACAGAGACTACGCCTCATGTTCCTTTGGACAGGATTTTCATAACCAGAAGTTACACTTTTAACTCCTACATAACTTTAAATTGCAGAGGGTACCTTACAAACACAGATGCTGTTAGTATGGGCATATAAGGCACCTAGTGTAAAGATTATTTATTGTCATTATTGCTGGTCCCTTCAGGTCATACTGTAGCCTCAATAACGCCCTTTTGGCACTTGAATGTAAAGTCTCCATTACATTATCTTTACAGAGAACATGTATAGTGAGGCAGTAGGCAGGCCTCTTCCTCCTCCCTTCTGTGCTGATAAAAACATCCAGCTGCAACACTCCACTCCAGCTTTTCTCATCCAAGTCAGCCTTTGTGTAAGTTAAAGCGGTTATTAACGGTGGGTGTGCGGTGGTAAGCTCCCAGGTCATCGTACAAAGGAGTCTGCAGGGAAATTCTGGCCTCAGACCATGCAGGGGAAGGCAAGGGACTCAACAAATGTGTCTCTTCCTATGTCCTCCAATTCTACTGTAATAAATAAAACACTATCTGTGCCAAGCTGCTCAAGGCAGGAACTGTGAGGATGCATTTGAGCAATGGTAGTGACATCTCTACCTGGTAGCGTGTGTTTTTGTTTGTCCATGAGAGCCCCATCGGGGTGCACACCTTGGAAATTTGTAAATGCCTGAGTGAAAGATGATCCTTGTGTCTTAAACCTGGTGGAGAGAGGCACCTTATGTGGAGCGCTGTGTGCCTTCTAAATAGCTTGATGATTGCAAATAAGGAAATATTGAGATTAAAGATACCCTGTAAAGTCATGCTTACTGAAATCACGGTTGTTAACCATGGATGTTATGTTTGTTTTTTCCTGGTTTTACTAGTGGTAGCACAGCTCAGCTGACCTTGTTCATGATTTTAAAACACCCTTCACAGTTATCTAAAGATGTTTGGTGTAAAGTCATGAAAAGCGCTTGGCAATAGAGCATTTCAAAAAAATATTTTCTTGTGGCATGGGTATTTTGTTGAAAGGTACCCTGATTTCTGCTGTAACACACTCCAGAGCAATTGAAAGGATATGGGGGTGAAGTCAGCCAGATTCTTCTCAAGTAACATATTTTGTTTCATGTCATTTCCCTACTAATCTTCATCTGAGTACTCCTAACTGCTTTTTTAATAGAATTTCTAGAATTTTCAACTTATGGTGAGGTTTCCTGGAATCAGAATTGTAATCCTCTCCTGATCCTGTCTGGAGCAGAGAGTTCTCTTAAGGACAGATAGGGAGTTGTCATGCCTCCAGCAATATTTTTACTTCCCTCTTACACAACGCTTCTGAGTAGAAGGGCAAGTTTATTGTTTGTTTACCTTTGAGGAAAAAAAAAATCATTTGGGTTGTATAACTCCTTTTTTTTTTCCCAGCAATTCAGATTATATCTAAATCAATTCAAGCTGTTTCTAGATCACTAGGTATATTTACACAACCATACTCTAATTTATTGGTATATGTAACTGTTTACATTTTCTTATGTTTCATTCATTAATATTGGTTTATGAGATTTGAAGATCCAATTCTTGGTGGTCGTTCCTATGCTTGTGTCAAGTAAACTTATCATATATAGTCAGGTTAATTATAAATTATTGAAAATGGCTTCCAAATTTTCTATGACAGTATTTAAGAAATTTGAGTGGGTAATTAAAGAATGCATGGAAGGATCTGAGGGATGGACGTTTTCACTTCTATGTCACTAGTTTAGGTTATTAATGTAGCTGTTTAAAGCTTTCACATCAGCTCTTTTGCATGAAAGTAGATGAGGAAACTTTATTTCATAAAGACTAAGTGTTCATAGCACCAAAAGAGTAATAAAAGTAATGCACTCTCATGTCAGGTGAACTGTATGGACTCTAAACCTTGCATCTTCTAAGGAAAGTGAAGAACATCAGTCTCAAACTTCCCTCCCTTTCCCACAAAAGGGAGAAGAGGAAAGCTGTTTTCTCAGAGTGTTTGGGGTGTGGTTTCCTCAGCTTTCGGACTGTAAAGAACAAGGCTCTTCCCTTTCAAGGAAGTTTTCCCTATTCCAGAAGATGCTGCTCTGTTTTAAGTATAAGGAATTGCAGCTCGTTGTTGGATGTGTCAGAAGGATGACATACCCCAGCAATTTAAGAGGATAATCTCTGGACGAAATGGCTTTGGGTAGAGATATGTCTGTAAGTCACAGAAAGGTCAGAGCATGACAACTAATCTCCCTCTGGTGAGGGTGCTTCCCCGTGATTTCTGTCTCAGCTGAGCAGGTTCAAGTCTATGCTATAATCTGCTGTGAAAACACTGGGGCCGTTCAACCGAAACAGGGTGGTGCTGTGTCCCTGTGATAACAAAGCAGTGGTCTGTTAATGTGCCCCAGTCTAACCTTAATCCATTTTTCAAGGCTCATAGCTACTTGTTAAGCCAAATGCCAGTGACAAACTTCATTAAAGCTCCTGTTCTTCCCACACACTGTGGGTTTTGCAGCCTCACCTCCACCACTTGCTTGAAGACCATTATTTGCTTTTATTGCGGCTCTAAATCTCCAAAAGATAAAAAGGAAGATTTCACCTCTGTACAAGGTTTTGCAGGTTTTATACCTTCGGACAAAAGCAAATAGCTTCACACAGTAAAACCAAAAGAGAAAGCTGCCCCTTTGCTGCTTTTCGTGTCCTGAGTTGTGACCATGGAAAGATTAATAGACACATGAGAGTCTGGCAAACTAAGAGAATTTGTTCTCTTAAAAATTGTTTCCTTATAAATGCCATATACTGAACCATACGCTTATAGCTTTATAGTAATTAATAAAACACAACTGAATACTCAAAAAATTCAGCTTGGTTTCTGCAGGTGCTTCTTTATTCACCAGCCTTGGCCAGATTCTGTGTGGTTTACAGACAGTTACTCCCAATCAGACCGAGAGGCTGCACTGGCACGTAGCATAGCAAGACAAAGTACTCAAGTATGTATGATTCTGTGATAGACAGACCACAATGCTGTGTCTTGTGTCTGCTGAGAAGGTCCAACGCTATATGAAATAACCCATCCTGCTGCCATCCTGAATCCTGGAGTAAAAAAAAAAAAAGCCAACCATTTTTGGTAGGTTCAGCTTTGCTTGTATCTGTGGAGACTATTCCCATGGCTGTTTTGTTGTAAGAAAGCATGTATGTGTTCTATCATAGAACGGTTTGGGTTGAAAGGGACCTCAAAGATCATCTAGTTCCAACTCCTCTGCCAGGGGCAGGGACACCCTCCACTAGACCAGGTTGCCCAAAGCCTCATCCAACCTGGCCTTGAACACTTCCAGGGATGGGGCATCCGCAACCTGTGCCAGTGCCTCACCACCCTCACAGTAAAGAATTTCTTTCTAACTAATCTAAATCGACCCTCCTTCAGCTTAAAGCCATTACCCCTTGTCCTGTCACTACACTCCCTGATAAACAGTCCCTCTCCATCTTTCCTGTAGGCCCCTTCAGGTACTGGAAGGCCACAATTAGATCTCCCTGGAGCCTTCTCTTCTCCAGGCTGACAACCCCAACTCTCTCAGTCTGTCTTCATAGCAGAGGTGCTCCAGCCCTCTGATCATCTTCATGGCCCTCCTCTGGACTCACTCCAACAGCTCCATGTCTCTCCTGTACTGGGGACCCCAGAGCTGGACGCAGTACTCCAGGTGGGGTCTCACCAGAGTGGAGTTGAGGGGCAGGATCACCTCCCTCGACCTGCTGGTCTGTCTTTTACAGCCCATGTTTAGTTTAAGCAAGATGTGGACAGAGGTTCATTAGTTTCTTCCATGTTACAGCAGAGTCCTGTCCAAAGGTGTTTTGAGACAAGAACCCATATGGTTATTGAATATGTGGTGTGCTGTAAACCAGCATGAGAAGAGGGAGTGACTGTGATGTGATTGTAAATAACAATTCCTTCCCAAGCCAACTGACTAGACAAAAATGCTGTCACTGAGATGGTTGTTATAACACTGCAGCAAAGGCGAGGGTATTGGGACACGCGTTGGATAAGGCTGCCTCTGGTTCTCTTCCAACTGACTTTCTTTATCCACTACTCTCTTAAAACACATGGAATTTGGAAAGCACCACTCTCACCAAGCAGCCATGTGTAATTTTTCCTACAACGAGGTAAAGCTCTGTATTACAGTCTGTTCTTTCTTAATGTTTGAATTGCCTGGGGGTGGGTTGGTCGGTTTGTTTGGTTTTAGTGGTATTGAGCTTTGTACTGCCATTTTTATGAAGCTATTTTTTTATAACCCCAGGATTTTGTATTTAAGTGGTAGTAGATAAATCATAACACATCACTTCATGCGTGAGGTTAGGATTATTTTTTCCTGTACACATCAGTTTATGCTGAATTTCATCTCCCATTTTAATTTGCAGTCACTGTGTTTCATAAGGTCCTTTTCAATTCTTCACAATCAGCTCCCATCTTTATTACCCTGAGTAACTCAGCACCTCCAGCAAACTGTCACCTACTACTCTTCCTTCTCTAGATTGTTTAATAACATGTTGAACAGCATGAGTTCCAGCACAGAACACTAAGTGGAGTTTCACACTCTGTGATAGCTGAGTATTTTTCCTACCCTGTTTTCTATCTTTGATTAGTGTTGTATCCATGTGAGGATCTCCTCTCATGTGTCAAAACTTCTTAGCTTCCTTCAAGACTTGATTAGAAACCTTGCTGAATGCCTTTTTGAAATTAAAGTAGGTTACATCAAAAGGGCCTCCCTTATGCACACATCCATCGACTCCTTCAAAAGACTTTAAGAAAAGTGACTTTCTCTTGCACGTGTTGTGGTCTAACCCCAGCCAGCAGCTCAGCCCCACACAGCTGCTCGCTCGCTCCTGCCTGGTGGGATGGGGGAGAGAATCAGAAGGGCAAAAGTGAGAAAACTCGTGGGTTGAGATAAAGGCAGTTTAACAGGTAAAGCAAAAGCTGCGCACACAAGCAAAGCAAGACACAGAATTCATTCCCGTGGGCAGGCAGGTGTTCAGCCATCTCCAGGAAAGCAGGGGTCCATCGCATGTAACGGTGACTTGGGAAGACAAACACCATCACTCCAAACGTGCCCTTCTTCCTTCTTCTTCCCCCAGCTTTATATACTGAGCATGACATCATATGGTATGGGATATCCCTTGGGTCAGTTGGGGTCAGCTGTCCCGGCTGTGTCCCCTCCCACCTCCTTGTGCACCCCCAGCCTCCTCGCTGGTGGGGTGGTGTGAGAGGCAGAAAAGGCCTTGGCTCTGTGTAAGCACTGCTCAGCAGTAACGAAACCATCCCTGTGTTATCAGCACTGTTTCCAGCACAAATCCAAACCACAGCCCCACACCAGCTACTGTGAAGAAAATTAACCCTGTCCCAGCCCAAACCAGCACATCGTGTCATGTGGAGTCTTTCCCAAGAGCTTAAATTCATCAATTGCAAAGTTAAGTTTGTCCATCTTCAGCATCTAGCCCCATGGTTTTTCTATGCCATTGTCTGCAAGATCAAAAGTCTTTTGAAAATTTGGAAACTCTGACTCCAGACAACTCAGGGAATTTGTGAAATTGATCCTTGTTCTGCTGTCTTTGCATTTTGCAATACAGTTCTTGGTGGCAAATGGCACAATGGATGTTATAAAAGAGACAGCCTCACCAGCCTCTTCACAAGAAATCTGATGCAGACTAGAGGCTGAGAGAACCTCGTTTGCACAGTGCTCATCCTTGCACTCCAAAAAAGTTCATGTATTCAACAAGGGACTCTGGGCTAAACCAGACTCCAGACTACTTGGGAAACTGAGGCTAGAAAATGCCTGTAGCCTTTATTTTGTCTAAATATTTATCTTACGCTATCTCAGTAAAGAGCCATTTGGTTTAGACCCTCTGTGGACATGTCTCATGTCCTGAAAAAATAGATATACAAACCTGGTCATCTCTATACTTGAAACAAGGGTATATTGAAACGACTGAGGTGCCGGGGCATGAAGTGAGCGCTGGCAATTGGTCTTTTACATACACAGACTGTACAGGGATCACATGAGTATATACACATATATATTTTACACACAGAAACATGCGAACTGCATATGAATAGACAGATGTATATACATGTGTATGTATTCTAACTACAAAAGGAAATGTCCATAAAGATGAAGACATTCTAACAGTGATCTTTCATGGGCTGCGATCTTTCATAAACTTGGCATACAGGGATCCTTGCCCTATTTCTTCCTTATCGCTTCATTTTACATATGAAAGGGTTGTGTAAGCAGCCTTTTCAGCTACCACCCGACTGGCAGCCTATGCTGAAATGATCATCTATGATTACTCCTAGATCTGTCTCTGAATTACTGCGCAATAGACTGCCGATTGTCTGCGCATCTGTCCCTGCCGTTGTGTAAGTCGGTGTTTAGCTACCTGCCAGCAGAGGCCGTGGGACTGTGACCAGGCAAGTCAGGTTTGCGAAACAGTAACCTGGCTTTGTCCCTCTTTTTATTACCCTCCAATTTACATGTCTTCCACAGGCTTTATCAGCAGAAGTTTTATGTCATTGTCTAGTTCACCAAGGAACAAACTGAATTGCGGCAAAAAGACCCCCCCAGCCCTTTGGCATCGCTGCTAAACATGGTTGTGCTTATTGGTGATGCCCAATGGTCAATATTTTGAGATCAGTGAAAGAACCAGGTTTTAATCCACATAGTTAATTACTCGGTAATTCCATATTGCACAAGTTTTTAAAACCAAATACAATGCTGTACTAATGCCTTGGAGGAATTAACGTTGCATTACGATGTTTTTCTTTATTCAAAACAGATCTGCAATCCCATCATTAAACAGACACCAGCCCTATTTAGTTCCCTTTGTCACTACTAGCCAGTAAAGTGCTCTGAACTGAAGGGTTATAGGCCATCTCCTTCTCCTGGAGGTCCCAGGTGAGGCCAGTCAGGGCAGTCAGAGGCACTTGGCCCCTGGACAGAACCAGGAGACAATCATGCAGCTTGCAGGTATACTTCTGTGAAATTTAATCCCACATATTTGGGGGATAAGGAAGGTGGAAGACAGCTGTGGTGGACCTAAATCTGGTTGACAGTATGCTCCCAACATGTTGCTCCAGCAACATTTAAAAGCTTCTGAAATGAACATAAATGTAGTGTTCACCCATGTTTATGTGCCAAACGTCATCACAAAACGATGAGCAATGCTGATGAGATAGGAAAAGACAGGGAACATTTTTAAAGGGGAGCACAACTTCTTGAGATACACATGGTCCAGGCAAGCCTGTGATACCCGCTCTCCAGTGGGAAGGGCAGCCAGCCCCCGGCCCTGTTATGCCACCAGTAAATAGTCATACACACAAGAGGGCGAGGTCATTTTCTGTCAGCACTGATTTTCTGAAGCTAGTGCACGCACAGCCATAGAAGAACAAGTCTGGGGTCTGCCTGCCTTTCAAGGAAAGCCAGTGAGGCCATCTTCCAAGTTCAGGAAATTTGTTTAAAGAGGTGCAGGGCTTTGGTGTGTTGGGATGCTGTGGGCACAGGGGTGGGACAACCACTGTCAGTAACGGGACCACCCAACAGGCAAGGTGGTCTGCTGTGTCTGATGACACCAAGCTTTCCTATGGAACAGGTCTCCACAAGGGTCTGGAGAAGAAAGTCCTGGCCTTCCCAAGCTTACAGGTGCCAGGTAACTGCACAGAGAGCAGGTCTTCTGCAAAGGGAGGAGCTCACAGACTGAACTGCTTCAGCCAGGACTTCACCACCCACAGTGGCTCAACAGACCTCTCTGGGAGAGGAACCTGTAAGAGCAGCTCAGATGTAGATATGTGCTGAAGTATCTACAGTGCAACAGAGATAATACACCATAATACACCTCCCAGAGCCTGCCCAGGTTGCCTGCCTGGGTTCCGCCAGTCCTGCTTGCTCGCTGGGAGCCAGGAGTTTTCTTCTTCTACAGAAATGCTCAGACACCCACTGCAGCCTCGACATGCAGTTCCCTGGGGGCTGTGAGATCCCCTGTGGGGTAGCAGACTACTCTGCCTGGTCTGGGTTCCACCTGTGTAGGACAGGCACTGGCATGGAGCAACCCCATGGTCTCCTTCCTCCTGCTCTACCTTCTGGTGGAGCTGCCACACTGTCCTCCCAGGCCCAGGGACCAATGGCCCTGGGCAGCAGCATCCAAATCTGGGGCCAGAGAGGCCACTGTGGCATTAGCATTTCCAGAGTGAATGTATGGCTGATGGAAGGGTGAAATTTAAGCCATTGAGTTAGATACAAACCAGGTCTGGATCACAGAAGTATAATGTCAAGAAGAGGATGGGGAGTAACCGGCCAGCAAACCAAGCAAGGATGAAGAGGAGACTCCCCTCAAATGCCCAGCATATCCTGGGGGGGGAACCAACAGATTTTTTATGGCATGCATTTTCCTATTCCACATTGCTCCTGCTCAGGTGTGAGCAGGGACTGGCAACCATCATTTAGCATGCAAGGTGCTTCCCACCAGGCCGAGCTGTCCATGCGAGGGGCATTTGTGTTTCAAAACTAACTTCTAGGTCAGCCTAGCTGAAAGCTGGAGGAGAGCAAAGTCATACAGACCAAGGGAGTCTGTAGGGAAATGGCTGCTCCAAGGACACCAGATCCCTCTGCCTGCATCCAAGAAAAGCCAGAGGGACAGGCGCTGCTGTGGGCATCCTGTTAAGCACAGGCAAGAACTGTATAGCTTTCACTAGTGACCTTTCAGCTTCCAAAAATCTTGGCTGCAACTTGCTAAAACACACTTTGCCTTTACTATCACACCTGTCAAGTGAAGGTGGGAGGGGAAGGAACCGAACCAGAGCTGCCTCAGCACACTTTGAGCACGCTGCTTCCCTGAAGATGCCAAGCCAAAGCCAAGCGGCATGTTCAGGCCATCCTGCACCCTCCATCAGCAGGTGCTGCCTGGATGCTGCTCTCAGGAGGGACCTCTCTGTCCCGCAGCCCAGCAGCCCCTGGAGCGACTCCACTCCTGGCTCCAGGTAAGTCCCAAAGGTGAGTGAGCAGCCTCAGGCCAAAACTACGCCAGCTCTTCAGGCAGCATCAGGCTTCTGGTCAAACCTGCTGCACCCGCCTTGTGTCTGTATGGGGTTTATTTCCCTTGGGGAGACGCCTGCCGTCTCAGCACAGGGTGTGAGGTTTTTCTGTCCTGTTGGTGCAGGCTCAGG
This sequence comes from Grus americana, assembly GCF_028858705.1. Lineage (NCBI taxonomy): Eukaryota > Metazoa > Chordata > Aves > Gruiformes > Gruidae > Grus > Grus americana. Next base: position 15,558,985 of record NC_072852.1, on the reverse strand, counting down.
ACAGGGCACCCCTGGGTGATGGGCAGGTGTTGACAGAGCCAGTGGCCCACAAGAGATGCGCTGTGCTCCTGCCTCGTTCACTGGCACGTCCTTCTGAATAAGATCCTCTCTAATGGGCTCGGTGTCAGCTCGGTGCCAGTCAGGAAAGGGCAACAGGCAACACCAGAAAGGAAAAATTATTTTGAAAGTGGAAGAATCCAGGATTCTCTGATGCCTTCCTCTGCTGGGTGAGTAACAAACCACCCGGCCACAGCATTTGTAACTAGACTCTCCTCCATATTTTTAGCAACTGATCTATGAGATCATTTTGCTATTTTCAGTTGTTTGTGACTCGGGACTTTTCTGCTGGGAACATGCTGAGTGGGAAGCAGCACATACCCTGGGCTTCCATCGAAGAGCTGAGCAGACCCCAAGTACCCAATAAATGCTACTCATTTTCTGAGCAGTTTACCTCCCCGCAGCATCAGCAATCCAGGGCATCAACAACAGGTTTTTGGAAATGCCCTCAAGGTTGTTCCTCCAAGATGCAGGAGAATAAGCATGTACCCAGGAAAAGTCCAGGCAGTCTCCATTAAACTGATCACTTCCATAAGCAGGCGGAGTCTGTCTGTAAGCCTGGATGTCATCTCCTGTGCCCCTCTTGCAAGCAAACATGGTGTTGCTTAAAACAAGAAATGCAATTCCCACACACGCCTCTCGGTGACTCGGTGGGTTCAGTGCGAAGGGTGTCACGGCAGATCAGCTATTCTGCGTGTCCTACACCATTTGAGCATTAACACGGTGCTTGCTGCAAACACCTACGTCTGGCACTGCCCTCTGAAAGGGGCAGCTTGATCGTCGCCCTCTAGCCTGCTCCTCTCCTGCTTGCCCTGCTGCATTACACGCAAGGTGCCTTATATCATCTCTTAACTCAAGGTACAAAGAAACCCTGTCCCCTCATAAATGAGTAAAGCAGCAATAATTAATTGACTGAGCGATAAGCCACAGCTATAAATTCACATCAAACCTGCAGAATTACCTGCAGGATTCCCCTAACGCTGCCCACGCTGTGCTAAAACTGCGGCTTCCTTCGTCTACACCCAAATATAACATTCATTCAGCAGAGACAACCTCCTGCAAGCAAGGCAAGGCTCAGAAGAGACGAGTTACTTGGGCTGTCTGTAAGTGGCGTGGCCCTGGGAGCACAGGGGCTGGGACGTGGGGCTGCTGGCCGCAGCACAGCACACTCCTGCCCCGTGCGTTAGGCACAACCTTAGCCACTTGCTGCCGTGGCTAACAGCTCCCCCTCCAAATTTGTTTGACATTGTAGACGTGATTTTTTGGTAGCAGCATCCTCCTGGCATCACATCTCACCAGCTCAAGTCCTCTGTAACGTCACTTTTTCTACCCAGGTGGCTGCGTATGGACACGCATCAGCCACTCCCTGTCCTTTCTTTGGTGGGATAAATAATCTCCCACTGCAAAGGGCTTTATAGCAAGGAACTTATCCTCCTTCCCCAGCAAACCTACACCACATCAACAGCCCTCCAAAAGCCCCTGCAGCAATTGCCACGAGGGTGCCAGCAGTGCCACCGTCTCCTCATCTCAAGTGTCCCCTCACGGCTGGGCTGGTGTCTCATGGCAGGATGCTGGGACCTGGATTGTGCCCAGTCCCGCTGCGACCACGTGCTGTGTGGCAACTGCTGCTGACCTTTAGGACCTTGTCAGAGCAGGAGGGCTTCCAGCCAGGATGAAATTATGGCTCTGGAAAACCAAGGGTAAATTGAGGGGCAGGAGAGCTCGATTTCATCTGAGCAGACCCCCATGTTCAAGCTTTGGGATTTTGTACACTGGGAGCCTTGGCAGGGCTCCATTGACCGAAGCACAGCCACTGATCGAAGCACAGCCACCAACTGAAGCACAGCCGCTGACCGAAGCACAGCCGCTGGCCAAAGCACAGCCACTGACCCAGGGACCTTGCAGGACCCTGGACCTCCTGGCAGCCTGATGGCCGACGACAACCCCTGCAAGCCAATGGGCACGAGGTGTCTCAGCCTTGGGACTTCAGCATTCCCACAGCTTCAGGTTCACCAGCTCAGCCGCAGAAGTTTTAAGCTACTTTTAATTACTTTTTCTATGGTGCTTCAAATGTATAGAGTGCTTATAGAAGTGCACAATGGCACTTTTATTACCAAAAGGGAACTGTTTATCTAGTTTTATTTCCTTTCAAGTTAGAGGAGGAGAGTGGAAGAAAATATGAACTTGCTTTCTCCGAGAAAACAAACTGACCTTTGAGTGTTATGAAAGGCTTTATACAATAATTTGGGCAAAGAGAACTGGAATTTCTCCTGTGAAGCATATTTTTCCTTAAAAAATGCCAGTTTACTAAAACCAAAACAGTTTGCAGAAAGGCTTGGTTTCATTGAATCTGCCCATTTGATAGCTGGTTAGAAAAGTTTTGAAACTGCTGAAATGCCGAGTTTGTCTGCATAACTCTTCAAATATGAAGTTTATCTACAGTTGGAGTTAAAAAAAATAGAATTAGAATTTTAAAAATAGAAAAAAAAGTAATAATACAAATGAAATAGAATTGAAATAAAAAATTATTATTATTATTATTATTGCATTATTTAAAACCAAAATATTTAAACTGACATAATCCAAAACATGTTGTGATCATCAGTTCACAACAGCTTTCAGATTTGGATTTCTGGGGAGTGGGAAGTTCACCCCTCCTGGGAGGAGACTCATCAGCAGCCCTAGCAGGAAAGCTGCAGGGTAGGTGGGGACCGAGGGCCTGAGGCTTCACGTCTGTGCTCTAGAATAAACTGATGACTTTGTGCGATGGCATCACTTTCTTTACCGGTATCTCTTCTGAAATAGGCTCGAATAACTCCTTGACTGGCTGCCATGACCACGGTCATGCAAAGCATGAACTCTGCGTTTGGACAGGTTAGCATGGAGCCGTTACCTCCTCTGAAGAGCTGCACGCAAAACAAATATATCTAGTACACTGATGAGAAACGAAAGTCAGTTAGAAATTGGGAAGCCCCTTCTGCCTCAGGACTAGTTTCGCCCAGCAGCTCGGAGGTGGGACGCAGCCACTGCATGGTTTGGCTGAGCCTGCATGCAGCGCAGGGCGGGCTGGGGTGATGCTGAGTTGCCCTTTTTTGTTCTTGTTTTACTGATCTGCCCCTATTTGATGGATTTACAGATTCACAGATTGGCAGGGGTTGGAAGGGACCTCTGGAGATCATCTAGTCCAACCCCCCTGCTAGAGCAGGATCACCTAGAGCAGGTTGCACGGGATGGCATCCAGGCAGGTTTTGAGTATCTCCAGAGAAGGAGACTCCACAACCTCTCTGGGCAGCCTGTCCCAGGGCTTGGTCACCCTCACAGTAAAGCTGTTTTTCCTCATGTTGAGCTGGAACTTCCTATGTTCCAGTTTATGCCCATTGCCCCATGTCCTGTCACTGGGCACCATTGAGGAAAGTCTGGCCCCTTCTTCTAGACATCTATCCTTTAGATATTTATAAATATTGATGAGATCCCCTCTCAGTCTTCTCTTCTCCAGCCTAAACAGACCCAGTTCTCTCAGCCTTTCCTCATCAGAGAGATGCTCCAGTCCTCTCATCATCCTTGTAGCCCTCCACTGGACTCTCCCCAGTAGTTCCCTGTCTTTCTTGAACTGGGCAGCCCAGAACCGGACACAATATTCCAGATATGGCCTCACCAGGGCAGAGTAGAGGAGGAGGATAAGCTCCCTCGACCTGCTGGCCATGCTCTTCTTAATGCACCCCAGGATACCATTGGCCTTCTTGGCCATGAGGGCACATTGCTGGCTCATGGAGAGCTTGTTGTCCACCAGGACTCCCAGGTCCTTCTCTGCAGAGCTGCTTCCCAGCAGGTCAACCCCTAACCTGTACTGGTGCTTGGGGTTGTTCTTCCCAAGGTGAACCTGATTTGTTCTCAGGTTTCAGAATAGCGCAGGTTCAAAGCAACACATGAAGCATTTCTGGCTCTCTCCCTCTTCACCAAAGGCAGTGCAAGATGTCTAATTAAAAAAAGAACACATTAAGCTAAAGGCACACATTGGTCTTTCTAACCAACACTAACTAACCTTAGAAGGCTTATTACTGTTTTGCTGCTGATTTTTACCCCAAAAATGAAGTATTCTGGGCTGGAAATACTGTGAAGCATGTTTAGGTCCAGTCAAGCTCCTGCTCTCTGTTAAAGTTATTTTTGTCCAGGAAATATGTCAGGAATAATTGGTGGGTGGGGGAAACCAAAGGAAATAATTAAAAATAGGTGAGTAAACTGTCTTTCTTTTCCCCTTTCCCCCCACCCCCCACCCCCTGCTTTCAGCACCAGAGAAAGCACACAAAACCAATTACATTCATTCTAATTTTGGAAAAAGTGGGATTTTTAAGGCCAAAACAAAAAAAGGAAGACTTCATCCTGGAATAATACTCTCCAGAGCCTGCACCGGCAAGGTACTAATGCACTTCCCGGCTGGGTGAAATGATGTTGCCTTTGGCCTTAAGCCCCATGGCACGCCAAAGGCACAAAACTATGGCTCATTGCAGATACCTTTTGCTGTGGCTTAGGGCCAAAAAGGCAACAATTATGACTCATATTTGCACAGCGCATTTCATAACCCACTGGGGTTGCAACCAGGCAGGTTGTGTGCAGCTGTGCCCTTCTCATTCAAATTCCTGAGTACTAAATTAGTGTGCTGGTTTGGGGTTGTTAAGAGATGACACTAAGTAGCCTGTCTTTCCTCCTTGTTGCTTGATAATGCATCCTGCTGCAAGCCTTCCTGAGATATGCTGCTGTTGGTCTTTATCCTCCTGGGGCTGAAATAACATTTTAATACCAGTCAATGTACAATCTGTGCAAACCTGCACTTGCTCAGGTCCCCAGCTGGAGCAAGAGACGTGTCTGTTTGAAACCCAGAAAGATAAAACCATTCTCTCTCTCAGTTGATCACCTCCAAACTGCTCTCCCTGGCAGCTGTGCATGAGGCACCTTCATCTGCAATTAATGTCTGCTTTTCAAAAAATCACCTTTTTTTTCTTTTTTCTTCCTTGCAGCTTAGTCTAACATTTTCCTGATTAGCCAGGAATAAAGTGGTATTGTGGGTTTTTTTAAGTTCACAGAGCTGTGCATGATTAACAGTAGCCAAGAAAGAAAAACATTATGCTTAAACACGTCTAATAAATATAATGAAGAGAGAGGTCTGCAGGCTTTTTCTACATCTGAATCAGATAATTCAAGGATCATAAAAAATTCACCACAATAAAAAGTATAAGTCCCTGGAGCTTTTGGAGTAAATCCAGTCCAAACCCAAAGAGCATCAACCAGGGATTCCTTTAATAAATGTTTAATTAATCAGTCACTGGACCATACGGTTCCTAATTGTCTTCTAGTAGGCATTTTACTTGGTTAATTTATGCACTAAGCTCACACCAAATCCTAGTGTCCACTTTCTGCTGGGCAATACTGCTGGTAGACACTCATAGCCACTGGTACAGCCGCGGTGGCTCGGCGCCCAGAGCTGTAGCTCAGCAGAGCCACGCACAAACACAGTGCCCAAACAGCCAGATCAGGTGGCTCGAGGGGCAACTGGGGCTCCAACATCCCCTGCAGCAGGTAAGGAGGGACAAGTCCTCCCACCGAGACCTTGGGTGATGACGGGGCTGCCCAGGCTTCCATCACCCTGGCATTTCGGTGGGAATGGGCAGTGATAGACACACAGTCATGCCTGGGAAGTCTCTGTCTCCCAGCTCCTGCCGGCACTGTCCTTACGAGTGCCTAAGGGGCAGGATTTAGCTGGGCTGCTGGAGGCTTGTTCTCACCCTCCAGGAGCCACAAAGCTCCCAAAGCAGCCAGTGGGGTGGAGGGAGGGGTGAGACCTGGACCATGGACACCCCAGCTTACGCCTTGGGGTCCCCTGGCCACCTGCAGCATGTTGGCAGGAGCCTGGAGGAGCAGAGCAGCCCGAATAATGTCATTTTGCACCCCAAAAAAATGTCACTGAAGCCGAATCAATGTCAACTTAGAATCATAGAATGGTTTGGGTTGGAAGGGACCTTAAAGATCATCTTAAAGATCATTCTGTAACCAAACTGGGAGAATCCATTAAATAACTATGCCCATCCAGCTTTCTGAACTCCTCTGTTGTTAGATGGAACTGGTTTCTTTTGAGAACTGTCTTTATTTTTACTATTTACTTACAATATTTATTTTGACAACCAAATTAGTATCAACAATTCTGCCTTGACTCCAGATCCAACCTAGCAGCTTTGAGGCTGATCTGCTTTATGTTTCTGAGACCAGAAACCAATGCTGGGCTTGCAGAGGGTGTTCAGCTGCAGCCCTGTGGCACAGGCACAGTGTATCCCACCTAACTTTGCCTCTTGACCGTAACACGCCTGAGCAGGGACTGTGCCCCTTCCCTGCTTGCTTTTTTGGCAGATTTTCTCTTGGTAGGTCTGTGAGGCCTTCTACAGGGAAATACTTTGTAATCTCTACTAATTGTTAAAAAATTTAGGTAGAAACCCACATAGGAATGCTCTAGTTAGGATCTAGAAATGCATCTTGCCAAGATCCAGAGCCGACATATCCTGAAGCAAAAAACTGGGTTTGTCCTCTTCAAAGGACAATAAAATGAGGATGTCCCCGCCAGTGCAATCCTGAGTCTGTGCTGCACCTCTGCAGCAAAGCCTTCATGCTCAGCGGTGGGTTTGCTCTCAGGGAGGCATTGATTCCTGGATGCCAGGACGTCCTGGAGTAATCCCATGCGCACAACAGCACATACACGTCTTTTGATACTCAGGTGACAAGCGAATGCCTTCACAGCTGGCTTGAGCAGTGTGTAGGAGCTAGGTTGCTTGTCTGACTTGGGACTATGGGATGGGATTGTGCACTGTGGGAGAAGCCGGTATCAATCAATCTCATCGTTTTTAGCTCCAGCCTCGGTTATGTAAAGGGCAATCTCTTTCTATGAGCACCTTCCCCACATCCCGTCATGGTCCAAGCAGGTTTCTTACCTGCCTCCTCACTCCTGTGCTGGGGCACTTGTGGGCGGGAGGGTAGGGGAAGGTATCTCCCTCCCTCCCTCTGTGTTCCCAGGCTGGGTACCCAGTCCCCAGCCGACAGCCAGCTGACGGGGATGCTGCCATCACCGTCCTCGTCATGGGGTTCCCCTGAAGAGCACGCGGCAGCACAAATGACTGCACAGCAAGCGCACAAGACAGTCCCTGCATCATGTGCGTCACCATGTAATTCGTCACTGCTGCTGCAGTGTGACTGCTGGTCTCTCACTGATTGCATTTCTTTTTAATGAACGTAGATGGATTTTAAAGCCCCAGAGGAGTGATTTCAGGCAGGGGAAGGTCGATGTGTGGTGCAGTCTTGCTGGACAACTTCATACCGCTGAGGCTAAGCTAAATTTGATAGTGGTTGGTTAGAAATGTGTGGATGTGACTCTGCTTCAGGAGACATGTGTCCACCAACCCGGGTAGTCGCTGGCTGTGACCTACCCTGTCTACAAGGGGATGCAAGCAAATTTTCCATGGCTGGATGAGCAGCGGGATGCACGCTTGGGGTGGGCACAGCCACAGGGAGGGATTCCATGAAGCTCCCAGTGCTGGCAGGAAGCTACCAGGGCAAGTCCAGGCATTGTGGCAGTCTCTTGGAAAACAAGCCAGCACAGGTTGGCCACTGCCCATAAATCCAAAGAGGCCACTGTGGCATGTACGGGCTTGAACTGGGAGGGCAGGTATGGCTGGGAGGGATTCAAGGAAAGAAGAAGGAGATACCATATAGACAAACAGGAACAAACTGGATTTTTTTCATGGAAGGACCTACTTTTTAAACAAGAATAGGAAACCCTGGAGGAGGTGGGGATGCCGCTGCTGCTTCATCCTTTGCTTCCATGAGCAAGGCAGGGAACTGCAAAGCAGTTGCCAAAAACACCCGGGGCAGTGTGAGTCCAAGGCACGTGGCAGTTACAGAGGAACCATCCTGACCCCAAGGCATGAGGCCGGTGAGCCTGAGTGCAGGTCCCAGCCTTGATTACTGCACTTGCTGGAGCCCTGGGATTATGTGAAAATCTCAGCCTTCACTTTTAAAAAATTTCTTACCCCTCAAGGTTCAAAGCAAAGGTTAAAAATGTGGTTCTGGATGTTCAAGAAACAACAACAACAAAAAGACAAAACCATTTTGCTTAAGCCACATGGATTTTTAAATCACCCTCAGGATTTTGAGTTGGTGCCACTTCTTTTCAGGGACCCCAGTGTAAGAGACCACACAATCACAACATCACTGGGGCTCCTGCTCCAAACTGGGTCAACTGGGTCAGCTGTGACATCAGACCAGGCATCCTCCTGGGCCTGAAAACCCTGAGGGTGGCTGTGCCTGACTCTGGTCTCATATAGATCATTATAAATCAGACATAGGTCCTGTCGAGTTAGTAGATGCACATTGCTGCTGTCTGTACCTCATCACTCAATCTCTCGTACACCATTGCACAAGGACTCCCCAACTCTTTGGTGCAGGTCTCCTTTTCTGCACATTTTAAAGAAGGTGAATTAACTTGAGCCTGTTAATACCCTGACCGAATTGAAATGTTTGCAGGTAAAACAGAGAGCTCAGGTTGATAATGACAACTGGAAACGTTTACTAGGGCAAAACACAGCATCTGGAAACAAATCCACTGGGGATGCACACAAGCGTGCAAGGCTATTGAGCTGGTTTGATGGGGAGCATCGATTTTCCTCTACACTCAATTGCTGCCACACAACTTCGCAAATACTCCCTGCTCCCACTTTGTTCAAAAGTTAAAAACAGCCTGCGGTGCTGGAGAAAGGGTTGATGACACAATAGATCTTTTTGTCTTTTCTTTTCTCGGCAACACAGGGAGAGCAAATTGCAAGGAAAAAAAAGAAACAAACAAACATCTATCTGCCAAGATGAGGTTCATCCTTTTTGCCAGTGGGCTGAGAGTGTAGCATCTTTCTCAGAAGAAGGACAATGACTGCAGTGAAAAGTACAACCAAGCCAGCTCATGTGCCTGGAAATCCTAAGTTTTTCCCACATGAAATGACCAGAGAAGATTTTTTTGGTCACTGAAGACTATTACCCTATTCCCCAAAAGCAGCACAGGAGTTAAGAGTGCAAGCAGCTGCCGTCAAGTGACAGGGCTATAAATCTCTGTCTCAAGGGCAATGGAAATGAAATTGCCTCAAAGTGCTGTTGGAAAATCTCTCCTTGTTTCTTACTGTGTTCAAGCAAACAGAATTAAATCACTATTTTTTCCTTCTCAGAGCTGTGCATCTTGTAGATAAAGGAAGATAAATGTACAACCACCCACCTCTGGCAACTTGCATGGTTGATGCTCTGTGCACAGGGGCTGTAGAAAACCACCTTCCAGAGTGAGGCAAGGATTCATCTGTACAGGAATCTGGTCCTATTTTCATTGAACTAACTTACTTACTTTTTTTCTTTCTTCTACAGAAGATCCAACACCAACATTGCTGTCACAGCAGCTGCACAAGGAAATAAGTGATTTCCTGTCTGAGCACGTTCCATGGCTCTGCATTTTACTTTTGTGCTAAACCACAACCAGGCACGTCACCCCACCCTGCGCTGGGGCACTCTACCCCATCCTCTACCATGGGAAAGCACTGGGAAAACATCAGGGAGGCAAAACGTGCCACAAAATGCCCACTCAGTACTTGCACCAAATGCCTTCCCAAGAAACATGTTGCCAAGGCAGAGTTTTATGGACTCTTGGCGTAGCTGAGGGCTCTTCTTGCAGCATATGTGCCTTCCTCCCAGAGCTGTCAACCTAAATGGGGACAAGAAATCCAATCCTTAGCACAACCTTCAGCCTGAACGTGCTCCAGAACACAGAAGATAATGAAACTCTCTATCTGGCTGTGCAAATAATGGAGAAAACCCCCAAACATTGACAAGCCTCTTCTTGCTTTTCCTTTCCTTAATAATAATTCTTATAATACAACAAAAGAGCTAACTTGCAAGAGAAGTAAGTTCTGCCCGGGTGTGGTGCTGCTGATGTCCATGAGAGGGCTATTGGCAAGGGTGTTTGGGTGTTATACCTAACAGAAATACAGAAAACACACTGCCAGCTCATTGCAAAATCCGTAGGTGCCCCTGTTACCTTGCAAGCTTTTGCACAAGCTCTGGCTCAAACCAACGTGCCCTTGCACTGGCTGGAACAAGGGGCAGCAGCTGGTTGCAATGTGACCTCCTCTGCCCAAAGCAGCTCTTGCAGCAACAAAGTCATTAATGACTTTGCAGCAGCGTGGGGCAGTTGTGGGGGCTCTGCTGCCGCCAGCCCTGGCTCCCCAAAGGCTCCTGGACAATTTTCTGCATTGTCTGAGATGAGTCCCATGCCGAGGACTGGTTTTCTTAATATGACAGTTGAAATAAAACACATTTTATTCACACACAGCTAGAAAGATTTTGTTGGATCCAAAATTACATGTTCTGTGTCTGATCAGGTTTGAATTTATTCTCATTATTAAATAAGGCAATTTTCCAACTAAAACATGCTTTCAAAATGAAAAACTACAGTATTTTAATTAAAAACATGTAACAATGAAATCTTTTTTTTTCTATACATATCTTTTTCTTCTCTGTATATATTGTACCATTACCTTCATCCAAAAGATACTTTCTGAATTAGATACAATTTTTCGTCAACACAAGAGAGTTTTGGTGCGAATAAACCATCTATCAGAAAGAATTAAAAAAAAGACCCCAAACCCTTTTCTCGTTCTGAGATTTTGCTTCCATTCACTTTTGGAGTGACCAGTAGAGCTGTTGGCTCTTCTGAATGAACCTTGAGTGAAATTCAATCCAGGCTTGAGGTCAACGTGAATGTCAGCGTTGCCTAGACATAGAGGTCCTACTTGAGAGATACGTGATCTGTAGACTTGTGCTGGTTCATTGCACTGGGCTGAATGCGACCTTTAGATTTCTCCTTCAGCTCATCTGAGACTTTGTACATTATCTTTGGGACATTAAGCACGGCAGGATGAGCTCTCCAGGGAAATACTGCAGTGTTGCCAGCACTCTGATGGCTGGTCTTGTGGGACGCAATGTACTTCTTCTATCCCCAGCTTCTGGAGTCATATGATTATGTGAGGATCTCAGCTTTCACGACAATGAGAAGTAGGTTTCTAGCCATTGAGACTGCAGAGAAAAGCTGGCAAATGTCACCTCCTAAAGGTAAAGGATCAGAAAACAAATGAAAAGGAATCTCAGCTGTATCAAGAGTCTGATTTTTAAGCAACTGCATAGCTTAAAAACAGCATGGTTTTGAGGACTTTTGAATACTTGGAATGAGAAATAATGTCATTCTTGAAGAGAGAAACAACTGCTGCTTGCTTTTTCCTTCTTCTCTCCCTGTCCTTCTTCCTTCTTTTCTAAGGCTCTAGCCTATTGCTTATGCTCCTTGATGATCTCAGTCCAGAGATGCCACTGGAGAAGGATGCTGTTAACCAGTCAGATGGAGTGTGAGTACTGGGAATTTTCCAGGGTTACAAAATGTTTTCCTTGCATCTACCAAAGCTAACGGCAGCAGTCACTGAACACGTGCCACTGGAAAATCACAAGCGGGCTGGCTGCCAAGTGTGCTGGCTGCCAAGTGTGCAGAGCTCTTTGGACAGAGACATGTCAGGGACTTGTGAGTGTGAAAGGACATTGCTGTGTCTGAGCCGGCAAGCGGCTGGCCTCGGGCACGTGACAGCCTACAACTGTCCTGACAACAGCCAGGAGGGCTGGGGCTGAGCCAGACGCTGCCCGCAAATCGCTTCATGGCGAAGCGAGCCTTGCGCAAGGACTGTCCGCTTGCCATCAGAAAAGCACATTTATTTTTAGTGGAATAGTTGTAAATGGAAGTAAAGTGGTCACTATGGAATAAACAATCTCAGCTAATGGCTTGCTGACATTCAATCACAGTTCAGCGGGGACACCTCCAGCACCCCTTCAATCTTGTGCCAAGCCTTTGAACCCCTCTCACTTGGCAATGGGTGTTTGCCAAGAAGAGGCTAAAAAGAAAGCTACTGTGAGCACGTGAAGAGGAGTGTCACCAGTGTGAGATGGGGAATGTTACATTTATACTCTATATATGTTTATATACATTTATATGACATGGGCAGAAATCAATCAGAGCAATGTCCATACTAGATCAGACCTGGGGCCTGTCTTACCCTATAATCTGTTCTCCAGCAGTGACCAAAACCAGGGGAAAGATACCTAAAACTATGGAAGTGTTTCTCCCAGCCTCAAATGATTTGCAACACATGGGCTTCAGTGAGGGACTCCGTCCGCCCGTGGAATTGTAGTAAGAAAGGGTATCTTTTGTACAGCTCAATGTCATAATGTTTCATCCAGAGAAAAGCTGGTGGGAAAGGCTGAATCATTGTAACTGGGAGAGATCATAGTTTTTCATAGAGTCATAGAATAGTATGGGTTAGAGGGCACCTCAAAGACCATCTAGTTCCAACTCCCCTGCCATGGGCAGGGACACCCTCCACTAGACCAGGTTGCCTAAAGCTCCATCCAGCCTGGCCTTCAACACTTCCAGGGAGGGGGCCTCCACAATTTCTCTGGACAAACTGTTCCAGTGTTCCACCACCATCATTATAAAAAATTTCTTCCTTATATCAGATTTTGGTAGTATCTGTCCAGGTGAGAACCTCGTCTTACGAATACAGAGAAGAGTAGAATATTCCCACAGGAACGCACACCTCTCTACAACTGCTGTTTGGGTTGATTTCTACCTTCATGCTTTTGCACTGAAGCTGAATTTTTAATTAAAGCAATCTATTTCCATGAGAGATGCTAAATGTCATCCGTTTTTTAGGATATGACTTCCAAGGAGTTATTCTTGATTTATATCAACTCAATGAAAAAAAATCTAATGAAGCTCCATCTTACAAAGGGTTTTGTCAAAATACATAGGTCCTAAATTTTGCCTTCCATTAACAATATGCATTTTAATCAGGTGCTTGAAATGTATAACTTAATGTAAATTATGTGCAGATATGTTATGTGCCAAGCCTATATATATACCTGTTTGAGAGAGGAAAAAAACCCACTCCTCTCTTGGATGTTAACAGGAAAGCATGGAGAAGGTAGAATTTTTAGGCACTATGTATAGCCCAGAATTTGGTGTGTGCTCAGTGCAGAAAGGATGAAGGGAGGAAATAACAGTGGATTTATGCCTTTGCAGAACCAGCCAAGCTGGGACAGCCTCACAGTTTGCTGCCTGTGGCCCTCAGAGGTTGTTCCAGCTTTATGTTTCACTAATACACACTACTGAAATGCTGCCTGGGGCCGACAGACTACCAGCAAGACTGATTAAACCAACTACTGGAAAAATCCCCAGGAAGCTAGTCAAAACATAGCATTTCCAGCGCTGAAACACAAACTGTATGAGTTCCTAGAACTGACTCCTGGGTTTGCTTGTTTTAAATTATACGTTCATACACACACACGCATAGCAGCCCATGACCGTGAGATGACAGCACAATGTGCATCTCCTACAGCCGGAGGCTTTGAAGTGCTGTACACAGGTAAGGCACGTGTTACTGGCTGTGCTCTACTGACATGCAGATATTTGCTGAAGGACACAGTGCAATGACAGGGGCACCAGTATGTATAAATGACCCGAGCGACTACATAATTAGGCAACCTAGACTTTCCATCTAAGTTTTCTATTCTTCAAAATTTTCTCCGAGAACAGGGCTCATTTGTGAATATGATGAATGGCTCGTGAGATGGCTCATACAGCAGGATGCTTACAATAAAATGGGTTTGGAGCAGGCAAGGCAGCATTATTATTCCCTTGCCTGCCTGGCTTCTTGCCAGCCTCCTGCTGCCTTCTATCTCCCATCACAGGAGGCTGGAAAAATTCCCCCCGGGATTCATTAACATGAGAGAGATCCTGTGAAAAACGGAGGCGGTGTGAAGGAGGGAGGTGATGGCTGAAGGGAGAAATCAGGCTTGCAAGGACTGACACAAGCAGTTAAGTGCCTGGAGAGGTGCGAGAGCAATGAAAGTCACTGCAACAGGGAAGGGGAAGGAAATCCCAGGCAATTTCTCTCTCTATGGGTGCTCCAGCCCCAGAAGTCCACGAAGGTCCCAGGCCACATTTAATTTACTGTGGCTGAAGCATCTTGGGAAACTGTGGTTTTCTTCTGGTTTTTACACTACATTTTACACTGCATTTATACTGCCACTCACCGCGTTGATAAGACTCTGGAAAGATAAGAAGACTTTTTAAAAATTAAACTGGAAAAATTCTTAAAGCAAATCTTAAATCTGATTTTTAAAAATCTTCATGTTTGGGCCAGTTTTTTTACAGCCCAAGTATTTGAAAGTCTGGACTTGTCAGCCTATAGGAGATCCTTTTCTTCTGGTTTCTCCGTGATATTGTTTTCCTAGGATAATTTGGCAACATTGCAACACCGTCTTTCTCAACTGGTGTCCTCATTTGCTCCATATTCTGCCAAAATTGTGCTCCTGTTGAAGCTCACAATGTGACAGGCAGGTATGGGCAGTGACCAAATTTATTCCCTGACTCTGGACACAGCAAGAAAAGGGCAGGGGTCACTGTGCACCTCCTCGGTTTGTTTCTGCTAAATGTCAAGTGCTGAAGCAGTCTTGGAGGAAAGATGTTAAACATGTAGCTACCAAATTACAATGCCAAGAGTATAGTTTGCTTTTTTGACATGAAATTGGACTTGGCCAAACTCTTGGCTTGCATCAAAAAGAGAGCTCACTCTTGCCTTTGGAAGGCTATGAACTTTTAGACTAAGGATTTATGAACTATTTTCTTTCACTGGGTAGCATTTGCATTTAATGACATTAAGAAAGGCTTTTTTATTTACATAGGCTGCTTGAGACTTGTTAGGTTTGTGTTTTGTTTTCTAGAAAATTTAATCCGGTCAGATGATAACTGAATTAACTACATAGCAACGCTTTAATTTTATTAGCCCTCTATTTCAGTTTTCGCTTTACTTCTCATTGCCTTTTGTGTTTTATTTAATCCACATGTATTTTTGCAATTCGTGATCCAAAAGATACAATCTACAAAGTGTTTGTCATTGCTTCCAAATTCTTAACAGATTCTTTAAGAATATCTATTGTGTCTCATTTGGCAGACAATAGTACCTGCCTGACCATCTGTATTTGTGCAGTTATTCCACCCAAGTACACAAGACTTCCTTTCTCACCATTTCGAATGAGAAATATTTGTACTGTTGAATAGATTAATTTTTATTTTGTTGCCTGACGTCCATGACCCGGATTTGAGTTATAAACTTGTCATGTGTCAGGGCTCATTATCCACTGATTGCATAAGCTATTGTTACCAGGATAAATTTAGAATTCATCTGAAAATCACAATTAATCATTTGACTGGCTCTACAAATAAGGTCGGCCAACATTTACTGTCTCTAAGTTCATGTACATCTAAGTCTGCTGCCAGAGTATCTTCTGAGTTTCAGCTGCCTTTATTTGTTTCATAATCAGAAATATCTTATTTCAGATTCAAATTACTTTGTATAGTTAGCTCACTAACTCAAGTGTGTTGGCATGTCTTTTAAAGACTAGCATATTCTAAATATGTGTATAGACAATAAAGTAGTAAGATGTGAAATAATTACCATTCATATCCTTCCGTTGTTTTCTCAAAACCCAGTATTTTATACTTAGATATTGTTTTCAAGATGATTAAACTGACTCCTAAAATGTTTTTCCTAAAATGTTTTTGTTTTTTCAAGTCCAATAATGCTTCAGGACAATTTCCATCTGGTAGTAATAGTCCTGTTTATTCTGGAACATCTTGGTTTATATTATGCCTCTGTGTCACAAAATCTATTGAAATCATGCAAAACACCGATCTCTCTGCCAAAGTCAATAAAATTACTACTTGTTGAAGAAAACAGTAAACAACAGAACTTCATAATGATGTCATTAACACATCCTTTGTCAACAGTTGGGAAAACTGGACCTTCAAGAAAAATAAAGAAAGAAAAAAAAAGTAATGCATTCAGCTCAGTTGTAGAATTAATTATACATAAACTTCTAATGAGATTTGGTTAAAATGCAAACAATTTTTACAGCAGCATTAGCTGCACAGCAGCCTAGCAGCAGTAGTTCAGCATGTCAAGTGGATGCTGCATTTTATCCACCCATCCATCAGAAAAATGGACACATTTTAAAGTTTCTTTAATTCTCAGAGTCAGTATGCTACAGTAGGCCCTTTGAAACTTCAAACTGGTATAGAGCTCTGAGCTCATCTTGAGTCTAATTCAGGATGGTACAGTATATTCGGGACCTCCCAAGGGATTTGGTCCTACCCTGCATTTTCTTCTAGGAGCTAAATTCTCCTGCTCTTTGTGTTCAGAAAACTCCTAGGATGTAGTTCTGAAAGGGAATTATCTTCCCCTTTGTTGCAGTGGGAGGCCTGATGTCTTTTGGGTGGGACAGCTCTTTTCTGGGAGTCTTTTATCACTTAGACTTTGCCTAAGGAGAAATCCCTAAGGTAGCTGAGAAAATGGTATTTCCTGCCCCTAGCTGCTTGTTCCTGTCCCCAAACTACCTCATTTTGTGCCAGCACAAGCTTTTTCGCATCCGTTTGGTACAAAAAATAACCTGTTCATGGGTTTATTTTTCATCCTGATCTGTTCAAATGTGTGACAGTATAAACTTCTACAGAGAACAGTGCAGCCATGGATGGAGTGTGTTTGTTTCACTGGCAGTGCCAGCCAAGCAGCACATAAAACACTAGGAAACACAGCAGTGGGCTGAAGTACTGATGGGCAGATATTGCCTGAAAGTGGCATGATACGGTCAAAACTGAACTTACTAGCTTAGTTCTCAGAGATCACAGTCAGAAAATGGAGGGGGGGGGGTGTATTGATTTCTAGATTCATCAAAAAGTAAATTAATAATAGCACTAGAGAGATGTGCTTTATCATAAGATACAGCTCACATATAGCAGTAAATGCTAGGCTTTAGTGAGACTAACGTATATTAAAGGATGCTACTGATGCCCACACCAAGCTTAAGCAGTCTGGCTGAAGCAGAGAATATGTTCTACCTCCTTTTCTCCATGCTTTCCACTTTAAGTCAGCATTTACAGCATTCTCAATGTCTTCCCTTCATCCAAGAATTTCTATGGGGTTTCACAGATGCCAAACATAAATTAATAATAATTTATATTAACAATAACAGCCTTATCCTGAAAACAGGTAATTTCCACAACATGCCACTAGATGGTACAACAGGATTCTGCCTGCACAGTTCTGCAGTCACTCAGCACTCTGAGATAAAACCTTCCACTAAGCAACTGAATTAATTCTAGCTGAAGATTCATAAGCCTAGTGTCATTTAGAATTTTTATTCCAAGTGCATACATCATATTCTTTGTCCTTTACAGTTAATTGTGATGTTCCAGAAGTCTGCCTTCAGCAATGACTTTCCAAAGTGTAATTACAGAACAAGGCACGTATTGGCGTACTGTACAGGGTAGGGCCCACAGCTACCTAGTTAACACCTGTGATGTCAGTGATGAGCTAGGAAAATTAAACCACAGAATTTGTAGATTGCGATCCCCCGTGAAAATCACACTGCCTGGGAGGCAAGAGCAGCTACGGGAAACTTCTGCTCTGAAGCAACCCTAACCCCTCAGAGGAGCTACTGCCTTTCTGGGAAGGGCTGCCTCCCCTCCTGCCCTTTGGAAGTGTACACAGAAATGGGGGGTAGGGGACACGACTGCCTGCCCTTCAGTGGCTTCCATGGGGATCAAGGACAATAACAAGAATTTGTACAGACGCGGCAGCAGAAAATGAAAATTCAAGGCAGCAAGGGTACTAATAAGCAAAATAATAGTTCAGAAGTAACTAAGCTGCTATGAGTAAATGAAACAAAGTGTAAAATGCCTAGAATTTATTTAAAATATTTTGATACAGTGTCTCAGAAAATCTACCTTGTACTAATCACAGAATTTAAAACCTGCTTGGGTATGATAGATGAACAGCACATGCAGTGAAAAATGTCTCAAGAAATTTTAGCAAAAGACAACATGAAACAGTGATTTCCAACATCTTGGAGAAAAGACAAAGGGGTGCCAGAGAAAGCAGGGAAAAGGAACAATATAACAGAACATTGTTATTTGAGAGCCAAAAGAGAAATAAATATAATAATAAATTTACTAACAGGTTGTGGTAGAGGCCAGGTGCCCACCAAAGCCACTCTATCACTGTCCTCCTCAGCAGGACAAGGGAGAGAAAATAGAATGAAAGGCTCCTGGGTCAAGATAAGGACAGGAACAGATCACTCACCAATTACCATCACAGGCAAAACAGACTTGATTTCAGGAAATTAATTTAGTTTATTGCCAATCAAATCAGAGTAGGAGAATGAGAAATAAAACCAAATCTTAAAGACCCCTTCCCCCCACCCCTCCCTTCTTCCTGGGCTCAACTTCACTCCCCATTTCTCTGCCTCCTCCCCGCCAGCGGCACAGGGGGATGGGGAATGGGGGTTGCGGTCAGTTCATCACACCTGGTCTCTGCCACTCCTTCCTCCTCAGGGGGAGGACTCCTCGCACTCCTGCCCTCCTCCAGCCTGGGGTCCCTCCCACGGGAGACAGTCCTCCACAAACTTCAACATGGATCCTTCAACATGGATCCTTCCCATGGGCTGCAGTTCTTCACCAACTGCTCCAGCCTGGGGTCCCTCCCATGGGAGACAGTCCTCCATGAACTTCTCCAACGTGAGTCCTCACGGGTTGCAGTTCTTCACGAACTGCTCCAGCATGGGTCCCTTCCATGGGGTGCAGTCCTTCAGGAACAGACTGCTCCAGCATGGGTCCCCCATGGGGTCACAAGTCCTGCCAGCAAACCTGCTCCAGCGTGGGCTCCTCTCTCCATGGGGCCACAGGTCCTGCCAGGAGCCTGCTCCAGCGCAGGCTTTCCGTGGGGTCACAGCCTCCTTCATGTACATCCCCCTGCTCTGGAGTAGGGTCCTCCATGGGCTACAGGCGGATATCTGCTCCACCACCAACCTCCATGGACTGCAGGGGGACAGCCTGCCTTACCATTGTCTTCTCCAGGGGCTGCAGGGGAATCTCTGCTCGGGCACCTAGAGCACGTCCTCCCCCTCCTTCTTCACTGGCTTTGGTGTCTGCAGAGTTGTTCCTCTCACATATTCTCACTCCTCTCTTCTGACTGCTGCTGGTGTTGCGCAGCAGTTTTTTCCCCTTCTTAACTCTGTTATCCCAGAGGCACTACGACTGTCGCTGATGGGCTCGGCCTTGGCCAGCAGTGGGTCCATCTTGGAGCTGGCTGGCATTGGCTCTGTCAGACATGGGGGAAGCTTCTAGCAGCTTCTCACAGAAGCCACCCCTGTAGCCCTCCCACTACCAAAACCTTGCCACGAAAACCCAATACACAGGTCTAAAGAGGAAAGACTGAAAAGATCAGAGTGCACAAGCAAATAAAATGATGCAAAGACACTAGAAAACAGGTAGCTAATAAAATGGATGGAAAAATGCAGCCTATTACATCACAAGAAACTACCTATAGACAGCTATTTGGCAGGTGATATTTATTTAATTTGGGAGGAAGAAAAGCACTTTCGCCACCTGGAGTTTCCAAAGGTATGGCAGACCTGCTGAATAGACAGACAGTATTGTGGGCAGAGCGGTCCCGTGCAATGGTGTCTCCCCTGCCAGATAAGTATTAAGTTAATCACCCTCTCTTGCTTTATCTACAAACACAAAGCTCAGGACTTCCCTGAATTAATCCTTGTTTGGACTGTATAGGGGATTAGGATAGGAAAAAGAACATCACGAATCATCAAGGTTTTTTGCACTGCTATCACAAACAACGATATCACAACTATTCTGAACTCCCTCTTAAAACAACCTCCAGTGTTTGCCTTCTGTTGGAAGACATTTCCAAAATCTCATGCTTACACTTTATGTTCATCATAAATTATATTCTTTGATTATATGCCATGATCCCTGTGGTAAAACTGTCTTTTAATATAAATTTCTGCCTTCCCTGCATGGACTCCCTAGTGTACTTCAAGCCAGCAGTAATACCCTTCATTTGGCTAAGCTAAACCACCCAAGTTCTTTCAGTCTAAGAAACTGAGCTCTCCATGACCCTTAATCATTCAGGTAGTTTGAATTAATCTTCTGCAAGCATTAGTAAATGAGTCTGCTGCACAATGCTCCAGAAGAAGCTTACTCACTCCTCGCACAGGGGCACAAGCGCTTTGCTGTCTCTGTCAGAGACGTTTATCCCTGGGGCAGCCGGGAATCCCACCGGTCTCTCCCACAGCCTTGCCAGACACCATGAGAGTAGCTACAGAAACCCCACAGTTTTGTCCTGTGTATTTTCCAAAGAATGAAAATCTATATACTGAGAAATTATTTTCATTTTTTCACTAATAATACTGATTTTCAGTTTAAGAGCTATCAGTTACCTAGTTTCTAATTAAATTCGTGTTTCACATCAGTTTTATATCCTTTTAGAGTCAAGTACTAGGTCAAATATCTTGCAGAACTTGGAAGTGTGTTACAGTGACAACTATTATCAGCCCAGTCTTTTGATCATCACTGCTTAAGCACCGACTAATCAGCAAAAACTATTTCCCAAATGACTAGGTAGCTTGACCTTAACTATATTGTTCTAATTTAATTCTCTATGAAGAGGGTTCTGCATCAGTCATCCCATTTTTTTTCTTAGAAGTACTGTTAAATGGATAGGTCTATATTGCCATAACATCAGACACCTGGGTCTTGACCAGTGTTTCAAAGATGACCAGCAATCATTGTTCATGTTATGAGAGTTCCTTATCAGCCCTGTCCAAACTGGGTTGCTTAGTATTGACAACTGATACAAAAGCTTTAGCAGATGTGACTCAACACTCCCCTGAGCCCTGTTGGAGTGGAAAGGATTTACTACACTATTAGCATATTAATACTTTCCTGCTTTTTCCCAAATACAGAATATAATATTGGTCATTTTTACTTTTTTTTTTTTAGTTGATTCTATCATTTCTGTCTGTTCACTTTGGTATAATCTCCTTTCTTCCTCCTGTGATTCAAAAATGGATTGCTGTTGTCTGCAAGTCTGCAGACCATATACTGGTCCTTCAGTCCATTTGCTTTCTTATCACTTTTCTGCAATAGACTGCCTTCTAATTTATATTCATTATTACCAACTTCTCCTTTCTGCCGTTTGCTATATATTTTTTATACTTCTGTCACTTTCTAAGCCAAACTGATTTTCCAAGCAAAATAATTCTCTTTCTGTACTGGGCTTTTAAACAGTACACAGTCTACCTGCTTAAATTCTTCCTTACAGAGATTTGATTTAGAATTGGTTTCAGCTTATGAAATTGGCTCTGTGGAAGTACTATCTATATTTAAAGTGTTTGATATCACTTTGGAATGCAATCCACTAGCAAAAATGTTCCAAAATACGTTTAACCCCAGAGAGATAAGTTATATGGACTGAAAAATTAAGAGCCTTTTCCAATTTTGAATTAATGAACCCACAGCTAGAACATTATATATAGTTCAGAGTAAATCTGTACCAGACATCTGGCACCTGAAAAGACTTGGGCGGGGGGGGGGGGGGGGGGGGGGGGGCAATATCAATCAGGGCCTGGGAACATTTTTGAAGAATGCTTTAAATAACGAAATACTTTTAATTAACTGACAAGTGGAAAAGGAGAAGAATTAAACAAGTGCTTATATGTACTTTCAGGGAGATATATTGTTTATATGTTTTAAGTAGAAGATGGGGAAGAAAGAAGACAGAGAAAAAAAATTCTGAGATATGTTGGATGGGGGGCAGGGAGCTACTTGGTTCATTTAGACTGAACCAAGACTTCATGTGCTACATAGATGGAACATTTTTTCTTGGGCATGGAGGAGGTGGAGATGATGAGCAAATAAATATTCCATCTTTTATCTTGGTCTGTCCCTTTTTTTATATTCCTATTTTACTCCTTAAAGGCACTGGTTATTCAGACAGCTAAGCTAATCAAGGTGGCTTGAACCCTTGTGAGATTCATGTACTATATGGAGAGTAGGGCGCATAAATAGTCTCCCATAGGCCACATTTTCCCAGTTCAGCCACTGCTTATTTAATTCAGAAGAAATAACATTGAGCTATGACAGATCCTTACAAAATCAGAAGGCATTTCACCAGCTGTTTTAGAAACACCACCATGAAATACAAAAAAAGCACTGCCAGTTCCACAGAGATTCCTCCACTGGAAGTTGATCCTACAAGACCTGCACAGCCCAAACTAAAGCTGGTTTTAGTTGTGCCGTTGCAATATCCCCATAAGAGAGACCTTAGAAGACTTGCACAGCTCTGCTGTGGTCTTGTTCCCTAATTTGCACCCACTGTTCAACTACATTGACTTCAAGAGGGATTAATTGCAGCACCAAAAATCAGATTACCATTTTCCCCTTGCAACATCAGTCAATGACGTATCTTATGAAGACAAATTATAAGTTCATTATAGCTAATGAAATAACTAGTTTTATTGTCTTAGACCTTATCTTGGACAGCCTTTGCTGACCCTATCTACAACACCCCTGGAAACGTAGGATGAAGGCTTAGACAGCTCTGCCCCTGCAGTACTAAAAGGTTGATGGTGCCACAGAGCGATGCATTTGCAGGAGACAGAGATTGCTCAATGCTGTGTCCAAGACCACACCAGACCCCCCACAGAAGGTCCAGACCCTCACAGATCTTGTCACCTTCATTTGGAAATGCAAGGTGCCATTCTGTAGCCTGGTGATTTAGGCCCTTCTTACTCTGGGCTTGCCATTCCTGTGATACCCTGCTGTGATTTCTAACAGCACAAAGAGTGTTTTAGTAGCCTGCTCCAAGGAGTAACTGATCATTTTTGTGCTTCAAAAACCTAGACTCATCTGGGAGTGCTCTACCCCCATGACAGAATTAAGACAATGCAACATTTTAAAAATTAAATTTAGCATATGCTTGATGACACCTGTACACCCTACTAGTCCTGGGAGGCTTGGCATCTTGCTCACAGTCCCCTGGGTGCTTGCACAATGGCCTCACTCTGCCAAGGAAAGCTCCACAGGTAGCCCTTGCCACACAGGTGCTCTCACCCTTCACTGCACTCTGCACCAAGTGTGTTTTATACCCACAAACACATATTCTTGGAGATTTCCAATAGACAGGCGAACTGGTTATAATTTTTAATTAATTAGTTACTAATTTGTAAGTTGATCTTAACAGCAAGTTCATACATTAACAACCACTGTAGTACCGATGCTGGCAAGCCTACAGTTACATCAGATTTAAAAGCCATTTACAGGTACTGGAATTAATGGAATCAGTAATACTAATTCATTGTATTTTGAGGTATCAACAACATCATTTTCATGTAACAAATGAGCCTATTCTATTATTTTAGAAGTGTATATAACCCTCAAGGACAATCACATCAAAGTTTGACTGCTGTGGATTGCCCTTATTTTGTGTGTGCAGTCCATGTTAGTCTCACAAGCATGAAAAAGAAGAAAGCAGAAGTCACCAGCCAGGGAGGAGGCTGCCAGGCTGGGCACCAGCTGTATTTGTAACACAGCAGTGCAAGAAAGGAGAGAGCCATCCTTTCCACAGCTTTAAACTTGGACTACCTCCAGGAGCCCGTAGAGCAGGCAGATCTCAGCACCTCTCTTGTTCATTGTGCAGAAAGCTAGGGGGTAGAAACATGCAGAAAGCTGTGTGAGAACGTCCCACCCTGCTGCCAGTGTTTCGTAGTAGTGCCACTCCAGGCCAGCTGAAAGGCTGACTCTTTGTTACTGTTCTCACATGGATTCCCCAACTTGGAAGCTTCCTCACGTATTCCCACCCTTGGCTAGCCTCCCACAACTTATTCACAGCAGTAACTGTCACAAAGCAAACTCAGCCAAGACTGCCCCCAACCTTCATATCCCTGACCAGTCCTTCCTTATCTGTAAGTATCAAGTCAAGGTAAGCACCTCACCTTGTCAGCTCCTCCATCACCTGTGTGAGGGACCTTTCATCACTGCACTCCAGAAACCACCTGGATTGCTTGTGCCCTGCTGTGTTGCCCTTCCAGAAGGTACTTAAATTTCCCCTTGAGGACCAGAGCCACCTTCTGGTTATCTGAAGAAGGTCTCCTCTGTGTTTTCC
Source organism: Grus americana (assembly GCF_028858705.1). NCBI lineage: Eukaryota > Metazoa > Chordata > Aves > Gruiformes > Gruidae > Grus > Grus americana. The sequence continues at coordinate 15,534,743 of NC_072852.1, read as the reverse complement.
TGATCAAGTAGTTTGTAGCAGACAGCCACAGTAGCATCACCCATGTTGGTTCACAATCTCTAATCCTAGCCCTAAACTCTCAGCTGGCTCATCATACATCCCAAGGCAGAGCTCTATATGTTCCTTCTGCTCTCTCACATAAACAGCACCTCCCTCTCCTCACCATCCTGGTTCATCCCAAGGAGCCTGTATCCATCCACAGCAGCACTCCCATCATGTGAGTTACCTCATCCACCCCATGTCCACAATCAAAAAGAGATTATAGCCCTGCAAGTGCTCACAGACCTCTAATAGCTCCTGTTACGCATGATGCATGTGTTAGCATACAGGCACTCGCTCACACTGACTTCCCAGAAAAGGTATGAGAGCTTCCCCCATAATGCTGTTCTGTGGGCACTTCCTTACATGCATACATGCACCTGAGAGGAGGGGGGGAGCTTCTGCCCTGTTTTCTTGATTTCAGAGTCTCTCCTTGAAATCATATCATCCTGTACCCTTTGCTTACCAAACCAGTCCACCACTTCCTCACTGAATTGTAGGTCATCATCTCTTTCCCTGATATCAAATTCATCACTCGTAGTTCTAAGGTCTCCTCAGCAAATTGGCCAGCCTGTTGAAAAGATGCTTTTACCCTATTTGGTCAGGTGGATCCCATCTTTTCTTAATAATCCTCAGAGAGGGTTCCATGATGGTAAAAGCTGAATCCCCTTTATTAGCACCAGCTGTGCAAGCAATTGTTGACCTGCAGGATCCATTCACTCTTCATCAAGCACTTCTTCCTCACTAGAAAAATTGAGGACAAAGCCATCCAGGACCCCAAGATGTTGACTGCCTCCCTAGAATAATGTAGTAGTCATGCTTGAAATGCTGGCAGTATTGTTGATGCCCACATGGAAGAGCAGCTGTGATTAATAGTTTGAAGCTTGTCTCTCCACAACATCCTGGATCCAAGCCCCTGGTGAGCAGTAAACTTCCCTAGACAGCAAGTCAGGTCAGCAGGTAGGGACCTCCATCCCATATAGCAGGGAATTTCCTCCTACTGTCAATCACCTCTTCTTCCCAGTACTCCTGCATGGCTGAGGCTCAGCTGGCACAGAGGATTCATTGGAGAAAGCTCCTTGTCTGCTACCAGAGTACTGACTCTGTTCTGTAGCTGCAGATCTGCAGCTGCAGCCATCCTCCAGTGACAAGCTTCCAGCCTTCACCATCATGGGAGTCTCCATTTCCTCACCCAATGAGCACAGACTCCACCTGCCCTTCCTATAGGAATGAAGTAGATTCAGGTTCCTGAAGCTGCAGGGTCTCAGAAAAGATCCAATGGGTCCCTTTCTCATCATTTCTGATGCTGTGTAGGCAGCTGACCTCCTCCCACAGCTCCTGGTGACACACACTTTCCACCTATGCACACCTCCTGCAGGCAAGGAGCCTGTATCTCCCAGCCCCAGGCTCTCCTCCCCAGCCCCAGGACTGGAGAGCTACACCACCCTTCAGTCTGAGCCAAGGCTTCTGATGCACCAGGGACAGCTGATCCAGACAGTACTGAGGACTATGATCCGCAGCACACTACCACCATGGCTGAGCATATGTCGCTCTGTGAAGGCTGCTGGCCCCCTTCTGCACAAACTGCTGTACCCACTAACTAGACCCAGGAGCTGCACTCCAAGCCAGCTCTTCCATTGGCATCTCTTCAGCACCTGCTGCAAGGCTGCCTGGCTGCCATAACTGGGCTCAGCTGGGACAAAACCTGCCAGCATCCTTTGTCCAGGAGCAGCTCACAGAGCTGGCTAGAAGCTGCTAGATCAGTAAGATCTTGCTAGAAACAGCCACAAGCCTCCCATAGCTATCCCTTCCCAAGAGCAGCACCAGACACCCTGACATTCCTCAGAGGGTTCCCAGGAGTCCCCCAGCAATCCCAGAAGTTTCTAGAAGATCTTGAAGCACAGCCAGGAAACTGCTGCAGCGAGTGCTGTGTCTGTTGGCCACCTTGGCTAGCCGTGCTCTCCAGTCAGGGCAGAAGGCAGTCCCTCTCACAGGCCTCAGCTCTTCTTCAGCACAAGTTTTAGCTCTTCGGTTTCACAGAAGATAATGTATCAACAATAGAGCACAATCACAAAAAAATAAAGCTAAAAAAAAATCAAATGTAGTTGATGAGATTTCAGCAAGCTTCCACTGTGCGTGAATTGTCAAGAGCCTCTGCCTTGTTTGCTAATAAAATCAGTAAGCCCCAAATCACAGTATGGCACAGCAGATCCCCTGAAGCATGCTGTCCTCTGCCTGCTACCTGCTGCCCCTCCTGCAAGGCTTGGCCTCAAGGACACACAGCCCTGACACCACAGCGCTCATGGCCTCGATGTGGCAGCACCTCCTACTTCAGCTGATCACAGCCCCTTTAGCCTAGGAAGGAAGGAAGTAAGTTACTGCAGCCCAACTCTACAATATGGCCAAAGCTGTTATTCCCTGTGACAGTTACCACACCATTTCCTTCACCCACAGACAAGGTCCTCCATGGCAGTGGCACCTACCCCACACAGCTGGCATCCCCCTGCCTCTGATTTGGGGCTGAAGAGCCCCAGCATGAGGTAATAGGGGTGGGGTCATCGCCAGCATGAGGTAAGTGGGTGAGGTAAGTGGGTGTGGCAGGGAGGAGCACAGGGGATGGCCCTATAGGGAAGTGCCTCTGCAGGGCTACGCCTGTCTGTGGTTGCTGTAGGCTGCTCTGGTACCTCCTAGGATGGCTGGCTTGAGGGTGGACTTTGGCTTGTTCCTGGAGCCCTTGGGCTTCATTAAAGTTCTTGAGTGGGTGAGTGGGGCTGTTTCTCCTTCTTTCCCAGGCCTGGCTTTGCTCCTGTGTCCTAGCTGGGTAGGCCTGAAGAGGTGTGTGCTAACAGGCTGCCTGCTCCCTGCCTTGTCTTGTTGGTAGTAGGTGCTCAACACAGAGCTGCTCTTCAGCTGGGCCCTCTGGCTGGGAGGGAAGATAATAGTTCTACAGAGACAAAATCTATGTCTTAATTAGAAGTTTGTCATCGTAATTTGTGCCGCTGTGTGTTCTGTTTATAACATGTATAGGATTTTGCTAGTGAACAAAGGGAAAATAAGAGCTACTCCGAGAGTCAAGTTGATGTACAATACTCTGAGCATAGAGCTTCTAGCTACTCTAATGTACTGTTATGCATGTCTGAAACTCTAAAAAATACTTCCTTTAACAACTGGAAGAGGCATTGTGCTGGCTTTTAGCATTCTAAAAACAAACAAAAAAAACTAAACAACCCCCCAACTTTTAGTGTGGAGCTAAGAAAAATATAAATAAAAAGAACTTTCAAATTGGTCTTTGTTAGTGGCGTTGCTCATATTTTTGGATCATAGAAACTCAACACTTTAACTATTCCTTGACATAGCTTCATGCTTTCCCACTGTTATTTCTTGCTTTCATTAGCTGTTTCAGCTAAAAGGTTGAGATTTTTCCTTTGAGCTGTAGTGGTGTGTACTAATATGTCTATGTGTCAATTCCTATAGATTTTTTCCATCTTTGCTTTTGCCACATGTGGAGGCTTTCAAGGTGAAACTACTCTTCTAGTTTCCTGCAAAGGTGTGGTAAACAAAACTGTTACAGCTGCTTTTGCTTATCCATTCAGGTAAGTATTAGCTCTTTAGTTGTTGCTCATAAACTAGTTATTTCTTATTCACTTTCCCCCATCTGTCTCCCTATGAAAATGTGATTACTGTATATACCTGAATGAACATGTGAAACCTCTGGCTTGCTCTGTAGTAGCAATAAATAAATATTTAGTTGTAATTATTCAAAGCACTGTGGTTGTTGGTGCGCTATAGAAAGAAGCAGGTAGTAATGGCAGTAGGCTGTATTACTGCTTTGTATTGCTCTGCCTTAAGCTCTATTCTAGCAGCGCATGAATGCTACAGGAGGTGATTAATAAGCAAAATAATACAATTAATTTAACAGCCTATTTCTTCACCAATTTGTAGTACAGATAAGATTATTTTGGATGTGCTGTTGTCATATTTTTGTTTAAATACTGAATGGAAAATACTTACTTTTCAGTTTATTCCACTATGATCTTGGTGAGGGTGTTGAGTACATAAAAACTAAATACTCCACTGTCATTGTAGAGCTCTTGTACATACAAGCTCCTTTCCCAGAGCATGAGGAGGAAGGTTTCCTCTTTGTTGCCACAGCTGCACAGTTACAAGTGCAGAGTTGCTGTTCCCTATGTATTCAATAAGCACAGCTGTAAGTATAGAAATGGATTCAGAGGCCAGCTAGTAAAAACTACTACAGAAGTTTAGAATTTGGTCACAAAACCCAGTGTTGTAACAGCACTTGGAGGGGAGAGTGGGAATCTGAAATGATTCTGTCCTGGTCATTGCTGGTCATGTAGGTTTTAGTGAACTTCCTACACTTGAAGGTTTAGAACTTGCATTTTCTTGTAGCTGTAATGCAACTTGGTGCCTTTTAAGTCCTGATCCCCTTATTTAACTGCCAGTCTCCAAAATAATGCTGTTAAGTCTGCTTCCAAATCAGGATTTCTTTCTTCAGTTATGATAAATGTAATATTAAGATTGTTCTCCTGAAGTTGCTGTTGCATATCCCAATGCAGGATGGGGAACAATCTTCAGATATCTTGACAAGTCTTTGTGCTGTGTAACTGATACAGTATACAAATTGTCTTTTAGAGTGAACTTACACAATCAGAATGCTGAAGCACTCTTACTGTGAAGCATGACTGTATGAAGTTTCCACTGCATAGCAAACTCTAACTACATGAAGGATATAATCTTTGCAGGTTGAATACTGTTGTATTTAGTGCACCAGACGCAAAACGCTGTGGTGGTACTTGGACTGACGTCTATCTTGTGGGCAACTTTTCCTCTTCTGCACAATTCTTTGTTACGCTTGCGGTGTTGGTATTCCTCTACTGCATTGCTGCCCTTGTGGTATATATTGGATATAAGCATGTGTATCAACAAAATAGCAAGTTTCCACTAACTGTAAGTAATAAAAAGATATTTTAATGTTTTGACTTTGAAACCACAGAGATGAGAAATACTGCTAATACAAGAATATCTGAATAACTTGTGAATATTCAGTAGTTCCAAAAGTTAGATGGAGTGTGAACACAAGTATCTCAGACCAGTCACTACAACACTCAAGCAGAAAAGGGGACCCAAAGTCCTTGAACATCCATGGCATCATACCTTATGCAGTTATTGAAGCAGAGTGGAATGCAGTTCCATCTTCTCAGGTGAACGGTGTCTTCACCACAACCATTCTTTTGTATCATGTATTTGAATATAGAATTGTTCCATAGTCTCTGGGAATTTCCCTGTGTAGAGCACCTGCTGGGCAGATGCAACTGGTAGAGGGAAATAGTTATCTTGTGAATTTTAGTCACCTTAAATACCAAAGCCCTCATCCTCAGAATGAAATGTTTCAGAGCATGCCCAGAAACAGACTTTTCAAGCCAAATTTTAGCATATCAGCCATCCAGATTTAAATCCTCTGTACTTTCTCCTCTACCATCCCCACTTTACTAAACTTTGACTTAATTTTTTTTATAACATAAGTGCTAGGTGTCTGATTTCTAGAAACTAATTTCTTACAGAGGATAAGATTGCTTATGCTTGATAGATGCAAAAGGCATACAGTTTTGTAGCTGATTAGCAACACAGACTATAACTTGAGTTGTAATTACAACATTGTTAATGGCTAAATTTGCTTGTGATCATTAGCACTGATGCAGTTATTTTGGTGATATAATTCATACTGTCTATGTCTTGCTCTGTTAGGTACATTCATGCAAATTATTTGAACCTAATGATGAGTACTCCTCTTCTGCAGGACTTGGCTGTCACTGTCATAACAGCCTTTCTGTGGATGATCGGTACCTTTGCTTGGGCAAAGGCACTTGCTGACATCAAAATGTCCACAGGGGCCAGCATTATTCCAGGAATTGAATCTTGTGAAGCACCAGGAACAACTTGTCATTTTGTTTCTGTGACCAGCATGGGAACTCTGAATGTGTCTGTGGTATGTATGTCTTCTGCCATATGGGTACAATAAATGTGTTAGAAAATAGCCAATGGCACTTGAGAGCCCTGTTCTGCTGATAGGATTTGTTGCTTGCTGTGTTAAGATTGCTTTAGGGGTTATCAGTTCTTCATGCCCGTTAATACTGTGGTAAAACACTGACCAAACTTTTTCTTTAAAAGGAAACTTGTTTCTCTTCCTTTCTTTGAAGAAAAATCTTGTAGGATCTGTCTCTAGAGCTGTTAAATGCAGCATTTCCAGACACATTTGAGTCTTTATACTATTTCTGTCTGTAGCCAAGAGCACCTTAAAATATGTTACTGAGCCACCCAAGTGGGTCATTGATTGATAGAAGTAAGGAGGAAACACTGTGTTTCCTGCTCTGCCTTTTGGTGCTGAACCTAGCTTTTTAATCAACTGCAAGCATTTTTACACATCAAATAAATATTCCTTATAATATCATGCTGTGGTTTAGTCCCAGCTGGCAGCTGAGCACCATGATCCCATTCACTCATCCCTCCCCCAGCGGGATAGGGAGGAGAATCGGAAGAAAAAGGTAAAACTCATGGGCTTGGATAAGGATAATTTGATAGGACAGCAAAGGAATAGGAAAATAGCAACAACAATACTAATAAAAGAATATATAAAGTAGGTGATACACAATGCAATTTGCTCACTGTCTGAAACCCAGTGTCCAGCCCAGCCCCAAGCAGCAACTCTTCCTCTCCGGCCGCCCCCCCAGTTATATACTGAGCATGATGTCATATGGTATTGAACATCCCTTTGGCTACTTTGGGTCAGCTGTCCTGGCTGTGTCCCCCCCTCTAGCTTCTTGTGAAAACTAACTTCATCCCAGCTGAAAACCAGAGTATACAATAATATAAAGCTCATCTTCATAGGAAGGACTCTTCACAGCAGGGCAAATGGGGCTTATTGTAAGACCTTCTTAGTGAATCCTATTTTTCAAAACTCTGGCTGTTATTCATTGGCCCAGTAATAATTAACTGTGTGCTCTGGATGTGTGTATGCAGAGGTGCTGAGTGACTGAAAAGAACTTGTCTAATTACATGCAAAGGACAGAATAAATTTACTATCTGATTTCCAAAGTTGTCTGTTAAAGTAGTTTGTAGTACTCTAAAGCATGTAGAAATGCCTTGCCCATAGCAAAGGGATGCCAAAGATAGCAGTTGTTTCTGGCTTGCCTTGAAGTTATATTCTGGTTGGTTTTGGTTTTGTGGTGTTTTTTTAAAATAAAAAAACCCCCAACACCAACAAACAAGTAAAAACCCAAAAAACCAAAACCTTAATCTTGCCTTTTTTCTTAACCTACAGGTGTTTGGCTTGCTTAACATGGTTTTATGGGGAGGAAACGTTTGGTTTGTATACAAGGACACCAACCTGCACAACCAATCAAACAGAGTATCTCAAAGTCCAGGTATATATCCAACTCAAAGAGGAATATGAAAACAAGGTGATACTTTGAAGTGCTTCCACTTTTACACCACACTACCAAGAGCATGGAGCTATTAGGATTTATTTCAATAACTGATAAAATACTCCATACAAACTTCTGTTTTGTACTATGGTTTGACATAAGGTCTTGGATATGCTAACTGAAGGGTTTAATTATATTGAAATACATTATGCTTTTTGAAGCTATGCAGCTTTTTATTACTTTTTGAAGAGCAAAATGTTGAGGTTATCTGGATGTTGACCCTCTTAGGTTCTTAAATTAACCTCATGGGGGAATGGGTGAGAAGCAACTGCATTTGGGTTATTACTGCAACTTTTTTAGTTCTCATCAGCCTTGGCTGAAAAAGGAAATGCAAATGCAACTAGGGCATGTGAAAATGCAGTTTGGCAGCTTCTTATCACTGATACCTTGCAAAAGCCATCTGAGTAAAACTCATAGCTCTGTCAGAGTTGCAGCCATCACATGTTGGTTTCCAGATATTCCATTCAGATTACTGTATCAAATCTGCTGACAGGCCTGTCTGGAAGGATGTTACTTCAGTGGTTAATATGTTGTTACTATTTAATGGCTTGGGAAGATCTCTGAACAAGAAGATAGATTATACTTTCACTGTAAAATCATTTAACAAAGATGAGAGAGTTTATATGTGTATGATTACTGAAACACTCTAAAAAAAAAAAGTAAAGTATGGCCTGAAGCTCTTCAAAATACTGTAGAAATCAAAGCTGATATATTCTAATTTCTGTTGTCTGGGCTTCTATGAATTCTTTTTGAGGGGCACGAACAATGCTTGTGTATGAAAGGATGTAACTGAAGATGTCTCAATATGACTAAGTCTTCATTGATGTTCAGCTTTTTCATTGGGAGCAATATTTGGTTCTTTTCATGTGGACCTCTTTATTAAGATACCTGGTTCTTGGAATTGCTCAAAAAATGTTTGTTTTGACAAATCTAATAAGCAGTTGTTCAGAGTTTTTATGTCCATTTTCATCCTAATCAGTTTAAATAATAGTGTGTATATATAACACAAATCTGAATTGTTCAGTGTGCCAGCACTACTGACTTACTGATAGTAAACTTCCAGTCCAAAGAGCATAATAAAATTACTGTTGCTGAAAGAATGTGCCTTGAGTCCTTACTGCTGGAACAGCAATGCATTAGCTTTGTAGCTTTTGGGACATGGCTTTAGCTATTGCTGACCTTGCTAGCTGAATGAGTTATCTGTGCTACAGAAGGTTTTTTTACACTGATGCCTTGAAGTTTTTTGTAGAGAGGACTATCTGTCACTCCTGCAGACTAAAGCTGCCTGGTCCTGCCCAGTGCTTACTTCTGTCAGCCTGCAGGCATGTGGTGGTGTACTACTTAGCTGTCCAAAACTTCATTTGAATTTCCTTTTGGAAGAGGTAAAAAGTGCAGTGTTCAGGTGTCCTTTTTGAAAAGCATACTCTTCTGTTTCTTGGTTGTTCCCAGATAAGGGCTTTAAAAGCTATGAGTTGCTTTTTCCTGGTTAACTGTACTAGTTGTGTTACTGCCATAAGAAAACAGGCTTGCCTTTTCTTGGTGGTCAGTTGAGTACTGAGTATTATCCCATCCCACAAAGGTCTCTTGGGAGAATAGAAAAGCAGTATTCAGTTCTAACTCTTGCATCAAAAGTATGGCATGCAATCATTAATAGCCTTCTCAGGACCTTCCCTTTGTGTCCTGGACCTTCTGCAACCCAAGAGGCAATTCTCAGCAGGAGAAGACTAGGGCACGAGATTTAAGATGGGTGTGATCTTTCTTTCATCTCTGCTACAAGGCCCTACCCAGCAGAATTGCACTGAGCTGTAAACATAGCATGACTCCTGTGGAAAGGCTGTGTATATAGCAATTACAGTGCTTTGGTGTTACCTAACACAGGATACAAAGCTTTTATTGAGAGTTAAAGTACTTGAGCCAGATAGTTGATTATAAATATAAGGAGGTGTTATTTTGAAGTGCTCTTGTGCTAGCTGTTCTGCCTCTCATGAACCCCTGCTGACAATGACTTCTGTGTCCTTTCTGAACTCTTTGTTTGCATCAGTTCCATGTTCTAAATACTGACTTTAAACCTTAAATCCTCATTCCTCCTTGAAGTGAGCTCACTTATTACCTAATGCTGCCCTGAACTGACAGTTGTCACAAATAGCTTGTTTTGTAATGTTAGATTTAAATCACTATGAATAGTTGGGAAGAGAGACAGTGAAGAGTTCAGGAAAGAAATTACTTTATTTCTGCACATAAGATTTTCTTTTTTTTTTTTGGCAAGTCAAAACTACTGGACCTTCTCTGTTGCTTTCTTCCTAGCAGAATTATAGACACCTGAGAAGCTCTGTGCTATTTCATCATGGTGAGCTATGGTAGGGTCACTGGTACAAGGTTACCATGAAGACCAATATTCAGATGTTTTGGTAGTTCTATTACTGTATTTTAAACTTCAAAGCTAGACCAGAAGCAAATTAGTATTTGTCACCTGATCAGTTAGTACTGCTTTGAGCAAGAGGTGGAACCAAGGGTTTTTTTGTTGGTCCCTTCTTTGTAATAGTATTTTTTCTAACACCTGATGGGCTTGCCTTTGTCCCCTGTTTTTTGTCTTTTAGCCAGAGGCTCCCTGTTTGCATCATTGTGCATACTTATATTTTAAATATGTATTTTATCCCAAAATCTAAAACTTCTATAAATTTTCATCTTGCCTAAGAAAAAACCCTGCTGCTATAGATTAATTAAGCTTTAATCCCTCAATTCTTTGGGATTTAAGGGTACACATGATGTGGCTAAAACATTTTTAATTAACCTTCAAGAATATTTTTAACAAAACTGTGTTCTTGTCTATTTAGCGTGTGTTTATCTACCAACTGAAGCTCCAGTTCTACAACAAACTGACTTTGTCAGAAATAGCCCTGTTAGAGTTATTGTGATGGCTTAGTTATCAAATGCCAATTGTGTGTATTTTAGCACACCTGGGAGCAGGAATGGATTAGATCAGTACATGCCTCATTGATGGCTAAGGTCTAGCCAACAACTGAAATGAAGTTGGATTGTTTCAACAAAAACTGAAATTTCATATACACTCAAAAAACCCACACCACTTCTGTTTTTCATAGGGCTGAAACTTTCTCTTATGTGTTTTGTAGATGACACAAGTGTGTCCCATCCCCAGAGTGCTTTCCTTCAGAAGACAGGGAGACCAAATATGGCAGACAGGACTATAGCTGGTAAAATATAGATCAACAGATAGATGCTTATGTTTTGTAGAAATTCAAGTTGCATATATGTGTGTTCTAAACAGCTGAATGTTAACAGCCTCCTGGCTCTGCAGGCTAAGGTGAGTGTGGCATGTAGTCCACAGCAAGTAAGACTTTAAAAAGGGGAAAAAAAAAAAAAAACCCACATCCCCTTCTGGCTCATTAGGATAAGACTTGTGTTCCTTTGCAAGGGGGAGGGACTGGTGCAGAATACCGCTGGCTTTGATGTCTGCTAGAGTCCTGCAGCCAAGATGAAATGGAAAGCATTGTGCAGCAGGGAAAAGCAGCTGCTGTCTACCCTGGGCACCCACAAAGGGCTGAGCAGCTCTTGCCTTTGAATTGACATCATGTTCCTGTTGGCAGCACCAGAATACTCAGTGTCTTATTTACTCATGAGAGGGGAGAGAAAAAAAAAAAGGCTCTTTGACTGATTTACCAGCTTTATCTTGACTGCACAAGAATCACCATTGCTATCAGGAGATGCAGTGCGCTTGATCCTCTGTATTGAGGGAACAAAGGGTCTGGAAATCTGCCAGGTCTCTACAGGTAAGGTGTCCTCAGCTGGCAGCAATGTCTCTTGCAGCTGTCAGCGGAGCAAGCTCATGAAAATCCTCTCATGCTGCATGAATTCTTCTGGTAGTGGGCTATAGTTATGCAGCTCTAGCGAGTGAAATGAAGTATGATGCATGATGTAATACTAGAGAGAGGAATTGTGATCAGAAACCATGGCAGGAAGAAAGGCTGGATGGTGGCAGTGAAGGAGAATGAAGCTGAGGGGTCAGTGTGGGATAGCAATAGTGAACTCCATGGTGGAGAACAGAATCCATCAGCACTAGGAGGTGTTTAAGGAACCAAGTAATTTGTGGTGTAGGATGCTATAACTAGGGATCTGAGGGTCAGACCTGTGTAACTGCTGAGAAATGTACTTACTGTGTGTGTTAACTTCCGGGAGGAGTCCCTGGCATGGGAGCTAGCATGGTGTCTGTTGTGGCTGAGAACTTTGCTGCCAACCTGCAGGAAAAGCTGTAGAACTCAAACCCAAAAGAGATCTGAGAATGTCAGATCTCCGGGGACCAGTGCAGACAGTGGTGAACGGAGTCGCTCTGGGGTCTGTATCACTATGGCTGCTATTGCCCCAGTCAGCAAATTCATCTCAAATGCAGGCTGGAGCCAGGACACCGAAATGCCAGCTGACAGGCCAGCAGTATTAGTAGCTTATATTGTACTGGAGCTGAGCAGTGTTCTGTGATGTGCAGGGAATTCACCAGGGCTCTGGCTCTGCGCACCTATTGCTAGCAGTGGAAGGTGTAGGTGTGTAGCTCTCACTGAAGGCAAGAAAGAGGATGGGTGTTGTCTTGATGTGAAGAGCTGTAGGACTGGGTTCATCACCTGCTTGAGGACACAGGGTAGCTGCAGACTTTTTCTTTTCCCCCATCCTGTAGAACCAAGCAGACCATAAAGCCGAGGACCTTGGCCGTGCTGTGCTGCACCATGTTGGTTTGGCTGCCTGCCCTGCTGCAAACTCTTGGGGAGCTGTCTAAAGACAATTCCTGGTGCTTCCACAAATGTCTGACTCTCGAGCAAGTCATGACTGCACATCAGACATTCTGGATCATCTACTTTTATTCTTGTGGTAGTATTTAGGACATGTTTGTTCCTAGCAGATTTGCTGTATAGCCTGAAGTAAAGTTGTTGTCACAAAGTCAGAGGCCAGTTTTTGCTGCTTAGTTGCCTTTAAATATTAACCTGTATAATGAAATTACTCAAAAGAATGCTACAGAGTAGGAGCGCATCCCCCTTCTTAAATACTAGCAAATGAGGCAGTTTCTTTCAAGGTTAAGATCTATGTATGCTAGCAACAGCTATCCAGAGTCATGTTTTAGAGCCCGACTCAAATGTGGAATTTCCTTTTCTTCTGGCATGTCAAGTGAATCCAGGTGTGCCTGTACTAGCACTGCCCTCCTACAGATGCTCACCAGCACTCGTTGCAAATAGTGGGGGTGTATTTGGGCAGCCAGTTCTCATAATCCATCCCCTGTTCAAGGAATCCCATTGATTGCTGTTGCTGCCAGGAGGGCTGCAGGTACCTGTGCCCCATCAGCAATAGGCAGTGTGTACATGCTATTACATCATGCCAATATTTGAGCAATTCCTCATTCATAAAATGTGCTCTGTCTCTTCTTGGCTTGTGGCTTAAAGTTAGTGCTGCCAGCTACATTTTCTTCTTAACTGTCTGCTCAGAAATTTGACTTAATGCAGTCATCAAGGAGGTTGTACGCTACTCCTTTACTCAGTCTGGGTAAAAGCTGGTGTTAGCACAAGCTCTAATCAATTTGCCCATTTAATTTCAACTCAATTCAAAGTTTGAAGTAGTCTCTAAAAGGACCATACTCTAGTCCACAGCTGTGCTTGCTTTCTGTGGCCCAAGATCAGCAGCTATCTTGTCTCAAATCCCCTGGGTCATTTCATGTAAAGCAGCAGCAGTTTTACCTGCTGCACACCCTGCCTTGGGATGGTAATCTATCAGTTATTATACGTGCTGCTGTTCCTAGCTTCTTTTTCTTTTCCCATTTATACATATCATCCCCTAAATCATCTTCCTCTGGTGACTTCAAATCTAATTCCCCGTCACTTTCTGAAGATATAGCGGCTATTTTTAATTTTTGCATCCTGATCTGCTTTTGCAAGCATCTAATTTTAGCTTTACATTTAATATGATCAGGTTCCCCTGGAGCTCTCCTTTGCTCTAGGGCAAATGGCTGCACTGTGTGTTAATCCTTCTACTGGATTCTGATGTTTTCTGCTTCTGCAGCTTTTCTTTCCCTTTTTCTGAATTGAAAGTACTGTATTTCATTGTTACTTTTTTGAGGCATTAGACTGTACTCCTTTTCAAGCTTCTTAGTATTTCCTTTTAAAACACAGTTTTCAGATCAAAGCAGTTATTTTCTGCTCTTACTCTGGCTCTGTCAGCACAAAATGTTTTAGCTGCTCCTACAACAGTCACTGTAATACAGGAATTGTATCCTCAGGTTTCACTTCATAAGCTCCACAATAACTAGAGAACAATTGTTCTATATCACCTCTGGTCCTATGAGCTGAAATGACACACCTCCTTTTCTTGGAGAGGTGCCTGTAACCTGGAAGATGTTGGGATATTTTTTTTTGTTGACTCTATATTGCTCAGATCTTCAGCTATTTCAGTATCATTTGGGTGGCATTAGTGGCTTGTTGAGGTCACTGCCTGAAGTGATGTAAAGCTTGGTGTCCAGCAAAGAAACAAAAGATGAGGCGAACTGCAAAGGACACACATTGGCTAGCTAATGAAAAACCATGCAATGTCTTAGTCTGAACACAGCAAAAGGAGGCTACGATGCCTTCAGACTGAAACTGCGCTATTCTTACATGTGGGCTTCATGGAATATTGTGCCACTGGAGCCTTCCCCTAATCAAAGGGGCCAGTGTGGTCTTTGGGCTCTTTACTGACACAGTGTGCTTCTAGCACTCCTGGAACAAGTCATGTTTACACCTTGGAAACAGCCTGCAAATTAACTGAATGTTTCATTTTGTTTGTTGAGCTGGCCAGCAAAGAAGAGGCCCTTGATCAGAAGCAGAAGAGGAGAGAGAAGGATGCAATCTGCTAATAATGGGTCCAAGGCAGAAAACCAGAGATACAGTCCTTCAAGATGGAAAAGCTCAGAGCTGAACTCAGGGTTATCAGAGGTTCCCAGTAGTGACTGTGGCATACGAGGCATCTTCATGACAGCATACAAGCGATGACCCCAGGAACAGCACCAGAAGTACCTCTGGAGAGGACTCATGCAGAAATGGCATGGTACTGGTAGGGTGACTTCCCAGAAGATCATGACTGCAGGTAGATCAAGCAGTTACAGAAGAAAACAGTATGTGCCAGTAGAGGAGATGAGGGTGATTATTTTTAGCTTTAGTTTCCACAGAGACTGTGCATCAAAAGTAATGAGAAAGGACTGGCAGGCACAGGAGGCTGTGAGGTTTGCACTCAGCTCCATGAAGAGCATCTCTAGGATGAAGCTAGACCAAGAAATAAATTTGAGAAATGCATTGCTGAAGAAGTCAAAGGACCCATATTCCCATCTTGTCCTGAGGCCCTGAAAGCTCTTAATCAAGGAATTAATTTAATTTTGAACTTTGCTGATTGGCTGTTTTTACACATGGCCAATATAGGCACTTCAGAGCTTTCAACTTTGCTGGAAATAGAGCAGGACTGCTGGAAACTTGGAAGATCTGTTTTCTTCTTCAAGAACCATGAACCTATTCTCCAATGTGCTGTGCCGTTACTTGTATGGATCTACAGCAAGTGCAGTAGGCCTTCAGTCTGGAGTGACAGAATTTTACCTGCCATGTGTCAGAGCTGGTGCCCCAAAACAGGCAGGACTGTGAAGGATCAGTCTCTTCAGTATTAATCTCTTGGGGTACCATCCTGTTGCAACCACAAGTCATGACCTACAGCTAGCAAAGCCGAAATGACAGCGTGTCTTCCATGCAAGAAGAGCCTGCAGAGTGATTACAGTCAAGTTCTGGCTGGAGGCACCCTGGGGCTGGCTGCTGCTTTATTTTGCTAAGTGGGTAAGTTCATGCTCTTTTAACTCAAGGAAAAAGCTTCTAGTTCAGTGATGGAGCAGGGTCTCTTCAGGAGCATGTAAGAACACGGTACTGATTTGGCCCTGGCTGTGCGTGAGGAAATCCCTGGGAGCACTCACCTTTGTCCTGACTTACTTGTCAGAACAGCACTGAAATATTGGCCTGGAACATCTGTCACTTCAGTTCTTCATTGATCATGTGAGCTGGCTCCCTCATGCCAAGCACAGCAGGGATGGAGAGAAGGGATGAAAGAGTATAAGGTATCAGCTAAAGCTTTTCTGGCCCTGAGGGGTACACTAAAGCAGGTTACCTGTCAGCTGTCCCACAGAGACTGTCCACCCAGAGCAGTGAGCCAGGGAGTGTTAGACCAATGCTCTGCTCACTTTCCCCTTCCCTCTTGTCCACCATCTCCAGAGCTGGTGGGGTACGTAGGACCTCAAAACACCTGCTGGCATCAGGAAAAGAAGTTGGGGAAATTCCTCACTGAGGTTGATATATCACTGAGTTTTATATACTGCGGTTGGACATTGTGAGGACTCTGGGCGGGCTCCGAAGTGCGTGCTCAGGCACATGGGGAGGCTTTTGGGGCAGTGGTTCACAGACCAAGGTGTCCAGCTTCTTCAGACACTTTCAGAGCTGGGTAGCACCCTAATAGGTGAGGTTGCATGTCTAGATTTTAGTCCTTGCCTTTTAATCTCTGGTAGCAAGTAAATACTGCTGTCTCTTGGTGTAGGAAATAGAAAATACCTTCTGGTCAGTGGCAGAAGCTGGTGTCCATTTTGATCTTTGAATGTTGTTGCTTTTCTGAACTACCTGGTTTTTTTTTTTCCCCCTGGAATTTTGGAGGTGTCTGATCTTGTAGATGCTTCTGCCACAGGCTGCATGCTCTCAGGTCTGTAAGGCTGCTCCAGAGCAAGTACATTAGCTAGTTAGCCCTGGTTGCAGTTAAAGGGGAAAATCTCAGCCTCCTCTGCAGACAGCAGCGTGGTAATACTGCTTGCATGAAGTGGGACGACATGGTCAGGCTAGATATTACAGGGATGAGCGTTCAAGAAGTTCAATGTGAAAATGGATTGGATATGATTCCTTATCACTTTGCTGTCCATAGCCATGTAGAGAAATGCCGGAGCACCCTTCCCTGCCTGCTAGTTGCACCCAGCCTGCACGGATATAGAAGAGTAGTCGAAGTACAGGAGGTTCCATCCTGTCTCTTACATAAGCAGTGAGGAAGGCATTCAATTAAGTCAGGTGAAAGGAAAAGCTCAAAGAGAACAGAATATAGGGCGCTTGATGGTTTCAGAAGTGACACGATGTGCTCTGCAATAAAATTAGTCCTATAACGGCATCATTTCTTTCTGGATGTGTCTACAGTGTTACAGTGCCTTAATCACCTGCCTTCCTCACCCACACACCCCTTCTTTTTCTCAAATTCACATCCCCTTTGCCCTCCCTCCCGGGCCCTGGCCCACGCCGGCCCTTTCCCTTCTTCTGCTCCTGAGCTGGGGGTCCCGGGGCCGCGCCGCGCTGCAGACCCCGCCGGGTGGGTCGGGGTAGATGCACGATTTCGCACCCGGGAGAAACCCGGGTCTCTCGGCCCCGTTGCCCGCCTCTCCCGCCGGCCGGGCCACTGGGGGTCAGTGTTGCTCCGCTAAAGCTGCGGCAGCGCCGGGCCCCGCTCCCGGGACGGCCGTGGGGTAGCGGCCGTGGGGGGCGGTGGGAGCCCGGAGCTCCGGCGGTCCTGAGCCAGCACGGCTCTGCTGGCAGCGATGCGAGCTGGCGGGAGCAAGGCTCAGCCTGAGGCGTTCAGACATGACGCAGTCGTGCTTCCACAGGGGAAGCCCGTGCCTCAGTTTCCCTGCCTAAAAGGCAGTGCATCGCGTGCCTCCTCCTTTGTCAGCGGTGCCCGGAGGCCCTGGTGAGAGTCTTCAGCTGGCTAGTCGCTGAGCAGATGGCAGAGATCCCTTCTTTGCTGTTGCTTTTAGTAATTACCAGAGAGGAGAGATGGCTAGGGCAAGCTGGGACCAGGCCAGCAAAGGGGATGCTGATGCTTCTCCTTTCCCTGGGGCCTGCGTGGCCAGGCGTGTGTGCGTTGTCCTGGCAGCCTGCCTGGCCCTTGTCAGATGTCATGCCCAGAGCTCTGCCAAGTGTGCAGATCTGGCATCTCGCGGGCCCACCACATGGACGGGCACCAGCCTGCAAATCCTCCTTGGGGTTCGTTTGCACTGGGATATGCTCAGCCCCGCCGGAAACAGTCAGCAGTCACAGACACCCTGGCAGGCTGTGCTGGGCTTGGTGGGGCTAATCCAGGCAGGTCCCGTGCAAACACAATGCTGCTGCTCCTGTCTGCATGGCCTCAGCTAGTATCTGCAGGAAGGAATTGAAAATCAGAAGCAACTGTAAGGCTGGACCAAGCCTTGCCTTGCCTTGTCTCTGTCATTCACCAACTGCTTTCTTTCAAGCCCTGGAAGTTAAGCAAGAACCTTGCCTCAGAATCAAATCCAGGGGGTCTATTGACCTATGACAGCTGGAGTTTGGTACCAGAGAACTGCAGAGTGGTGGCATCCTCAAATAACATTCAGAGTAAGATCTATTCATCTATTTTGTTTTCAAGTGTGTCTTTCACTCAATAATATGGAGCTTGCTGCAGAAACTCGCTGAAGCTTTTATTCGTCATATTGAATCTCCTGGCCAGGCCCATGCTTTTCTACTTGGTTGCTTTGAGGCACATCTTATAACATGCTTCCAGATGCAGAATGAGCCCAAAGGCAGGTCCTAGAAAGCAGCCTGCAGACCTCAGAGCACTAACAAAGCATAAGTGCTGCCCCATCTCCTCCTGGGATCTAAGCAGGCAGCGGCAGAGCCAGGCTGATGTCCGCGCTCAGCTTCCTGCTGATTTTCTGCTTCCTCGGGCACTGGTGCTGCAGCACAGACCTGCCCTCACCTGAACAACCTGGGCCAAGACCCAGCTGATCCACCTTTGTGTGTGTGGTGTGTAGGCATTGATATCTGATCTAGTGAGCCAGAAAGAGCCGCTTTTAGGGCACAGTTCATCTAATCTATTCTAGACAGCTGTCTGCTTTGCAATAAGTCACCCCTAAAGTGTCTCCTTCTCCCCAGTGACTGCACGGGGAGCTTGCAGCAACTAGCTCAGATGAGGCATGTGCAGGTGACACCCAGTGGGTGCTGAGCCTGCATTCAGCCTTTCAGCTGGAGCCTTGCAAAGGGCCTCTTGTGGCTGGGGATCTCGGATAAACTGGGGCATGTGCAATACACAGGTGTGGCTGCTTGCTGTTAAAATGTTATTTCCATGATGATGTTGCAGTCTGGGTCTCATAAAATAACCTAGCAGCTGGAGTCTTTGCTCAGGAGGAGGAGGATTGTTCCCTTTGTCTGACATCCTTGTCTGAGGGGGTCTGAGCCCCATCTCCTGCTCCTAGTGAGCAGTCACGAAGTGGCAGGCTCCTGGGCGGACATTCTCCATCTCTGCAGCTGAAACTGTTCTGCTGTGTAGGTCTCTTGGAGACCATGAACAAATACAGTATCAGCACTTTTACATTCCTTGACAAAAATGAAGTTATGTGGCCAGAAGCTGAGACTTCTGATATTTATTTATGTCAATGTGAAAGCAGATCATTTATGCATTAGAAATACATTCATTTTGGAGAAAAGCACCAAAAACCCAGTAATATGATCACACATAAACTACTAAGGGAACTAGACCCAGTCAGAAAAAGTGACCTGTGCTCTTTCGTTATCATTTTGAAACTTTCAGAGCAATGTTAATCCAAAGGTCTCAAAGCACTTCAGAGATGTGTAATAGGTGGACACTCAGCAATCAAAAGCTGTGGCAGAACTCACACTGATTTTTGTAGACTTTGGATAAAATTAATGGGTACCATCTAACAGGCTGCTGGAGGTCAGGAACTGTTGCCCCCAGCCACTCTGCTTGAACCACCAGGCACCTTTCTTCCTCTTCTAGTCTCAGCTTATCGGTGTCATCACTAAAATAAATGGCACCAAAGTTCACACCTTGTAACTATATGCACAGAGACTAACAGAGCTGTTGAAGACTGGAGAGGCTGTTCCCATCATCTAGTCTGACCCTCTACAGCACACAGCAGCCATTCTTGACTTCTGAAGTCTTCAAATGATGGAAAGGCCTTGTAGTCTTAGCTAATTGTTCCAATAATTAAATGCTTTTATTGTCTAGATCCTGCACTTAATCATTGCTCTCAGTCCATCTAGTGGCAGTTTTCAACACTGAAACTCTGTTCTCAAAGACACTTCTGAATGAAAAAAGCACAAAAGATGGTTTAAAAATTAGATGAGGTTTCTCACATGTAAAGCTGTGTTGCACAGCCTAAGTATCATACACCATTATATGAAACAATATATGTTTCCTATAAATATATTCAAAGTATCTTTTCATATATTGCTTCCTATAATATGCAAGAAGTGTACATCTAGGTCAGCCAATTCTGTCTTCTCTGCTTTTGCTCTACCAAAGACAGGCCAAAGAAATAAACTGCCATGCTTCAGCTCAGCAAGACCTGAGCTCATCCTTGATCCCTTCACAAGGAGGAAAGTCAGTAGTACTAGGGGAAGCTGTTGGGAAAATTGTGCTACTTTTGCATAAAGCTGATGCTCCGATAAAGCCTTGTTATTCCTTGATTTCATTTTTGTAGATCCTGAGCAAGGAAAGTAGTTCTGTGCATGGCCAAATTAAGGTCTTACAGTGAAGACCAGGATAAAGAATTAGTTGGAGCTGGAGATCAGCATTGCCCATATTGAACCAAGAGTATGAGTGAGAAAGCACATAGCTGTGCTGTAGGGTCAGCACACTTGTTTCCCCACACAGCAAGTTACATGGGACTCATAAGACAGCTAATCTCGTCTGAACCTACCCCCCCAAAAGGCTGAATGCATCAGCTAAACTCACCTGAACTGCCCGGGCATCCTGGGCAGTATTAGCTCTTAGATCTGGCAGCTCTTAGACCCATGGTGCCTCTTTGTAGAGCTGTCAGTTGTGCCAAGGTTAGAGTATGTGAACATCACTATGAGGGTAGTTGCTTTTCATCCAGCTGTTTGCCATCTTTGGGAGACTATGGCACCAGCAGTGTTGGTCATGACAATGTGTTTGCATACATGGATGCTCAGAGCATGCTGTGACACTGTGTTACACTGCTGTTGGGTTTTTTTCTCCTGAGAAGGAAGGAAAGGAGCTTGTACAGTTCAGCAGCAGAAAGAGTAGTAAAGAAAGATGAGTTTTCATCCATCTCTTTCCAGGTTTCATGGCTGAAACTACAGCCTGTCTCTGCCTCCCCTTAAAAAAAAAAAAGGTAATTATCTCCTAATCACAAAAGTAGAATGAGAGGAATTGAGGAGGCAGAGTGGCAGCCCCAGAGAAATGCCCAGGAAAATAAATACAAAAGCTTGCGTGTCTTCCTGTCGTAAAAACAATGCAGTTAACTTCTCCAGGTAACGAAGATTTAACATTTGTAGGGGCCAGGCGTGCCTGTGGGTAGCTTGGTGTCAGAGTGACTTAAAGATCTGAGCAGTACTACCAGTTACCACAGAACTTCTCTATGTCACTGGAAACCCCCCTGCATAGAAATGTAATATATCATATTCACAGCGAATGAATGCAAACAACGGTGGGTTGGAGCTCTGAACGTGTAGCTAGGTCTCTTGGTGCTGGCGGGTCAAACGCTGCTATACCAACCACTGCAGAGAGGGTAACCCAGTAACACACTCAGAGAGTATAAATCACTCTTTCCTATCTCTGTCATTGTGGTGTTCATGACATGCTGGGTTTCTGATTGCGCAATGAAATGGCATTTCAGTGAAGACATTTGGTGTTTGTAAGGGAAGTTGTTCCTGAGCCAAACCGCTCCTTTGGAGCACAGCAAAGAGCTGCAGCACCCTAACGGGTGGTTTTGTAAAGTGTAGGATCCTCAGCGAAATTACCCTGGGCCTCCCCATCCAGGCCCTCCATTGTACGACAAAAACTGATGTGTGTCACAGGTTGGATAAAATCATTAACTGTCCCTGCTGAATGTAAACCAAGTATTTTCTTTTGCCCCTGATATCACCAAAAAAACTTTTTGTAATCAGGAAAGAAAAGAAGCCAAGACATTGAGCATTAAGGCATCATTTATAATTAATTTTCTTCAGATTAAAATAACTTTCTGAAATCTTGTAGGGTTTGCTGGTTTTATATCAGGTTCTCAGACAGCACTTACATTATACATGCCCACACTCAGAAAAGATTATTTCACCCCATGTGTTTACTGTCATTATTCTTTTGAGTGTGTTCCACTTGATTCTGTAAAACATTAAACACGCCAGAGGAAATACCAGAGGTGAAGATACTGAATGCTGCTAGTGTTACAAAAGATAAATAAGCTGAAATCGTTGACATGACAGCCTGAGATATCATAACAAGCTGTGCGTTTTCTCCACTGCAAAACTGCTTTCAAGCCATGATCTCTTCTACAGCAAGATGGGAGGGCGTGGAAGGGCTGAAATAAAATACTGAATGAAAAGAAAATATTTTTAGCTGTTACCAGCACTTTTCAACCCTGATGTGCTTTTCACCCATTCTGCTACTCAGCAGGGACAGGAGACCCCATTCACCGATGAGAAAGCATGCCTGTGTGTACGCTGCCCTCCCTGAAGGCAGTCAGAGGACGTGGCGGCGGATGCAGAGCTCTTCCAGGAGGAAACTGCCAGCAGCTGTAGCCCGAGGGCAGTGGATGCTTCTGTCCATGACTCTGCTTTTTTCTCTTCTCCCCCTTTCATGTCCTCCCCTTCTCTCCCACTCTTACCTGCACCTGCCAAAGGTAAGTCCAGCTTCATCCTGCCTTTGGGTCCAGTTTACACAGCAGTGGCCACCTTATGTTTTGCAGCTGGAATATACTGAGAAAATCACATCTGTCAGCATCTGTTCATTCTTTGGCTGTTCAGAGCAGTAGTGGTTTGGGTGGTGCCTTGGAGTCTCGTGCACCCTGCTTTAAGGCTGGCTTAATGGGAGAGGAGGTCAGTATCTGCCTTGGGGGACTGGTGAGGACAACCCCCTGTCCTCAGACTCCTCTTTCTGCTTTTGTAATCTCAGCCCTGGTGTTTCTAATTGCCCTGCCGAGGGCTTGACGGCTGATTTTGTCTCTGCTGTTGGCTCTTTCCTCTTCTCTGAAATCTCTTTTCTGCTTGGTGCCTCTGCTTGCTCTGTCCCTTGGTCACCATTGTCTGTGGTACTTGATGTTACCTGCACGGCTGGCACCGGCTGAAGGGTCTCGCTGCTCTTCTTCCATCTCCGGGCCCCTGACCGTGTATTGAATTCATACATTTTTCCAGTGACTTGCAAGGGAGAAAAGACAGCCAATTAAAATCATCCCTGCCTTAGCAGATTAAGACATGATAGTTCTCCTCAGGATGGAGCTGAAATGGGAAACATGAAGCATCTGGAAAATCAGCTGAGTTGTGGAGGTAGCCCCAAGAGAGAAAGCCTCTTTTCCACAAGCCAGCATGGGGACCTGAGCATCTTGGTGGCTGCTCAAGGGAGATGCTATTCTATCAGTATAAAAACTGGCTTCTGCAGTTTGGGGAATAGGAATATTCAAAATATTAAAAATATTCTTATTCCAGAAGATTCTTCTCATCCTATAGATGAGAAGGATAGAGGTATACCTCCATCCAAATTTCAGCTACCATGGATTAACATGAGCATACATAGTCCTTAGTTGTTAGGACTAACTCTCCCAAAATTTTTGCCTTTGGTCATGCTGGGAAAGACCATTGCATACGTCTGTGCCTATTTTTTTTCAAATAGAGTTGCCTACTTGATGTAGCAAAACCTGCTAGGAGCACAATATGCTACATATATCTTCCAGACCATGTCAGGTCATTTAGGTTGACCCCAGGTTTGGAGATCTGGGATCCCCAATGAGTTTTGGCTGTATGCACTGCTTTACAATTTGCACAAAATGCTTTCTTTCAGGCTTGCTGTGAACATTGTCATTAATACAGTGAAATAATATGTATTCCGTTTATGCAGGTACACACTTCCCTCATATATAGGCAATATTTTTAAATTTGAGTTGTTTAGCACACATGGCTACCTTTCCTTGTTAGAAAGATTTTTGGCCATCTTCACATTTTATGGGTAATTTCTACTTGTACATTAAAAGCAAGTATCTTTCTCCTTCAGTCCATTTACTACCTAGAGATAGGTGGAAAAATTGCCATATGCCCAGTGTGATTGCCTCACAGTCTAAACCACTGCCTCTTGCTAAACAGATGGAGAATCAGGAGCTATAGTGGCACTTCTTGTAATTAAACATTATTAATATGAGACAAACAAAAGACCATTAAGGCCTGGAAAGAAACGGTGGTTATGTGTTACTACATGTTACAGTTTGTATCAGAATTAATGGTTTCTGGCACATTAACACAAATTGAGCAATTAAAGATGAAACTGATTCTCTTTATATGTTATTTTTTCTGACTGCTTACAAGGTGGGAATGTTAAAGCAGACCAGATCAGAAAGCAGCTCCTGACCATCCCTCCTCATTGTAGTCAACAGATGATGTCCTGCAAATTATTAAATCTCATCTCCAAACCACCAAGACTTGATCCTCTAGGGTTTGATGAGCTGTGGAGGGGAGGAGTGGGGACCACACATTTCTCTGCTGGCACCACAAAGGTGTGTTATAGCTTAATGTTTGTGTGAGCCATGACACAACCGCTATGGCTCTGGAGGGCAGTTTGGATGGGCTCAGATGTCCTTAAGTCTGGTGTGGTCAGGTTTGCTGAGGAAGGGAGCCACCAGCTGTCCTGTAAAAACCACTGGGAAGCAGCTCTTGCAGCAGCCTAGAGAACATCCATGTTTAATATTTTGCAAACACAGTTACACAGGGGAAAAAGCAGTGACTTTGGAGCCCATCCCTCCAGATCTCTTTATAAATAGCAGGTAAGCTTGGACCTGGACCAAACTGGCCTCCAGCAGCCTTGTGGATGGGATCAATTGCACAGTAGGGTCCCATTTGTTAGCCCAAATTCTACTGAAGTTGCCGTGCCTAGTGTTTCCTATTAGCTCACAGCGTCCAACAGCTCCAAGCCAGCTAATAAGAAACACAAGGTACAGGCAGTTGGGTGGAAATTTGGCCGGATGAAACCAAGCCTTGAAACAAGCCTGCCTTCTTCTGGATAATTTTTAAACCTATTGTTTTGGACTTATTTGTGGATCTATTTGTTAAAGACCTATTTTGACTGACTGGGTCACATTTTACCAGACCCCTCTCCCTCCATGCTGGAGTCCTCAACCGTTAGATGCAGGGTTTGGCCCCCTAATGCCAGGCTAAGCATGACGGTGCGGGGCTCAGGCAGGGGCTGCAGCTCAGGGGGATGAGGTAAGGTGGATCAACCCTTAGAAAAAAAAACATTTTTCTGTAATGAACTCTGCTGCAGAGCACAGTGGCCATTACTTGGGGAAGGGGATAAGCACAACACTTCCTGGGTCATCCTGGTTTTCCTAGCTTTCGCCTTAATTTCACTTTTCCCAGTTGCCCAGCTGGTTAATCAGATATGCTCAGAGTTAGCATAGCTGGAGCCTGGTGACACAGTCGGTAGGTGATGCCACCACAACTGTATCTAAAAGCAAATGGTCTTCCCTTTCCTCCCCAAGCAGGGATGCTCAAGCTCTAGATAAACAGCAGCAATGTGCTGTTGCTACAAGGGAGGAGCTTTGCGCAGGAACAGGTAACTCACCCACCCGCCCTGCATCCAGAGAGAGGTTTCACAGTTGAAGTCAGTACCTCTGCGGCTACATTAATCTGCTGGCCGTTTCCCAGGCATGGGAAGGGTGAAACCACATAGCCATGACAGCACCAGAGCAGGAGGCTTGCAGCCAATTCCTCTCCTCTCCCACCTTCCTATACCAGATCCATACATTCAGGTTTAGCAGAGGAGTAGTGAATAATCTGGCTGTTGGATGTAGGCTTTCAGGGAACATAAGTGTATTCTACCATTAGAAATGTTACTAGGGCACCGTCTTGATTTTCACTATCTGTGAAATATAGCTACCATTCTCCTTGGAAACAGCAAACCTGAAATATGAAAAGCAAATGTTGAACCATATTTAAATCAACTAATCCAGTTTGTTTCCAGCCACATATTCATATCCACTGTTAATTGCTTTTTATTACCTGGGTCTCTGGCTTCTCCATCAAAGACAGTGTTTAGCTTTGTCATTGTCTGTGAAGAGAGACAAAATGTGAAATTAATCCTGTGAATTAGTTAAGTAAGAAGGAGGAGCAGTGACTTGGAAACGGTGACCTACATGGATGTAGGTGGATTTGTATGACCTGCATACCGCATTCCTGTAGGCTGGGTTTAATCAAAACTGCCAACAAAAGCCATTTGTGGTGTAGGGTGTTGCCACTAGATGTTCAAAGGAGAATTAATAAGGTCTGACATGCTAAATGCCTCCACGTGTGTAACCACAAGAGGGTCACCTCCACCCAGAGGAGGCTTGGGAATCACTTCTCTGAAGAACTTGGGGAGGGAGAGTACACTAATGAAAGTGCCTTGCAGCCTTTATGTTATTATGGCTCTGAGAAAGGAAGGACCCCCAAGATCTAGGAGCAAAGAAACTTCTATTACAGTGGAAATAACTAAGGCATTTTGCCACAAACAGCTTATCAAGGCCACACTCTACAGCTTGCACACTTGTGTACCTTACTGATTGCACTCAGGCGGGTCAGGGTTAGCTGCACAGGTCAGTGGTGTCCCAGCAGTGTGACAGTCCCAGTGAAGCTGGGACACTTGTCCTCCTGCCTCTGCAGCTGCAGTGAGTCTCCTTGCCGCTGCTCCGGGCATAGCCTCTCTGCCCTCGGGTGTAGGGGGCTGCCAGAGAGGCTGGGGAATTCGGCACTTGGAAGCAAAGGGGCCACAGCGCAGGTGAGCAACCTCCACGCTCAGTGTTGCCTCCAAATACAGAGCTGGTTGGAGCGCTGAAGTGTTTTGCATTTGGGGGCAGTCCTTTTTTCCTTGCCTATCATTTTGATGTTCTCTTTGGAAAAGACACCTTTTGTAGAAAGGGTCCTACAATCATACTGCATGATGGGTCTGGGCAAAACTGTGTTTTCTTTTGAGGCCTGCAGTACTTACCACAACTACTTCTTTCTTAGGTTTCTTCTTTTCTACAGAAAGGAAAATGCACATTGTAAAGAATCAGATTTTTCTGACAATGACTATAGACACTAAAGTCAAGATTTTCTCAGACAAATAAACATTCTTGGTACTCAAATTCTGAGGCATCTCACGTGAACCTTATTTCTTTTCAAAGAATGATCCCTCATACTATTTGAAAAGTGAACTTCGTAGTATTTTGGAGTGAGAATCCACAGCTGCCCATGACTAATCCAAAGTTTAGCCTTCAAAAGTCTTATTCCTTCAGTAATGAATAAATAACAATGGTTTCTTTAACAAATTTCCTTTTCTAAATAATATGAACAGATATAGAAATCCACCTTTGGGGATATTTGAACTTCAAATGTAGATACTTTTTCTTCCGTGAATGTTTGTAGTTGCAAAGCTTGTACATTCAAACATGCGCTTGGAGACAAAACAGGGAAGTGCTGCAGATCCAGTTAAGTAAAAGTCAGATTGAGGAACAGTTTGGTTATGTGTGAATTTACCACACTATTAACTCATCCCACATGCAAACAAATACAGCAGCAGTGCCATGGGCATCTCGACAGCATGGATTTGTGGATGATACCCAACTAGTTGCTATGATTTCTTCTTGCTCGCTCCTTGCTAATTTGTTTAATGGCCTTTCTTTGGAGAACTGCATGCCTGGCCACAAATGGGCTTTATGACCGGGCGTGCATTTCTCTGAAGTGCTGCAGATGGGTCTGAATCTGAGCACTGATGGGAAACCTGTTCTGTCTGGCCTTTGCTGCCCAACATTTGGGAACCAGTTTTTCAGAAAGCACCAAGCATCCATTGCTTGGTGCTTTCTGTTTCCAAGCATTCCAATTTTTTTGGAAACAAGCCAATGCTGAAATATCTGAAACTGGGCAACCAAGAGAACAGCTAATTTTGTTGGGTTTTGTTAGTCATACATTTTTTTTCAAGCTGGGAGATACTGATTAAGGAGAGGAAGTTATAAAAGCAGGGTCTTACCGAGCCCATATGAGCCATCCTTGCTAGCGGAAAGCTAATGCGACTAAAAGGAACAAGACTGCTTAAAAAACCACCTATTTTTTATGTGCAATTTATACCCCCGCTAAGTTATACAAACACCTTTAAAAGCACCAATACTTTAAAATAAATCCTCAGGTACATGAAGTAATGGTGTCATGGGAGCAAATGAAGGGATCAGAGAACAGGGAATTAGAGTGGAGAGGATTCTTGAAGGTGCTGTAGAGAGATGGGATTATTTTTTGACAGATAGCATATGAATTGCATGTGAAAAATACAGTAATTCTTTAGCATCCATGACAGAATACCAGGCTACTCTGAATTTAGTTTTTACCTAATAATTAACAGATTTGAAGACCAAAAGGACCATGAAATCACTTAGGTAGGCCTTGCATAATCAGCCAGGGTTATTTAATCTCAGTACTCTTGTACTGGGTAAAACTTATTTGTCTTGAAATGGATTTACAAATTTTACACTGAATCGTAAACAAGGTCTTCTTGTGAAGTATTAAAATATAGAAAAGAGGTACGCACCTGGAGCATTTATCCTGTAATGAAAAAAAAGATTAAGAGTGTAGTTAACAAATATCATACTTTTGCCTACATAAAAATATCATGTTTTGTTCTCTTTTATTTGGCAAGAAGGAGTAATTGCTGTTGCCTGAGTTCTGGGATTTGCTTGATTTGTTTGGTTTCTGGTTTTGTTTTCACTGAAGGCCTGCATCATTTAATGCTGCTCTCAAACATGAAAACAGTCCTGGGCATTGCTCTAACACCTCTCCACAAAGGGATGATATTGAAAAAATACAGTCTTTTTGATGATAGCATGATGGATTTATATAATCTAGAAAAATATATTTTCAAATATTGTCATCTTTTTCCCTCCTTGGAGGACAGTCAATTTTTTGGATCTGATGTGCTCAGCGAATACCTTTTAAAATATTTGAAAGGTTGTAAATGTTTTTGAAAATATAGAAATTGCTTTTTAATGGGAGAGCCTGGCTCCCGATGAATCACTTGCCCTATTAATAAATAATAACAATAGCCAAGCTATATGCTGCTAGATTCATTTGTCATTTTTATCACAAATTGCTAAATTCCTTGCATACACCATTTGAATTATAATCACAGTCATCTATTACCTCTTTATATTTACTATAATTTCTAAATCTAAGTCCTAATCCTGAGAATACTTATAGAAACCTTTTTTTTTTTTATCCCAGTCCACTTAAAGAGCTGCTTATCTTTGTTTTGTGAAGTAAAAAGTCAATTTAGAGGCACTCTGGCTCCAGCCTGCTGAGAATTCAGCCAGCAGGGATCTCTGCCGCTTCCCACAATGAACCAGAGCTGATCCCAGGTGCTTCCGTGGCTTTTGCCAAGCACGAGCACTCAGAGGTACCGCAAAACTTTATGGGCCAGAGCCTTGCAATGGGCTTGGGTAAAACTCCAGGAAATTTGCAGAAGTTTTGCCAGAACAAGAATTTGGCATGAGCACCAAGGAAAGGACTCTGGGATCCATAGTTGAGAGGAAGGAATATGCATCCAGTAACTACTTACATGGGAACTCCCTTGGCGTGTGAGCCAAATGCAAACCAAAAACATTTGTATTTTTGGTGAGCACAGTCAAGCACAGACTCTGACTGTGCCTCACAAGTGTAGCTGCCTTTAGTGGTTGTAATTCTTAATTCCACTGTTACCTTCAGCTCATGCATTTCTTAAACTGTTAGTAAATCCATGAAATAAAATTTCATGGACATTTTTCCTTGATTTCATATCATTAACACCAAACATCACTGTAGCCAATAATAGCATCTACTACAGCGAAGGGCATACCACTATAAAATATTCAAAGCATAGATTTCATTACGGCTGAAAGGCCTGAGCTCTCTGTCTTTGCCAGGTGTTGCTGGGTACTCCCCCAGCGTGACATTTGGGAGGACTCACAGAGGCGTGCCATCTGCTTTGCCTGCCGGAAGGCAGCGCATGCGGACCCACGTCGCCAGCAGGAACCCCAGGTATGCCAGCAGTCCGAGGAGCAGCAAACTGCCGAGGGTGATGATGAACGGCACGTACCACGCCGATTCAGAGTAGAGATTTTCCCTTTTTGTCACAACAGTGAAGCCAGGCTTTTAAAACAAGATAGGAAAAGTTCCTCAAGGCTGCATACTTGTAAGGTTACTGACACCTATGGCACCTTTCATCTGGCTGAACTTCTGCACTGAAGCACCTGGCCAAAGCTTGCCCTGAGGCGCTGCAGGTGATGGGCAGAGGGAGATAGTGTCTGCTGGAGACTGTGATTCATCCCACGTACCTGCCTGTTGACTGCCAAGGCAGCTCAGATGACTGAGATGGACCACGGAGCTCCTGGGGCAACCAAAGGCAGGTGAAATGGAGCCCACTCGTGATGCAAAAAGGAGGTTCCAGATCATGTTTCAATGTCTTATATTAAAAGAAGCATGCCATGGTGGGGTTTAAAAGCCTCAGGTTGCCTGAGAAGCTGCGAGCACACTGTTGGAGGGTGAGCAAGTTCAGGGAATACTACCGAGACAATGGTTTCTTGTTACCTAAGGCAAAACTGGAAGTAGGTCACCTTCACTGCAGTGATCCTTCGGCCCCCTTCGTAAGAGGAGTTGAACCCCAAGGAATTGAGTTATTGTATAAAAAGAAATGAAACCTTTTTTTTTTTCCCTGTGACTTGTTCCAGAAGGCAAAACCACACTTCCTGAGCAGTTGAGATCTCCCACATCTTCCTGCGTGCCAGGAGACACGGTTCTGAGCTGGCAGGCACTTGGTGCTAGCAAATCATTCATTAAGGTCCCATCATGAAACTACCCTCACACGGATCAGAAATTACTTGTTTACTCTACCTGGGTCATTACCTAGTGTGGTACCATTAGTTTTGATCGTCTGCTGAAGTTTTTATTTAATTTTCTGTAAGACATTTGTAATCACATTGTGTATGAAATTTAGTAGTGTATCTATTTCTTTCCTGTTTAAGGATACCTTTAAAATAACTTATTTAGCCTTGCACAAAAAGTTCCATTCAATCCTTAAAGACACTCTCACATAATTTCAAGATGATGATGACTATTATTATTGTTGTTGTTGTTGTTATTATTAACACCACCACCACTCCATCCTCACTGGGACCAAAGTCACAAGTGACTTTTTGTGATGGGACTTCTTTTCTACACTACCAGCCTTCCAGCATCTGATTCATCAAGTTGCTGCACTGAACACATGTAACAAGTAGTGATGGGAGAAGCTGCTGTAATGGAAGTGCTCTTCTGGAAAACAGACTAAAAGTGGAAGGCTGATATCTCTAGGGAGGCAGATTTAATGCTGTGGTATGTGGTCTAGACTGTTTGTATTTGTGGTGAAGCACGGGAAAGAAATACATAATAAGTTTTGTTATTCAGCTTAACTTTTCTTTTCCACATCAAGTAGGGGGAGGAGAAGGCTGTGAGAAAACCATTTATTCATTCCCAACAGAGCATTAGATAATCACAGGGTTATTAATCAGTCTGCAAGTTTGGATTTAAGCATTGTCATAGCAAAGCGTCCGGATTTGCAGTTGCTGTTTTGCCAGATCCCCTGGTTCTGGCTCGGTTACCGGCAGCCCCTAGCAGGTCTGGACCGTTTTACAGTGAATAGCTCTTTTACCCCTTCACCAGCATCCTCATATTTTCATTCCTGCATGCAAGGGAGAAAAGGCTGATGCCATCTGCAGGCAGGCAGAAGATGGATGGACTCTGGATGATGGAGAGATGGCACAGCAAGGGATGAAGGCAGCAACTGGCACAAAGATGGGGACAGAGCTGTGCTGCTTCTGTAGGCAGGACAAAAGCAAGCTCTCCTCACGTCATGCACCAGCCTAATGGACATCACCTCCAGACTGAAACTGGTGAGCCACAGCTGGGATGGCTGTGCGGAGGAGTAGACTGTATTGCTGGGACACAGGCCCATGGGTCCACAGGCTTTGCAAGGCCAGATCCCACCCTGGCTACCAAAAGCTGTGCAGGCATCCCCAGCTCAGCTATGGACCACCATGTGGGCAGGGAGCCTATTTCAACTTTGGTAGCCACAGATCTAAAGAAGCACATTCAAGTGCAAGGCAGCTGGTGGAATGAATAGTTATGAATAAAAAAAGAGATAGTGCAAAATGCATGAGGTACTTTTAAGGTTCCAAGCAAAGGTTAACCATTGCTCTTTCCTTATTAATAAAGCTGCCAAAATCTTGAACTTTCCAGTTATATGGTAATGGAAGCATGCCCGGTCCTTTGGCTAGTTGCCCTTTTTGTTTTAGAAACTAAAATACAAAACATATGTTATGACTCTGTACCTGGGACCAATCCTTCATCATGCTGAGCACATCAACCACCTTTGGCTTTGATGTAAGAGCATAGGGCTCAGCACGTTCCACGACTGGACCCACTGTAGGTTTTTGTTTTCCTTTTGCATACATCTACCCTCTTTTCTTTGCTCCCATGGAGAGCAGCCCATGAAAGAACCACAGAAGTGGACATAAATTTCAGTGAACTTACTGTTGTGGCAATGACAGTAGTTGGGTTCGGGATAACTCTGATGCTTAAAGTCACCATTCCAGTTTTAATTAGGTGTGTAGTTTTGTCCCTGGCAGATAGTAAATTGTCATCTGTTATATAGACACGCAGTCTATAAATCCAGTTTTTATCAAGTCCACTCTCATAGTCGAAGCTCGATGCAAGAATCAGCCGAGATGTGTTGGAGCCGGCACTTGGTGAAAAGGTGAAGTGATTGTTCATGTTGCCTGCAAGCAGTAGCAAAAAAAAAAAAAGCCCCCCCCCAAAAAAAGAAAGGAATAACAGAGAAAAGCAATTCCACATTAAAGTAAATGGTTGGAACAAGCAAAAAGATCAGCTTCTGTTGACAACTTGTTATGGATCACTACACACCTGTGCAGTGAAATACCATTGATAAGAATGGCTCCTTAATCTTTCTGATATTATATAAAATCAGGTAAAACAATATAGTCATAAAAGCATTAAAATACGGAATAAGACCCTCTGTGGGGATGCAGCTGAGAGGAGGCTGTGGAAACACTTCAGAGCCATAGGGCACACAAGAGGTCACCTGAATGACCTGTCCTTACAGCCTGGAGAGCACCCAGAAGCAGCAGCACCCAGCTGGGGTGAGGACCCTATGCTATTGCTGGCCTCTTCCCACTACTGGGGTGTCCCTGGAGTGGTCCCTAGGCTACATGGACACAACCAGTGTCTCCAGAGGCCCCTCCAGCCCCTCTCCATGGCTTCTCACTCTGCCCAGAGGCAGAGGACTTTGAACAGGTTTCCCAGAAGAGACCTATAACTTGGGGGATATTAATTGCCTCCAGGGCTTCGTCTGCACCATGGGGACAGAGAGAATTCAGTGATGCTGGCCCCTCAGCCCTCCATTCTCTGGCCATGTAACTGGAGATCTGCTAGTGGCCTGGGCTGCTGGTAGACGAGCTCCAGCTCTTAGGCTCTGAGCAGACCACACATAGGAGAGCTCAGAGCCATGAAAAGGCACCAGCTGTGCTTTAGTTTTGCTCATGTTGCCCCATAGAGCTCCAGAGTGGAAGTGACCTTGAAGGCCATGTCTATCATAAAACACAAAATGGGCCGTGGGCTGCTCTGGGGCTCGGAGACCAACCACATGGCGCACCTCACGTCCGTACAGCCAAACCCCTGAGCCTTCACCCTGCTCACCCCATACAGAGAGCCTGCTGGGCAAGGTCCCAGGTCCCTCAGCAATGCCCAGGATCTCTTTGGGAACGTACTGCTTGGCACAGACCAAAATCACACCAGCAACCAAACTTAATGCTTCAGCAGTGTGGGCCAATACTGAGCCTGTGGCCAGGCCCCGATTTACTGATACAAACACAGCCTCCGTATGGGCTCGTGTGTAAATACCACTGCTGCAGAGCTCCTCTGCGGCATTAAGGGGCTGGAATAAGACAGAGGTTGTCTCTTTTTATGCTCACAACTTTTTACTTGCAGCTGCACAATCTGCTCCCTCCTTCTCAGCAGTCACCTCAACAACATAAAAGAAATTGCCCCAAGAGAGTGTGTTCCCTTTTTTGTGAAGCTGAATGTTATCCCATACCGCAGCAGTTCTCT
The DNA here is from genome assembly GCF_028858705.1 of Grus americana. Taxonomy (NCBI): domain Eukaryota; kingdom Metazoa; phylum Chordata; class Aves; order Gruiformes; family Gruidae; genus Grus; species Grus americana. The sequence goes on along the minus strand of NC_072852.1, from coordinate 15,501,004 downwards.
GAGTAGATGCAGTTGATTGCTAGGTTCAAACACACATTCTTAAAATGATGGTTTAATGCACACAGCACGGACTTAGGACATGCAGGTCAGCTCAGTTGTTTTGAACGGTGTACTAGCATCTAAAGGTGAGGTATGCAGAGTAACAGAGCCCACCATCATTTCTCAAGATTTACTCAGCTGTAATTGGAAGTGAAATTTGACCCTGTATATCATTCCAGCTCATTCTTCTGAAGTCCTTGTCAATTATCCAATTAATTGTCAATTAATTAATGTGGTAGGCAATCCAATCTTGCAAGGGAATGGTTCTAGGTGGTAGCACCGGTAGCCAACTTGTGGAGAGGCATCTCTTGGTAAGAGCAAAGTAACAATGTGCAAAACTTGTGGATCACAACTAGCTCTCCATGAGAAGTAGCACATAAACTGTGCAAGACTTTTATTTACAAATCAAAGCAAACCAGCATTCATGAATTTTTGTACTGCTCCGAGCTCATACACCATAACACAGTACCTTCATTAATGAAGTAACGGAAAGACCTGGGATCAGAATCACGATCTTGACATTCAATCCTGAAGCCATTAATATTGGTCCCAACAGCTATGCTGACTGGGATTTGAAACGAATAGAAATTGGGTGAACAAATTGGTTCTTCATCATTTACTTCCAAAACATTGACAGTTACCTGAAAGAAAAGAAAAATAGCAAGCTGAAGCTCCTCCGCTGTGCTGAGCCAGAATTTTATTAGCTTCAGAAACTGTCTGACTTTTTGCCTATTTTGCTCTTTTGATCAACAGCAGTAGAGGAGCAATGAAATTCCAATCTAGTTTCTACCAGATAATGTCTGTGATCATTTGGCCTTTGCTTCTTGTGATCAGCACTCTTTTGGGAACAGGCTCTTTAACCCAAACCATCTTCAATAACCACGGTGGTTTCGAGCTGATGTGTCTGACTATTTGAATTACCTGAAGTGTGTCATAGTAAGAATGAAAAATAATAATAGTACCAAGTATTCATTAAACTTCTTTTCAAACCTCTCAAATTGCTTCACAGTTATTAGTTAGGCTTCTTAGCATATTTAATAGTAATACAGAGTATGATCCACAGAAGGAAGGAAGACTCCTTATAGATTGACTGTTCCCAGTGAGAGAGAAATGCTGGTGATGGCCTTCTGCACAGCTGGGAGCACCACAGGTTGTGCCAGATGTGCTTAATGCCAGCTGGGCTTAGCTGGCTGAGAGAAAAAGATTACCCTTCTCAAAGCTCTTTCCTCTAATGTTGGTTGGTCTTTAACAGGCAACAGATAAACTTGTCATCGTTAAAAGCTCCTGATGCTAAATTTTCCTTAATCATTACCTTTAAATATTATAGGTGACAAAGAGATTAAATACCTCCCACTTAGCATCTCCATGGATGGTGCTTAGCTGGAATAGAAAGCAGGCCTACTACCTGTATTCCCCTCAACAGATGTGCAAAAATCAAATGTAAGGCAGTCATGAGGGAGAAGACGTGAAAATGAGTAAAAAGGAGTCTGTAGGTGAAGGACATCAGGATTCTTTGAAAGAAGTGACTATAAAATACCTTTGTGGATATATCATCTATGTTTTTTTTCCTGAATAAAATAGGACTAGGCAGCAAACTTGAGCACAACCCTACCGTTTAATGTTATCATGGTCCCTGGCATGCTCTTGGCCAAGGCCAGATAGCACCATTGGGGACAAAACTAGATCACGGTTGGAGAAGGCACGTGTAAGGGTCATCCCCAGTAGGCCACGTGGACACAGCTGTACTGGGTGGGCCTTCTGACATTATCCCAAGAGGCTGCCCCAGCCCTCATCCCATCCCCAAGGTGCGCAGCACATCTTGTCTGTCCCACCCCATGAAAACACAACTCTGATGGGCTGCAACACGATTCTCACATTCCTTTGGGCACTTTGCAGTGAAAAATCACATACAAAATCAAAAGTATGATTAAGGGACAAGGGGCACTACACAAGGCCCAAAAAGGACTTGGTACTAAGCATGCTAAAATTAGGTTATACCTGGCCTTGAGACCCTTTCCTTTTCTATTTTCTGGTACATATGTAGCCATAAAGAATATCTTAAATTGCCTGGGGCACAGAAAACAATTTCACTGCCTGGATAAAATAAGAAAAAAAGACTGAGAAACAAAAACCACAGACTTAAAAATATAAAAATATTACTTTAATCCTTTTCGTAAGAAATAAAGCAAGACTGAGTGAACACCACCCTTTCATCTGACTAGTATACAGCTGTATGCAGGGGTGGACTTGCCTTTTACAGACCAAAGTGCTTTGCCCAATGTCTTACCGTTCTTGTCAGGAGGAAGAGAGAAAAATGTAGATAAAGCAGGAGTAGAGTGGATTTACTCACAGACGCTGTTGCAGTCTTCTCTTGGTCTGAGGCCTGTACTGTGAGAATGTGTTTCTGAGTTGTTTCATAGTCTAATCTAGCTAAAATCTTCACATCTCCTTTGGTTGGGTTGATCCAGAAGACATTTGTGTAATCCCTGGTGCTTCCTCCAGCTACAATGGAATAAGTGATGACGCTGGGTGGCCAGTCCTTGTCTCTGGCATTCACTCTCCCAATGCTGGATCCAACTGAGCGATAGAAAATCCATATTTCAATAACTTTTTAAGGAAAAGGAAGTACAGAGTACTTGTTCCAACCAAAACTTGATGAAACTGAACTAAAGATTTGTTTTAGAGTTTTTCACCCTAAAAAAGAAAAGCAAAGGTATGAGAAATACTAGTTCACCATGCTGTGCTATAGCTCCCCCGTGCATGGGCTTGTCTGCTAGCAATAAATACCAAAACACGAGGCGTCTGTAGAGAACCACAACAGAATCGCTCTGGTGGTGAGGGCCACCTCGAGCCCTGCACCAACACGCACAAACTCCCACCTTGTGGCAGCCCAAGCGCTGGCTTGGTTGGAGGAACAAGGCTCTTCGTCTGCCTTGAGAAGCAATTGCTGCTGTTCCTTCTGAGGTGTTTGAAAAGCCATTTGAATTACCTTTGTGCCAAGCGTTTATGAAATAAACTACAAATGGCAGTGCTGTAAACTGTGAGAACAAAGATGGGACTGTGCACGCCCATCTCTGCAGACATTGATTCAATGCTAAATGCATCCACATGACCTGGGGATACACCGGATGAATAGTCCACATGCACAGAGTGAGACAGGAGGAGGATGTAAACAAAGGGTTGTGGGTTTTTTTCTTTCCTGACCCTGTGAACTCCAGCCCTACTGCAAACTGTTGCCTCCTAGCAAGCTAGCAAGCACCCTGTTGATGCCAACTCAGCCCAAAATAAAAGGCAGTCTGAGTCCAAAAAGCATTTCTCTTGATAGTGTCAGTATCCAGAAAAGTTCTGTGGCTAACACAGAGAGGTTTACAGGCATATCAGTGTCACAGATGGGTTTTCAAGTATTACATTTCTAAGGTACATATCAGTTGTATGAGGCGGCACACACACAGAATAGGAAATGCCACAAAATTCACTGCATCCTGTCCACTGGTAAACAGTGTAGAAAGACAAGCTCCATCCATGCACCATAGAAACAAAAGGTGGGTAAGAACAACAGTCTGCTGAGCAACGCAAGATGCTGGTATGAACACCTGAAGGTCAGGGTCCTCTGACTGCTGAGTGGCTGTCCTGTGCCTCCTTGTCCCCCCTTAGCCCTCCTTGCTTTCCTGGAAGTTTGGCTCCTGGAGGAGCCAGAGCTGCCAGGGTTCCTCTGCCAGGCCAACCCCCCTGGGAGCCAGCCCTCCCTGCCCCAGCCTCCTCAGGCTGCAGCTACACCAGCTGCAGCTTTGCCATACTCAGCAGTGGCCAATGACAGCTTCTCCACAGGGCAGGCAGGAGTGATTTTTTGCAGACATTTGGACCTTGGCAAGATCCTCCTGACCAGAGAAGGAAGAAAACAGAGAGCTGAGGATGAGGGCTGGAAATCTGGGCTTGCTCCTTTGTCCATGGCAAGGGAGAGGAGGTTGTGGGCAGGATGGCAGGGCTGTTTGAAGCATGCCTTTTCCTCCCCATACCCCTGCCTCCTGGCTTAGGCAAATGGACACAAAAGCCCACAGGTCTGCTGACCACAGCTGCCTTCGCCTGTGCTTTGAGCCTGCCCTGGCCAGAATGATTTGATGAATTCAAGCGGATACTAGTTTATCTTGCTGCTAAATCTCCTGGAGTTTCATGGGCAGCTTCACCATGTTCCACTCAGATGCAGTGATGCAGTCGGTGACGTGGTGTTGGGGCAGGTTTGTGAATAACAGCAGCCTGGGGCAGTGTTGGACATGCTGGAGGACAGGGCTGCGATTCAGAAGGGCCCGCAGGCTGGAGCTACGAGCTGACAGGACTCGTGGAGCTCAGCACAGACAAATGCAAAGTCCTGCACCTGGGCCAGAACAAGCCCATGTGTCAGCACAGACTAGGTCTGACTGAGCAGGCAGCAGCTCTGCAGGAATGGACCCCAGGCCCTGGTGGACAAGTTATACACGAGGGCACCCTTGGGAGAATGGAGACCTCATACTGGGCTATATTAACATGTTTGTTACTAGCACATGGTGGGAAGTGACTACTCTGCTCTGCTCAGCACTCATAAAGCTACCTGTGGCCAGTTTGGGGGCCTAGGTACAAGAGAGATGCTAACAAACTGGAGAAAGGCTGGGAAGGGCCACTAAGATGTCAGGGTTGAGCAGAGGATGCAGGAGGAGAGACTGATGAGGCCGAGTTTGTTCAGGCTGGAGAAGGGAAGGCGAGGAAGGGATTTAATTGCTTTGCTCCACTACCTAAAAGGCAATAATACAGAAGACCAAGATACACTCTCCTCAGAAGGTGACAGTGAAAGGGCAACAGAGAACAGACACAAGCTGCAACATAGGAAATTCCAGCTGGGTGCAAGGTAAAATTACCCGAAATGAAGGTTGCTCAGCTGGGACAGGGGCTCAGCAAGGCTGTGGAGGCTCCATCCTTGGAAATTTTCATAATTCAATTGGATGAGGCCCCAAGCAACCTGATCTAACTTTGAAACTAGCTTCACTTTGCACATGAGTTGGACTGGAGAACTCCAGAGGTCCATCACACCTTCAATTTTTCTGTGGCACTGGGAAGTCCAGAATGAGGGTCAAGATTTATCTAGCATGTACCTAACAGACCTCTCAATTTTTTCTCAGCCAACAGCATAAAGCCAGTAAGTGAAGTCCTGGGACAGAAGGCCTGTGTTTGGTACATTGGGTCATATGAGGGAGAGGCTGAAGCTAGAGAAGATGCCATTCCCATGTCAACTCCTCTGCACCCCGAGCAGCACAGCACGGAGCAGGCTGGCAGTTGCACCTGGCACATGAGGATTGCCAAGGAGGCAAGATGCTGTGGCACTACTCTGCAAACTCATGAGATGCAGGACTCACCAAGGGACAGGAACTGTGCTGAGGTGGGAGTCAAGCATGTGAACAGTTTCAACAAATTCAGTTTTAAGGTCACTTTTGCAGCCACTGGTCCTGGGCTGTTGCAAGAGTGGGAAGGACCCTGGCTCTGGGCACCAGGAGCTGCTCTGGCTGTCGTCTGGCTGAGCAAAGCCTCCCCATCCGAGCACTCCCACCCCACCTCCAGGGTACCCACTGCACCCAAGGTGAATTGGGTCTAAGGGGACAGTGGGTGGCCATCCTGCACCATGCCAGGGCCAAGGGAGTCCTCACTTTTTTGTGTCAGTCTATAGCAGATTCTTTGCACCATTACAGTCCCTCCAAATGGCTAATTTAGCAAGAGCAGAAAGACGGTCTAAAACAAGACATCTGAGTTCAGTTTCTGGCTCTGACACAGATTTCTTGTGCAATTGCTGAATTTGTTGGTGTCTCAGCTTCCATCTGTACAACTGGAGTTGTTGCCAGTTTTGTCTATTTAAGGGTAGTATGTGGTTGTACAGTGAGACCCCGGTTGAACTGGAACTTTGAGCCATTCTCTTAATTCAAATATATGAAAATCCATTTGGAGCAAAAAGGTACTTATATCAACATGACAACATTATTTCTATCATGTAGGTGCTACTTACTGTACCTTTAGCAATTTCTGAAACATTAAACTCATATGATAAATTACTGAAGACTGGAAAAAATTCATTCACTGGCTTTATCCTGATGTAAATGTAGATGATATCTGGAAATATAACAGAAGATTAAATCATAGTTAAGTATGGCTGTGAAATTTTCTCATGCATATATTCAAAATACATATGGTATTCTTCTCTCCATGCTGTTACAGCACAGGAAAATATCAAAAGAAGTGTAAAAGGGATACTTGCTTGAGTAGTTAGGATAGGCACTATCTTGCACCCTGACAGTCAAAGAATAAACTCCAACTCCTAGATTAGCTGGGTTTTCTAAATCAATACTTCCAGTCATCTAAATTAAAAAGAAACACAATTGTATTTATACTTCCTTACATAAAGTCACAACACATGATGGCAATTACTTTTTTCAGTGTTCTGTAAGTGAGGTCTCCCCCTTGGATATATAGAATTGCCCTGTAGGAGTAATACAGCCTATTAATTACAGGATTGAATTACAGGCTTTTTCTACATGTTCACGCTCTGGTGTCTCTTGGCAATTCAAAACTCTTTCCTTCTGCCAACAAAATATCTTCCCCTTAAGTGTAGGAAGTTTTATCATGTGTATCTTAAGGTCCTGGCCTTTTACCTGGTTAATTCAAAGAGTATGTAATGAGCTGTCTATTTACTGTGCCCTTTGTTGGCTCAACAAGAACCTGCTATTGCTAAATAGTAATAGTTACTCCTGGAGCTCACACCTACAGACATGTATTAAAGGTATCAGGTTCAGCCACAAGCATTTACCCAGGAAGCAAGTTGTTACTAAATGGTGGCTCACACAGATTTAAACCCTAATCTCCTGAACTCTCTATCTTTCTGAAGGAGCCTCATAAACACTGGGGCAGCAGGACTAAAGCACAGGCATCCACTGTTTATCATCTACAGGAAAATTCCTGCAGGAACGGGACTCTTCAGATAGCCTGTTACATTATACATACATGGCGATCAAAGGGTTGACAACAAACATATCCTGTGCAGCAATGAAAATGCTTTTTATGTTGGTAGATGAAGCAGCAGCTAAGGGCAGTGTACATTGACATGTATACCTCAGATCAAAAATTAAAAGCCACACAAAATCGTTTTACTGCTCCTGTAGCACTCTCGGCTTTTAGACAGAATGCCTATTTTTTGTTATGTTTCCCTTTTTCTGTATTTGTCCACAGTTCTCTTTAAAGCAATGAAAACACCAACATTGCACACATCCAGCAAGCGGTGGGGGTTCTGTCCAATGCAGATATGCCAGCAGCTATCAAGATAAGGAGCCCATATTTTGAGAAGCAAAATAACACAAGTGCATATGCCACCACACTTTTGTGAAAATTTACCACTCAAAGTGGTTTTACAATTCTGACCAACAAAGCTGGGAAGTAGCTACTGAGTGTGGGATTTCTCAAGTATTTCAATTCTTCATGCTGAATAGCAAGGATCTTCCACAGTCTGGCATGAATAAATGGGTATGAAATGGCATCAAATTTCTCTGCTAATCTGTATCAAAGTTGGTGCTTCACACTCCCTAAAAATGGGTTATCTTTTTTCAATCATATCTAGCACATTTATTTAAAACTGGAGAAAACAGTTCTCTGTTCACCAAATTCTGTAGAATCCATGGAAAGCATCCTATCAAAGGGTATGTAGTTACAGTCATTCTCCACGTCATACCCACTGTGACATGAATTACAGTAATTCTTTTTTTCTTCTACAATGAATTCAAAGAACTTATAATATTTCATAAACTGACTTCTGAAATGAGACCATCTAACATAAAGCCACAAACGACTGACCACAAGTCTTCCAGATCCAGTAGACTCCAGAGCAAAGTTATTGCTTCCAAAACCAGATAATCCAACGAAATTAAATTGATTGTTTGATGGATTGACATCAATATCTTTACAGTAGTTTCTAAGATCAAGAAGAAATGTCCCAGCAGTCATATTTTCATTTGCCTCTTTCCTGTTTAAAACAAACACATTTTCCATCAGATCTACTTAGATTTCTCCTCTGAACTCATTGACTTCCATTTATTTTCTAAATGAAATCCTAGATCTAAATAGGCAACAGTTGAGGAAACAACCCAGAATTTGATCCATATGCTGTGGTGGACAACAGCCCTACAAAATGGGTAGGATATAAACATTTAGCCAGGTCCAAACCATAAACCTGGAACTCAGCTAAACTTTAGAAGTTGCCATGAGATCTTAATGTTCAAGATTAGTTCAATTAACAATTAGTATTTTAAAACATCTTTACGATACTCATTTTGTCAGTATGTTATAATGTTCTCCCATTGAGAAGCTTGTTCCTTCTCCCTAACTAATAGCTGGACCATTCCGCTGTTTAGTTAAACTAGCATTTCTGACGCTGCTGTTGACAGTGAGGGTCCCTGTGATGCACATGATGAAATTGGGGGTGGAGGGTGTCAATTTAATTTTTTTTTAATCAAGAGAATTAAATACAAAAAAAAAGAACCAACTGAAATACCATTAAGCCCTGATTTTGTTCCCTTGTACAATCCCTATAAGACTAGCTCTTTATTTGATTGCATTTTTCCCCTGAAGATTTTTGTCTCCTTGGGATCAAAATTTAAGCTCACTAAATAACACAGGGACTGTTGTGTTATTGTCATGGATGGTGTAACTAAGCAGCGCTCTGAAGAATTGGATTCTTTTCCTGCCAGTACGTAGCAGTATATGATTTAAATGCAAGACACTTCTATTAGATAATGAGCAAGCAATTTATACTAACTGGGAATTCCTCATTGCATAGGTTCTTGGCCTGAGATGCTGGACTACCATCAAACTACCATAAGTGCATCTGAAGAACTGCACTATGCAATGCAGTATACCCTGAAAGATCAAGGTACAGGCACATCAAACACTCCAGATGGACAATTTTGACTTCAGTCTTTCTATGACACACTTCTTCTGAAAAATGGAGTTAATGTTATGTCCTCATCTGCAAATACAAACTACCTGATCATCACAAAGGTCTCAGAGCATTCATAGCCATAGCAAAGTCCATGACTAAGCTACTATGCACAAAGGACACCTATAACATGAAGTGATCTGGGCTCTGAAGACATTGCAGATTGCATTAGGCAGGTCATCAGGAAGAGACTTAGAAGAGAGGATCAGGAAGTTTAAAATAAAACTCCAGAACTGAGTGGCAAGCTTTCTCTCATGAATGATTCACTGCAGTTTAGCATAAAGAAAGGAAGAGCCTGGATCTGTATGGGTCAGAAAAGTAACTCTATAACACATAGCTCTGATATCCTACGGGTTTAGGTATCTGAAAGAAAGATAAATAAAGCATCTAACTATACACAGGTATTTTTAGTCCAAATTTCCAGTTTGAACATGTCAGGAAATTTAGTTTTGTGCCCTAAGACACTTACAGTAAACACTAACCTAAAGGCTTAAAGGTAAATGTCCATTTGAACCTCTGGCTGTAGGTCTGGGGACCCTAACTGATGTGTCCTAGACCACACACTGGTTTGGGGCAACAAGGCAGCACGAAGGCAATGAAGAGCCTCAGTACCTGAAGGTAGAAGGATTGCATTCTGGTGAGTTGTCGTTGATATCGTCAATAATGATTGTGATCTCCATTTCGCTGGCATGACCGACACTGGGACTGTCCTCCACCTGGATTATCACTGAAACATTAGGATGGAGCCGCAGTGGAAGGGCATCTCGGTCAATTCTCCCAGCCACCTGCAGCACTCCAGTTGCTGGGCAAAAAGCAGCCAGAAGTTAGATGCTCACCATGGACGGAAGTAACAAACACTTGTTGTGTACATGCAAGAGCACAGAGTAGCTCAGCAGACAGGCAGCAGAATAAAAAGTATTCTGCTCTGTGCAAATCATGGCTTATTTAGTTATTTTTTAAAATTATACAAAATGGCTCTGAAAGTTCTGTGTAAGACGTTAATGGATAGATACACATTGCTCAAAAATACGCCAAAGATGGCCTCAGCAGAGGGCTTGGAAAGCAGTTAGATTTCTCTTAAGCTCTCAAAAAGCTAGTGCAAGTCAGATTTGAGTGCACTCACAGAGCATCAAGGACAATGAGCTGCTAATGCCTGTGCTGACCTTACTCTCTAGCTAGGAAGATCGCTTCCCTTTCTGCTGTTATCATTCAAGCATCCTTCAGCACCTCTAAATCTACTCACACATCAACAGAGCTGCTCTTAACTGTGACAGATGGTGCCAAGTGCTCTGGTCAGCCATTCACTTTTAATACTTTTTTTCACTTCTGTTAGCCTCTGCTCAAAAAGAGAAGGTTTTTATAGCACAGCACAATATATTTCCAGAGCACAAAGGAGGTAAAAGACCTGCCTATATAGCCTTTGCGTTTTGGAGTGTAATTGAGGGGGAGGGTGGCATATCTGGCCAAACGACATAGGGAATCCAAAGCATTTAAGGATCACCCTGATCCCCCACAGCACTGTGTTGTGTGGCATCTCTTACAGCTGTGATAAGCAGTTCTAAAGCAATAGCAGACGAGGAGCAAAGCAGTCACTGACCACCAGCCCTGGAGCAAAAACCTCAGGGTGCTGGACTGTGCACCCGATTTAACATGGGGAGACAGGACCAGCATGAGAGAGAGGACTCTCTTGGATGGCCTTGCCTGAGGAGGGTCATGAATCAAGCAATGATGTTGAGGTGCAGATTTGCTATGCACCTCAATGCTAGAGCTGATTTCAGGCAGGAGAGAGCACACTTTGGTCTATGTGCCGCTCTTCCAAAAGCCCCAGAAAGGTCACCGCAGTCCTCAGAAATTAAAAACAAGACAGCTAATCTTACTTCCACCCAAGGGACTGTCACCCTCCAGCCATAAGTCAATATTTGTCTATAAGTCACCTTTACTCTACTTTCTTAAAGATATTTTACTGAATCTTGGTCAGCTGACCGAAGAATTTGACCCTAATAATGTACTGAGTGTTTCTTATTTCTAGAGGTAGCCACAGAATAAAGTAAGTCACTTTAAAACTAAGGCAAAAACATTTTCTCCAAAGTGGCCACTCTCTTATTTGGATGTCAGAAGGCACATTTTTGTTTGTCTTACATGGATTTATGGAGAAATATCTGTCAGAAGACTGGATGCTGTAGAAAAGTCTGCTGGGAGAGTTTTCATCATCAGGGTCTTTAGCTGTTATATTGGCAACAACAGTGCCTGGGCTTTGCTCCTCTGGAATCCTGTAGATTCTTTGTTTTCTACAAGATAAAACAAAATTCAGCAAAGCACACATCTGTGTGTGCAAGGGCAGCTGATCACTGACTTAGCTGAGCAGCCAATTGTAGCAGCAGAGCTGTGGTCACGCTGGGCTCAGCGATGGCTATTTGCATGTCAGGGTAAACATCCCAGTCACTGGTTCTGCCAGCTGGACGTGTAGCAATAGCTAAACTGGTATGTGGTCATAAAGCATGACATAGCCAGACAAGTAAGTGTCCTTCCCCTCACAACTTTTTCACAGTAAAAGCAATTTGACTTTCACAGAATTATGGAAGCTGAAGGTGGAAGGGGCTGTTAAGTCATGCAGTCCATCTCCCCACAGAGCCACAGGCTGGTAAAGCCACTTGTTTTAATTCCTTCATTTTGCAAGAGAAAAACAAAAATAGAAGCAGTAATGTAATTAATCATGAATGCTGGAGGCTTTTGGGGGACAACAATATTACTAAAAAGCTGAGTTGCCCCTGCGGTAGGTGGAGGCAGGGAAGAGCACTCCTGTGGGTGCCCACCAGATGAACATGCTCCAAACTCCCAGCAACATCTCTCTGTCTGATTCATTTTACGTAGAGAAAATGTTTCTTTGCTGCTGCTGCTCAGTATGCCAGTGCTCCCAAATTTCCCGTGACCTCAGTAAGTTTTATGGCTCAGATATAGTCTGGCAGGCAATTGTGCAGGATTGCTTATAATGGTTGCAGTTGCATCTTAACATGGGTACTCAGGTATGCAATTATGGTATTTGAACCACATGGAAAAGCAGGCATGGGCAAGCACACAAAAACTGTGCAAGGAATTTATGAAGGCTGATTTACTCTGCTGAAACACACACAAACACACAAACATCTCCTGCTTATAGAAATCAAAGGGAGTTGAAGGTGCTCAAAAGTTCAGAAAAGCATTAGGAATATGTTTCAAGACTGAATCTTTTTTATTGCACATTTTAAACTTCCTATGCCACCACTTAGCTAATTGACTAGTCTATAGTTCCCAGTTTAGGAAAGCATGAGCCCTTCATTGTCCTCTGAAAACCAACATCATGGGGTACTTAGCAATTGGAGCAGAGAATTGCAGAGACAGAACAGAAGATCTCATGCCTCCAGGTCTCCACTTGCAGTTTTAAAAATGGTTAAGATGACACAGTACCTTCAACTGTTTTGTCCGCTCATATGAAAAGAGGAAGGCATACAAGAGAGAAATCACATAGGGTTTTCCCAGTAGAAACACCTAACGTTCAGCCGGAAGTAAACAAGGAGGTTGTGAAGGCTGCGGAGTCAGTGCATGTATTAAATTTCTATCTCACTCTTGGCGTTGGATCTCTTCCTTCCTTGTTCTCCTGTTACTCCTTCCTAAGTCACTCAGAAACAAAACAGATAGCAACAGATCTCCCTCACTGCTGCCAAAAACGCCACTCCAAAATGCCTCTCTGATCACTGGGGAATATGGGAGGGACAGTTCTACCTGGTTTTGGCTCAAAGTAGGGAACTCCCTGTGCCCGCAGGGACCACAACTCTGACCTTTCTGTGGACAGCAAACTCACCACAGCACCAACTTCACAGCCCTAACAGCCCTCCTGCACCCTTCATGAGCCATTGTCCAGTCCCCACCACATCTCTTGGGAAGAAACGGGATGTTTTCAAGCACATCCCCGTAGCTCCGAGTACTTGTACAGCTGGGGAGGAGTTGGGGTCACTTCCTATGCAGCTATGTCTGGGCTGTGTCCTGTTGTCCATCTGCCTGCCACCTGCCAGTGGCTTTTTACAGGATGGTTCACGCAGACCTTTTAGACACTGCAATGTAATTGTGAAGGAAGTATCCGTTTGTTTTCTTGTCTTCTCCTTTGTTTTCCCAAGTCCACAAGTTTTCCACTGATTTTAACAGCCAGAATTTCAAAAGGCTGAATGCCAATGTAGTGTTGTGAACAACAAAACCAGATGTGCCTGCATATACTATGGGAACAAATAAGAAGACCCTTTGAAACTCTGTTCTTGACAACTTTGATCAGGAGAAAATAAAGAAGGTTTGCTAACTTGTCAAGTTTCCCCAGCTCCCAAACCAGTACTAATTATTATAGTATCAGAAAGTACATAGCCCCAGCATGCAGCTCACATTTTAGCTGGGGAGAGGCCATACATGTGCATACGGAGGACAGATCATGAAGTGTAATTTAATCTAAAGTTCTTTATGAACCGAGCTGCTGGTTTTGGTCTGTAGTGTCAATCTAAAAGTGAGAAAATTCGAACAAATACCAGGCCTTATTTGTGCCACGTGAGAACTGAGTCTTAGGCCTTAGGTGTTATGGATGCTCAAGTTACTGCAGTTTTCCCTAATTTGAACAAATAGATAAATATCTAAAAGAGCTCCTTTACCATTCCAGACATAAGGATAAATAAACAGAAATGGCAACATTTGGAGGAAATAATCAGTCTAGAACACAATGTGCAAATGTTGGCACTGGGAAGAGGATTCCTCCTGCTTGTAGCAGTACAGTAACATAGAGCAAGCCACGAACCTTATTGATTATTGCAGACATGACGTTCAAGTATTAAATAAGTAGCAACACACAAAAAAAAATCCATGTCTGTTTCTAACATTTCATCCTTCTGTTTCTTCAGATTCTCCAGCCCTTTACCCAGCAAGGTCCACATCCTTGGCCTCAGCCCAGCAGCCATGCATTGCTCTGACTCCACAAAGCACCCAGAAGATTGCTCCAAACAAGTGGCTGCAAACCTCTTGGCATGGCCCAGGTGCTACACTGTCTTCTCCTTTGCATAGACGGCAGGAGAGCAGCCATCATAAATATTCTCACCAGGGACCTTGTAGAGCCTCAGGATCAGCAGACATAAAGAGAGTGTCTTGAATCAAATCAGCATCTCATACAAGTGACAAAGATAAATCAACAACAGAATCTGATAGACTGTAATAATTGTCAAGCTCCTGCTTCAGAAACAATCGCACATCCTGCTTCCCACCACAAAACAGCCTGCCGGTGGCACATGTATATTCTTTCCCATTTTTCCAAATTTTCAACAATATTCCTGCTTCCAACTAAAACTCCATTAGTCTTCAAAAGCTATTGCTGACTTGTGTGTTATGACACAATTTTCTGCTTACAACACAGTACGAGACGGCAATGTTTCAAAGATCACCGGGATTGTTTACAAGTGTTAAGTGTCTGGGAAGAAGAGGAAGACAGATCAAAAGTGAGACCTTTTTATGTCTAGACATTTCTGCATGAATAAACATCGTTATGGTGACGTGCACATCTGCATGAAGGGTAAATTCCATATGATTGTATCCACACAGGGCAAAATTCATCTCGTCTGAACTTGTCCAAAGGTCTTTGCATAGGTTTAACCTGTCTAAATGCCAACAAGTACAACAAGCTTGTTTGGCTGCTCTTAGCATGAAGGGAGAGCCTGGAAAACTTGAAACTATTAAGAATATAAATAAGAATAAAAGAGGGAAATGAGGGCAAAGCTTTCCAGTAAAATAACAGGAATCATAACAAAATGAAAATACTGTTTTCAGTAGTATTTTGTTGTTATATTTACTTGCCCTTATGTTACACCCTCTCATTGGTGCCAAAGCAGTAAAGCTGGGAAAACATTCACATTTTGAGTACAATGGAAGGTTTTCACTCACGTGGTAAAATAAGGTCTTTCATCATTGATGTTAATTATATTTATATTCACTGTTTTAGTCGAGTTGAGTCCTTCTGGATCTGTCACTGTTACATTTAAAAAGTAACTGTTAAATAAGAAAACAAAACAAGAATCATTCTGTGGCTATGTAGAAAAACATTTCTCTGCCTACTGTAAGCTAATAGACCACAAGAATAAAATACATCCTCACCAATGTGGATCCTTCTCATAATCAAATTCTTTTGTGGAAAAAATGGCTCCGCTTTCTAAGACCATGAATGGCACTGGTGCGGGGAGCAGTGAATACTGAAATGAAGAGAGCAAGGAATTAGTCTTTGTATCTTTAAACATACCTCAATTTATTCCTTGCCTTGTAGAATGGGCTGAGTTATATAGTACAGCATTTGCCTCAAACTTTGTATGAAACAGGTTGACATACAGATGCCAGCGCAAGCCCTAATCATCTGAGCTGAAGCAGCTCAAACTTGGTCCTACGTGCCTTGCTTGCCAGCCAGTGGAGGGTCGCAGGCATTGAACGACATTAAAGCCCACAGTGTTCTCCACCTCTGTGAACTCCAGTCTGCAATGAGAGTTTAACATAGAGGCCAGTCAGAAGAGACACAGTGCAGCAGGCAAAAATCAGCTTTGTGGTGGCAGCAGAGTATATCCTCAAATGAGAAGAGTGAAAGAAGAAGGAGTGAGACTCGATTTGGGGGACATAAGACGAGCCATGTAGGAGGCAATGAAGTTTGGAGGTCCAGACGATGGGAGAGGCCAGGGAGGGGAGAGTGGACTTTCACAGGGTGCGTGAGGCTGAAGGGTATTCACAACAGCCTGGTGTTAACGCGGCTGCTCGGTGGTAGCGTGTAGCAGCAGCTTCTTTGTGCATTGCACAACACAAATGTGTGTGGGAGGGAGCTGAGCGCCCCAGCACTGTACACAGTAGGGAGAAAGGCAGCATCGTGGTCCCTGTGGCCACGAGGTAGCTACTACACACCCATCACATCCTCCCTGCTACCTTCCACATGCCAAGCCATCACCAATAAGTCCTCAAGGACATTTCCTTTGCTAGTGCAAGTGCTAATAATACCCTAAAGTCTGAAGTATGCAACATCAGAGGGTCATGCACTGTACAAGTAATCAGCAAAATCCACTGATCAGATCTGTCCAGGTGATGCAACTGCTCTAGCGTTACCTTTAGGAAAGAAAACAGGAGGTACAGAGAGCTGAGTGAAACAACTTGCCTCCTGCAATGATATATTTAATTTAAATTGTTTTAAAAAAAGCTGGTGATCACAACTCTTTTAACATTTTTTTGCCAGTTGACCTTTCTAAATTCCCTCTCTGGATCATTATTTTACCTGTTACCTAGCACTTCTATATTTGCAGCTTCTTATTATGCCTGAGATTCATCAGGGGTTGGAAGGCATGTGGAACTCGCTGCAGTTGCTTTCAGAAACAAAGGAGAGCTAAACGCCAGGCCTCACCAGCTCAGGTTTGGTGGTTTGACTGGGCAAAGCCTGAGGACAGACTTCAAGCTAATTGCTCTCTTGAATAACGCTGCACATCGAAGTAGCATCTTCAGGTTCAGTTCTTGAACGTGCTGTCTTTTATAAAGCCAAAGCCAATAAAGCAAAGCTACAACATAATTCTTAGGTAAGTACAGTTACTTTTCCCCTGTCTGCAAACAAACTTATCACTTTCCAGAATTTTTTGCTGATACCAAGAGTATTTTCAGATCAGCTAACACATTTTCTTAACTGAAGGTCACAGTTTGCCCTGGGATTGTTAAAAAAGCTGAGATTCAGTTGCCTTGTAAGCGAGTTCCTTACTGTCTTATTTAAAAGAATTTACATTGTGATACAGAAGGTTAAAAATTTTATTTACTTTTAGTCACTCCCACCTACAAGAAATGTTTTGCAAGCCATTGTTTAAAAAAAAAAAGAGACACAATTTCTACTGTATGTCTGATTAACTATATCAAACTCTGCCTTCAATATCCCTTAATTTTGGAGGACTGAGAACTCAAAATACAATTTGTGTCCAAACACTGAGGGTGGGTTTTCTTAGTTTGTTATTGAAAATGGTTCTTTTTTTCCAGACTAAACCTTTTCCTGTGTTCTTGATAAGGAAAGAAGTTGTTGAAAGATGCTGGCAATTAGCATTTCAGATACTGTGGATTATATCATCTCTGGTTTGGGGTTTTTTTCTTTAATACAACTTACTTTGAGTTCAGCATTTTCAGGATCAGCTGCATCAACTTGGTAAATGCATTCTGGAGGTGTTCCTTCCAAGACATAGATCGTTACAGCTGCATGGACATAAGTGTACTCAGTGTTAATTGGGTAAGAATAAAGGACACAGCAGCAAACATACTGATACACTGAAGCTGTCCAGATGTATTACTGCCTGCTACATCTCACTTCACAAATGTAATTCCAAAATCATCACAAAGAGCATAAATACTCAAAAGATAAAAAGAAACCAATTGCATATCTGTAAACAGGCAACCATCACTGCGAGCTGCAATACGAATTGTGTCTTCCGGAGAAAGACCGATCTTTACACACAGCCTATCTTGAGCTGTTTATGGGGTATGGAGTAAAATGGTGCATTTGGGCTACACCTGTGTCTTTCTTTACTATGCAGATGGGGGGAACGTAGCCCTGTGCTAGGTCCTCACAGCCATCCCCTCCCTGTCCACCCCCTGTCCCCTGCCAGGAGAGCTCAGAGCCTTTCCTCTTAATTTCTGCTTTTCCTTTACACCTGTGAGGTAAATAAACAGTGGATGGTCTACACTAACTTAAATTTTTGCCTGATTAAGGGTGCTAATTCAGTGCAAGGTGTATTTCTTTCCATGCCAGGAATTCTCACAGCTGGGCTATCCCATACTGGGCCACTGGCAACAGGCTTATCTCTCCTTGGGTAGAGTGATTAACAGAACAACAGATCTTTAGATCACATTATTTGCTTTATGCCCTTTTGTGTCTGCTGGACCTGCTGTTTCTGGACTATTAATTTCCACTGTGACCCCTGCTGACTGCTGCTTCTCATCAGAGCAGTGGGAATCCCAGAGCAGTGTAATGAGTTGTTCCCAGAGGACAATAATATGAATATAAAGTTTAATGAGAGGGAGATGCTTTTCCATAACCAGCGAATGCGCAATTAGTGTCTAATTGTAGCTGGTACTGTTAACTAAAGCCACACAGTTAGGCAGATCAGACATCTGTGCTCACCAATTTATGACAGCTCTAGCTGAGAGTTAAGCTGATGCACTTATTTGTAACAAGCTCCCACGTAGAGTGTGTTTCATGCTGTGCCAATCCCCTGAAGTGTCACATTTAATTATTATTAGATTTCAGCAGCACCCATGATATGCAAGACACCAGCTATACTGAGAAGACGACACAGCCTCTTCCTTAGGGGAAGCTAATTTGCTTTACAAACTAAGTATTGTATGGAAGCAGGAACGTCAATATGTTTCAGAGGCATTAGTGAAGTGGGCTGAATTTGAGTGGGCCTGGGCTGAACCCATCTGGGCAGACAAACCCTGCCCTCTGCAGCAGGCAGAAGCCAAGGCTGCAGCCGTGCTGCACCACTGACCGCTCCAAGGGCTGCCAGTCACAGCCTACATAATACTGCTGCTAGGGAGGTTCAGCAGCCAGCTCTGAATACCTACCATGAATGGATCACAGTTTGATATTTTTAAAAATTGGGGAAAATTAATTTTGAATTATTGAATGCTCTTCCATACAGTGCTGTTAGAATATCAAGACTTCAAACAGGCTCTCAGTACCACATGAGGTTATGGATG
This sequence comes from Grus americana, assembly GCF_028858705.1. Taxonomy (NCBI): domain Eukaryota; kingdom Metazoa; phylum Chordata; class Aves; order Gruiformes; family Gruidae; genus Grus; species Grus americana. The sequence continues at coordinate 15,482,208 of NC_072852.1, read as the reverse complement.
CCCCATCCCTGGAAGTGTTCAAGGCCAGGTTGGATGGGGCTTTGGGCAACCTGGTCTAGTGGAGGCTTTGAGGTCCCTTCCAACCCAAACCATTCTATAATTCTATGATTCTATGAAATAATAAGAGCATATTTTTACTCACTACCTGGCCTGTTCTATCTGTGTGTGAACATATAATAAATACATCACTATACTCTGCTGCCTCAGGATACAATTTTTCCAAGTATCCTCTCATTAGCAAATGAACAAGATAAGATTGCTCAGAGTGTAAGACAATTATTTCCTATCCTTTTTATTGATGGCATTGTCACTTGCATTAGGTACTGCATGGCATACAACGCCTGCACTGACAACCGCTGGGGTCCCCACACTCCAGCCTCATTCCTAAGGCTACTGCAGATTCCTTCCCATTGCACCTTTGTCCACAGTCTGAAAGTTAACCTGGTGAACACCATATGCCCCACACATAGGAGACAGAGCTCTTTGCCTCTTTCCATTTACACCACCATAGATCACAATCTCTGAGATCTCACTCTTCAAACTGATTTTCCACTTATTTTCTCATGTGCAGGTGCGAATGCAATATACAAGTGTAAAACATTGGCAGAGCAATGTTTTTATCATTTTCCCTCAGAAATTCTTGCACATACACAATATACATTTATTTAGATTTATCTTGCTTCTACAAATCAGTCCAGTTTTCAACAAACTACTGAAACATGTACCCATACTCAGTGGTTATATCCCCACCAAACTTCAAGTTTCTAATACATAACTCAAGGCAGGTATTCATCTCATAAAAAAAAAAAAAAGAACATATATATTTATTGGTATAAAACCCTCTTTTCTTCCTTCTAATTCTTCAGGTGCTTCAAAATGGTTAAATCATTTTTGGTCAGAGCTTCAAGAAAAATAAAAGGGAATTTCCAGAGATCAAGCACACCAAACACTTGTGTAAAATAAAGCTCTGATAAAAAGTGTCCTGTTCCTCCCTTGTTTTCCTAAAGGAAAATGCTTAGACCACTTTAGCTCCAGGCACTGTATGCAGCTATAGTTCTTTTTAGTCTAATGTCATCTTTTCAAGTATTGTTCTTTTCAAATACCACCGCTATCTTACTTTGAATTGCCATATTTCCTCGAAATACAGGACGTTCATTTTTATCTGTTACTTGGACAGTCAGTATGTTAAGGTCAGTCCTCCCAGTTGTGTCTTCAACAAAAATCTGTAAATCAAATCTCTTTGGCATAGTTTCATAATCTAGGACAGGGTTTCCAGTGGTAACAACCTGGAAAGGAAAAATTATTATTAGCACATGATGCAAGAGATATAGTCTGTTTCAGTGAATACAAGTAAAGGGACACTACCATCAGTAAGCAATGAGTATTTTAGATCATCTTCTACTTGCTGGCACATTTCTTGTCAGTGGCAGAAATGTGAGAAAAACAGTGGAAAGACCAGAATGTTGTGGCTTCATGGAGCAACTCAAGGACCTCTTGTGTGAGGGACAGTTTGAGGAGGTGAACGCCTGGTAGGAGCTATCCTGCCTCACAGGCAATGCTTTGCCTTCAAGGTCAGGACCACATCTTGCAGGAACTTGCCTGTGCCAAGTCCTGACCTTTACAGACCAAGCTGCAGGATTAGTCGAGGTGTGATGAGACTGAAAACTGGGAGGAAGCCCTGCAGGACACAAGAGCAGCTTCACTATTTCTGTGAGCCAGGAGCACGAGGGGAAAGACCTTTTACTTGCAATAAGGACTGTGGGGGCAGGAGGCTGTATAGTCTGGCAGGTACTAGCCCCTTCCTTGCATAAGCTGTGTCTGGGAGAAGACTTGCAGGAGACCAAGAAAGGGGAGAGCTGCATGAGCGTACTGTATGAGAACTGTGTGGTGAAAATATTGAACTAATTCTAAAATAACATAGGCTTTAAGTTTTGTAAGATTGCTAAAGCAAACATTTGCTTTGTTGTGTTTCAGGCTTTTTTAAGACTTCCAACTCTGCACATCACCTCTTAACACAGAAGATGTACAAGCAAAAGACTGACACTCCATGGAAAAACATTAAATACATTCATTTTAGATTTAAGATGAGTCCAGAGCAACAGCAGGATGCTGAAAGTTGTATGCCATGATATTCACTGCTGAAACTAATAAAGAAATAAGAACTTTCCTTTCTTGTACAAGAAAGGAAAAGGTGACTGTTAAATTTGCTGTGTGGCTAAAAAACTCTGAAGCTTGAACACCAATAGCAGGGGTGCTGTGGAACTGGAGAAGGAGAAGAATTGGGGCTCACAAGTGTGTGTGACAAGGAGCATGTCAGTGTAATTCACACTACCACAAAGTGGAGGAGCCTGCAGAGGATGCAGAAGGAGAAATAAATAAATCACAGAATCATAGAATCATAGAATGGTTTGGGTTAGAAGCGACCTTAAAGATCATCTAGTTCCAACCCCCCTGCTGTGGGCAGGGACACCCTCACTAGACCACAGTGCCCAAAGCCCCATCCAACCTGGCCTTGAACACTTCCAGGGATGGGGCATCCACAGCCTCTCTGGGCAACCTGTTCCAGTGCCTCACCACTCTAACAGTAAAGAATTTCTTTCTAACATCTAATCTAAATCGACCCTCCTTCAGCTTAAACCCATTACCCCTTGTCCTGTCACTACACTCCCTGATAAACAGTCCCTCACCATCTTTCCTGTAGGCCCCTTCAGGTACTGGAAGGCTGCAATTAGATCTCCCCGGAGCCTTCTCTTCTCCAGGCTGAACAACCCCAGCTCTCTCAGCCTGTCCTCATAGGACAGTCGCCGAAGAGTGCAGCTCCGGTGCCAGCCTGACCCGCAGCGGAGTGGCAGATCTAGGCACACTGGGGGTTTTCCTGACTTTCCAGAGGCAGGGAAACGCCAGGGACGTGGAAAAGACCCACCATGAGCCAGCTGCTCTCACGGGAACTGCGAAATCCTTGATTTTAGATGAGATGCTGTGGCCAGAGAACAAATGTGAAAGTGATGTCAGCACAATTAGAAGACAGAAGCCAAAATAGAGCCAATTAACAAAGACAGTTGGAGGAGAGTGAACAGTTGGAGAAGAGTGAACAGAGGCACAAACGTTTTATGCCTTCTGGCATGTGAAACAGCTGCTCTCGGGAACCTCATGGATCTCTTTGTTACAATACTGCAGGAGAAAACAACTGTGTCCTGGATGGTCTCCTCCTCTCCTATATTATGCAAATAGAAGTTTCGCATAAAAGTGATGCTAACTCAGAAGAAACATCCTACAAAAGCTTGTAACACCAATGGGAAGGTTGCTTTCCAAAGTTAATTTTTGCTGAAGTTCTAAATATAGTAAACAGATGCAATGAATTCAGAATGAGAAACTGTCCAATTCTAAGCAGAAATTACGTGCCCTGAGGATTACCCCTCCAGTTCCCAGCCAAATATTTTCATTGGTGTTGTACCTACAGACAGACTGCCTAAATACACATCTTCCACCCTCCTTTATAGAGACCTTGCAAGTGAAGATGTGAATCTAGATTGCATTTGAGGACAGCTAGCCACTGGCATAGGCTGTGAGCCACAGATCACCTCTCCTCCAGACAGGGGCAATGCTTACTGTTAAAGGCAGCACTGCACACACCTGAAGCAGCTGCAGACTTTGTGAAAGAGGGTCTAGAGTCACCCCATAACTATCTACCCCTCATTCCACCTGAGAATTTCACTGCTTCCTACTCCCCCCTTCACTCCCAGGATGCAGGGGGAGCATCACTTAACAGCATCAAGGTAGTTTCAGGCAGCAGTAAGTTTTCATGCATTCAACACATCTTCTGCCCATGCAATTCTTCAAACAAGAGTAAGGCAAGGAGGAAAAGCCAGGGCTTAGATCTTAGAAACTGTGACTTTCTCAGAAATCTCAAAGCATATCAAGAAATGTGATATTGCATTGACTTGCTGCAACAGGAGTAAATGTGCTTCATAAATACAAAAGAGCCTGTGCTAACAGGTACTTAGCTAATCTGCAAAGCCCATAATTCATACAAGAAAGATTGTCTTTTTCTATGTCTTAGCAAAGAGTTAATGGCTGTAGGTAGAGCTGAGGTATCTCATTTTGGATCACTTTTGCAAAATATTGTACAGATCTTCTACAACATAGCATAAATAATTAAAAGTAGCAATGTTCATCAAATAAATCAACTAAGAACACTCATGTGTATTTATCTTTGCCTTATGAGTAGTAATTAGCACTCAACTACTAATTTGCAGAATTTGTACGTAGCTTTCTTTATGATTTTCTCATGACTGACATTCACTGGCCCAATCTCTTTGTTCCAGTCCCTCAAGTGAGTTAGGAAACCCTGAAAACAGCTACAGTTCAAGCAAGACATACAAAGGCTGAAAGGCCATTCGAGTAATGGGGCTGTGGTATGACATGAATATAAACTGGCACTTTGGAAGAAACAGTCTCCAGCCTACACCTTCCTTGGCCATTCATTTTCATCCTCATGTCACTGTCTGCATTGTGCTAGAGTAAGAATTTCTCCATCATTCCTGCCGTGAAAAAAATCAAGAAGAGACTTTTTATCTATTTGCAGGGTTATTTTTCCTCCAGACTCTCAGTCCCACTCAACAAGCAGCAACATAAAATGCTGCTGCTGCACAGTATAGAGATGACACGGGACAGGAACAAGCAGGTACCACAGCCCCTAAAGCTGAGCCAGTTTGTGCAGCCACGTCCTATGCTTCACAGGTGAAAAAGGGTTTTTTTCGGGAGTTTTTTTGACCATTTCACTGATCTGGCTGGGGAGCAGCTAAAGAACCAGAAGAGCTGGCACAACTGAGCTTTATACTCTGCTGGCAGGCGGGAGCATGGGAATAGCAGCAGCTCCCCCAGGCAGGCTGGATAAATGAGCCGCATCCACCTGGGGTCACAGTCTTACTTTACCCAAATTTTCTCCCGGAAACATTAGCAAAGAGAACAAGAAAAAAGCCCTTGTATCAGTTCTGTGAAAACCTGAACTTCCTTGGAAACACCCAGACAAATGTATTCATATTAACTTTTTAAGTCTCTACTCAGTGTCTGTCCATAGCTTTTAAAGACTATCTTCAGTGGCACTGTTCAGGCTCAGACATACAAGTGACTTACAATGGGATGACAAGTTATCATGCGCCTGAACACTCATTGCCACTGACAAATGTGAGCTAACACTTGCTAATTTATCCAGCAATGAAAATTAGCCTGAACTAATAGAAATTGCTTTGTATTTGCCATAGGACAAGAACACGCAATAGATAGAAATAGATCACAGATGTGTGGAAGTGTGATAACTTCTTACCTCAAGATAACTTCCCTGTGTGTCACAGCCTTCGTTCAGAATTAAATATGACTTTGATCTGACTCAGCTTACTTTATTTTGGAAGTGAGTCAAATTCATTTTAATTCTAGGTGAGACTGGCCAAACAGAAGCTGCATGTGGTTTAACTAAGCCACTTTAAATTCACAGTGACTTCATATAAATTAAGTTGAAAAACTATGGACAAATCCTCAAACCAGAAGCAGGTCCTATATGTCCTTATTCACCTCTTATTTTCCAAAAATCACTTTTTTTCTAACACAGAATAAATGGAATTATTGTGATAGGTGTTTTTTGCCTAGATGCAATTAAAAATTATAATCACTATTGCTACTCATTTGTCATATCTATTACAGCATGTCCAAATACTACCACAGTCTGCATTTGCAACTCTTTTCTGATTAAAAGATGAGTCACTGTGCACTGTCAGTGCTTAGTAATCCAGGAAACATCAGTTTACATGACTGAACATTGCTCAAGCTAAACGTAAAACTCACCCTGTATTCGAGATCTCCTTTTGATTCAATATCAAAAGCCTCTGTAAGTGGATTTGAATTTACTATGGTGGGAGGTATTGCAACACCTTCAGAAGACAATGGAGAAACCGTTACATTAAAGGCATAAACTGAAACACCAGCTGCTGCATTTTCTTCAACAGTGGTTGTTGCAGGTAAGCCCTTAAGCAACTGGGTTCTTCTTCCTGCAGGATGAAAATGGATGTAAAATTACTTCTGGGAATCTTCGGCTAGCAGGAGCACACAGCTTGTGCCAAGAGCTGCCATTACTGAGCACAAAATGGCCTGATTCTCTTTTTGCTTATGAATGGTGGCATAGCACTACAGTAAATCCAGTGCTAATGACAAAAGAATCAATCTTTTCTCTAATTCAGAACTATAATGTTGTCATCTAGAGTGGCTGATGTTAAAGTACTATTGTTACTGCATCATTTGCCTTCGTATATGCCTTTATACAGAAGCAAAGAAATCAAACACGTTTCTATTATTTCATTTCACCTCCCTGTGTTAATTGCTGCCTCTGTGCACTAATCATATCAAAAAGCACCTTGAATCACACAGACTTGGATGCATTTTTTTTTGTGAATGACACTGTCTGCACCGCCCATTTCCTCCATTTTCCCTCTTCTTTCTGTTTCTAGCACAGCTATGTGCATGCCTGGCTCATCAGTGGTGTGAGTTAGCAACAACTTTGGGATGTTGTGCTGTTGCGTCTTCTGCTTTGAGCATGGAAGAGCAACCTCCATTCCTTGGAACAGATGTGGGCCCCCCAAAAGCAACCTGAAGCAGCACAGTGTGCTGGGGTATCTAACATCTCATGTGACCTCCTTGCTACTGCATCAGGCCTCTGGACTCCCCAAAACAAAATCCGTGCTTGCTCTGCTGTTTAGCTTGTGGGTTTTGTTACTTTAACAAAGGCCTGTAGTGCTTTATCTCATGAACAGTGTCTAGAAAACATCCCCAAACTGGTAATGTACCTCAACATGAGACTATGGCAGGGCTGAATGTTGCTGGGGGAGGGGGCTTTGCTGACTTGTCCAAAACACTTGCCAAGAAAGCTGGCTGTGTTCAGTAAAACTTCCTACACACTGTGTGCCAAGATGGAGGCAGATACTGCTCTCTCAAGGGCCTGGCCAAGCTGTTCATACACCAGCAATTACTGTAGCAAAAGCTCCGTGAAGTCTTTATTTTTGCTGGGCATCTGCAAAGTAAAAAGCTGCTATGGGAACTAGTCTGAGGCCACAAGGGCTGCAGCATGTTTACGCTTGGATGCTCAGGCTCAGCCTGGAGCTTGGGAATGTAATGCCAAGAGGAAATTTGCTGCTTTGCAACACCTCTGTGGTGTGGGGCAGAACCATCTCCCTTTGCCCCTTCTCATGTGGCTGGGAAAGGGTGGCCCACATCAGCTACCAAAGAGGTACTCTAATTGCCATTCCTCCAACAGCAGCAGGATCTTTAATCTGTAGGGGGACAGTTCAGCTCCACTGCTTTCCAATGATATTAGAAGAAGCCTTGGTGACTTTTGACCAACTGTCCAAAATCTTGTTTCCCTGCATCCCTATCAAAATTTTGGAGCATTTTAGGGATAGACCATATGTGGCCTTTGTGTGATAGACATTGCTCCTATTACTGGCCTCTCAAGTAACTGTTCCTCATAGGAACAGAGAAGGCTTGGGATCCCAGTGCCTTTGCTACAGGAAAAGGAAAACTGGCAACAGTAGATGAGTTCACGAGACAAAGCATGGAGTCCCATGGTCCCCCTTCTTCCCACATCCCACCCCAGGAGGCACTTGTCCTTGCAAGGTTTCCTGGAGCACCTGTATAGAGCAGCATGACTCCATCAGACACCTCCAGTTCTTCCTCTTGCAGCCTGCAAGACTTACTGCATTGTGGAGAGGAGAAGGAGGGAGCATGGGGGGTCTTGTTCATGGAACCAGACATACTAGGCTGTGGTGAGAGAGTTTGCCTCTGGGAAGAACTCTTCTGAACACAGGGCCTTACTGGTAAGAGGCAGAACTGAGGCACTTCCCTGGAACTTCTCCACAATTGCATAGAGGTTCCCATGATCCCACATTCCAGATAGAGCAGGTCCATGGATCCCTGATCTGGCTAGGATTACTCTGGCCTTTAGGCAAAAAAAAGGCCTTGGAGACACCCTGCAGGTGGATGAGGTACAGGCTGGGATGTGGGAGACTGTGAGGTGGGAACCACTTCTAAGAGTTAATCTGAACAGGTCACACTGACACCCTGCTAGGACTGAGTTCAGCTGAGCCATGACTGAGTTATGTCAGTGGGAGCAGGAGGCAGTGAAGGAGTTTTTATCAATGTTCTTACAGATTCTGGAAAACATTATCAACAAAAATTGCCCATGCAAATGAGACTGAGCTGAGAGGGGCTTCCAGGGATACATTTCCATAAGTGGAACTGAACTTTGAATATAATCTCCTTTGGACAGTACCTGGCAAATACAGTTCTCTCAGCAAGCCACAGTTCATTAATGGAAACCATTCATAAAATCACTGAAATTGCTTATAACATTTAGAAATGTAGAAAGAAAAGAGTTGCTATTTTTATATTATCTCTAAAGATTTCATTGGCCGTTTATTCAAGATTTGTCTTTCTAAATCATAAGTTCTTACTTCTTGCTCTTTAGTTTTAACTGAAATTTTCAGTACTGCATCTAAATGGCTTCTTCTTCTTCCAATTGATTTTACAAAAGCCCTCCCTCCATATCCACAAGTCTTTGCTTACCTCCTTACTTTGGAGAACAAAACATGCCTGAAGCAATTTAACACATTATTTATCAGAATTACCAACCCCAAACATTGACAAATGCTGAGTCCAAGACAAAGCAATCATAAGACTGGCTTTGAGAAGTATATGTACATTTAAGTCTTATTTGTGTGTGATTTGTTAGTCTTTACAGTGTGCTTGAGTCATGCCTTCAAGCTTTTCTCTCTCAATAACCACACCGATTGCAGTTTGAAGATCTACTTTAAGTTGCTAATGTGCACATATTCATATTGGCAATTCTCCCATGTTTTTACACTGGGCAATGACACTGATATTACCCTACTAATATTCTCCACAGGTGTTTTTCTGTTTGGCCCTGTTTGGTTGCTTATTTCAACAAATAGAAATGTTACCAATATTTGAAAGGAAGAGAAGAGAAGAGAAGAGAAGAGAAGAGAAGAGAAGAGAAGAGAAGAGAAGAGAAAAGAGGATATTTCAGTTGGAAGGGACTTACAACGATCTAGTCCAACTGCCTGACCAATTCAGGGCTGACCAAAAGTTAAAGCATGTTGTTAAGGGCCAGTTCTTCACCCAGTGCACCATGAACCTGCTCATAACACAATTGGACAATTTGTTCAGAAGGATGCTGTGAGGGACAGTATCAAAAGCCTTACTAAAATCCAGAAAAACTGCATCCACCACCTTCCCTTCATCCACTAGGCAGAAAGGAGAATACTGGAGTATTAATATGAAATATTGTTTCTTGGAGAACTGACCTCGTTTCCCACTCCAACACTGTCATACTGAGCAGTGGCTATTGCACACAGAAGTACTTCATCCAGCAAAGTGTCTTAGCAAGGAGTCATGTTCTCTTCTTCATTATAGTGCTGTAACCACTAGAGCTCAATCTTTTTTAGTAGGAAAATAATTGTTACTTGATTTTTTCCATCTGTGTCTGATCCCTAAATATGTATTATAAAGCTCCCAAGACAAAGTATAACAGCCAACAGTGTTCTAAATTTAGCAATGTAATGAAATCATGTTCTTACCAGACACTACTTCCAGCAAAATGAGGAGAAGGAGCATGCTCTCTATCATCTTTACGACCCTGTCCTTCATGTTCCCAGGATGCAAACTGAAGGAAGATCACAGTATGTTTTCCCTAGTTTACATCAGCTCCACCTAAATTCTTCCTCTTTGTCATGTTGTGGAGTGAGAAACAAAACAAAAGATCTGTGTCTCTAAGGGAGTTTCTAAACACTGTCAGCTTGTTTGCTTGTCAGAGAACTGCTCCTTGCTGACACTCCATCCACAGACCTGGGCCACACTTGAGAAAACAATCATTAATAGTCCTTTCATTACAATCACCTTATTTATTGAAGCATTATGAAAAGAATCTACTATGTTCTAAATCTGGAAATACTGTACTGCTTTCATCACTCTGGCAAATGAGGTGCTTTCTTCACACACCAGGATCAATACTCATGCTTTCTTACTTAAACCAAGAACTTGGAAGTTTTCTCATTTCTCTGAGATATTGCAGCATATGTACATGATGAAGTTAGCTTTGCTGTAGCTGTCTCAGGAATGGCATGGATCACTATGCAAAGTGCACTGGCAACTTTTTTTTTTTTAATGTACGGGCAGTCCTATTATTTTTTTGTGGAGCATGGTATAGAGGTGACACTAATACTGGAACTGGATGCAATATATGTGCATCAGCATCGACTTGTAGAATAATTTAGGTTGGAAGGGACCTCTGGAGGTCATCTAGTCAAACACCCTGCTCAAATCTGGCTTAATTAGATCAGGTTGCTCAGGGATTCATCTAGTTGATTCTTGAACACTTCCACACAAACTCAACAGCTCTCCTAAGAGGTAGAATTTAGAGATTCAGGTTTAACACAGCTCTGGAGAAACCGCACTGTCTTGTGAGCTAAGCTAGCATCTCTAGATGGTTCTGCACGACACTCTGTAGCTGTCCCAGTGAAAGCTGACAGTAGTTCAGAAAGCTCTGTCTTGTGCTCCTGTGTTTTGTGTAGTATGGGCATGTTAATTAAACATGCTGAACATCAACAGCTAGTTTAATGCTGGGGCGGGCATTGCCTATGCTTGCTGCATGCATACCTTAAACTACCGTACAGATGTGCCCTGGAGGATTCTGCTGATATAATGAAACTGGAAAAGATGCATCAGTAAAATCTACTGATTGGAATTGAGCCATACCTATGTATCTGATACTGGTTTGGGGAATCATAAGAAACATTCATTTGATGGTTGATCTGCATCTATTTTAAAGTGCTTCTAGGGCCTTGCCAAGTCCAGATGCAGCCTGGGTTTAAGTGAATGTGGCCACAACCGTATCACCTGGGAGCACACACTGTGTCAACCTGTAGTACTGAGGAAGCTAATCTTCCATTGCCCCAGGAAATGTGTGCCTAGACTTTATGTTAGTAAAAAAATATATGGAAAACTTCACCCTCAAATGACCTAGTTATGCTAATAAGATACTAATGTAAATGTATTTATATTGGCAAAAAGTCTAGCCTGTCCCTTTACCTACCAGATCATTGCCTATCCCTTTATATGCATTTCCTGGGTCCACAAAGAAGCTTTCAATCTGACTGGACATCTCACAAAGATGAGGTCTGTGTGCACAGACATGAACCAGGCTTGCACAATAAGCTTGTGATCTTTTACTAATTGTCAGAACACTGTAAAGCTGCTGCTAGCTTTATTCCCTCCTTTTAGATGTAATGTATAATCTATCCCATTATACTGCTTTCTTTTAATCTTGAAAGAACTATAGAAACATCTGTGTGAAGTTTTAAAGTAGCCAGTCTTTCAGGTACATGTTTAAATTTGTTCAGTATCTAGCCTGAGTGAGAGGAGTTTCCATCCTATGCTCTGACTAGCCAAGCCTTCTCCAGAACTCAGAGATCACAATTTTGGCCTTTATTTTCTTTCTCTTACTTCTTAGGCCGGGATTTTGTGGGGGTTGGGTTTTGGTGTGTTGGGGGTTTTTTTCTATAAATCTATTTTTCAACTTCTTTGTTTTGTCCTTCCTTCATCTGGGAACCTACACAGATCTACTTTCAGCAACAGTTTGGTGTCCATACACATAAATCAGACCTTCCTCTGCACATCTTGTGATAGAGACACCATAGAGTGATATGGGAGACATGGATGGCAAAGACATCTGGAATACAGATGTGCTTGAAATGCCAGCCTTTCCCCAGCTTCACCTGTAAGTGCAATCGGTAATTGTTTCAGGTGCTATGTGAATATCCATGGAGAAGTTAGTTTCTGTTTTCTCTCTAAAATATGTCTCCAGGGCTTTCAAGTAGTCCCTGATAAGCCTCATGGTTCAAGCATGTTGTGAGAAGAGACCACAGAGGTGACCAGGGAGACGAGGGGAGAGCCAAGTGTAGCATACAGCGAGGGAGGAAAGTGCAGCAAAAAGGGCAGCTCACATGGGTGGAGCGAGTATGAGTGGAAAGGGCTCTGGCTCCTTCTCCTCCCTTCAGTCACTGCCAGTATCAGTACCTCCCTTAGATCTCTCTCTTGTTATATTCCTTCACTGAGTGGATTTCTGTGGTTCTCTGATTCATCTTGCCAGGTTGTAGGGAATAAGGTGAAAAAGCAGCTAGAGTTAAAAGAGAGCCCCAAACAGGTTGAAAATCAAGTAGACATAAGTATATGCGTATCATCAAATATAGAGATGAATTAGGAAAAAGTGAGCAAGGCAGAAGTTCTCTGGTGAGGCTGGCAACAGTAGCTCTGCCACTGCAGGAAGGTCAGGAATGAGATTCCTGGGAATATAAAGCAGCTAGATGAAAAGAGGTCAAGGCAGCGCAAGCAAGAATGCAACCACGGAGTTTGCAGGAAAAATAGAAGGAAGAAAAATTAATTGGAGCAAATTAAAAGGTCAAGGAACAAACTGGGGTTTTAATCATTCCTTGGTTTTCAAGATTATTTGAAACCTGAGCATTTTAGAGCAGTGCAGAAAAAATGCACTTCTGAAAAAATGTCTTCTGGATTATCAGGTAAGGTGGAGAATGTGAGAAAGATGCTATATCTTTCAAGAAGTTAAAGAATCTTGGTTCCAGGGGAAAGACCAACAGATCAGAGTGTGAGAGACTGCACTGGTCTTGAGTTGGGATGTAGAGGGAAAGAACACGCAAAGTGAGGGATATCAGGTGGGGCAGAGCAGAACTTGATGTGCAAGCTTTCAATTGCCTGTCCTCAGGAAAGTGAGGGATTTTAACAGAGGCCAACCTCAAAGAAGTAGTCTACTTGAATAACAAAATGTGCAGGTTCAGGACATTAATCTTTTTTCTGCACATTTAATTCTCAATTGACTTCCAGTCTGTCAAGAGAAAAGAAATGTTGTCTCACTTTTGAAATGCGTCAGAGGTTCAAGACATAATTTTCCCATTAATGGCTATTTCAGCCAGAGTAGTGACTCTCTTCTGCATAGCCAGCTCACAGGAAAGGAGGTATTTTGCTCTTACTGTGGTAATTATTCACCAAAAATTGAGCAAAGTAAGGAGAATATTCACACACCTGATCCAACCTCAGTTCAAGAGTATTTGTTATTTCATGAATTAAATTACCTAGACTGTCAGGTTTTATTTTCATCTCCTTTCTCTTTAAACAGTACAGTTTCTCCATCTGCTGCCTTGGTAACCTTTCCTAAAATATTAAAACAGTACCTTAGCATCCTACACCAAAAACTTATGCACATTTCATTTGATTTCTCAGTTAAAAGCTTCCTCTGTACCATTTGTGAGTGACAAGAGAAAAAAAAAGTCATGAGTACTATCCAGGCTACCTTAATCTCACTTAAAGCGATCCCAGCTTAGCAAGGTTAGTAACCCATGCAATTATGAAAAAAAGTCCCAGACAGATATCTGGGCCATTTCTTTTCTAGCACTGACTTATAGACACATAAACCCACTAGTCACCTCCTTGATAATTAACTTCAGGTGTCTGTCAATAAGAAGTGATTCCATCACACCAAGAGCTTTTTTTGCGATCCAGATTTAAGTAAAGAACAGACTAAAATCTGGGTGAGTACACAGAGAAGTCTGAAAATGTTGCTATTGTCACTGCTGAAAACTAGTTCTCCCATTGTTCCAGCAGTTATACATCTGAGGGAAGAAAGCATTTGCCAGAGAAGAAGGAATCCCAGGAGTCTATCTTTTGCTACAAAGAATTTGAGCACTTATTTTAGGAGGACTAGGAGTATGTAAGACGTTAAGATAGCGGAGATTGTTCTGATCCTTCCCATTTCCTCCACTCCATCTTGACAAATGGGGACTGAGGCAGACAGATAATTACAAGGACAGAAGTTCAAGAAAGCTCCAGATGTACTTGAATCTTCCCTACAAACAGGTCAAGTGACTTCTCCAAGGCCACACAGAAAGCCCAGAAAAAAGTCCAAAGTTCTTGGTCCCACTCCCAAGTTCAGTCATGATGACTGTAAGACACCATGACTGTAAAAAGCACATTGTTGCCAAATGTTCTTCTCTTCAAGAAGTTCTTATGCTGCTTAAAAATATTACATTTTCTTCGGCATTAACACAACATTGAAGTCAGTGAAACACAAGCTTCAATATTCATTCACCTGAGCAAAAGCAGATGTTATCAGCAACTACTTTCTGTTTTGTGGTTCAAGATCAAAAACATGTGGTGGTGCAGGACATTCAATTATGTCCTTTGTCCACACCAGTCACGTATGTTGCTTGAATTTTAATCATGTGATTTGTCTTCCAAAAAAAGTTCTAGTGCAAGTAAAGATTCAGTGAAAAATGTGTCGAGGCCAATGAAGTCTTCTTTCTGAGTTTACTGGATATTGGATCAGGGCCTGAACCCATGTGGCAATACCTTGTACCTCATGATACAGTATTTACTGCGCATTACAAGTTTGTTATTGTAATTGCTTGGCCACCTGAGCTTATTGGTAAATATATAAACAAGGATGTGAAGTAGCAAATGATGCAAATGCAACAAGAAAGAATGCTCTGGGCAAATATGGGTACAGAAACTCTGAGGTTTCTGTGTACACAGTGTGATGCATTTCACTTAGTCAAGTATTTTAATATATCACCAAGAAGTACTTCAACAGGACTTTGCATCATGAAGCATACTATGTCTTACTTATTTTATCATCAAAAGGTATTTGATTATATTTTGCAAAAGCAACCTTGCATTTTAGCACAAATATTTTCTGTTGGCTTTGGAAAAAAAAAAAAAAAGAATATGGAATTAACAGAAAAGAGCATGGCTGGGCACAGGGCGAGGGCTCTGGGTAGTGGAATTTCACTTGGACATGGACAGCTTTTTACACGTAAGTTCCTCCATCCTTTGAACAGAAGGACTGAGAATAATTCACTCCTTCCTAACAGTGTGAAATTTTGTTTGTTTACAGTTTCATGAACTTTAAGATCTTCAACTGAGCTCTGTAGCTCTCCAGAGCAGCAGGGGAGGGGCGTGTGATGAGAGAAGGGCACGTAGCCCTGGATACACTCCAGTTTTGCTTGGGCTGCCAAGGCTGTGGTGGGGACTGACCTGTGCCAGGTCCCTGAGGTGCCACGGTGCATTATAGTTATCTTCGTTCACCCCTCTCAATGGCTATGTTTCCCTAGAGGCATTGGTCAGAAGTAGCTCTATTTTTTCCTTCTTTAATTTCTAAATCAGATGTAGTATGAAGCAATAGCAAATCTCTACCTCAGCTGCTTGCTTTATACTTGATTCTGCTTTTCCCTGATCCTCATCCTTTTCTGTCTCATCACTGCAGAGTGGCAATGAGCTTTGCCTCAAGCCACAAAAGACATTGATTCATTTCTCCTCAGCAGATTGTAGCCCAGTGATAGCCCATAGCTGGGAGAGGACATCCTCCTCTAGGTATTGGCATAGGAAAGCCGGTGAGGAAAAAATAAGCACTGTGTATGCCTCCTAGCATAGGCTCCCCCCGGGGAAAATGTGGCTTCTGCCCTCCTCTGCGACAATACCTGGCATCTAGAAGACATGCATGAGGGAGTAAGGAGGAACTTTCCACTCTCTTCCCCATTTGTTTCACAGTATAAGCTGCAGCCTGGCTGTTGGACTGAAGTGTCTGAAAGAGAACAATACCCTTTTATGTGGGACCTTAAATAACTAAAGTGCTCAGGGCTCTGAGCTTCTGATGTTCCTGTGAGCTTCTCTCCCCATCAAATGACTACCCATCAGCTGACTGATGGTAACCACAGCATGCATAGAGTCTCAGTCCTAATATTACCCTGGATCAGACGACATGCAGCAGCCTAATACTGCCCAAGGATCTGGTATATCATTTTTATTTGTGCTCCATTCTCATGCTTAGCAATACCCAACGCAGTAGTACCACAGTTTACTCGGCTACATGAGGACCTGAGAACAGAGACTTGTGAGGCACAGGATTGAAGCTGAGGCTGTGAAGTAGGAGAAAAAGATGGATCTCTGCTGGGAAAGTTGAGGAGTAGAAAAAAGAAAAAGATGGGGCATGTGAAGCTGGGGTCCTGATCTGAGGACATGAAGACATGCAATAAGTTGCTGAGTTTAGATTATGCTCATTTTAGCTGAGAGCAAACATGAGTGAAAAAAATAAGCCACTTACAAGTGACATAAGGCAATATTATATCTGAGTCTGCCACCGCATCAATACATCAAAGGCAGCAGGAAAGCAGTGCAATACTCCAGATGTAGATACTTCTTGCCTGTGGGTTTGAGCATCAACATCATAGAACAGCCTGAGATCACAAGAGTGTTCTTAATGAAACAGAAGACCCCACGCAGTAAGCGTATTGTCCGACAAGTGTTTTGACAGAGAACTGTGAAGCTGTAAAGGTAGGTGGATGAATGCACAGGGAGAAAAAAAAACCAAAAAACTCCACAGCCCAGACTGGCTGTAGTCACATAAAACCTGGCTGCTATAACATGAGCTACATGGGTGATAACAAGGAAACAAGGTCAGAATATGTCCCTTTGCTGTGTATGGCTCTCCTGACCGTTGCTGGAGCTGAGGGAATATTGCCATCTAGTGCCACACAGAAATCCAGCTGTCTATACAGAAAAGAGCCATTTAATTCATGTAGGCAAGGGTTACAAAGCATACTAAAAATCAGGGACATTATGTGCCAGGGACATCATTTTGGTCAGTGTCTTTGCCAAGTTTGTTATTGAAACTGGTACATTTTCTCCTCTAAAAAATGACTGTGTTGTGGGAACTGAGTCATAATGCTTTGGAGGAGAGACCCCGTTCACAGTTGTTCAGAGGTTGTGAAAAAAGTGCAAAAGTACTCACATAATGTTTTAGCACCTAGCAGACAGAATGATGGGATGCTGTTTAAGATGGGATTTATGTTACCTAGCTTGAAATAACTAAAACACAGACCTGTATATGTGAATGCTATATGCTCACCCTAGGCTTCTTTTGGAAACAAAGAGGCACCTGCAGGACACAACTGGTGTGACCAACTTCAGCTGTTGCCTTTAGGATGGGAAGCGCTGTACTTTTGAAACATCTGTTTCTGCAGTGACAATAAAGGGCATTTGAGATGGCTAGCTCTGATATTCAGATCCCTCCAGCCCCTAGTGCCTGTCTCTCCGTGCCATTTTTTAACCAGGTAGGCAATAATTTTGATGACCTGTTGATGGAAAAATAAATACCACTTTCAGACTCCTAAAACCCGTGATCTCGGTTGTGTGGTTCTCATTCAGGCGAGGCGACGCATAGTCACACAAGAATTCCCACTGACCACAGAGGGAACAAGCACCAGCCTATGCCATATTGCATTCACTGATAGGCAGGCACACTGGACCATAACATATTTTATATTCACCTCTGTGTACAACAGTATTATGAACTTCCTCCCATTGTCATGCCAGAAAGAGCCCTTAGGGGTGATAGAGCAGTTCAGTTCCCCTTAGCCAAGATCCTGCTGAGCCACAGATGAGGGTTTTTTTAATCAGTGCATATGTCTGAGATACTTTTAATGAGGCAATCAACTCACTTATCTATGCTACCAAATACATGCCAGATTATAACAATTTTCAGCCATTGCCCATCTGGAGCAGATTCAAACCAGTGGTTGATTTTCAAAAGCAATTTGAAAATCAAAATCAATTAAGCAAACAAATCTTCCAGCTGCAAACAATGTCCAGATTTTCAAGCCAGCAATGTAATGTTTATATATGTTGACTTAAAATTACTTAAACGTCCCACCAGTACCTCTGAGTTAATTGCCATGTTATTGCTTGTGGTTGTGACTTTCCCACTATTTCTACCCACTAACCATGTAAAGAAAAGGATTAAATCTCAGAGAGAATCAGAGTCAATAATGGAAAAGAACAATATTTGTCAGCCTGGGAAGGGTTAGAATATTTGAGACACCTGTTTGCTTTTAAATAGCTTGAATCCCAATTAAACAAGAGGCTGCTAAATTAATTTACTTATATTTAAAAAAATAATTATTTCACACTATCAAATACAAATGCTTATAGGGGAAATTTACTTTTCTACACAGATTTTAAATATGCTGAAAAAAATGTGTATCACAAGTTCCCCCAAATGAGGAATTATTTGGGTACTAAAAATGTCTCACAGTAACGCTAGCATATAAAATTACTGATGTCAAACTCTGCCAGGATTTTTAGGGGTATTTTCTTTGATTTAGAGGGAGGTTCACTTAGCAAAGTCCTTACATGTGGTATTAGAGAAGAAGTAGAATATCTGCACTGCCCTGACTGTCCATAAATAATGTTGAATTAAAATTCCATCTGAAAAGGAACCTGAAAAGCAAGGTCAGTAGATTTATAAACACACATTAAAGCATCTATAAATGTGACTTTCTAACTCACTCTTATCATCTCAGTTCCCCATAACTAAGATTAGCTAAAAAATCTAAGTTAACAGCTTCCAGAAATAAATACCAAGAAGCTGGCAGCAAATTCTGGAATTTCCCCATACCTCTTAGTCCATGGGGACACAGACTGACCTTTCAGATGCAACATAAACCCAGCTGATTTCCTCAGGCTTTTGCCTGAAATGAAGGCTAGCTCAGGCAGTTTGGGTGTTCTAGGCAGGCAGGAAAGGATTACTAACATTAGCTCAATATCTTAATTGCTGTACTTAAGAGGCCGCATACTTGCCTAAAGCTGGATGCAGCACAGAGAGAAAGCTCTTGCTCACTTCACTGGGATCTGGATCAGCCTTTCATGTTTGAAGGAGCTGAGGAAGTGGCAGGAAGGATGGACATTCTCCCTGCTGGCACAAACTGTCACGGCTCTACTGACATTTGCACCAGCCAAGCCTTTACCCCAAGACATGCACAGCTTTATGAAGCTATGACATAAAATACATTCACAAATTCTTTTCCTATGCCATGGGGTAGCAGAGATGACATGCCAAATCTCTTTAAGAATCAAGAGGTGGACACCCCAAAATGTTCACACATCCAGCAGTTCAGTTGGGTGGACAGTCTTAATGCAAAGAAAGGTCAAGTCCATACACAGAATCAGAGAATCATAGAATGGTTTGGGTTGGAAGCATGTTCAGCAACAGCACCTATGCATCTTTTGTATCAATTGACACTAATGGCAGACAGTGGGGTTTAGCCATTTTGCTTTACTGATATTTGCAAACCTCTGAGACTGTTTCCTTGCATAAATCATTTTTTCTGGGCATGGGCATTCTTCTTAGCAAGACCAGCCTGAACTGTACAGTCCACTCAGTTGTTTCATCTCAGCCTGGGCAACCTCAGGCTAATGTGCCCGCACAACTGCTGGTGTTACCGCACAGGGAACTGGATTCATGAGTTGATGCTGGATAAGAACTGAGTGAGTGGATGACACAGCCAGGAACAAAAGGCCAGGGAATAGGGGGTCTGGGCAAGAAAGTGCTTGTGGAACCACAGCCTAAAACTCTCCCTTCATTTGTGTCCAGAGGATGTGGAGAAATGCTGGTCCAGGTTGTGGGATACACCATAAATGGGTTTTACAGACTCTGTAACCTCTAATGTTGTTGCTGTTTTGTGAATACAGAAATTTAGCCTTGCTTCTGGTTAAAAAAAAAAAAAAGTGCTAAATATTATACTATTAGCTTTTTTTTGTTGAATTAAATGCTCTGTGAAGTATCAGAGGAGCAGTCACCATGTCCCAGCTACATGGTTTGTTCGTAGCAAATTACTTTCTATTCTTAAGCAAAAAGAATTTAATCAAGTGTCAGAAACAAACTACATCTTGACAGATTAGCAGAGTTGCTGCTGTTAAAATAAATTTGTTGCCAGATTTGTTTACAAAACTTCTCTTTCAGGGATGGGTGAACTTCCTGGAATTTGCCAATCTTTTGAATAAATATTGTGGAGGATTTGTAAAATGAGAATTAATTAAACTTTTCCTCTGAGTGTAAACCAGGCATTTTGCTCAGTGTAAAAAATTGCTTGCAACCAAAGGGGAGTCTTTCTTGGGAGGGTGCAGAGGCAAGGAAATCTGAGCACTCCCTTTCCTTTTCCAAACAAAATTTGGGATATAATAACTATGACTAATACAGGAATTGTAATTTATACATTAGATTTGATATATCCCTTTTTAACTTTCGTCACAGTTCTGAACTGAGCTCAATACATTTGATTTCACCTCTGAAATCCCTCACAGGTTTGTTTATTTTTCTACAAGTCTTTTTGGTTTGGCTGCTTCTGTACAATACATGGCAGATGTGTTCATTTCTGGACATGGGGCTTTTTGATACTGACTCCTATATATGACTTGTGTTGCTCTACTGAAGGCCTTTGTGTGTCAGTTTGCATGGGAGGTATCACCGTCTCAGACAAAGTTATAAATCTGGTAAATCTGAAAGGACCCAATAATGAAATGCTCATCCAAGCCAGGGAGAAAACAAGGGTAAGGATTTGCATTCCACCTTTTCCCTCACTGCAAGTTGGGGCTTTTTGTGGGATTTGGTGTGTGTGTGTTATTTTTTTAAGTGATCATGAGGAAAGTATTCTTCATTTATGAAACAGCAAACAGCAAACCTTCCGTTCTTTCATGTATAAAGTCAAGGAACAGTCACTAAAGATCCCACCTATTAGAATGATTTTGCTGTGGCTCCACTGGAGAGGAAATCCCAAGATGGTAACTCTTTTCTAATAAAGAGACAAACAGTCCTCTCATTTAGACTAAGATTTTTTATATTTTTTTTGGTCAAGTGCCACTAACCTGACAAATTAGTCCTTGACAAAGTCCTTCCACTGCTACCATTTGGAAGATACTGTTTCTGACAAAGCCAGTGGCGGATGTCAGTCTGCCAATGGACAGTCTGCCAATGGACAGTCTGCCAATGGCAGCAACAACTTGAGGGACACCAATGTCACTGTCCAGGTGAATTAAGCACACAGGCTGTCGGTCGGTAGGTCCTACAGAAAAATTACAAAAGAGATCATGGACTTCACAGAAGACACAGGATTTTAAAAGCATGTAGCATTCAGGCAAATAGTATTTCTTTATATGATTCTTTGATTCTTTATATGTCAAATCAGGAAGATTGGATCTTCCCAGTTACCCTTCCCTAAAAAATTTCCAGCTTTTGAAATTATCATGATTGGTCTCAAAGGTTTGATCAGTCAGAGCTACCATACGCTGCTGCTGTCCTAATTAAATTAAACTCCACTGAGTCCATCCTTACAAAGCCTTGCTGGGTGCATTTGAGCAGTGTTTCCCACGGTTATATGTATGAAGCTGCATGTTGGCAGGATGGATAAGCATCTCCGTTTTAAAGACAGCCTCAAGCTTTTGCTTAAAGAGGCTAACACTGCCACTAACAACTAGGAAATCCTGGCAGATAGTCCACATGAATATCTCTTTCTATATTTGCACAATGTCAAGCACACTATCGGCACTGAATAAATAATAATCATAGAAACCTGGAGTAAGCCAGGAAATAGCTGTGAATGAGACATTCATATTTTAAAAGTTGAAACTGCAAAATTATCTTGTTATGATTCTGGGAAAACTGTTCTTTTCCTTTTTCTCTGTTGTCTTCTTTTCCTAAAGAAGAAGAAATGCTAATGCTGCTGCTGAAGGTACAAAAAAACCCGATTACTTGGTCCCGTATTATGAAATTATGCATCTGAAGTGTCCTGCCTGCTCCTCAATACATAAAATCTCTTCAAGGAGCAAAATGAAGAACAGTCCTGATTTTAAATCCAAAGAATCCAGTTCTAACTGGGAGAGAAGAGGGGAAAAAAGAAAAAAAAGAAATGGAACATAAATTTATTATATGGGAGAAATAGGGAGAGCAGCTGAAAAACAGTTTCACCAGACAATCTTGCTCCTGATAATGTCTGGACAAAGTCAACTTTTCTCTAAATATGATTGAAATTCCATGTTAAAAGGGATTTATATCAGTCATAAATCTTTAAAACAATGAGCAAAATTCATGGGGAATTCAGTCTCCAGCTCTACAGAAATAATAATAAAGGGCAACTCCCTTTGGTAAAACAAGTTGAATTTGATAACTCTTACTTAATTCAGACTCTTGACAAACATTCAGGGTTGCTTTTTCTTCACAAAAGAATCAATTATATCTCCTTCTCTGTTGAGGTGTAGGGCTCCTATAGCATTTCAAGACTATATTTTTATGGTTACAGATGAGAAGAAACAGATTCTTAAGGTATTTTAAAATCTGCTTTTATAATCGCTGCCAGGGATACATGTACAAACATTTTTTTCATGCATTGGTCATCTTTAACAGACATACAGAAAGATCCGAGGAATGCCTGAGTATAATCAAATTGCAATTAAGTTAGTCCAGAAGCATTTGTCAAAAGATATAATGGCAAGGATTATAAAGGAGAAGAATAAACTGAAAACACAGAATGCCAAAAATCACCATCTGCTGAGATGATGAAGTATCATGCTCAAAGCTGTTAAGGTGTTACTAGAGCTGTTGTATGTTACAACATTAAACAGTTAATTGCAGTTCATGGGTTTTAAGTAAAAGGACTGGGGACTGCTTTTTACCATAGCAACCAGAAAAAAGAAATCTCTTAAAGCACGTATGCAGTGTGCGCCAACAAAAAAGCAAAGAAAATAAATATATTTGGAATTCAGCATTTAAACTATAATAATTTGGAGAAATTTCTCTTTCCAAACTTACATTCAGACTATCCTGGAGAGAATAAGACATTCACCCCAAAATTACCAAAAGTCATTCCTGAGGGACAAGAAGATGTATTAGATTCTATATCTTATCTCACTAACAACTGTTAAGATGACTCCTGCTGCTTCGGTAAACAGAGTAGGGAAGTGAATGGATAGAAAAGAAAGGAAAACTATCATCTCACTGATGCGTGGCCACTTGTGCTGCAGGCAGGGTATGAGTATAAATGAATCAAGCAAGATCACGTGTGTACTATTGTTTACCCTCTGCCACTCCAACCATTTCTGTTGTGTGCTGAGGTCGGCCTATTTGTGTTCTTTTAGCATGAGAAGCAAGTTACAGTGACAACATTTCTGATTGTTTAATACCAGGTCAGGTCAAGTTTGAGAGAAGGACAGGAGAAAAGAAAGTAAAATGGCAGTGACATCATCATCGATCCTTAAATATTAACACATGACATTTTGATACTGATGGAACTTCTTATCCATGCTCCCTTCTGAAATAAAATGCTGATGAGTTCAACCATCTGTCCAGACATCATGCAGTCTTGATGGAATAGTTATTTTGATGTATGATTCTTCTGCAGCCTTTGCAAAGGCTGGATAGCTGTAGGGGCAGCAGATTAGAGAGGCAGCCCAGCAAACCACCTGAGGTGGTGATCTAAAAGGTGAGATAGGCAGGTGAAGAGCAAGAAGGAGCAAGAAAGAGGGAGGTCCTGCTGGTTGCTGTACCCAGAGGATACTCTGAGGACAGGAGACAATAGGAAGGATTGCATTTCACCAACCCTGAACTAACTAAAGATTTGAATAAGGAAATGTTTTAAAAACATCTATGGTAACTGCTGAAAACAATTATGTCTGTGGTATCTGCCAACTCTCATAATTATCTGCTGTTGTTTTAAAAGTGTGTATGGGAAATTCTGAAAAATCTAGGACCAATAATCCCATGGCTGACACAGCATGCTCTTAGACACTTAAACCACAAATGTAGTGTGAGAACTGAACAGAACAGTTGGCTACATTAAGATTCAGATTGATAAAGACAGACTGAGGGGGTTTTGTCAGCTGATGAAAAAATTTCCATAGGCAAAAATATTAAACCCTGAATAAATGGAGGAATTTACCCACATATGAGCACTTCCAGGACTTAGAGATGCCCTTCAAGTTTTCCCCCTACAAATCCTGAAGACACATGTTCACGGCTCCATGCACGCCTAAGTTCTCTGAACAAGACCATTTCTAACCTCTCCAATGTAGACTCATCTCTCTATTCCAAGGAATTCATATTGTACTGCTATTAAATGTTGTGTTTATCAAGGGACTGTTGCAAGGTCTTTTCACCACCATAACTCACTCTGTTTACCTACAGCCTCTAACTTCGTATTTGTGTTTGTTTATAACAGCATGACAAAAGTTTTGCTCCATCGGTTAAGAACAACTTGAGAAATACTTAAAAGTGCCCAACTCTACTGTGACATGAACACATAACTCAATAAAATGCTGCTGCTTATGCTACTAATAGATTTGACTGAGTTGTTTCATTGTGCTAATTATAACGAAGTGTGTGGCACAAAAAAAAAGGCTCCACTGCTCCTGTAAACAGAAGAATAAACACCTCTTGCCATAGAGAACTGACAGTCAAAATATGCTTAGACAAATAATCTTCCACAAGATTTTTCAGCCCACTATACATAAAGCCTTCTGATTTTGGTTGCTTTCCTATATCACAGGCTACAATTGTAACAGTAGTTCGAAGTCACTAGTAGCTGCAATGCCAAGAGGAAAAAAAGTGTTCTTAAGGCAGAAGGAAAAACAGGCATTGTATTATCAGATTATTATAGAGTCCTTGAATGTAAATATGAATGCAAGTAAAAATGTAAGAGCTCGGATTTAGTATATACAGAATAAGACTTCAATTCCACACAAGGAGGAAGAGGAGTTTGTGTTTAGTAACTGGTTTGAAATTGAATATTTTAAATAATGATAATTATTATTATTAATACTATTATTATTATTAAGCAGAATTAAACACAGACAGAGAGAATCCACAGATGCCTGATGTCTTTTGAAGGAAAAGCATTTTTTTAATCTGTTAATTAAAAGATTTGGAAAACAACAGCCAGTTCTGGCTATAATCTTGCATCAAACAAACGGGTATCTGAAGTTGAATTACAAAATACTCAGATTATAATTTTATAATGATTTTTAGGTGGGTTTTTTTTTCCTAAAACAGCATTGTTCACTTTTCATCAGTCTTGTAACCTTCGCATATACCAGATGTCACATGCTGAGTATCTACAAAACAAAACTTGATTCAATGCACAGAGCTGCATCATTGGAGGTTATTAGCCAGGTTAAATGTTTGATGATCATAGAAGTACTAAGATTTTCTTAATCTGAACCTGGAAGGTTGCAATGTTAGCTCCTATGCATTTCAGAAGTGTGCACCCTTCATAGGCAACATGGGATATTTTTATGCCTCAACTTTTTTATGCTTATGGGATATTAATGCCTCAACTTTTATTTTAGTCTTCTTGACTAGCTATGTTTTCCCATTTAACCCCAGAGTATCATTAGTACTGTGTGCTTATACTTTATCTGGTTGGAGGAAATAGTGCCTTAGGAACACTCGTCAAACCATAGGTTTCCAATGAATAGACTACCAAAGAACAACCTAATTATATCATTAAGAGGAGGATCTAATTAAAAAAATTAATTAGATCTGCGAGACCATAACTGAGGCCTATCCACATCTGGTCTCTGCAACTATATTGCCTTTGTAAAATGTCCAGTGAAGAGTTAGCCTGTGGGACGTTTTGAAGGATGATGGTATCAAAACATCTGTGAAACAACCACTCGATGCATGTAAGCCTATGTTTAAATATCAAACATACTTTTTACTTCAGTTGCCTTTACATCACTCACTATGCCCAAATTCCTGCAAAGGCCTTTGGGATCCCTTTGGACTGAGTACAGAATTTGCAGTGCTTATCACAAGATGCTATCTTTGACTTTTCTAGGTTGGGGTGGAAATCTTATCTGGACAAAGCTCCTCGCAAAGTTAGTATGTCAATGCAAGGAGATAGAAGAAACTTCCCTGTACAATAGATGAGCCACAACTGATTTCTTGCACTGCACTTCTAGCCTCAGCCAGAAATACAAGATGAACAGGCTTGCTTTCTTCTGTGATTTCAACATGTCTGCTTCCTGTACGGGCTGGAAATAGGACATACCATAACAACTGTCAAAACATTTCAGAACCTCAAGCACAGTGTGACTGGAGCCAGCTTCTGGAACAGCGAGGGCTTGGAGAGCCATGGGAGCAGGCTGGGCTGCTCTAATACCGACTGACTTAGGACCCAAAGGTGACCTCCATCAAAGGCTTCGCAGTTCAACCCTCACTCAAACCTCTTGTGTGGGTGGCCCCAAACTCCCAGAGCCAGGCTGAAGTAAACTCGAGTGTCTCCCAAACACTGAGGGACAGTCCATGCAGGCTGAAATCTTTATTTCTCTGTTCGAGGAGCCCTTTGGGTACCTCCCCTCAGCCCAGTCACGCTCGCCGCCAGGACCAGCCAGGGACAAGTCCCCATTTACAGTAGGGATCAGCGAGCTGCTGGGAGAGGGGGACAGCCCGTGTGCCAGCACATGTGGAAAATGGCAGGAGGGGAGGCAGGCCCCTGCCCTGAGGGAAATAGGCCTCCAGCCAGGGCCAGGGCAAGGCTGAGAAGGACTGCTGGCTTCCCAGGCAGAGGAGAGTTGGCTGCTGAAAGGAGGGGAGAAGGAAAGGGAACTTCCCCCAAGCAGGTGAGGAAGCATTTAGAGAGAAAAGGGCAACTCCAAAGAGCTTTGTGAGGAGAGAGGCAGCTCGCTGGTGGGAGGAGAAGAGATGACTCGGGGCTGGGAGAGATATAGGAGAAACCTGTCCTCCACTGAGGGAGGCAGGGGAAAGGAAAGGCTCCTAACTGCCAGGCAAGGGATAAAAAGCAAAGTAAGGTATATTAAAAGACATGGTAGTGTCTGGTGAGGCAGCTGGGCCCAAGTGGGAAGGCGGTGAGTGAGAGGCTGGGAGCGAAAAACAGGTCCCAAGATGGTGCTTCAGCAGAGTGACCTGGTGGGAGATGAAAACCCACTCTGCAGTGTTAAGGTAAAAGTGACAAAAAAGAGGGAACAGAGTTCAGAAAATGGACAAGTTTGGGAGAAAGAGGGATACAAACAGGAGAAATATGGCATCTGTGTTGAGAAGGAACAGAAGAAAATTGATTATGATGCAGTGAGGGAGACGCAGTAAGTTGCTGTTGTCTTGTGTGCTGCCAACCCACACAAATGTGGCTGGTGAATGGAAAGTTATAATATACATTATTCAGCAGGGCAAACTTAATTTTTAATGAAAGTATATTCCTATGCATACCTCATGAGAAATGTGTGAAGGCCTTTGGGGACCCGTGTTTTATGGGTTTCATTATTCACATGGGCATTGCAAGAGAGCAAAGCTTAGGAATGTAGCATGCTATTTGAATGTGGACTTAATACTGAGGCGAGGTAACTTTCTCCATCCCCAAGTGTTTTCATATCTCAGAATCTAAAGACCTTTGCCATGTCTTTCAAAAATGCAAGGAACTCCTACAAGTTTCTTCTTTTGTGTCCCAACTGGATGGTTAAGAGCCTTCCTCTAGACTCTGGATATGGCCTTCAAAAATATTATTGTTGCTGTTATTTACCAAGAAACTGTTTCAAATAAATCAAAACAGATAAATATTTAATAAGTAAAATACAAGTGACTTGCTGCACAAGTGCTAGATACACTTAATAATTTTAAGAAGCAGTATGAAACATGCACTGACAGTGTTTTAAAACAATTGCCCTGTGATCTTTCCTGAGTACCTGTCAATATAGGGAAATTAAATTTTAGCCTGTCAAGTACTCTTTGACCTGTCATTCATGTCTCACATCTTCCCAAAAAGCCACACTGTTAAGAATCTACCCCTCAGTCTTCTGTGGTGAATGCACTCCCCTGACCTGGTCTAATCCTCAGTTTCTTGCCATAAGTCCACCTGATGAGATGTTAGACCAGGGACCTTGGGTAGTCTGCTTTAGGAAGTGAGTTTGAGATCAGTGTTTCATACGGGT
The DNA here is from genome assembly GCF_028858705.1 of Grus americana. Classification (NCBI taxonomy): domain Eukaryota; kingdom Metazoa; phylum Chordata; class Aves; order Gruiformes; family Gruidae; genus Grus; species Grus americana. The sequence goes on along the minus strand of NC_072852.1, from coordinate 15,454,311 downwards.
CGTATCATATGGCTGAGACAGGACGTTCAGGTGTTTGGTGGAGGCCAGGACATGGGGAATGTTCTTGAGGGAGAGAAAATATTGGAAAGGAAGATGCGTCTGAGCTGAACTCTCAGAGACTCCTGGCTGAAACCTGAAAATGTTGCAGAAATACATGAAACTGCTTTGCTTCTTACAAGCAGTATGTAAGTCCCTGTGCACGTCTGCACTGTACAAAGCAGTCCTATGATACACTGATAGCTACCATTACTAGCTTTGGTATCAGAAACACTCCAGTAATACAGTAGATAAGATAAATTATCCTCTTGAAAGGCAGGATAAATTAGCTGCAGTACAGTGCTATGTTAATGCATGTAGACTACAACCAATACTTGAGCAAAATTGTTTACAAGAAGCTTTTAGACACTGGAAACGAAGGACATGCAATTTATTTTTTCATAGTGCTTGCATAACTCTCTTGGGTTTGAAGTGTGTAGTAACTGTTGATTTCCACCTCTAGTTCATGACCTTTTTTTCTTTAAACTTTCCAGAGGTCACTGTAATGTTACCTTATTGTGCATTTTCTGTTCATAGATCTGTGCAGTATACCTCTCTTTAGATTTCCCATTTCATCTCATTAGTGCTGCTGTAGTGTTTCAAGTATTGTTTTGTTTTTGGTGAAGCAATTCACAACACTTGTTTGAGAAACATGTTTTTGTTGGGATATAAGAGTATCTTGCTTAGAATTTCTTTGTCAGTTCTCCATTTTTCTGACTGTTTCTTTTTTAAGTGCTGGCTTCCTTGGCTAAGATGGAACCAAAAGCTTAATTTAGATTTTTTTTCTTGTGTTATTCCAGAGGACATTAAAATAGATTTCTCTGCTATAAGTGTCTATTTAATACAGTTTTCTAGCTCAAGTCTTCTATGATGGCACTCACATGGCGTTTGAGACACCTTCTGAAATTACAAAGACATCAGAAATAGCACAGGGACTAAACTTCTGGCCAGAGTGGCTCTAGGGATACTGGCTTATAGTGGCTTTTACATTTGACTTGCTAAGTGCTGAGTTGTTTTAATGGCCATCCTGTATGCATTTTTTTTGCAGAAACCTAGATATAGGACTTTTTAAGTCTATGTTTTGTGTAATGAATTTAGCTACTCTAATTATCAGTGTAGGATGCTACACTGTATTAAAAAAAAAAAAAAAGTTTCAGAATCAGTTTCACCAGAGAAAGACAGGTCTGTCTATCTGGTGGGTTTTGCACCTTCTCAATACAAACTTCTCTGGCATCTTTTCCCCTGAGGTGCAGCTGTAGTATTAAATCAAAACTTTATTTATCCACTGTAGAGAGACTACAGATAGACAATCTACAGGTTAAAATTAGCAAGAGTGTAAAAATCCACTATAAAAAGCATTTGCACACAAGTCAACATATAAATTAGTTTTACACTTCTCAAAATCCTGGAGGAGGATTGAAGTTTCTGTACTTCTGTGACTGACAGCCAGCTCATTTGCTGGTGCTTTTCTTATGCAAACTCCATCACTCACTATCTTTAAGAAAGTCTTGTGATTCATTTACTGTTCCATTCCCACCAAAGTAGATACCTGGGCTCATAAAGCTGTCTGCTATGTAATAATTTCTGCTATATAAGATAAAAACACTATTGTGGTAAGCCCATTGCAAAATAGGATCCTGAAGAAGTACTAATGAACCTCTTGCCAAACTGCTTAAATCATAATGACTTTGTCACATGAACATCATATGTTTATAATCTTGTTATGATACTGAAGCCTTATACAGCTGTATTTTTGTCATACTTTTGTAGCAGTTTAAAGCCATCTGGTGCACTTATAGACAGGTATACATGATTTAAAGCAGAGGGTCACAAATTTTTGCTGTGACTACACATGCACCTTCAGCAAACTCGTGATATTTTTTCAGTGTATGACAGTGGAGTTGAAATGGAATCATGTCATTATGTATTTGTACATGGTGGCTACTATGATGTTCCTGACAGCCACGTGTGAGAACTGCTGTTTTAGTTTGTTATCTCTTAACATTTAGATCCTGAAAATTATATAAATGCTGGATTTATCTCCACATAAGTCAAAGATTGATACACTGCTCTGGATCTCTTCTAAATGTTGTAACTTTTCCTGCACTTTTATAAAGCCCAAGTCTTTAACTATAATTCTAGTAAGTAGATATAGGAACATATGATTTTTATCTCCTGGTTACTTAGCGGAAAGCTTGCCTTTGGAGATTGTCTTATTAAAAGACCAGTGATATATGGATTAAAAAGATTAGAGTTAAGGTTTCATCCGTATTTTGCTGCTTATTAATTAAAGGCCTTAATTTGCTTATAGTTTACTTTTTTAATTCCATGTTATGATTGGATCACTGTAGTATTTAGAAGCTGCATCCAAGATCAAAGCTGCATTATATTAAATGCTGAAAACCCACATAGTAAAAGGAAGCCCCTACTTGGCAGTTGAAACAAAACAAGATCCACAGGGACTGGAAAGGGAAAGAAGTACCTTTCCTGACTGACTTAATTATTTTTCTATGGCAGAGTGACTTGTTCAAGGTCATAGAAGAATTAAATTTCTGTATTGGTGAGCAGGTGGAAAAGAAACAGAGGATGTTTAATCTGTACTTTCATGTACAGTTTTTTTTACTCATTTCCTATGGAAATAAGTCTTCTGTGATCATGTTTGTGCCTTTCCCTCCCTTTTTTCCTCTCCATGCATAACACTTGGATCCACTGATTAATACAAATTTGAAAGAGGAGTAAAAGTCTTAAATAGAATTGTATTTCAACAAATTTTGTGAAAGCAGATGCCAGGAAAAGGGAAGAAGAAACCATATGAACGCCCTTGCTAAGGTATAGCTTGCAGCCTGAGTTCACATTCCCAGGAGAGAACTACATATATTCCCAGTCACGGGAAAAACGTCTACAGTGTCAGATCAGCTCTCTTCCTATTTTGCTATAGGGCTCTATGGCACAATGCACAGTTGTCCATGCTATATGCTGCCAGTTTGATTTGGCTCCAATCCAGAGTGAAATAAGTAGTGTTCTTGGGGAGGAGCCCTGGAGCAGAATGGCGGCTACTTTTCTGCAGCTTCAGAACCTGCACCCTGCAAGCCAATGGAGACAAACTGATCTATAGTGTGCTCAGGGATGGGGTTCATTCCTTGGTGCAGACTGCAGAGGTAGCATAGATGTAATCAAAGCAGAACTTGCACTTTTCAAACAAAAGATGCTGATCATTGGAAAGTCAGGCATATCTGTTCTGATGATTGTAGAACCGTTTGTTTAATGATAATGTTCTTGAATACATATGGTAGGGAGGAGGAAGAATGCCTTTGGGAGGGCTTTGGAAGCCTTTCTCTCGAACTGTAAGTCACTTTGCAAGGCATCTTTGATTTTATGCTAATTTTCCTTCATATGGTCTGCTTCTGTTAGAGCCTAGACTGTAGTTCTGCAGTGTATCATGGTAAGCAGCATGTAGATTAGTGCCATGTGTTAAAGTTGGAAAGTTTCTTCACTTTTTTTGCTTGGTTTGTGGCAGCTTGTATTAGTTTTCCCCTCCCCCTCCCATTTTTTCTCAGTTGTGTGGTTAGGAATTGCTTTATTGCTTGTGTATCCTGTGGCAGTGTTCAATATTAGTTAGATGTTTGGCCATACATACTTCCCTGAGTCTTATGTCAGTTTTCATCGATGGGGATTTCCTGGGTGCTCACACATCTTTTGTGTCTTCTCTCCAGATACGTCTTGGGTAATCACAGAAGTGCTATGGTATAAGCTGTGCAGTGTAACTTCTTTAATTATGAGCCTATTTGGCCGCTGTCAAGACTTTTGCTCAACTGTCTTGCAGTGAATTTGAGCACAAGTGCCAAACATGGTTCACTATTAACTTCGTGTCATTTATCATTCCTCTTAAGGATTTCCATCTTGCTATTCCTGACCAAAGAGTTGTATGTGCAGTGAGCAGGGTTTTCAACCTCAGCATAAGCAGTTTATATCTACTCTTTATTTTTTTCTTCCTCATTGATGATTATATCTCCTTATAATTAAAAACATCAATCACATCCATTCCCAGCTGAATTTTGCTAGACTAAGTCAAGCTCTTCTCATATGATAGGCTCTTAATTCCTCTGGTCATTCTGATAACCCTTTCCACACTTTTTTTGTAGGAAGATTAATTTAAACTGGTGGCTAAAACTGTACTTAATATTCCAGAATAGGTCTTGCAGTGCTTTGTATTATTCCACGACTACTCTCCCTGCTTCTGGAAATTCCATGTGTAATACATCTAAGGTCATACATCTTATGGCTGCTTCACATTGGTTGCTAATAAGCTTGCTGTGATTGACTGGTTCTCTTTTGAGGCATACTTGGTGAGTTTGCTGCTGCTTTGGTTTGCGTTCCTGTAGTTTCTTGTAGCTAACATTACATGACTGGATGCACTCTGGCCAGGCCACATGGTATGAAAGCTTTTAGGCTTGCCTCCAGGCATAAGGATGTGACTTGTATATTCCAGCTACTTTTTGGAAGAGGTGGAGTGTGACAGCTGCCTGTATTTAACAGTTGACAGTGTATGTAAGGCAAAGGGTGTTTGTCCTTTGTGCCAAATGTTTATCCATTCTAGCACTGTAAAGAGCCCAGTCTCAATGAAATTGTAAGAATTTACTTAAATCCATTGCAGGCTGTAGAACCATGTACCTTTCTGCAGGCATCAGGGCTGACTTCAGCAACTCCTGTCCTGCCCCTCTGGCTACTGCTGCAACCCTTGAGCAGGCCCTAAATGCTACCCTTTTTTCTTGAGCCTACATTAATTCCATGCTTTGCTACAGTGTTGTCCCAGTGGTAGTGGTCTGAACCAGCAAAAAGTGAATGGTGGCAATGGGTCTTAAGTGAGTGGCTGGGAAGAGAGGCAGGACGGGGAAGGGACCACTTAAAGCCCACACCACCGCTCAGGGAAGTGTCTGTTGTACCATCAACTTCAATCTTCAGTACTTCCGCTGGGGCTGTACGGCTGTATGAATGATGCTGCATGCAGAGTCAGTGAGGATGCTGAAATGAAACAGTGGTGTTTATGTTTGGCTTAATAGGTGTGAGCTGGAGCAATAGACTTATGCGGTAACTCCTTACGCAAATTAGGTACACGGAGTACAAAAATTTTCACGGTAGTGTTATTTTCTATTCTTACCTCAATGGAGAAATAAATCAAAAATGACACAGTCCTAGAATTAAATGAAATGCATGTACATCCCACGGGTTATGCATAGGATGAAAACCTTGGTATGATTTGAGAGGAGCAAGACCTGTGAGTCCAGAGCTGCTGGACCATAGCCTAAAACACCAAAACAAGAAAAAACCCATCTGCAAACAGACGAAGCCTGTACTCAAACACAGATTAGGTAGTATTTGGACAACAAAATGGCTGTGGTTGTGGTTATAGGTGATCCACAGGGGCGCAGCTGGAAGAAGCCGGGGGGAGGGGGAGCCCCGACAGCGCAATCCGGGGCCGTTTCCGGGCCGCGCTGGGCCGCGGTGGCCTTGCCGCAATTACCGAAAGCGCGTCCCAGGGACTTACTGCGGGGCGCTGCGAGACGTGGGGTGCGCGACCCCGGGCGCGCAACGCCTGCGGCTGCCTTCTCGGCGAGGCTCTTCGGCCGCCGGCCCCGCTCCGCGCGGCGGCTCCGCCGGGCCGGGCAGGGCCGGACCGGGGCAGGCTGAGCCGAGCGGAGCTGGGCCAGGCGGCGGCGCTGCACAGGGGCGCCGAGGGGCAGTAGGCAGCCGGCGCGGCGCGGGGGCGGTGCGGGCCCGGCGCCCCCCTCGGGGCGGGCGGCAGGCCCGGCTGCCGGCGGCGTCGCGGGGCGCAGCGCGCAGGCGCGGGGGACGCGGGCATGCGCGCTGGGCGGCGGGGAGCCCGATCTGATAGGGAGCAGGGGCTGACACTACCCCCGTGTGGGCGGCGGAACGTCCCGAGTATGACGTGCGGCGTTCTCGAATCCCGTGTCTCGCTCGCTCGCTCGCCGCCGCCGCCGCCGAAGGAAACGGGAAAAGCAACAAGGAGGCAGGAGCAGGCGCGGCGCCATGGCGGCCCTGGAGCGGCCCGTGCCCAGTCCCGAGGCGTTCCTGGGCCAGCCCTGGGCCGCCTGGGTGCGGGAGGCCGCCCCCCCGCACGCGCACGGCGCCGCCCCCCCGCACAGTAAGGGCAGGGACCGGCCCGCGGCTCGGCACGCCGCTCCCCTCCCCCGGAGCGCACGCACGGCGGCGGGGCCAGGGGCCGGGGGCCCGGCCGGGCCGCCCTCCCCCCCCCCCCCGCCCGGGGCCGCGCCGCGCAGCGGGAGGTGCCGCCCCCCCGGGCGCTCAGCTGACGCGCCGAGCCCCCGGTGCCATGTGTGCGGGAGGCGCTGGCGCACGCCGTGCCGTGCTGCTGCCCCGCGGCGCGGGCTCCGCCGCTGGGCCGGCGCCGCGGTGGGGGAAGGGGGCGAGGGGGAGGATGCGCGGCGCGGAGGGGCCGGAGGATGCTGCGGGGGGGGCCGGAGGGTGCTGCCGCAGGGGGCCCGGCGGTTCCGCTCCCTGGCAGATGCTCCGACCATTGTGCTTTTGCTGTTGCAAATAGAAACACTGCTCACCTCCTCACCTCTCCTCCCCCCGCCAAACAATAAATGCACACCTCTGGGCCCTCGGCGCTTCCTGACTCTGCTTCTCTTCTGCAGGTGTAGATCTAGAAGAGACTGGAAAGGAGGGTGGAAAAAGCAGGGAGGTTATGAGGCTTAATAAAGAAGGTAAGTGGATAGTGCTGGCACACCTCTCTACCTGTCTGTCTCTTGGTGGCTGTGGATGACTGTGGTTTGGCCTTGACAGGGTAGTCTAATAGCATGTGGATCTCTCTGCCATGAAGAATGTTTCAGGGTTGGATACACACAGATGACTGTCACTGTGTCAACTTCTTTTGAAGTACGAGTATAACAGGTGTATGTGTGCAACTGACAGACGTGGTAAAAGATAAAGCAATTTTAAGTCAAAAGACAACTACACGTCAGTGGCCATATTGGATTTTTTTTGAAGACCCTGTCCTTTCCTGGTGCAATGTTTTACTTGCTTCTGCGTGAAGATGAGCATATAAACCCGTACAGCAACTTTAAATGTTAGATTATGATTATTATTATTATTGACAACAGTAGCGAAAAACGTTTTCAGTCGCGGAGAGAAATGGTCTGTTACAATCTTTGAGTTCGTTCACTTTAGCTCAAGTCGCATTTTATTCTTTCATTCTCACTGCTGAGCGTGACTTACAGTCAACTGAGCGGCCAGCATCTAATATTGTGTTACATCAGGCTAAGCCATGCATATTATGCAAAACCAAATGTAATAGGTTATTTGGGCCGTAAGGTTTTCTGATACTATAAGTATGAACAGGCAAATTCCAGGCTAATGGTATTTGCTAATATGCCATGCCTGACACAGTTCTGTCAGTTGTGAGAGGAGAAACTTTAGAGGTGAGCATAGGCAAATCAAATCGGCATATTTCGTTTGTGACGTGCATCGTTAACATCATGCTGGGTAACACCTAATGCAACTAGTGAAACGGTTTGGGACGTTTTCATGTAGCTTTCTGTTTGTTTCTGTTCCGTTGAGAAAGCAGTATACATATACAACCTTTCTGTGTTGAGAAATATTTCTTGTGAAGTCAGTTTGTAATGAACAATCGCATCGTAGTGAAACTTTGGTGTGACTTACTGATGCTGAGAGAAATCCCGCTATTAGCTGTAATGTCATAATATATATTTTGAAATGATGTTAAGTTTCCTGTTATAGTTGTCATTACACATGCGTTTAATTTTGAGCATCTTGGCAGCTTAAAGGAATCTCAGGTTTTCTAAACAAGCTCTTGAAAAAAGAATGAATTAATCAGTAACATAGATTTGTGTGATAAACTATAAAATTGCATGGAGTGCACATTAAATAAAATTATTTAAAATACCCTAAAACCTCCCTTTTAAAAGACCTTTATAGAGATGCCAAGCTTGTGTTCTTGTCTTCATTCTTACGTGCCTGAACCTCTTTATTTTGCCAGCCCAAAAATAAGTTAGAGGCAGAACTAGGATTTTCGTGTAGTATAGGTAAAAGGTTCAGCGCTCAGTTTGTACATCTATCAGTGAGTGTACGTTTGATTTGAAAGTAATCAAACAAAAATCTTGCTGCTGGAGCTTGGCCTTCATAAGGAGCTTAATTTGTTGAGATAAAATGTTTTGCGCCTGGAAGTTCTTGAACACAAATTCTTGTTATAAGCTTACTTGAGACATAAAGATTGAAGCGCATCCCTACTCCTTAGTCATGCATAATATGCAAATTGTTTCCTAGAATGATTCAGTTTAGATTATCAGCTCTAGTTTCTCATTGTTTGTTTTTTGGGGGAGTTAGAGACTCCATCAAAGGAGCTCTGTTTAAACTCACTATCCAGAAAAATTATTTCCAAACAAAGTGTGATTTCATTGCTGACGTTATGATAGTGACAGGTGTGAAGCACTTATTAGCTTTTATAGTGCTTAGATAGTAACACAGTTTAAAAAAACAAAACTGACTGTTATATTTAGAAAATAAAAAGCTTTATGAATTTTATTGCTTCCAAGTAGTGACTTGTTTTGGATCACTTAGAACTTTCACAAAATTTGAATAAAATAGTATGTGTTGAAATATTTCTACTGTATTCACTTAAGCAGTCTGTTAATATATGTGCTTTCACCACACCCATCAGTGTGTCTGAACACCCACTGTAAATCTTCCTTGAGCCTCACTGTCCTTTATTAATAAACGTGGGGAAAAATTTGAAGTGTTAGGTTGGTCTGCAGAAAACATTGCCTGTGTACTTGCAGAAACTTGTAAGCTTGTGTGCTTATTCTGATCTCGCACACATCTGTTGTGTGACATGTTGGGTTTTTTTTTTGTCTGCTTTGTTCATAGACAAAGGTTGTGGTCATGGTAGGTCTTAATACCAAACCCAACTCATTTTTCTTTGCGATCTTATCTATTTGAGTAGGCTGCCTTATGGCATTTGTGGTGCCAGGAGACTGTAAGCGGTGTCTTGGAAAAATCAGACTTTACTTTTACAAGGTAACTGAGGGATGATGGATGGACAGGACTTTTAAGTATCAAAACTTACTATCCTGTTTGATAAAGATAGTGTAAAATCTGATCTCACCGCATTTCCTTCTTGTAATATTTGTCTACGTTTTGTCAACTTTAGTCGATACGACCAGATTTATGTGGCCGTACCCTTGTAAGCAGTTAAGTGAGGAGCCTTTTTAGACTAGTGAATCTGTGGGGGAAGGGGTGGGAAGACAGTGGTCTCCTCCAGACCACAACAAGCTGTTTCACTTTGGTTTTGTAGAAAAAAATGATGTCAGATGTCAAAAAGCACTTCCAGCTAGCTTCATCCCTGCATTGCTGCCTCCTTTCTGGTTGTGTACGATATGTGTTTAGAGTGATGGGCTGCTCTTCCTCCTCCTGTTGACCCAGGCAGAGACCTGAGAGGCAACATTCCCCAGTGGCAGTGGGGAAAAACACTGCCAAATCTCTGCCTGCTGAAGTGGTTGATACTTCTTAGCACGTCCTTGGGCAAAGGGGTCACAGTCCGGCTATGCCATTTATTTCTGTAATGCAAGAGATGCACCGAGGCCGTGGGCACCCCTGTGCCCCATCTTTAGGGCAGAAGTAAAGGCATAGAAATATCGCTCACTGCTTTCCTTTATTCTACAGTGTATATGTAGGCAGCACAGAAGGCGAGAAATTTCCTGAACGTTTGTTCAGTTTTGTAGACAGAATTGCTTTTTGCATGCTAATACTTACTTTATGTTTTCCTTTAGCAAATGCAGTATGTCCATGGTTGACTTCTAGTGGTGTGTAGATTTGTGGAGAGGGGATTACAAAGTTGAAAGAAAATGAAAAAATTTATGCATAAATGTTTGTGCCGAAAGAAAAAACCAACAAAAACTTATCTGCTTATCTAATCAGGAAACAGAAACAGTATTGTGTAACTTATCTGACAAATCACTACCAACCAACCAGCTTAGCTAAAAGAGGGGTTATCAGAATTGGAGCAGGATTTAGAATTTATATTGAATTTTTAAAAGTTGAATGGCATATTTGAAGAGTTGAAGATTTTCTAGTAGATAGCATGCATAGTAAAAGGAGTCTATATTTATTTGACAATTTGCGTCCTGTAAAAAGTCACAGTAACTGTATGCTTGAGACAGATATAGTGATCTTTTATTATCAGTCATAACCTGTAACTGATTTTAGATTCATTTTGGAGGCATATATTTTACTTTATTCAATAGATAAGAAAATAATAGAAGGTGATTTTTTTGGTTTTACATACAGAACTCTTATTAATAATCGGTTTAGTAAATGTGCAAGCATTAAGTTCTATGAGTATTTCTAGGTAGGCACAGGCTGTAAAGGAGCAAAAGATATCCTGTGTGTCTTTGTGAACTATAGCAGGGTTAAATATGACCTATGGGATTTAGATCTATATCTGGGTACTTGGTGTCATAGTCAACTTCAGTTTCTCAGTTCAGTGGGTTTGTATTATTGAGGTTTCAATCTGATGATGTATGTGTTTTGTCTTAGATAATCTTTTCACTAACCATACTGACTGCTTACTGTTTAACATTAAGGATGTTACATAAAAAATTCTATTCTGTTTTTCTGATGTTGTATTAAAATAAGAGATTTTCTATTATTATTGCGCAGCCCCAAACTTGACCATTTTACTTGACGATTACACATGCAAACTGGAATTTTAAATCTATCGTATAGTTGTTTACAATATATTTTTTCCTATTTCAACTTCCCCCATAAATATCTGATGGAAAGCTTCTAGGTAGATCCTTTGGCAACATCAGAACAAGATTAAAGGGATACTGATTAGTTTTGCTTTCAGTATTTTTTTATTCTTCAGAAAAATATCTTGATGATGTTATCATTCTTCATGGAAAAATAAGAAGTTAAGGAAAAAAAGGATGTAGCATACAACATTCTGCTTCATGAAAAGCAAGAGGAAGAGAACTAAAATTATTTATGAGGAGATTGTGAAAAAAGAGAAGACAAGACAAAACCAGCTGGTTAATGTAAGCATAGGGATTGGAGTTGATCTTTTTAAAAAATTCTTGTTTATTTTTTTTGTTTACTAGTGGTTTGCTGATGGTGCTGTTTGTCTCCTTTAAAAACATACCAAATGAAAACTTAAGAATAAAACATTCTTATTTTTCTTAGCTGCCTTCATCTCTTACCTTTTTGTGGTAGTACGGAATGTTGGAAAGGCCTGAGAGGGAAAGAAAATTATGTCAAAGTTTTAGACACATACCCCAAAACAAAGAGGTGAGGTTATTTTATTTAGACCACCTTTAGTTGGTGATTTGGGTTGGTTTTGGTTTTGCAGTGGGCAAAAGAGAGAGGTGAATGTGGTATAATTTTCTTTCTCTTCCCAGTAAACGAGTAAGGTCTTGCAGAGATACTGGTTCCTAAACAGATGAAATATTCAGGTGAAGCTTGATGAGCGTAAGAACTGAGAATTAGCAGGGTACAAAACTGTGGCTCTTGTCAAGAGAAACTTTTTCTTACCATTCTTATCTTTGTACTGGGAATAAGAATAGTGAGCAAAGGTCCCCACAGAGAGGTTTTCTTTAGGATGAGAAATGTCAGTGGGATTGAATTCTGGTGTGCATTCTGGTGTTTAAATGCCTGATCAGTTCAGTATATGATATCTGACTCTGATATTATGGGTTTTTTTTCTCATGGACAGCTTCCGCAGGGGGGTGGCGTGGCTGCTGATTGTGGCTGTCACCTCATTTAATGTGTCTCAAGGAATGGTGACAGAGGAAGAATGAAACATTATGTATGATAGTGCCCAGAAATTTAGTCAGAATTGTAGTTTATCCTCATAGTTACATAGTTATTTTCTGAAACCTATCCTTTAGTTCATCAACCCACACACTGGATAAAAAGAGTGGAGTAATGGTAAGGCGCTCTGATCAGACATTCTGTGTTTTGAATCAGGATTTTGATGGTTTTGAATATGTATCTAAAACTGTTGGTCTGTAAATTACTTCTTTAAAAATTCAGAGTTTGTTAGGTGACACATATCTTGATGGAGTTCAGGTGATATTTCTTCCACTGTTTGTGCAGCAGTTATTCTGAAGAGGTTAGATCTCCTATAGTTTAAGGTACCTCTTTTGATTGCTGGTGGTGAAGCCATGTGTGATGTTTGTCAACTGACAGCACTGTCACTAAAGATCTGTCTCTGACATTCCTTCTACTTGTTGTAATTTATAACTGGACTTGAGAAAGAAGGAAATAACTTTTACTAGAGTGTACCCCAAGCCTTGTTGTCACCACAGAAAGTGAAATAACTTCTTGTATCTAATTTTGATTGAGATATAAAAACATGTGTTTTTTCTTGTTGATCTGCCTCTGTATGCGGTTCATAGTTTATAGATGAAATATAGGTTTCCATGTATAAAAAAGACTACACAAGAGTTGAAACATTTCCACGGTGAAACGGAGTAATTTCCTTGAAATGGGCCTTTTGTTGCTAGTTAATTAAAAATTAGGGCATTATCAGGTTCTGTTTTACCTTTGCAGCAAAAAAAGTTAGCCATTTAACCAAGGCTGAGGTGTATGAGATGGAAGCAGTAGAAAATCCTATAGAAAATGTGTTTCAAATCACATTTTGTTTAAGTTGTGGATCACAGAAGTCCTGTAGGCAGAAAGTGTAAGTTTCTGGTAGCCTCAGTGCAAGTTTAGATTTATAACACTGCATGTATTACTAAGAAAGATCACCTTCATAAAAATAGGATATCGATACGAGTATTTCTTAGAGTTAACTGCACCATAAGGTTATATGAGTGCCATGACAACTTATTAAGAGTAATTTTGGAATAACTAGCAAGAAAGATTTTCAGTTTATATGGGTATGGATTAAGTTACTGGATCTTTGTCTGCCAAGTTCAACTTGGTGCAGAAGTTCTTTAGTTTTCCTTGTAAAAGCTGATTCAGGAGTTAATGGTGCAGGATGCCAGATGAAGCTGGTGTCTTTAGGTAATTTATATGCCAAAAAACCTGTGGCAAATGCTGTTGTGATGCAGTAAGGGTGTTTGACAGAGGTCTCTCAGCAAGTCTATAGCAAGGAATCTTTGACGATTCTCTTGCTGGATGAGAAGGATGATGCTATGTGGGTAAAATGATCCAATGTTTTATCATAGTGCTGTGCAGCTGTCTAAGTTGACTCAAATTGGAGATGGAATCCAGCACAGTTACTGAAGACTGGTGTGGGGCAGAGGAAAACCAACTATTGCGTGTATCATTTCTCTTTTTTTTTTTTTTTTCTTTTTGTTGGGTCCCTTTCGGTGGCTGAATGTTGATGATTTTAAGGGAGTGGTTTTGTCATAACTTCTTGTATGACTTATTAAAAGTTATGCTTTAAAGCCACTGATGTTGCTGGAGAAGTAGGCTTTCTGATTGCTCTTGGTCTTCTATTCAATAGAAATAGAGATGTCTTCCTTCTGAAATGTTGTGTTTATTATTCAGCAATTTTCTTTCGTATTTTACTAAGTTATATTAATAACACAGCCTTTAAGCCGAACGCATCTTCCCATTTATCTGTATTCTTGACAGCAGTTAGAATTTAGAATTACTTGTTCTTCCTGCTTTTGGTTTCTGTGTGCATATATTTATAAAATGTGTGGTGTTTGGCAAAAAAGAAGTGGAGTTTTCCCAGATCAGAAAGAGCATCAGCCAGCAGTAGCAAAGAATTTGAAGACAAAAGTTCTAGGTTCTGCACAACTGCTGGTACCGATGTATGTCTAGTGCAGTTTCAGTTAATCCCCAGGCCCCTCCTGAATCATCTGTAAAACGGAAGCAGTTGTATTGTGACAGAGCTGTGCACAGTACACAAGGGGGTTAGGCTTGCTTCCCTTTCCGTTCCCTTGGAGCAGGTGTTCAGCAGAAGAGACAGAAGGGTGACTGATGAAGTAACATCAAGACATAAGAATGACAGGCAAAGGGTAAGAGTTCATGGAGTTTGATTCTGTGTGTTAATAATCTTCACTGTGCTCTTTTCTTCGTTTGCTGTATTTATAATTTTTTTTTCAAATATACGGTATTTGATGCTTTTTGTCCAGTGATTTTTTTTTTTCTGTTTTCCTACTGCAGAGGGCTAGACATAGGGGGCGGGCAGAGACTAGGAATCTGAAGTTAGATTTGGATTGAACACCACTAATGTCTTATAAATAATAGTTGTTGACAAGTTTGTTGGATCAAAAGTGTCTTCTCTAGCAAGACAAAACAGGATGGGACTGGACCTCTCCAGTGGCAGAATAAGGTGACTTCAGCTTGTCGTTGTTTGAGCTGAAATGGTCAGAACGGCAGCAGAGATTTACAGAAGTGTAAATCATCATGTTTCTTCATCTTTGAATCTCTGATAGCTGTTTTGTCCTCACGTGGCCTTTAGGCTGACGACTTGTGATTGTCCACATTAGTTAAATTATCAGGCGGTAGTTAGCCTATCCAGCTATTTTCTAAGCTGTTCTTAGTTATGTCTCATTGAGACAGGATGCTACTGATGATTTAAATCTGAAAAGTTTGTTGGACCCATGCCACCACAACAACCACTGACAGAGCCAAAACCTTGTTTGTTTGGGGCTGGTAATGGAGACAGAGGACAATGATCTGGATGAATATAAGTAATTTATCTGTTACTGCCATAATTGGAGAGGCAGTATTATTATTGGCATGATCCTAATGCCTAGTAGCCCCATCAGAGACTTACTGTGCAGGGTACCAGTGCAGGGAAGAAGGGTGTGTGCACTGCAAGACCATTGTGCTGCAGAGAACTAATTTTTTAATATATTACAAAGCAGGAGTTTTAATATTGACAAACAAAAGCACTTAGTTGCTTAGTTGTGGTAGACTTTAGCCTAAACTAAAGTGGCTTTCTTAGAACTGTGGCAAGGAAAGCATTATGGTGATGTTCGGAGGGCAGTGAAGTAGTTTTTGCAGAGCTTGGAGGGTGTCCTTACTCAAATGTGGAAGTCGGCCTGAATGAAAATACAGACTGGTTGTTAAAAGCTTAGTAAATGGATGCTGACATAATGAGTCAACTACAAATGTGAACAAATGGTGTGACAGCAAATAGGATATGGACAGTATAGTGTAGGTGAGATGGAGGAGCCTGGAAAGCAAAGAGGAGTTGTTCCCAGTGTTTAAAGTTGGAATGGAGGATTGTGCATAGAAAGGTGCAGAGAGAATAATGGTAGATCAGTATGACAATATAGAAGAAATAACTTTAGGAACGGTGTGAACAAGCATGATAATGTTTGTCAAGGTGGGAAGGAAGAAAATTTTAGTAACTAATGTGAGGTGAAGGCCTGGACAAACCTTTAGCTCTGAAGATGTTTAGAGAAGACTTAGTCCTAAGGATGTAAGGCAGGAAGAATCATTTAGATATAGATGTAGCCTGGATGAATGGATCAAGAGAGAAGTCATTGTCAAATGTGACATAGTATTTCATATCTGAATGATGGGCAAGATGATCCACAGTGATCAAGAAAGGAGGTGGAGAAAAGAGGATGCGAGAGGTGAGATCTAAGTTCTGTTCTAGCTGTATTGAGCTGAAGCTGACCACTACTCAGTGACAAGAGGTGTCAGAAAGACAGCCTGAGATTTTTTTTGTTTAGACATAAATCTACTCTATTTGAGACCTGTCTCCTTATGAGCTGAGTTTGTGGATGAAATTCCCAGACATAAGGAAAGGGGGAAAAGATGTAGCTCAGTGGAGCCCTACTAGAAGACAAAGGAGGAATAAGGAGCCTTCCAGTGACCTGTGAAGAGGTTGGTACAAGGAGGAAGGGAACCAGGAGAAGGTAGAATCATGGAAGACAGAAAAGGAGAAGGAATGCTTCAAAAGGAGAAATGCATTTAATTTTTATGAAAAATGGACAAGGGTTATGGATGATGGAAATTATTAACTTATTTTGACATTGCAATAGTAAAAGATTTTTAGACATTTTAGTGAAAATATTTTCAGTGTAGTGCAAGGGACAGCTGAGGGGAGTTCAGGCTGAAGTTAGAGACAAATTAAAAGTGTAATTTGTTATCAAACAGTTCATAATGAGCTTAGAGGTAAAAGAAGGATAGAATGAGAAGTAGTATAGTTAGAGAAGCAAGGAGTCAGAAGCAGATTTCCAAACATAGGAAAGACTGATTGGCTGTCCCGCTGTTCTGTCAGAGCCAGAGGGGAAAGGAGATGTGAGGTATAGGGTGATGTGAATGAGGCAAGTGGAGAGTGGGACAGATGTGTTTTGTATCTACGGTACAAGGAAGAAGGGAGAGCTGTAAGGAAGAGAAAGAGTGGGAAGGGACAACGTGAAATGATTATTATGTTTTCTGGCTTTTTCTTGGAATAAATATTTGCATTCTCTTGTGGAGAAAGAAATGGATACAACAGAAAAGGTTTGAGGAGTGAGTCAAAAGTAGGAGGAAAAAAGGCTGAAATTGCAGGTGTGGGTTCAGCTCAACTGGAGGAATGGCACAGCTTAGTAAGCAGCAGGAGAGAGAGAGAAAACGTGCACTAACCTCATTTCCAGACTGGTTTCCTTTTCCACTGCAAATTCTGGGACAGGCAAGAAGAAAGTGAAGGAAATGCATATTTAAGATGAGCATGGGTTCGGGATTGGTGGAGTTGGACCTAGCTGTGGGAAGGAGAAGTGAAAACCATCAAGGGTAGAAACAAAAAGGGCAAAAAATATTGTGGCAGTGTGAAAGAGGGTGGAGTCCTGGGTATCAGAAATAATGGGATGGGAATAATGAGCAGTGCTGAGAGAGTAAATTGGTGTCATTCAGTATATACCAGGTCAGCCTTTGAGTCAGGTTCTCAGATGAAAGATTCTTTTGGAGATGACTGGGGAGAAGACTGCTGGCAGTTTGTGCTCTCTGACAACCCCATGCTTGAATCTATAATGTGCCTTTGAGAAAGTTCAAAGCCTTGAAGAGCAGCGGTATTTTGGAGAAATCCAGAGAATACTGTCTTTTCTCCAAGGAGAGAGAAGAGTGTGTAGACCATGGGTGTAGCAGCAGAATGCTTCTGTGACTGGTCATATCTATCACATCATGCAATGGACATGAAAGTAGTTTGCTTGCTGTTTTTCTAGCTCAGTAGTTCTGTTCTTTGCAGTACATCGTAAGTAGATAATATGTCTACATGATCTATCACATGCTGATAGTGACTTGTGCTTCCTGCTTCCAGAGCCGAGACAAGGCCATAGGATTGCATTATTGTGGACTGGGCCCCAGCCAGTGTCGTACTGCGCAGGGTGTATCATCAGAGCTTGGGCGTGGTGCTGCAGTAAACATGGTTGTATGGCTTTTGCTTGTCTTGCAGGGCAAAGCAAGCTTGTTGCTGTCTACATGCTACAGGCAGGCATGCTTTATGATACAGCACTTTTTTCTTTTTTTTTCTTTTTTTTCTTTCTATTTTTTTCTTCTCTGAGGAAGCAGGACTTAATGATTTTTGAGATATTATATGGAATGACTGTCATTCATGATGCAGGCTCCTCAGTGTTTAAGAAGTTAATCTCGGGTTTTCACATCTCTTTAGTAGATCTAAACATCTGTATAAGGAAAGAGACAGGAAGAGGAGAATGCTACAGGAAAGAGTTGTTGGCTCACGCACGGAGGATTGAGCTGATTCTTTGACTTGAAAGGTTTTATCCATTACCTTGCCTGCCTTTCCCAAGGAACTTTCTGCCTGTCGCTGTATGTTATCGATGTTGAGTCATCGCAATGGCTTTACACATTGTCTTGCAGAGTTACTGAGGAGAAAAAGAAAAACAAGTCCAGATTTTTTTCTTCAGGGTTTGTCAGGGTTGTTGGGAGCTTTTTGTGCACTATCATAAAGTTTTGTGGTTCTAATCTGTATTCATGCTTTTGTTTTATTTTTGGCTTTTTAGAGGATGTGGAGAACTGTGGGCAAATATACTAAGAAACTGAATGCATGGCAATGGAAAAATATAAAGAGAAATAGGAGAAAAAATGTTTCAGCTCTTGAAATTATGGTGAGCTGTGTGTATAGCGCTTTTAATAGAGTCTTTGTACATTCTGTGGTTGGTGTAAGTTTTCTTCAGCTACTCTCATAACTCACGTTCGCACCCAGTGTGTTGTTACCAAACCTTGTAGGTATTTAGATTTTGAAAGAGGTAATGCAGCTTTATGTATTTTTGGCTTTCTTGTTCATCAGAAAAAATTATTCTGGACTGCATCGCTGAAGGAGGGAATGCTACAAGTTTTATTTTGCGACATTTATTATTGTTTCCAGCTTTTCAAGATACCTCGTCACTATTCTGACTGTTTGTTTTCCAAGCTTTTTGGCAAATCAAAGCTATTGTAAACCTTTTATCGCTTTCCTGGAAGGTAAGAGTTTATCCTGAATGTGAGTTTTTGCAGGGTTTTGGTTTGATTTGATTTTTCTTAATTCCTTGTTATTAAGTATGTAATAGAAGAGTTCTAGAGATATGTAACAAATGTGTTCAACTGATGTAACATGTATAAAAATGGTAGCTTTAAAAACCAGTAAGATACAGTCTATATTTCAGAGAGCTTACAGTGCACTTCAGACAAAGCCATGAGTGGTGTATGTTCTGAAGACAAAAATCAGTCTATGAATGTTGAAAAATTTCATGCAGGCAGCTATTTTAAGGAGGAATTTGAAGGAGGTAGATAATAATTAGTTGATGTGGAAGAAGGAGGCATCAAAGTTGATAGTGTAGCGCACAGGAAAGTAGTGTACAGAACAGATTTCTAGTGAAAGCAGTTTATTTGTAAAAATAAACTCTCTCTGTTTTGTTAATATGGTCTTACTGTCTTGGAACTGGAAAGTGAAACTAATTGTAACTTCCAAACTGCAAAAATAACATAAATATTGAAAGATAAATCTTAATCTTCCTTAACTCTGTTCCCTAAACATTCCGTTTTTTATTAGGCTTCAACCTCATCTGTTCTCTTGAATGGTGCCCTAGTTTTGATACTAGGCAAAAAGTAAAGGAAACTAACACATTGTGTATGCAACAACATTTGTCATTCTTTCATACTCCTCCTTCTGTATTAGTTCTTTTATACCCATTTGTTTGTATATTACAGGATCAGAGGATAAATTACATGTAAATTCTAAGCAGCTTTAAGACTCTTCTTGTGGACTTGCAACCTTAGAGTGAGTCTGTTGTGTCCAAATTCCTCTGAAGTTTGAATTTATTTCAGGAGAACCCCTTGAATGTGGGCTTTTCATGGCAGATTTCTAATGTACCATGTGCAAGCGTAGAGTGCTATGAAAATACACAGAACAAGTGCTTTTAAAAGCTTGTTCATTTTAATACTTTGAGGTTGTGAGAAAAACTTTCCCTGTGTTCAAAATCATATATTAAAGCTGCTTTGAGTAATAATTGGGACAGTGTACGTATATCCAGAAGAAGGGTATACAGCCCACCTGTCAGTGCGAGGAGAGGCAGAGGGAGTGAGTGAATGGGAAGAAATCATGAGAATAAACATATTGACTACTGATAATGTTTATAGATCACCTTTCATTGGAAAAAGGCCCAAAGTATTCTACCAGCTATGTGCAGAAATTAATCCATTTGTAGATGAAAGGGGGCTGGGGCATCTCTGAACGCAAATATGGCTGCTGCTGAAAGCCTAATCCTACCTGCACTGGAATTAAATGAAAGAACGCTGAAAGCCCACTGTCTATTGATAGGGTGTAATCCAGTCTTCACTGAAATATGTTATTGCATAATGATTTGGAAAGGAAAGGAACAATACCGTATTTCTAGATTATAAAGAAAATACAGGTACATAGAATGTATTTATTTAAATTTAAAAAAAAAAAAAAAGGCAAAATGACCAAAGCATGTTATCTTTCCCTGTGAGAGGTCATGGCAGGCTTTACTGACAAGCGCTCTGTTTACTAGTCTCCAAAAGATGATGCTCCCATTGGCACCAAATTTTGCTCATTGAAATTAAGCAGCGATCAAAGACTGCCATCTTTCAAAATACATTGTTGGGCTTAATCTTTCTATCAAAGAATAGTTACCCAAACCAAGCTTATGAGAATAGGCCAGTTCTTATTATAGCAAAAACCCACAGTACTTCACCATATTTTAGCAAGTCAACACAAATACTAGTATGGTGCTTTTCTATCATTTCAAAATTACTTAAAAGTAGAATTTGATGTTACTGCTCCAAAAGCTAGATTGCTTGCTCCTTTCCTGTGCAAACGTCACTAACATCAACTTCTTTTCTGCACCTGCTCTGCCAGCGAGGACCACGTATAGTTCACCAGATGTGATAGGATACAATCTCATAATCTCTATTTTGATATTTATTTTTTTTTGGCAGTTTGATTTTGGTGTCTGTTTGTGGAAATGGTCATCCTACTTCATGATTTTACTTGGGTTCTTTTTTCATCCAAGATAAGAAGGGAAACTAGCTGGTGATACAGTAATAATTGAAGATGATAACTGTCAATTAATTTTCACTACATGGGAAGATTTATAACATTAGCAAATCCTCCATGACTAGCCTGCAGCTCTGCCTTTTGTCTGGTAGAACACTGCCTCTAGCCCGAAGCAATCTTTTGTTGTGCGCACTGGATTTTGCTGAAAATAAAATCTGCTGTGGCCACCCAGCACCTCAAGAGGTGAATATACAAGTGAGCATCAGAACACTGTAGTGCAAAATAGGCTGTGAGTGGTGACTTTATTGAATGAAATAGTAGTTTAAAGAGGTCGCTTTAAATTGGGTAACTATTACGTGATTGCAATGTAATCTTTTTCTCTGCAGTTTTTCGCTTGTGAAATAGAGGCACTGAATTCATATGTTCCATCATACATAGAACTTACATGATTGGGGTTAAAAAAAACCCCATATATTTATCTTTATAACAAATGGAAGTAAATTTGGTCATGGTCCATTTTGAATTTGTTGTGTTAGGAAGAACTTCTATCTGGAATATAAGTAGGGATGGAAGAATTACCTTAGAGGGTTGATTAATTTAAGTATTACTCCCTGTGCAAAGCAGTCTTGAAGGCTGGAAGTGCATGACTAGGAGAGTGGGAGGGAGATGAATACTACTACTTTTTATACAGCTTTACTGAAATACTGTATCCCAGTTCTGATGTGCATATCAGGTATTGGAAAAAATGGAAGGAATTCAGAAAAATCTACATTAATTTGAGGTCTGGATAATCAGCTTTAGAATGGAAGATTTAAGAAGCTCAATCTATTTAGTTTATCAACAGACGGTAGAGGCTACCTGATAAGTCTATAAGTACTTAGACAGGGCAAAGGTATCTAACAGTTAGATAGTTCTTTGTCAGCTAGATTAAGGGGATTCTCATGGCTGAAAGCTGAAGCTAGATCAGTTCAGACTAGAAATAAGGTGCAGTTTTCTGATGATACAATTAAATAGGAACAGCTTATCAAGGGATGTAGTAGACCGTTGCACAAAATCCTTGCATGAGACCCTGGTGCTTTCCCAGGAAGCACCTGGTGCTTTAGCCAGCCAGAAGGCTTAGGTTTGAAGCTGGAATAACGTGATGAAATTCTGTGGCCTGTTTTAACATAGAAATTCAGTACAGATCATAAGGAAGATTTTTTGTTCTTAATTCTTCTCCTCCCTAAAACTTCATACATTTTAAATGCTTCTTTTGTTATAAAGGAAGTTCATGTAAAAGATGAGGTGATCAAAGCAAAAAGGCAGCTTTATAGCAGGATGGGTGAGAAAGGACCATCCCTTAATAGCAGGTAAAAGAGGAAGTAACATTTTCCATTCTCCCTTTATATTTTCCTGGTAATCAAACTCACAAATATCCCTCCAGTCATTAATTCTAAGCATTGCAGATAGTTTGTGCCTTCTCACTGTAAGTTCATGTAACTGACAGCTGGGCCTGAATGCCACCTTTGACTTGACTTCATTTACAAAGCAGCCTTTGTTACGTGTTTTTCCTGGTGCTGCTGCCTTGTCCATGGATTTATGAGGACATAGCAGGTCAGTCTTTTTGGTAAGGTAAGAGGCTCTGTAATGTCTAATGAATTGTGTGAGGATTCTTTTTGTCCTGTTTTTGCAAAAGAAATAGTAGGAATATTTTGAAGGACATTAGCACTTGCATCATTTAGTTTGCCTTTTTGCTTTAAAATCATCACCAACCGAAGTGAAAGTGTCATCTTTTCTTGTGGTTATGCCCACAGCAAGGCCAGTCAATGCTGATTTAAGGTACTGCCCAAGAGAGGAGAGATGTTGTGTAAATGGGGCTAAAGGAAGCACCTAATCTACTTTCAATGAAGACACTTCCAGAGGTTTCCCCAGCGTTGGTCCTGTAACTCTTGTAAGCATTGCTTACAAAATAAGTGGAAAGGAAATGTGCTGCATCTCAAGTTCATAAATTCTTCTCCCTCACCCCCTTACCAGTATTGCTACCTCCAAAAACTTGTAAAAGACGGCAGCACAAATTGAAGTTCTAAAAAAGAAAATATGCAATATTGGATTTCTTTTTATGAAATTTTAGCTTTTCAGGCTTCACACCGAACAAAAACTAAAGAATTTCAGGACTGCAGAATAGATGGGGGAGGTGGTGGTGTGTGTTTGTTTTCCTCTAGTTGAAAAGGCTAAAACAAACTGTGAATTGGAAGATGAGGTTTGCTGCATTGACTGAAGTATGTGTTCTGTTCTAGAGCCATGTGACTAATCTGTGCGAAAGCTCGGGCTGTTTCTGATCGGGAATGTACAGGGTCACACGTGTACTGTGCTACCTTGTAGTAGTAGTACCATGAGGGGGTTCTAAAGGTCCAGGGGATCTGGATCTTCCTCAGTTCCTTGTTGCTGCCTGTGACTAGGTGGCACAGCTTGACAGGTACCTGATCCATCAGTTCTTAGCTGAGTAGTCACAAAATATTTAGAAGTTTACACTTGGACTTGTGTAGTGAGCTGGACTGAATGAATTTCACAAATGTTAGGTTAAGCCAGGATCTGCCATTAAGCCAGTATTTTCTGCAGAATACCAATAATCATACCAAGATCAAGCAGATGATTGGTCTACTTAACCATTCCCAGCGTGATTTAATCCATACCTGCATTCAGGTGAATTGTATTTTAGACTATGAGAAATACGACAACAAAGATGATACTTGCTTTGATGTAAGGAACTAAAAAGAGTAATTTCTCATCTGAAAGCAGGAGTTCAAGGAGGAGACTGATACCCTGCAGTAGGGACAGATTCATTAAAAACTGGAGGAAGCAGTCAGATATGTTATTGTACCAGCACGGTGCAGCCAGCCAATGCAGTGGTTTGATGGGCTGTGTATTAGGCAGAACTATCTCACTGTTGCTGTCAGATAAAGATCTTTTAAATGTATGGAAACTCCATTGTACTGTAGAAAGCTGAAGGCTTCACCTTCCTGTGAGGTGATGTTCCTCATGGCTGTTATTCAGGCTGGAAGTTAACAGCACCAAAGTTCTTATTTCTTATGTACCTTGTTCCTGTAGAAGGTAAATGTTGAAAAAAATCATGCTCTAGATTGTCATGCCACAGTCTCAAAGTCTAAACGGATCAGAATCATCATCTTCCAAAAGTTATGCTTGCTTCAAGGAGAAACAAACTGCAGAGTTTCAAAACCTCATATAGCTAGTGATGGCACCAAACTATTCTGGGTACTTCCTTGGCTTTTTGTGTCAGTGTCCTGCCTATCAAAATGCAGGGCATCTTCAGCCATGTGTTTCTGTCTGATGTCTATTGATTATGAAAAAGCCCTTCCTCTCTTCACCACTCCCCTTACCAAAATGATAAGGTGTGCTTCTGCAGGAGACAAATGACAGCAGTCACTCGCACCAGAAGAGTTCCTGTCCTGAATGGCAGCAATGTGAGGAAGACTGTTAGCTCTTGCTAAACAATATGTACTTGATATGGCCCATAGGTCACATGCCAGCTCGAGGAACGTAGTACTTCCGTATCTGTGTGTCTGATTGAACTGAAACTCTACTGTCCTACTGCCAGTCACCTGCTGAGAAAGCACCACACTGACCTGTCAGAGGGAAAAAAATGTTACTGTTGTTGTAGTGACACTTCGATGTGCTATTGGCAGGGTAGTTTCTGCAGGGTGGACTTGGAAGTGTGGGACTGAAATACTTCGTGCTGATGTGGGAGCTTAAGGATGCAGAGAGCTAGTGCACAATCCTGACAGTTGCATCCAGGCCATCTTTTAAATTGTGTGCTGGGTAAACTAGCAGCAGAGTGTATTACAAATATACATTTGCAGTCCGAAAAAGATACAGAGCATACAAAAAGGTTAGCAAGAACAGGATGAAGGATGGCACTGCAGCATTGCCATATTTATATGCTGAAAATCTACAGGCAGATGTCCTAAAAATATATGTACATATGTATATTCATATATTTAGAATATTCTCTGTAATCATGTTTGCTTTTGGGTTTCAAGATTTTTCTTAAGTATCTGGTGATTCAAAATGACCCTCTTTCAAGGCATCAGTTATCTTACTGTATCTGATGTTGCAACTTTTTACAGTGTACTGGGGGTCTTTTGCCTAAATGAAAGCTGTTTCTAGTCTGTGATATGTTGGAGAATATTTGTCTTATTTGGCTATTAACATTTTAATAATTTGAAAAATTACAAGAACTAAGTAGTGTTATTTATCAGTCTCTCTTTTGAGTTTCTTATTTTATTTCAGCTGTCTCTCTTGTAGCAACTGATTAAGCTATAAAAAGTATATATTCTCTCAAGTGGAAGTAGTGTTTGGGAGTTGGTCAATATGTGTGTCTATTATATAGCCAGTATTTTTAGATGATCCTTGTCCATTGTCAGTATTGTAGGTGAACTATTTCTCTTACGAAGAATGGCTTCGTGCAAATTCTCTCAGTGATACTGCAGCAAAAGCACCATTAACAAAAGAGCAAAAGCCTGAACCTTGGGGTTTTTATAGATACAAAACTTCCATGTGGATACTGCTTTGAAAGAAGTCTAGTGCTTAAGTAGTGTTCACTGCCAGTATCTTATATGTTGTCTCTTGCAGGCGTTGGGAACAGTTTGTATTAGCATGCAGTTTTCTACCCTGATCAGGCAACCTGTAGTTGACATCTGCTGTCAGTTAAAGATTGCTGACGGGCCTTGGTGTGGCCTAGGGACAGCGAGTCTGGCTGGGCATGTGTTACTTTCATTTGGTGTTACTGGGTTGGTTTTCTCTGCTTATAACCTCCTTTAGGAGTGTAACAGTAAATGGAGGGAAAGGAGGTTCAGAAGAAAGTCAGATCTCTGATGTCCTACTGTAATAAAATACCTAAAGTCTAGTGAAATTTTTTTGTTTTTTTCTATAAAGCAAATAAGGTAAACATGATACTTCTGCATTTAAAAAGTGTAGCCTTCTTTTAAGGATATTGTTAACTTTATTTTGGTTTGACTAACAGTTTACCCTTTCGGAACCACGAACGCAGTTTAAATGCTTTAGTAACACATTTGTCTAAAGCACTTGGCAGGCTGCTTAATAAATTAAGCCTCTCAAGCTTTTCAGTGAAGTGTCACAGATGGAGACACAGAAACATGGAGAGGCCAAGTGACTTCTGTTGCTGGAATGCTTTGGTTAGATGCACCTTCATTTGGAGATTGTATGAGGCTGAGGGAGTAAAAAAAAAATTTTTAAAAATTGCTGCATGTAATTGCAGCACATGGCACATTTTCAATAACATTCCCCAAGGACCTATATCTTGTTATTTACACAGTGTAGCTAGCTGCATCTGTACAAAGGCTACATCCCCCTTTGCCTCACTTTGAGTAACCATTGACATTTTTATGAAGAACAGGGTAATGGAGGACCAGGTACATGTGTTGGAACTTGGAGACTGCTGCTGGCAAGTTAAGTTTTAATTCTTCCTTTGTTTGAGGAGAGAAAAACTGCTTTTCCATATCTCTCCAGAGTGTGCCAGTCTTATTGGGCCATCATATGGAAGAGATTTTGTCATCAGAATAGTTGTACTTTGTTGTTGTTGTTTTCTTTTGTTGTGTTTAAAATTTTACTGTACTTGCAGTCAAGCAAAGTCAGGTACTTAGCAAGATTCAAGTCTCTGTCCAGACAGCACTGGCAGACCTTGCCTTGGAGTGTATTATTTATAGAGGAATATCTGTGGACTTCACTCTGCTGACCTGTGTATCGAAGCCTTGGATAACTTTGAATTGGGGGCAGGGGGGTGTCCTCATAATTTGCTCTTAGATCCAAGCAGCTGGCAGAGTAGCAATTTGATGCTAATGTACATGCTCCATACCTTGAAGGAGGCTTTCTTTCACTTTAGCGTGTATCAGTTCATTATTTTCTTTTTATGAGAGCAAACTGACTCAGAGTGCTCCTATGGAGTTGGTTCATTCGGAGCCATTTTGCAGCAAGGAACTTGCTGATGTATGTGATAGCTTCTTTTACTTGGTTTTGAGTTGCTCCTGGCATTTTCTGCCATAGGTTTGCCTTTAATTACAGGTGTTTGGACAGGTGAAAGGGCACAAGAGGGCTAGAGGTGAGACGAAATTGCCCTGGAGAAGAAGGATAGGGAAGAGGAGCAGGGGGGTATTTCACCCCGTGGTAGAGTTCTGGGAGTGTATCTTCTGAAGTTTCAGGGAATGTGTTCTGGCTAGTAGCGTGCCCTCTTGCCTAATTTGCTTTATGTGTAAGTGCTTCAGATACGCCTAATGGTAATACTATGGGAGCTTGCAAATTGCCAGAATCTGTTTGAAGGAATCAAGAAGTGTGGTAAATGATTAAGTTCTTGTTTGCTTAGTGCGTCCCGAGTTTTGATGGTGTCTGGGCTACTGATGGCTTACAGTTCCTTTGGTATGTGTGTTTAGCACTCTGCATGGCAAAATAGAGGGCAAAGTTTTCATTAACAGCAGGATAGCTCCCATTATGAATGATCTTGCTGACCTTGTGTGTCCAAAAACCTTTCTTAAAAGTTCAGAATATTGACTATTTTGAAAATGAGAATTTATTTTTCTTTTAGAGGTTCTAAAATCTAGAAGTCTTCTGAATGTAATTGACAGCCACGCAGTCAAATCAGTGCGTGTCACTTAAGGAGATCCTTATATCCTTGTATGCAGATTTCATGATGATAATATAGTAATCCAGTAAATAAAATGCAAGTTTAGGTCTTGGTGCATTTGTTCCGTAGCTTTAATAAAGTGAAATGCAACTGCAGTGTGTGAAATAACAGTTGCCGATAGAACTGGAAAAAATAGTCCTGTATTATTAACATAAATGTTTTAATATTTTTTTGCAAAGAAGAAATATTCACATGGGAGGAATACTTTAATTCTTTTTGGACAGAATTTTAGTAGAGATAATTTTATTCACAATTTCATCAGCCGTTTTGCAACAGGGTTGACATTTTGTAATGTTCTATTTTCACAGAGGAATAAAAGTCCTTGTAAGGTTATTGAAACACGCAGTTGTAAAGCACTTGTAAATTATCTTGGAATGTAAACAGTGATTGTGAGCTAGCTATGAGTATGTTATTTTAATAAGAATAGGGCACGTTTTGATAATTAACTGGGCATGAATGATTACTAGTTATTTTATTGTATTATAGTTTCTTTTTCATGATTGCTCCCTTTTTTTCTTTTTTTTTTCTCCTTTCTTTGATAAGGGGAGTTGTCATTTGTCAATTTCTGGTGGCTACCTTGTTGATACTGAACCAAAATAAATCAATTGTGAATGGCCAAATGGCCAGCTTCTAAACTGTAAGTGGTAGATAGTTGCAGCATTCTCCTTGCTGTAGAATATAACTCTTAAACAAAACTAAATCTTCCCACTTTATATACTTGCAGTTATAGACTAAGATTTTTAATCCAGTTATGCCCATGTTTTCCATCAAAATTGTTAGTATATTGTTGTTGAATTTAATAGCTGATGACTTTGGTAGTGTTAGCCGTAAAATTCAGCTGGTGCATGAAATGGAACTGCTTCCACTTAAGAGATAAAGAAATAGAATTGTAATTAGCAAATTCTGATTTGTGTTTATGAAGAGTTTAGGATGATACAGTCAGGAAGAAAAACATCTCTTTTTTGTTATTCACTAACATAAAACTATATTGAGAAAATTGGTAATATTTCAAGATTTTTCATAGTTAAAGTGATGTTGCAAATATCCTTCAAGTATTGCAAATATAAGTAATGAGTGATAAAGTTATAAAGAAATATTTCAGACATTAAAGAAACACATTAAATCAGTAAAGAAATGTATAGGTAAGGGATCCAGACTGCCTTAACTCTATTGTATAGTCATGCAGTAACTATGCATCCTAGTAACTTAGACTATGTGCTTCCCATAGTTAGTTGTTTTTTGGTTTTTTTTTTTTTTTACAGCTCTTGGAGGCTTTTTACATTGCAGAAACATGTTGTTCTAATCAAAATAAAGAGTTCAGTTTTATAAACTACAAAGATTCTTGACTTTTTAATGCTCACAATTGAGATACAAGTTTTAAAGTGTGGCCATTTGACTCGGTTTAGGTATCAAATGATGTACTGCACTTGAACTTGGAGACTTAAAAGAGCAAATGCACTTTGAGGTATGAAACTCGTTTAGGAATCCTCTGCCTATGACGGAAACTTTGAAGATGCTTTATATTTTAACATTGTGGAAGAAAATGTGTTCTGTGCTTAACAGTTTTCCTTGGGCAAAGGCTTTCTATCATGAATGCTTGAAAAAAACCAAATGGACGGTTCAGCCTTTCTGCTCTGATAACTACAGAATATCTTATCTGTCAGAAATTTGTTGGAAAAACTATTTGCGATAATCTCAGAAATGGGATGGTATTTAATTGCAGAGCAGTTGGATAGATCATTTACAGAAACTTCATTAACAGGGAGTTTACATTAGCAAGTAGCATCTCATGCCATTCAGATACAGAGTTCAACAAAACTCACATGTCTGTCAAACAGGAGATTCAAAAGGAAGGTGCACATCACTGACTTGGAGGTTTTGTGAGTGATAGTCCAAATTTGCACTTTACGGATGGATATGGTCGTTCCTTCTACTGTGCTGAGTGGGGTGTAGTGCATACTGCATTTTTTCTATAGTCAAATATTTAGCCTCCTTAACAAAGAATTTCACAGCCTCTTTTGGTTAGAATAGTAATACTGTCTGACATTAAATTAATTTACCCTTCATTAAATCCACACACCACATTAATCACTCACCCCAACTGCTGCCAAGATCCCTGGGACAGGTACCTTCCACAGGTCTGGTGCCGCAACAGTGTACACAGTGCAGTCCTGCGTTGAGATATGTTGCATCCCCCAAGATACGTATATACCTCTTTCACGATGAAGCAGCTTCAGCTCACACAAGCAGCTCCGGAGTCTGGTTCTGATCCTTGATGTAGTTTCACTTGGAGGACATGCAGACAATTCTCAGTGGACAGATGTTCACTCGCATGGCTACTGTACCGTATTTAGGCTATTTTCTGGGTTGGGTTTTTTTTCAGAAACTGAATTTTGTTGAACTCAGTCTTTTGGAAAAGTAGTAATACCAGTGGGTTTTGTTCCAGATGAAATGTTGTGATAGGAATTGGGTGTCATTTATGCCATTGTAATTATCGCATAAACTTGTAGATGAGGTGTTAACATATATTAAGATATACATAATAATGGATATACTTATTTTCTTGTGTGATGCTTTTCATCAGTAGATTTGAAAGTATTTAATTAGGAGTTAAGAGTATACATAATTCCTCCTGATGTACAGGGAAAGACACTAAGAATTCAAGAAATTTAGCTAAAAGATTTCCCAGGAGGCGATGAAGGAATGCAGGGTTTGACTCCTCCTTTGTCCACTGTCCTGTCTGTTGGACTGTGCGGTAATTAGTAACAGCCCTCCAAGGACCCATACTGTTACAATAAACGGGGGTAAGGTTTGTTCCTTGTAATAGTGTGGAGGATATTTTTGTTTAATGAGGTTGGTGAAAAGGTCTCTTAAGTGGTCTCTGTCCATGAATCTTGATGACTTTTTATTGCTTTATGATGCTGGAGCGTACCTTAAATGCATGAGACAAGGCAGTGCAATTTTGCCTCTCTGTTTTTTTTTCTTCTGTCTGTTCAAGGCACTGTCACTGCTGAAGCCAGGTGTGTGCCAGAGAATTGAGAGTGTCTCTGAAAAGCTGTGTCTTGGACTCTATCTAGGAAACCTCTTGTTCCAGTGACACTACAATTAGGTAAATCATGGAGTACTAGGAGGCACAGCATACTTGAAGAAAAGCTGAAAAAACGTGGATAGTAAGCACATGAAGAATCAGAACTGCTTTGTCCACTTTTTTCTTCTTTTTTTTTAATTGTTGTAGAGCTAGCACAACACTGTAGTACTGGATGAAATAAATTAGTAACTAATTTGCTATACCCAAATCCTCAGAAATAAGTGAACAATTGCTTTGCTACACCCAAATCCTCAGAATAGTATAATGCTGGGAGATTCCTTCTAAGCAAAGTTGACAGGCATCAGGCTGCAGCATAAGAAGTGTTAAGTGGTCCGCTCATGTCAGTGAGCTGTTAGGTGGCTGAGATTAATCTGGGTAGCTGGTGCTGGTGAAAGCATCACTTCTGGGACCAGGTCCTGTCAGCAAATGTTGTTGCTGACCTTTCGCACATTTGTGCTGAGAACCCGAGACAGGTGCTGAGCAGAGCCATTTTCAGCAGCTTGCTTTAATCTCGCTGCAGTTTTCTTTGTGCATATTCCTAGGATGCTCTTAGCTCCCCAGTAAAAATGGCTCAGCCCTTCGTGTCCTAATCTCAGTCAGGTGTCAACAGCAATGAAGCTGCAGCGTACCCACTGCAAGGAAAACAGACTCAAGGGGCTGCATTGAAGAGCAGGCTCGCTACCTCCATGGTCAAATGGCTCTGAAACATTCTTACTATTTCAGTCAGTGTAGCACATCTCAAAATCTGAATCAGCCTGCTCATTCTTGGTTACATGCAGCAGTCTGCCTTTAAAAAGAAGGACTTCTCAAGCCTCAGAAATGCTACCTTGGGTATTTGAGTTACCCCCTGAAGTACTAACCAAGTACTAGTAAGTCATTGCTGCTGCCAAACAGTGAAAAGTGAGGTAATGTTGTGAAGAAGAGTGAGCTGGAAATATCCTTGTAGGAGTCATATACTTCAGACTAAAATTAGAAAAAGCAGTTATCTTCCTGTATTTTGTGTATTTCGTTCCCCAAAAGCCACCTTTTTCTCTTGTCCAGGAAACAAACAGGTCAGCTCCAAATACAACTGAAGCTTTTTCAAGTCTCTGAGACTGTGAAAATGAAATAATCTTTGTTTGTTAAATAGTGAGAATTACATAGGTGCAGGTCAGAATATGACTTGTGTAGTATTCAGTGTGGCAGAAATTGAAATAGAACAATAACGTGATTGAACTAATAAACTGCTGCTTTCTTTCATTAAAAGGAAAGAGCCCCATTAATAGCTCTTATTATATTAGGTTGTATGCCTTTGAGTGACAATATTAAACTGATGATTTGTATTATGAGTAGGTACTGTGCAGCATAACAAGTGCCAAAGATTTTTTTTTTTTTTTGACAGAAACAAGTAACGTGTGTCTTCAATTGCTTTTTCATTTCTTTCTTTTGCTGTTTCGGTCCTACTAGATGGGCAGGTTTCTTTAGACTCACCTTGTACGTTTTTTTTAAAGTCTTCAGAATTGAAATATGCTGATGTTTCAGAGGGAGTTTCATTTGCTCATTCTTCAGTTGATACAAGCTCCTCAAGTTTCTTAAGGCCTTTTTTTCCTGACATAGCAACAAAACCCCCCCCCAAAAAAACAACAACAACAAATCAATTTTCTCTGATCTAATGGCAGCAAATCTCATGAGCATGTCTTGGTAGCGGAGTTTGCCCCTTTATAGGGTGATTGCTTTAACTGCAGAGCTTTCTTTTGAGGCTTTAAATTGTGGTTGATCCTGTACCTGTGACAAACTGTAACTTTGTTAGTAGCACCCTTGGAAGAAGGAGGGAGTGAGAAAGAAGGGAACATCTCTGAATGTGGTGTGTACATATGCTTTAGGATGTTCGTATTGAAGATTTGATGGACACTTTAGTGGCATACAGATTTGTACTGATCTGAGCCCCTCATGACCGTGTTCTTCTCTAAGGGGTGTGTCTCTCAGAGGAAAGAGCACTCCCTGAGGTGTGCACCAGGCTCTTGGCATGGCCTCAGTTAGTCTAGCAAAACTCTGCTTTTATCTCCTGAGATATGGAAGAGACTGCTGTACCAGTACAAAGTGCTGCATTGCCAGACTAGCTTGTCTATACTTAACATGTTTGATCAGCAGGAGCATATTCCTAACCTGGAAAATGTTTGTGGTGTGTGTAAGTGTACTATATAAATCTCAGTATAAGAGCTGCTGATGTATGTATGCATTTTCAGACAGTAGTAATATTTTACTGATTGTACTTGCAAGGATAATTATTCCTTTGAGAGCAGAATTCTTAAAACAAGAGAGCTATTTTCTGGAGTTGTATGTTAGTGGAACTACAGGCTGCTCTTTAATCTGCAGGAAATATTGCCAGTTTTAAATGTTTTGTCCAAGTGGCCTCAGGGTAGATTTTTTGTATGTTCGGATTTTGATTAAAAAGTTTCTCATTCATATTTCCGTATCCTGTTATCCATTAATAAATTTTTTCTCATATTTTTTTTTCTTTGGCATAAAGTCCTCTAACTGAAAAACAAGCGCAGTTGAGTGCTTTAAGCGGTACCTCGATCTGCACGCCAACAAGAAAGAGAACAAAATCAATTTCATTTGGAATTGTGTGAAGGAAAAAAAGGATCTTATTGGAAGTCTGTCTGAAAGTAACTTCTAGGAGAGACAAGTTACATGAGAGGCAATATTCCCAAAGAGAGGCACTGTTATAGTTATAGGAGACAATACAGAAAAAGCACAGAAAATTGGCATAAGGATTATTTGTGTCCTTTTAGACAATATATTTAGACAATACATTTTCATTTAATATCCAACTGTTGTTTAAGAACAAGCAGACACCTTCCATGTTGGGTGAGAATTAGAGTTCTTCAGTTAAAAGGTGTTCTTGCCCTTGGCTTTTGTTGAAGGGAGAAATGAAGTAACAGAAGTACCTTTGGAGATAGACTTGGGGATTGGAAAAAGCCAGGCAATTATTGGGGAAGAAAAAAAAAACAGAAATTGATATACGTGGCTGCATAGAGAGTGCCCTCTTTAATTTGTTTATTCAGCTTTTGAATGCTGCAGATTGTTTCGCTTGTAAAGTGCATATGTGTTGTAAATGTCATGACTAATTAGTTTCAGAGGATGCTTCTGATTGCTTTGAGATGTGAAGTATTTAGATATTTAGTTATGTTTGACCTTTTTTTTTAGCTATGCTTTTGAAGGTCTGATGGACTCAGAAATTGAAATTGGCTATAGAACAGGTAAACAGCAAATTCCCTCATAGTATCTTATGACATGATTTACTAAAGATTAGTTCCATTTCTGTTATAGTGTACCAGTGATGTCTTGGATCCAGCTGTGATTATGTCTGTTGCCAAACTTACTAACAAATTTGGTTATACAGCGGTCACCAAATATTTAATGGACAGTACTAATTGTTAGCCATTTGCTTTAAAGTAGCAACCTAGTAGTGAATGGTGATATACACCAAACTTACACTTTTAGTGGACATAGCACCTTTTTCTTAGGTCTACTGCAACAACAGAGGCTTTCCTTATTTGTCATAAAGAAATAGTAACTTGATTGTAAAACTGTACAGGACACTTTGGGAGAGGAGGAACTAGATTTGAGCTTTCTGTGAGTTTTTTGATGGCTGACTTGTGGAATATAAAGAAATACTGACTTTCCTCAGTAGTAATGGATACTCTGACAGCTGTAAAGGCACCCATAGCAGCACTTGATGAAATGGGAACAGCATATGGGTCCACTTTTCCTGTACATGGACAAGCAATGAGGTACTTAGCACTTTGTAAAATGACACAGGTGAGATTAGGGATTTTATTTTTCTCAATCTTTTTTTACTCATTTACTCATCATTTTTCCTGCTAGAAAAATTAGAAGAGTGTACTCATTGTCTGAGAAATATTTTCCTGATGATGCTATCTTCGTTATTAAACTTTTATAATAATAATAATAATAATCTTGTTATTAAGGAGCTAAGCTAGAAAGCTGTGAAAATTTCATTTTTATTGGACTTTCTTTAACCCTTAACTTAGGTTCTTACTCAGAAAAGCAGGATTTCTTTAAAGAATGCATAACAAGTTTTATTTGATGTCAACAAAGAAAAATTTTTGTTGCAATTATATATGCCACTTGGATATGAAAATGCTCCTTTAAATATTATTAAGACTTCTTTAATAAAGTTTTTGTGATAGCATCCAAATTATCATACACCGCTTCTAAAACATACTGAAAGTTATCTTATTCATTGCTTGGTCTATAGTCATAGTGAGGTCCCAGCCAAAATGAAGGGCCCCATTGTGGCTGCAGTGTATGGACAAATAGTAAGAGAATACTGAAAGGCTGCAATCTAAACAGACAGGGCAGACAAAGAGCATATTATCCTGATTTTAGAGATGGGATACTGAGGCACAGAAAAATCTAATCAGGGTCATGCAAGAATGTTGTTCGGGAGCCAGGAATTAAGCCAGCTCTCCTTCAGTCCAGTTGTACTGCCTTAAACTAGAGTCGCTCTTCTGCAGAAGATAATACAGCTTTGCAGGCTAGCGTGTGAGTGCCAGTTGTGTCTTGCTGAGTGTTTATGAAGAAAACACCAGTTGGAGGATTAAAGTCAGCTTCATGGCAGTCTGCACAGAAGAAATAGGAATGAAGGGGTTTTTTTCAGTTGTGGGATTTTTCTCCTAAGGACTGCTTGACTGCATAGATAACATTTTTGTTAGTGTGCATTGACAAGAAAATGAAAGAAAAAAACCTGCAATCCTTGTAGTATTTCATTACTAGCACTCCAAATGATTGACTTACTAGAATAAAGTATTATAAATTAATTGTATTTAAAAGACTTCTGTTTTTTTGCTCCACATTCAGTAGTTCTCAATATGACTGTATTCAACGCTTCCTTTAAAAAAAAAGTCAGTAAAGATCAGAGAAGGTATTTTCCTTTCAAACTTTATTTTTCAGATCACTTAATATTTGATACCTTAATATAAGATCATTGAAGCTATAGCTTTAGCAAATGGATTAAAAAAAGGAAAAAACACTTTAGTACTCACCCTGACCCACTGTAAAGACAATCTGTAGTACAGATGTACTGCTGTAGTTTGCAGATGGATTATTAATTTATTTTTATTTCAGTTACTTATTTTGACTTGCACAACGGAAAACTTCAAACCTTTGCACTAAGTCCATGTAGAAACCATACTGGTTTGAAATCAATTAATAGCATACATACATCAGTAGTAAATACTTATTGATTACCCTTAAGATTATTGTGCTGTGATACAGAAGACAGATTGACAGTAGTTTATGCTGTCTTCTCACCTCTTCAGCCAGCCACAATCAAAAGCGACATTTATGGTGAACTAAGAACTAAATAAATTTCTCTGGTCACTCTGGCCATTCCTCAGCTTTTCTAATAATCTCACAAGAGCTCATTTTATTCTCTGAGGTAGTCAGCTAGCAGTTGTTGACTAAATTTGAACACTAAAAGATAATTGCAAGATTTCTTTTGGGGTAGAGAAAGACCTACACTTCTCCAGAATGAAAATTCTTGCATTTTTATTTATCAAATAATTATTTATATTAAATAGTAAATATTTATTTATTAAAAAATCTTAATTGGTGTCCTGCGAGAAGGAAATGTCTTATGTACATGGAACAGGTTCTTGGAGCAGATGTTGCTGCTGGTGCTACTGCAGCAGCGCATGCCACTCATGTGAGACCAAGTATTTTTAATTGTGTCAGGTTCTTCCAGCAGGCTTAGAAAGCTGAACTCTTCCGTATCCAAAGTCAGGAGAAGGTGATAACAGTTGCAGCTCTCCCCCAGTTTCATGTCATGACAGCAAGATTGTACTTGGTGAATGTCTTATGTTACTGCTAAGGTGAAGTTAGACATTCCCATTCTCAACCTTCTTTCTTTATCTTTTGTTTCAACTGCTGTGATCTGATCACTAAAGAGTCTAGCACTGAATGGGATCAAACCAAGTGCTGACCAAGAAGCTCAGAAAGAAAGAAGAGATTGGTCTGGTAACAAAAGGGACAGAGAAGCTTTGTAGCAACCCAGATGTGAAGAGAAGCAGCAGACTGCTATGCAGGGTGCAAGTGTTAACAGTGTTCTTCCAACTAAATCTGCCTTCAGAGAGCAAGATTTGGGCAGAGCCAGGTCCATTCATAGCACTCTATAACCTGCATTAGTACAGGATGTGTAATAAACCACAATACCTTGTATGTAGACAACTTCCTGA
Organism: Grus americana; assembly: GCF_028858705.1. Taxonomy (NCBI): domain Eukaryota; kingdom Metazoa; phylum Chordata; class Aves; order Gruiformes; family Gruidae; genus Grus; species Grus americana. The sequence continues at coordinate 15,417,787 of NC_072852.1, read as the reverse complement.
AAGAATAGTTGTTCTCTGTTACCATAAAGTAAGTATGTTTTCCCATCTGTCAAGCAGAGCTGTGTCCTTCAAATTCTGCAGGTTTTGCTTTGAAGGACCTGAAAAGCCTTTTTTCCACCCCTCAAACACCATTTGCCTTGTTGGCTGGATTGGTGCCATGGAAATCACCTATTTTTGGATGGATACCAGTACAGCTGTAGAGGTATAAAGAAGATGGTCTTCATCACAGATAAAAGGGAAGAAGTCTTTCTCCATTAGCATTCTTAGCCAAACTCTTGATGCCAGACTATCAAAAAGTTAGATCTATGGTAGGAGTATTTGAATGGCCCATCTTTCCAGTGAAAGATTCCCCAGTTGTCACTGATACTGTGTTTTCACCTTTGGCTCAAGACAGACTAATATATTTGGATTTTCAGGACTCTAATGACTTGTAGAAGTCCAGTATGCTTTTCTGAAACCCATTAATGTATCATGCTCCAGCAAGGTTTGCTCACTTCACTAATGAAGGACAGCAATACCAAGCTATTGCCCTGTGGCAATCACCAGCTGTTGTAATGCCAAAGGTGAAAGCTGAGAAGGGGTCTCAGGTACTCAGGTACCCTCTGCATAGCCTGAGTACTTCTGTAGCTTAGAAATATAAGAAATACTGGGGGGGGGGAACCATACATTTCAACCAGCATTTGATATCTCCAGATCTTCACCTTACTACTTCTGCAGGACCAGTACATTCATGTTGTTTCCTTGCCTCTTTAGTGTATTTGGCTAGGCATCATAAAGCTTAGCCATCTTATGACAGAAAATCAAAAGCTGAAACACTATATATTTATGTGAGTTACTGTAGTTAACTGACAGACCTGACATCTCTTCCTGTGTCAAGGTGTGCTCTCCCTGTAGAGAAGCTGGCAGAGTCCACCTGCTGTAGAATTCTCTGAGAAAGTATACATGTGGTGGAACCCTCTAACTGTTGCTAAAGGTCAAACATCTAATTCAGGAGAGCCATACATCAATCTGAGCTGAAATTTAGTCCCATCATCCATGAAGGATACTACTTGTGCTGACAAGTCTCATTTGCAGCAAGCCTTCTCTTGATACATGTTCAAGGAAGAAAGAATTGTTCTCTTGCTATATAGCGGTTCACAGAGACTCTCTAGTCAAGGTGCATGACGTTCACTTTGAATTATGAGGGAAATGAAGATGATTTCCTGCTATTCCTCTCCTTATGCCTGCCTATGGGAAGTTGAGACATCACAAGTCTAATGCAGACACTGATAATCCTCCTGTACATTCTCTATCCTTTGTATGTACACCTGTGTCCGGCCACACTCACTCTCCAGGGTTTTTGACAGTGATATGTGTGAGCATCTAAGGGAAATCCACTGTATCTGCAGAGTAAGAAAGTCTCCTGATCGGGAATTCTTTTCTGTGCTCTCCATACTCGGGAGTCTGGGGACAGTTATGCTATCTGTTTTACAAATGGGATGTCACCTCTTCTTCTGGATACGGAGTGCATAGTCTGGATCCTTACAAATAACGTATCTTTTAATGTTTCCTTGCCCTCAGTAATTTAATTTTTGCTGTCATTTAATAATACTGTTGCTGTCCTGAAGATTTCCAGACATAAGCAAGATGAAATTTGTAGCTGGAGGTGATATCTTTAATTAGACTAACTGTAGCTGGTAGGGAAAATAGAGACGTTTTGGGGCACACATCTCCTTAAAGCCCAAAAGCCAGATCTAACTATTTATCTGTTGGTCTAATTGAAGATACGGTCTACATTTACACGACTCTTCTAGCTTTATTTTAAACACATGAAAGCCTATATTTTCCTTGTATTTTGCTCACCTTGATTTTTGAGGCAAGTTATTTAACTTATGTGTGGAAAGTTTGGGGTATTTTTCTTCTCTTAAGGTCTTTGGACCTTAATATGCTTAACTAGTATCTATTTTACTGCATAACAGTATTTTCTTCTGGGTATTGACTTTATGCAATTTTATAACAGACTTTGTAAGCAGCTGCTCTAGTTTCTGGAATATGTTGTTATATGTAAAAAGGGAGGCAGCTTAAAATCCAGGATCGTGAGGAGGGTGCTCCTTGAGATAATTTCCCTGAAGTGTAATCTGTGTAAGAGAAATGTAAGAACAGTTACAACTTTGTAGGCAGTAGTTTGATGTTACCAGAGTTGTTACAATTGCCTCACCTTCATATGTTATGATTACACTTATCTAGTTAAAATATTGTGTAATTGAATAATGTCCATTTCAATTACAAGCATGGATTTTATTGCCTGTCACCCTGCAAAACTGTCTTTTGCCCTTGCCTTTCAGCCCTGTTCCACTCTCCAGATTCTTCCATGTGCACTTGCAAGAGAAGGGCCAGTGCCAAGTGTGGCCAAGGCAGTGGACGGTCTGTCTTTGCTCTGGCTGGTCCTTCCCAGAATCACTCCCTGTCACTCCAGCCCTGGGCTGCAGCGGCCAAATGCAAATGTTCACAAAACTTTATTAATATATTTTAGCAGCTTTAATGTTTGTATTTGCCCTGCAGTTTAATCTGTGATGATAAAAATTTAAAAAGAAAGCATTAACCAAAATTCTCATAACCATCTGAACAGACCTCAGTGGTATGTGACCCTCTCTTAATGTGCACTGGTTTCTTAGTAGTACTTCCTACACCCTACGCATCAGAAATGAGGAGGCAGGAAAGCCAGCGTGTTCAGGAACTGAAAAGGTAGAATTTAACCTGTCTGGTTACATTGCACAAAATAACTGGAAAGCTAAATGGTGAAGTAGGAACGTGGTTTTAAAGATTAGTTCAGTAATCTGAAGTGTTAGAAACATAAAGAATTATGTAAAAGGAGATGATATACTTTGGAATGTTTTTATACAGTACAAATTAACAAATTTGTTAACTACTAACTAGTTTGGGGTTTTCTCTTCTAGTATTCTTGTGATGTGTTAATCTGGTAGCCCAGGCAATTCTGGTCCTGTGTTGCCGAATTATTTTAGACTGGGATGGCAAATAGCCTACATAGATTTCATAAGTCTCCAGAGTTGTGGAAGAAAAGTTTTGTCACGTTTTCACGTTTGGTTTTTTTTTTTTCTTTTTTTTGATATATAGTGTCTTATGCAAAATACTAATGTCAGTGATGTGTAGCTTACTTAACAACAACCTGTTTGGAAGGGATTGTAATGAAAGGTATGTAGATACTGTTAATCCACAATATTTGTCTAGATCACTAATCCCCAATTATGAACTTTTCATTTTTTCTTTTGTTATGGGTCTTTGGGAATGGAAGGCACCACTTCCACCTTCAGTAGTTTCAAAATGCTTAGATAAGGCAGTGTAGTACAACACCTTTACAAGTCATTGGGGATAGTATTTCCTGTATAAACTGTAATTAATGAAAAATTCCCAACATTCTTTAGGATTGCCAGCATCCTCATGATTGCTCTAACCTGGGAGGCAGCATACCATTCAAAGGTACTGGTGTGGTTTAAAGGTGTCATCACCTTGTGTCTTTACCACACTGACTCTTGTTAAGTCTATTTGCTGTTTTTTCCCTGCATTTTTTTTTGTCATCACTGTTGTGTTTCATTTATTATTGCTGCTGTTGAAAAGTCCAGTATTTCTGTTTTCTTTCAATTAATCACTTTATATTTTTTTTTAGCATGCAGAATCTTCAGTTCTTGGATTAACACCCAAAGGAGGTCAGTCAGGACATATGACAATTGTTTGGCCTTATGTTAGTTCTGTCCTGAATATTTTAATTTTTCCTCAATTTCATGGTTACTTCAGCTATGACCTGCATTTTTTCCATCAGCAAAGAAATGAGCTTGAGCATTACTTTGTGGTACTGACCCTGAAGTTAGCCATGATTTGAGCAGGAGCTTGGAGTAAATGACATCCAGCGATCTCTTTCAGGTTAAATTATTCTGTAATTAATTGCAACTGTTACCTCTGAAAATGCCAGAGTCAAATGCAGTTTATACTGGCTAATTAATTACTGAAGCAACTTACTGTTTTTTGCATAAAAAAGGAAAACTAAAGGAAAACCATACTTGGGGGAGAATAAAGCTGATGTTAAATGGAAAGAGTATGACATTTATTTCTAAGATAAGGCTACCCTGACTACGCAAGTGTGTTTGACTGCTGTCTGAGTAATACCCTTAAAGACGTCTTTATATTGTTTCACTTTCAAGTTTCAATTCACCATTCAAATTATGTAGTTTTTTAAGTAATCTCAGATGTAAAAGTAATCCAGTGCACTGAAAGAATTTGTACATTCTTCTGTTTTTTAATGATGGATGGATTTGTTGCTTCTGTGGACCGAGAGGGAAATATTGGGCACATTTCTAGACACAGAGTTTAAAAATCTCTATCTCCAGGAGCGGGAGAAACCACATGGATTTAGTTTTGTCCGTTGCCATTTTTTTCCATTGCCTTTTTTTTTTAGCTTTGTCAATTTTAAACAAGTGTGTCTTGAATAGTCTTTTTCCCTCCCGTTCTCTCTCTTTATACGTAAACATCACTAATATTTTTCAAAGCAGACTTTGTGTTTATATTTAGTGGAGCAAGTGATATATAAGAGAATGTTTAAAGTGCATATAATTTATAGCAAAAGATCATAATTAAAAATTTAATTTCCCATGCAATATTGTGAGGTCTTACTCTTCGACAACCTTAATTCTGCAGGAACAATGTTTTACATTATTTCTAGCTTGTGTTTTATTATCCAGTTGGATGTAAATTATTATGAATTATATAATAACAGAGAAGGAACTTCATATAAGTCATCTGGCTTTGATTGTTACTAAATATCATTCCTTTGTGTGTGTTATTACACACACAGATAAAAAGTCGTACCTGACACCTGCATTTTTGTGTTTGTGCCACAGTTTGCGGAAGCAACATTTTCTCTTGTTTCTATGGTATTTGTGTTTTTAATGCACATTTAACCAAGCTGATATCTTATAAAACTGTCGTATGGCTATAGCTGTCTTTTTATTTGCAAATGTTAGTAATATAAAAACTATAGGCAGAAGTTATATTTATTTTCCAAGCACCATAGCAAAGTATACACAAAGTAATATTTTGTTTAAGATTTTAATCTAGGAAAGTCATATTTCCTACAGTCAGCATTCACTGTCTCTGATTTCCACCTATCTTGCATATTTTTCACATGATACAGGACACTCTCGCATCCTGTTAGTCGAACAGCTCATTTTCAAGCAAGGCTTTTGTCAGTGTACAGTATCAACAGACATGGCTGGCCAAAAGATTTAATTTTGAGGGGACAACGATTCAGTATTGCAAGATATGGGGTATGTATAGATAACACCTAAAGTGCGCAGGTACTGGAAAATAAGTTATCTGTTCTTTCTTACCATCAAGAGTCTATTTCGAATCTACTGAAAGCATCTTCCAGTAAAATGAGGTAACTCTGATGGGAGCCGTGGACTGCTTTTATTTACGAGAAGGGCTGGGCAGCTCTTTATTGTCCCAGACTTGTAGCCAATGGTATTTGCACATAGGGAACAAGCAGATCAGGCTATGGTAGAGATTCCCCATGCCGATCTGGGGTGAGTGACCTTGGTCACTTTGTTCACTTTAGAGGGCAACCAAGTTTTGGTAGAAAATAAAGACTCTTCGCAGTCGTTCTGTCCTCCCTGTTTGGTTTGTTGGGGTTTTTTTACTTTGATAATTATTTCAGTACTGTTTGATAGTTGCTCACCTTATTCACTGATTATCTGCTGCATTCTTCAGTGGTCTTTTTTCATGAAGAAGTCTTTCCTGAGCTAACTTTGGAGAGCACCGTTTTCTTCTCCAAAATTAACCTCTCCTGAAAAGCTTGTCACCGTTGCTTCTGACTAAGTAGGCAGGGAGGTGTGATTTTTGCCTTTAGAAGGCAAATTTTTGTTTGGAGAGGCTGCTGTCTTTTTTGCTGCAGGTACAAGGTCTGTTTTCTTTTTCATTTCAACCTTTCCTTGCTTTCTTTATTGTAAATTCTCTGATCTGGATTGCATTTGTAATATTCTTATGCCCAGTAAAGTGTGTCCCCAGTTGGAATTTCTGGTGAGACAATATTAATGATTCGTACAGTTTTAATTAAAAAGTAATTTTTATATACTGTGTGTATGTGCTTATCATAAGTTTAATCACGAAAGCTGATTTGTGCCAATCTTGTTAACGTCAATGAACTAATAGAGTTAGTTGAACCTGTTTGGACTTGATGAGTTTTCCTCTCTTAAAACTCCTGCGTAGTAAGGTTTTTAAGGAATCCAGTCTGAAAGATAATGTTTAAGTTTTTAGCTATTCTTATTCAATAATAACAGTTTATTTGTGTAGTGTGATTCCTATTTCTGATTTCCAGCCTGTCGTTTTGCGTCTTTGAGGTTCTTGGATTAATGTAAGTGGACTTTTGACAGGTAGCTAATAACTTCAGCTCATATCAGAAGACTCACATTTACAATAGATGATTGCACCTCCACTGGGCTATGTCTAGGCATCTGCAAAATGAAAAAAAAAAAACCTTCCAAAGTGCTGCTTCGGGATGTCACTTACTCTACATCTGTGTATCGTTTTGATGCTGCGTTTCTCATAGCAGCATTTTGGTGCGTTCTCCTACACGTCTGTGCCGTTTCTTTGCATCTCAACTTCTGCTGCCTCAGTATCATAAATTTCAGCTAGTGCCATTTACCCATTTGGTGCAAGTGCTGATTGCCAGGGTTGTGCAGCCAGTTCGCAGGTACCAGAACTTTTCCTTCACTGCTCTGTCTCCTTGACAGTGTCTAGTGAAAACATAGATGATTTTGTGATCCTGTGAACTGACCTGATTTCTTATTCCATCTGCGTCCTTGGATAGATTTCTCCAGTATTAATACCGTATGTGTTTTTATAAGTTACTCCCTGCAGTCAGGCTTCAGAAAAACTCAGACTCACACTCGGACAGATGTCATATGCCTCAGAGCTGGGCATATTTTAAAGGCTAGTATACAGACCTGTGAAGGTTAAATGGACTTATGGAATTTAAAATGGAAAAAAATTGTAACTTTTGTATTTGTAAAGGGCAAAGTCTGTATGTTTTCGTAACAATGTTGTCACTGCACCACTCAACAGAAAAAAAAATGGTTTAAGTTGTTGAGATGTTTTAACCATTTTTGAAATATTTCATAACTGTAAATAAGTGCATGTTTTTGAGCTGAGACTTTGTGTCAAATTATACCTGTGAGAAATACTCCTTTCTGTGGAGTTTACAATGCTGTTAATGGAAATCTGTAGGTTAGTCAAAAATATCCTTGACTGAGAATTGCCAATGTAAAGTGATTTTTTTTTTTTTAAGATCACTGACTTATCACATTAAAACAAGATACAAACAGGCCATACATAGTGGTTGCTTAGGGTTTTATTTGTTTGTTTTACTAGTAGGGAGGATTTGATTTAATCTAACTGTGCAGTTTTGGCTTCATCAGTACTAACGCTAACTACACCAAGAAAGTACCAAAGGAGTTTATACCTCACCACTGCTGTTCTTTTAAGTCGAATGCGTTGATTGCATTCATCTGGCTGTAATGCATTTAAAGGCTCGGTTAGTCCAAGACTAGCACTGCGAAGGGTTAACCTTTCAACTGGATTTCATAGCCTGGTATGAGCAGTAACATAGAGAGAGGCTTTTGGTTTTCAGGGGATGAAGGAATGATTCACATCATATCAGTCTATGAAATACCTGTGGGTCGGTGGTGCTGGTTTGGGCCCAAGGATGCTTGAACGAGCCTGTTTGGATCTACTTGTGATACTGCCTGAATTACTGTGAGAGGGTTGCCCCATTCCTCTGTGGGGTTTTTGGGGACTGAAGACACTTTGCACTTCATCATGCCAAGTACTGCCATCATAAGTGGTGAGGTTACTTACACAGCAATACAGGCCAGGGTAGAATTACTTATAAAAATAGTTCTAGGGCCAGAATGTTTGCTTTGGTTAAGAACTAATGAAATAAGGTACCTGCTTAAGTCACTTTTTGAAAGAAATCACTATTTTTAAAGAAAAATCCAACTTACTGGAAGAGTAGGATTTAGTCATTCATGTTTATCAATCACAGCTGCTGTTGTGCATGTTTGTCTTCACTGAGGGTCACTTTTCTCCTGTTTAAAAGGCACCAAGTTGATATTTCAGTCTGAGTCAGAAGCTGCATTTGCAAGTTCTGTAATAGATGCGGATGCTGCTGAATAACGCTGGAATGCCATTTTACAACATCTTTAAATAAAGACGTAAGATGTCACTGCCCTGTTCTGTGTGATCTGTGCGGCCGATACTAGACACAGGGTTACTAATGCAGCAACACCTTCGTTAACAACACTGGGCGTGGTGACATGATCACACCAAAGTGCATAAAAGTGACTGGAGTTTCTGCCCTCTAAGCTGAACTGCAGTGGATGAGTATGTGTGCTTGTTCTTCAGTTATAGCAATGCAGAGTGAAGCAAGCTACCTCACTTGTAATGTTAGAGCTCTGAGGCCTTCAATAGTAATTTAAGCCCATTTTACTCTGTTCGTAATGGCTTAAGAATGCATGTATTGCACGATGTGCTTCAGCTGAGAGGGACAAGTGCCTGTCATTGTCTGACTGAACCCAGCTTTTGGCTTCATGAAATTCCTCATGCCATCACTGAGAAATACCTCATTAACCATCTTTGTCTCTTCCCAGGTTTTTTTGCTGGGGAAACAAACAACAGGGTGTTTGAACTAGGGGGGACATTCACACAGAATCAGAAATTTCATGTCATGACATCTGGTTCAAAACAGGGATGACATTCCTGACTGTATTTTAAGCTGTAGGATCCTTGACCTTTGTTACTATAACTAGCTTTTAAGCAGGAGACTTTCTCTAGCAATCTGTGGTCAAGTTTGGAATATTGTAACATGGAACATAACCTGTGCGCCGTGTTTTCTAAAAGGATCTGTAGGCAGAGATTTTACGACATACTCTTTTATTGTTTCAACAGTTGGCTGGTACAGAAATGCTTATTCCACTTCTTGGCAGTGAGTGTTAAAACAAAGGTGTTGCTACCTGTGTTCTGACTCAGACTAAGGGATGAGACTGCAGTATTAGTATAGGACCTTGAAACCTAGAAAAGGAAAAAAAAAATCTCTTTAACATAGTAAGAAGTTGTTATGGAGCAGTGTATAAATTTGCTTTGTATAAATTAATATAACAGTAGTGGCCCTGCGGTATTTTCAATTTTTTTTTCTTAATATATATTTAAAGCATAATTTCTAATTCTTGTATATATTTTTAACTTTCCCACAGATATGCACTTATTTGGCCATTATCCAGCTCATGATGATTTCTATCTTGTAGTGTGCAATATCTGCAATCAGGTAGTCAAGCCACAGGTTTTCCAGTCACACTGCGGTAAGTGAATGTTTTCTTTCCTGAATTACAGTGCCAAACTGGCGTATAGTTCTCTTAAGAATCATTGCATACTGTCACGACAGGGGCATTGCAGATAGGCTTTTCTGGTTATCTTGTGTTCTTCCCACAGAAAATACCATCAATGCCTTCAAATAAGCATATTTCCTGTAGAGGAAGTTAAATTAGTTGTTCTAGAAGCTGGGCTTTTCAAGTTGAACTTGTTATACTAAATTAACCTATTACAACAAATAAATCCTGTTAGTTAGATACTAGCTAGGCTAAAACTATTACGATGGGATTGTCTTTTATCAAAGCTGCAAAGTGAGGGGTGTGATGCTGAACCACATTAACTAGAAGTTGGATGTTGTAGATTGTTTTCTGATGGGATTTATGTGTAGGTATATATAGGGTTTATATTTATCATAGGGTTTAATTTTGTACATAATTCACATTTGTTAGTAAGTCACATTTGTTAAGGTTCTCTTGAAAAATATTCATTTGAGAAGCTGCAGAAATCTATTTCTCAATTAGTATGACATCAAGATAATTTTTATGTTGATTATTTGTAAGCAGAACTATTTTAGTTAGAAATTTTTGCTGTTGATTAACAAGCTACTTTCAAATATTCTCCAAAAAACTTCATCCCAAGGTCTGGTTTATTTATTACTTATCCAGTGGTTTATTTGTTACTTGTCCAGTGGTTTGTTTCTGTGGTGGTTTTGTTGGTGGTTTTGTTGGTTTTTGTTTGTTTTTTTTTTTAAGGATTGTAAAATGTGACTGGAATGGCTAGCTTTGCATAAGGTTTAATCAAATGCAGTTTAATCAAATTAATTTGAAGGTGATTGCATAATAATGAAAGGTAACTAGCACTGAGGATGGAATCAATTAAATACATTACAAAAAAAAGACCTGGCAAGATATTCCTTGCCTATGTACAAAAAAACTTCACAATTCCTGTGCCCCTTTCATTCTTCTTGACAGCAAAGCAGCTCAGAAAGGGGAAAATGTAAGTGGGATGAACAGAAAACATAAAAGTTTATTTACTTTTAAAGAGATACAAAGCCAAGGTAATATTTTGGCAGTATGCATGGACTGCTAACAACCAACCAGGAGCAACTGCATTCATGTTGAAAGGCAGTTGTACGACTCACCACTACCTTTGGCCCAGATTGAAATAATTGTGAAAAAATGGTAATAGTGGACTACAGCATTTATATCCAGTGAATAGGAAAAGATCTGAAAGTATCAGGTATAGTGGGAGAATTATTAATTTAACAGTGGGGACAGGTGTTAATTTCAGTGTTTTAACAAGCTGTCCTGCTATTTTTTTCAAATTTTGTTTCTTGCCCTTAGTCATTTGTGGATTTGTCCTGCCCATCTTCAGATATCTTACAGTTCTTTGAGTGACAGAAAAGCTTCTCTGCATATGGTCATAGGTTCAGTGGGCACTATAAACATTGAACTGATGCATTAATAAAAGATCTGCCTCAGAACAGAAGAACCTACATAACACCTTGCTATAGCCTTCCATAGTTGTGCTGGTTCCTGGGTTCCTGGACATGACCTTCTGGTTTGGGGAGCAGTATGAAAGTTGGTCTTGTTTTCATGTAGGAGGCATATAGAATGATGTTTCCTCTAGATGAAAGTATTCCATATTAGAAGGAACTTTTTGAGCTCTTTGGTAGTAACAAATTACCATCAGTATTAGTGTGTTGCCTGTAAACTGCCAAGATCCTGTGAGTCGCTGTCCTTTTTTCTTTTTCTGTTTTCTCTGTTATTCTATTATTTATACAATTCCTTTTACTTCATCTTCATTATAGCAGTCCTGTTACACTGAACAATTGAGCATTAAATTCTGAATTGCTTCATTTAAGAGAGTAAGGTCAATAAAGACTTTATTTAAAAAAAAAAAAAAAAAGTAGACTGAATTAAAAGAAATGGAGAATACTGAAAATAATTGACCAAAGGTGTTACCTCTTGAAGATTGTACTTAGTCTAGTCAGATTTGTTTCAGAAAAGGTGTACTGGTTTATTGCTGAAAGGCCTGTGGAAGAGCTTTAAATGTATAGATAAAATATTTTGTGTTAAAGAAGAAACAGAAAAGACAATGTACTAAAACCATGTAAAAGAAGTTTTAGAAGAGAGAAGGTTTCTTGGCCATCTTGGGAATTATTATAAAATCATCATTTATTTTCAAAAAATTAATCTGTTAAAAGTGCTACATGTTGTATGTGACATGCATCTACTAACATACAGTTGTTTTGATAAGGAATGAGTAAGATCTAAAGAAGAGCTACACATGGATCTCATTAATTGATCTGTTGTTGCGTTGTCTGGTGAGAAAATAATAAAAATCTTGCATTAGAAAACAGATCAAGCGGGAGCTGCTTGTGGCTGAAAAATCTCTCACTGGATACGCATGATATCAATAGTCCATTGAGAAGGGTCTGGAGAAGGCTTCGTTTGAGACATTGGTTCTGGCTGCACTGGGCTCTTCTGTGAAGCAGGAATATTTAACTTCCTTTTTTATTTGGAGTTTTATCACCTGTTGGACGCAATCAATTTGTTGGATCAGGTTTTGTTTAATTAGTTAGGCCATGCAGCAGTATCCCTGTAAATTCAGTGATGCTGAACATGCCTTTCAGTAGACTTTGAGGTATTTTAAACTGTTGTATTTACCATAAAATGCGTTATTTTACATGTCTTGAATTGCAGCTTTAAAGTTGTAACAAAGACAACGGAATTAGAAAGCGTTGGAAGCCACTACTGGTTTTTTGGCTCTTGAAAGCTGCATCATGGGGAGTCTTTATTGCTACTGACAAGGACTTGTAGAGCTCTATCCCAGAATCTGCCACAAAGTGTGGTTTTCTATTAATATCCCTGGTAAGATCCAGTCCATATTCTCACAGTGAGGATTTAGGTCCATGCCAGACACGTGCTTTATGTTTCTAGGTTCCCTGCACTATAACTTGAAGGTCTTGGCTTTGGAACAGCACTGGAATGCTTAGTTTAGTGAACGTTTCTGTAACATTTCTCTTGAGCCCTTGCTGGCGTTTGCCTTTCTCCAGAGCATAAGACGACCCACTGTTTCGTTTGTCTCTAATTTCAGACATGTGGCAACCATCCTTGATGGTACTGGGAAGTTGTGAAGATTACAGAGGCAGATGTTGTTATTTAACTTTTAAGGGTTTGATTCCTGGAATATCAAGCAGAAAAAGAGAAAAATCTGGTTGTGGTTCAGGCTTTTTTAATGGGAGGCAATGCATCATACAGCCTTAGACCAGTAGAATTCAAGGAGGTAAAAGAAGAGATCTGGTTAATTAGAGGACAGACTTGCTGGACTTGAGAGTCTTTGTAATAAACACAGCATAAAGCTCAGTGTTGCAAAGTAGTAGATCTGTTCTAGCCTCTAAGTCAGAGAAATACTGAATTATTTTTTAAGACCAGTTTCATGTCCTTGTATCTGTGGGATAAACATCTATATCCATTTGTAAGGATTAAATCATTCATGTACATATGGCATAAGCCCAACTGAAATGAGAGACTTGCTGTTATAGGCTGCTGGATAAACTATGTAAATCAAATAATTTCTTGAGGTCATTCAGTATTACTGTGCACCTACAAAATAGTATATCATGATGTCATCAACAGTAGGTTTGAAATAGTGTTGTTTGCTTCTGAAACCAGTTCTTTTGAATAATTTGTTGCAGTATCTTAGTATCAGTATCTTAGATTTTTTTAATGTGTGAACAAGTAGTTGTATTTGTTTCTCTATAAAGTAGGTTGAAATGAAGAGTCAGTCTAGTTATACAGCTTGTAGCACTTCTAAGTATACTTGGCACATGGGGAATTTTAGTTTTGAGACTTTGTTCTCAACTGCTGACCTCAGTGAAGACGTAGAGCACTTCTTGGGACACCAAAAAATGTAGTGGTTTAGTATCCCTGAAGTACTATCATGTTCTTGCTGTTTGGGTTTTTTCTCCAATATATCTATTTTCTGGGAGATTTTTAGGTTGGCAGCCTATGCTTAGCTCTGTCCATATGACTGCTGTTAATTCCCAATTCTGTGACAGTCTGTTACTTGTTAAGATGGGACCCATACCATTCCCCAGGAGATGTTTCTATTTCCCTTTGGCCCCAGAGAGAGTAAAGCTTCATATTGTTATACTGCATGCTCCTTTACTAGACTAGAGAGCCTCAGATACAGCTCTGGTTATTTTTTTTTAAATGCTCTGTACAATAAAAGGCTTGTTAACTTTGTTTTCCTGTTGAAAGGAAAATCTCTGATAAAAGGTAGCTCTGGCACAGTGAAGAACAAGCAGTGTACATATAGAGAGCTTGTCAAAACATCTTGGCTTTTTCTTTTAATAAGGAGATAAATTAAATGCTGGGAAAGTGTTAAAAGTAAAGTTGGGAGGGAGAGGTGAATTAGCCAAGCTAAATAATACAGCTTGGTTAAACAATAACTGCAGTATAACCATCAAAGAAAGTTTCCAAACATACCCTGGAACAGTTTCCAAACTGTGGAGGGTATCTTAATGAACTGAATAGTTAAATCCCCATTTGATGAAGTCCTAGTGTACAAAGGAGAACAATTTTGCTTCGTCAAGGAGAAATGAGCATGAAGATCTCTTCTTTTGCTAATTTCTTTATTGGAGGCTCGTTCCTATCTATCCTGCCTGTCTCTAAGGTTATTCTAACAGGCTTCTAATTAAGAAGTAGAAATTCTTATTCCTTAAAAAAGAAAAAAACTACACTTGATTTTCATTGCTTCTGAGGTCTAAATCCTTGGGTTGACATCCTCATGTCCTCATGAAAGTTGGAAAAGGATATTTCCTTTTTATCCTTCTGTTTGGCTGCATAAGCATCATTTAAAAGAGAAACAAGCTAGAAAATAATGGAGCACCGAAGAATATAAATAAATTATTTTCCCTTCCATATTGTAATTATTTTCCTAAGAGAGTTTATATATTTTGAATTACTTGGACTAGCTATTTTACGTTGTACTAGTTGTGCGTTACAATTTAATGAACCACGATTAAAGACAAGAAGGCTGAGCTCACAGTATGAATAAGAATGATTTGCTTTCTTAACACAAGCTGGAACATTACTAGCTGGCATCTTTTTCTGCATAAGGATTTTGATACGAGTACCACTGTCACTTTTGATGGATTACTCTCAGTTTTGATATTATTTTCAATTATTCAATGCCTTGTTTTTTATTAAATACACCTGTTTGGGGCTTTGTAATTTTAATGTTTTATCCATTGGATATGACCCTTTATCAAGGAGAGCGCTCTTGTGCTTTTAAAGGACAGTGGCATTTTGAGTGATTCTCCCTCAGTTACTGTGATTTTTCTTTTTTCACAGCCTTGTCAAAACTTGTAATATGATTGTTAAATGTTAATATAATCCCATTATTGATTAAATAACTTTCTGGTTGTCACATGGTTAGGTTTCACTGCATAAAAGAATTAAAATAATGAAAATTACTCTCATCCCTCCTGCTTTTTGTTGAATATGGAAACAGTAGCAGCTAGACTGACGACGAATCCCAGTTTTCTTTTGGTGGCGGCGGGGTAGAAGGAATTGAATGTTTTGTGTGTATCTTATTTGTACATTTTTACTTGTGCAATTGCCTAGGATACACTGATTTTTGTCTGTAACTTTCATTTCCATTACATTAAATTGGAAACCCTTAGTAGCTGGAAGCATACAAAAATTCTGCTTTCTATTTACAGTTTTTCTATCAGAAATCTTGTTCTTGAGACTAACGTACAGCCCGTGACATAACCCTCTGTCTCCTGCCTGCAATGAAAATCTAAGCTGTAGTTCCTGCAATGGTACATGCAGGTTACGTGGGTCACGTCCATGTCACTGCAGGTTCTCCAAGCTCGACATAACAGCAGTTGCCGTGAAACTGCAGACACAAGCCATCTTTTGCGTCATTCCCATAGAACTTAAATAGTACATCACTGCATAGACAGTCCAGGTAGAGTGAATATTACCCTTGAAAAGGCAAAACTAGAACAGCAGTCCTTTGAATTCAGCTTTTCCCCCTACATATTCTTGGACTGCTGTATTTTTAGACTGTCAGCAATTCTCGAGGCTCTGAATAGGTGCAGAAATGCAAAATCTGTCTTTGTTTACTCCTTGGAGATATCAGCTCTATATCCTAACTGCTGATAGACTCTGGCCAGATTCAGAAAAGCACTTAGATGCATAAAAGATAATCAATTGACATTTTAACACTTGATTAAAATGAAGCAATAAATAAAAATCTTTCTTAGCCACTCACATGCATGAGAGCATTGGTCACCTCAGTATTGGCTACTGTGCTCATCCAGGACTGCAAGCAGCTTGTTTTTTTCATATGTGCCCTGGAGAGACCTCAATGAAAGATACATTAACAAGGCTATGTTCATTCAAGAAAAACAAACAAATCCTACCTTCTCTGTGATTACTTGTCCAGGAAGCAAGAGATTTGGATGTAGTAGCCTTACAGCCTAGGAGCTATTCTCTCATCTCCCACCTCCTAGGGGAGGAAAATGTCCTAACCACCAGGCATACCATAACCCAGGCTAAGACAAGACTAGTGCATGCTTTTTGCATTAGAGACATATCAGACAAAGTAAACCTGAATGCATAGAGTAACACCCAGATCCAAGGGATGGACTGTGATAGGGATTGAAAAAGGCGCACCCGATGCTCAGAGCAACAGCAAATGTAATGTGTCTTCACCTTGCAGGTTGCTGAGATCTACTCAAGGCTGGAAGGGAGTTTGTTGTGTTTTCTTTTCTTAGTCTAGTGTGTGAATTAAAAGTGGAGCTGTGTTCAGACCTGCTGACCTGCTTGCTTAGAAACAAGTAGCACAGTATTTGATAGGGTTGGCTTTTTTTGTGTTTTCTACTATCATCCCGCTACTTAAACTGCTTTCTTCTTTGTTGTTCTTAATTCATCATCAGTGGCAGAGCCTAAAACAGAGAAGTTCAGATATAGAAATAGATATGATATATAGAGAGTTACAAGGTCAATGAGTAGCCTAAGTAGGAAGCTGACAACTTCCCATAAATTCATCCTAGGTTGATGTGTCAATAATTGAAAATTTCTTCATTCAAAAGATTCTTTGAATGAAAAAGCAGGAACATTTGGCAGTGTTGAATCTCAAAGGATTGTGCACTGGGGACCAGTGAGCATTCAGCGGTGAACAGAATGCTACACATGCGTGCCGTTGCTAGTAAGCATAGTAACCTTCCCCCCCACCCCCTTACCTATTTCTGGACCTATGTATGAAATTGGAAAGTCTGGAAGTAAAAGATTGAGTAATTGTCTTTTCCCTAATTTTTTCTATTATGTTGTGCCATTGCAGTGCCTTGACTGTGCTGTAATTTTACAATTCAGATCTTAAATAAATTGACATAGGAAGTAGATTGAAAGAGTAGTAAGGATACTGGGCTTTTCAGTTCACTGGGAGTGTATTGTTCTAGTTTAGATATAATTTATATCATTATAAATTAGCTCCTCTCTTTTGCAAACTGTATTCATTGATAGTATTTGATTAGTGAATCCTTTTGTGGTTTGCTTTTTTTTACTTTGTATAAATCGTGATAAACAATGCGGTACATACTTGAACTGGGTGTTGTTGTCATGGCATTGATATTACTTGTAATTTCTTTCAGTCAAGATTTTAATAGAGATGTAGTTTTAAATAGTAACCAATAAGGATTTCTGTTAAGGAGTGTCCATTAATAGAACTCAGCTGTTGAAGGTTGCCTGTAGCATTAGGCTTAAGTTTAATCTCCTACATACTATAATTTACAGGGCTGTGTTTAGTGCATCATTTTTACAGCTGCTTCGCTAGTGGAGGGATGGGGGTTGTGATAGTGGGGGAGAGGGGAAAGGTATAGTGAAAATTTTCCATCATAATCTGTAAAAATCGGGCAAAATTAAAAATAGGAGTATTTGGCTTGAAGTTTGCCATAGCATGTCTGTCTTACTGGGCTGAATAAGGTGGATGTCTTCCATCTTAGAGAAGGAATGTTTTTAAAAGTAATTTAAAAGAAAGACTTCATGGTCCTATTCCTAGATAAAGTCCAAAACAGAATTAAGAACTTTTTCAATGCACTGTTTGGAAGTGTTTTGGTGAGTAAAAGATAAGCAAGAACAAGTCCTTTTTTGTATGAAATTGTGATGCGCTGTAAAGAAGGGAGATTTGAAGTGAATTTGCCAAAGGCCCAAATAAGAAGTCTTTGTTTCTTCACTGTATTCAAAAGTATAGAAGTATTAAGAGCAAGTCTCTTCTTTCTGTTATCTCTTTGTTTATCCTGCATGTAATCAGGCAAGGAAGATGTGGTGGGGTGTGGGTTTTTTTGGTAGTACAGTGTTTTAGTCCACATGTGTTACAGAAAGTAATTAACATTTGGATTAGTCACTACCAAATATTATAAGTTCAATTTCAAGTCTGTAGAAGTCTTGTCTGCATATAGCCTTGCCCATTGACAATGACAATTTTGTCTAAACATTTTGGATTTAGTAATTTTTCTGACTTGCAATTTCTAGTATTTTATCATTTAGCAATTTTTTGCAAAGCATATTACAAGTTTAGGAACTTCCCTCCTTGTACTAAAATTTTTAATATAAGGTGACTCATAAAGTTGATTCTTGTCCGTTGACTAGTGACTTTTCCCAAAGGAAACAGCAGCAATTTTTGGCTAGTGTCTTCTCTAGCAGCTGAACATCTACACCATGAGTTGTGGTTGCTGAGTCTGCAGGTGAGGTGGCAGGAGGGCTGGAGGCACAACTCAGCTTGTGCGTTCAGGGCTCCATTCAGAGCTGGAGAACCGGGCCTGGGAGGAGGTTGACTGACCCCAGAACATAGCTTTGGCCCTCACAGCTGCCAGGATTAGACTACTTTGTTATGTGCAATGGTGAGTGGAAAGAAAATTGGAATGGCAGTTTAGTAGTACTTCTGGAAAGTAACAACTGATAGTCTGAAACACTGCTTTCCAACGATGTTTCTGTTGCCTTTTCTAACATCTACAGGCCACTTGGGGTGCAGCGGGGAAGACAAAAGTCCCTTGACATGCAGGAGGATGATAGGATAGTCATATGTCCTTTTTCACTGAGGTGCATTGGAGAGCGATTTAAATAAATATGGAGCTGTAGTTCAAGAGCTTCATGGGTTTTTTTCAAGTTGGAAGTAGTTACATTAAATGTCTTTCATGAAGAAATAATTTTTTTTATTTAGTGTTTAAAAAAAAATTTTTTTTTAGTAGAGGGAAATCTCAGCTATGATAAACTAGCTAGTGCAAGGCTTGCAAATCTGCTTCAGATACTTGTCCCACAATTATCAGTAATAATATTTATCCCAGATTTTGTATACCTTCTTAATTTTTAAAATATTTCTTCTTGTTTATTTTAATACAACTTTTTTTCCTCTAGTATGCAAGCATGTTTGTCACAGCTTCATTTTTAAAATCTAGTGAGTTCTGTTTATTTCATTATAATAGTTGTACACAACCTCTTGGTACCTGACTAGTGCCAAATCTATTCAAAACATGTTATTTGCATGCATAAAATACTGTACTTAAAATTCTCATCATTTCAAATACAGCTGAAGCTCTGTTTCTCATTTCGCAGTCCTGTAGTGATTCATGTAATTATCTTAATAGCTTATTGCTATTCTATTTAACTGATGATATTAATGTAATAATTGTCATATTAAAATAAAAAATATTGAATTAGAGCTTGTTCTAAAATATATTTTATTATTACAGATAGGTTAGATGCACTGTGCCTTCTGTTTTCAAAATAAAATTTTTTTGCATTCATCTAGCTAGATTAATGACATTATATTCTGCAAGATACAATGCAAGAACTGTTTAAAGTATTTTAGACAAATGATGGGCACCTCACTGTGTATATTTTGATTCAATTTCAAATACTTGATTTAGCTTCTTGCACTAAAACCTACCTAAATTTCCTAAAATTTAGGAAGCTTGCCTCATTAGCTAGTTATGGCTGTGAGACTAGTGATGCTGTTAACCAGGAACATTTTCTTTGACTAGTGTTCTGGGAAATAACAGATTTTGTTTTCCCCCTCCTTTTTTTGGACGGGCTTCTTGTTTCTGTGAAATAATCTTTTATCGTGCCTAGCATCTGCTCTGCAACTAGTGAAGTATAACTAATACCATACTTACATAAAATATCAAGCATTGCTTATGAGAAATGTGTTTAAGGGAAGCAGTAATGTATCATTTGATATATCTGCTTTCAATTTATTCCCTGTGTTGTATAAGATATTCTTTTCGTAAGTATATCCTCAGTGTTGTGCTTTACTAATTGTGTAACTAGAGAATTTTAGGGGGTTTTTATAAATCTAGTTTTAGGTTTGAGATTGGTAATTGAAAGATTGTTTCATTTTTTAATTCAGTTTGTTAGGAGAAGGATTGGCAGGGAGGAGTCTCATTTTTGGTGCTGCTTTTACCTCAAAATATTGAAGCATCTGTGCAAGCTGAAACATGGACCAGTAACTGGCCAACAATACTGAAGAGGTTTACATTGATTATAGGTGTTTCAGATTGCTTTAGTATGTGTTTGGTGATCAAATTGCATAAACCATGGAGACCAGTGCATCCTTGTGTGTACTTTAAGCTTTCTCAAACTTGCAGTAGTATTGTGAATGTCCAAATGAGTCTGAAGACAAGTGTTTCTCATTCTGTGACTCTATGTAGATGAAAACTGTAAGATGCAAGTAAAAATTAATGCTTTTGAATTTGGCTAGGACAACAGAGGATTAGTTTGCCGTTTAAATAAATCTTTTTGTCACTCTCTAATGCCAGATGCATTTAGTGGGAATGCTGAAATGAACAGTAAAGCTTTCAGCATTTTTGCATGGGCAGGAAAGGCCTGGTCAGGACCAGACAGTCAAGGCTATGGAGAAGAGCGCAGTGCCAAACTGCATGTTTAGTAAGATGAGTATAGAAATGGTGCAGCAAAAAATTGAACTTTGAAAAGTCTGGTGGTTGTCATTGTGCTGCTAAACAATTCTGTTGACCTAGTATTTTTTTGAACTTAATGGAAACTTAAGAGCCATGGGGTCCTGTGGAAAGGATTCTCAAAACTTAGCTATATGCTGTGTGAAGAAATACCTCCTTTTTTGGTTTGTTTTTGAACCAGCAACGAATGATCATTTCCTGTCCACCTTCATAATAAGTGTGTCTCATAACCCTCCTCTGTCATCACTCATCCAGTCAGACAAGTCCAAATCTGTCTAATTTTCACTCTTGTAGAGACTCTCCATGTCTTTGCTATGTGTTTTTGTATCTTGCTCAACTCTTCTAAACCATTTTTGAAAGGAGGGAAGCAGTGGTGTAATGTGCTATATTCCTTGCCTAACGTTTGGTTTGCCTTTGTGACCACTACAGATCATTGAGATGATAATTTCATACAACTGTTACAAGACCAGTGTCTCATTACTGTGTAATAATCAGTCAGAGACCATCATTTTTTATATAATGTTAAGATTGTTTTCTTCTTCCATACCTCTCACTTGAAATTTCTCTATATTGAATTTCATTTACTATTTTATTATACCATTCAGTAATGTTAGATCTTTCTGCTGATTTTCGTTTTTAGTACTCTGAGTAATTATATACCAAAGATCTTGTTCTCTCACTAACCACCTTTTTTGGATCATTTCTGGATATGCTGAATAGTTCAGGCCCTAACACAGGCTCTTGCTGCATACCACTGCTGAAATTCTTTCTTTTAGGGCCATTTTTACTCTCTTTTTCTTGCCCTGTTAAGTAGTTTCTTATCCTTCTGGTGGGGTTGGAACCCTGCTTCGTGTCTCACAGCAGTTATCTTTCCTTTAAGAAATGTGAATACATGGCCTCATTTCACTTGGAAATTTAAATAGACTGTGTCAATTGGATTTCCCTTGTCCACATGTCCCTTTACGCCTTCTAGGACATTTGTGACTCCTAACAGTCTCACAGAACTGCACTGTGTTTTCCCCAATACATCATACTTATCTATATGTGCACTAACTTGGTTCCTTCTTACAGCTTCTACGCCTCTGGCTTGGATAGATTTCAAACTTGCTGCTCTGTATTTCTTTGCACTCCCCCAGATGTTGATGTTGCCTTCTGATCTTCAGGTACAAGGTGGTTTTCAGTGAGAGGCTTTGCTTGCTTTTAATAGCTCAGTAACTACATCCGTGGCTGCTAGGGAGCTCCTGGATGAGTACAGATGGTTCAGCTCTGTCAAGCCACTTTGCAGCTTCCTCTGCCACTGCCTCAGTTGGAGATGGGATCTCCAAGTCCTTCGGAACTTCTGGACCATGAAGGTCATTTTTGCCAGGACTAGAAAAGAAGCAAAGTGTTATTTATGCATGTGTGTCTACGTGTGCATGTGCATTTCTGTATGTATACATACATACTGGCTGATCAGTCCATTGCACCCCGAATGCAATTGTAGCTTTAATTGTAGAATAACTACTAAGGAGTGCTGTATTGCCACTTTCTGGGTAGATGCATTTGGAAAAAATGAGAATTTTTTTTCTATATGTTGCTGAAGAAGAAAACACACAGGTTTTTCATGTTAAGGAAATGGCTTGAGTATAACTCTCATTTTCTTACTGAATAAATTTTGTGCCTGTAGAGGTGAAGTGTTGCACTTGGCCTGAGGTAAAATCTTTCTTTTAGGAGACTGAAGAAAAAACGGAGGAAATGAAAGTCTGGATCTGTAAAATTATTTCTGATCCTTTAGCCACTATTGTGGAGATTAGAACAGTTAATGTGCAATGTGGGACATTTTCTTCCCTAATCTGAGGGGAGTTGAACCAAGAGCACCTGAAGCAGGCTACCCAGTGTTGCTGGGTGGTTTTAGTCACATGGACTGTGTTCTCCTTTCCATAAAGAAATGCTGATGGGAACTAGGGTATCTCATCTGTCAGGGGGTGATGGAACAACTCTGCTTGTGAGGCTTTGCCTGCTTCTCCAATTGCATGTTTTATATGGAAAAGGAATGGTAGGGATTGAGAGAGGCTCAGAATTACCTGCAGGCTGAGGGCCTGGGTGCTTCTGCTACTGGAAGACATATGTTCAAGTCCACACTGATTTCTTCTCTCCTATTGCTGTTTTTTGTTTTGCATAACATAATTAAACAGTTGTTGAATGGGGTAAGAGAGAGAGTTAATTCCTAACTTTGACAAGTAAGACACTCCCTTGGGATCCAATCTGTGGTTCAGGAAACGTGTTTATTAAAGGTTGAAAGAATTTCAGCAGGAGGGAGGGAGAGCAAACCCCCTCAACACCCTTCACAATACTTTGTCCTCGTAGTCAGAGCTCTCTTCTGCGGAAGGAAATATTTGGGTTCAGATTGTTTATAGAAAGGTGAGTGCTTTAAATCAGGGAAGTAGTCATCTAACTGGGGTCCACCACCTTTCTCTTGTGAGAGATTTAGCACTTAAATGGCTTTTTAGTTAAAAAAAAAAAATTAGAAATATTTAGTATTTTATCAGTCAGAATTTTAAAAACAAATCCACTCTCTGAACCAAGCCAAAGTAGCTGGTCATAAAAGAGAAATAAAGCCAGTCACAGAATTGTCAAAGAATCATAAATTGTTATTTGGGGAGAAAAAGGCCATAATAATAGTCTCCTGTGTTTGTTGGATCAGTGATAACTGCTGATGTGTCCTGAATATAAAATAATTTTGAGGACAGTTGGGATGCTCAGACAGCAGTTACCAGCAGTGGGTTGCTTGACAAAGCCTGAATGTTCCTTTATGATTTCATCTGTCTCATCGCTGAATAGCTTATGGTCTGGTGGCTGTGGAGAGCTATAAGCTATATGTGCACTGAGTAAACTATTCCCTAACACGTGATGCACCCCAGGTGCCCTGTTACACTTACCCTATTGAGGTCATGGTGGTTTTTTCTTGTGAAGAGGTAAAAGGAGAAAAAACAAACAAACAAACAAAACACCCAACCCCTTATATTTTTCCCCAAGAGCCGAAGAAGGACGTGTACAAGGACATTACCCGCAACCCCAATGCCACACTTCACATTTCCTACCTTGAAGTCCTGGCAGTCATGAAAACCTCATCTAGTGTCTGTCAGACTTGGGAAGAACTGCTCCATAAGCCTTATCTGGCAGACTGGGAATAAATCAGATCAAAATTAGCCTGTCTTTGCATTTGAAAAGGGGCAAGAATGAAAGGTCAAGAGCAATGCTGCAATGAGGAACATGCTTAATTAGGGTTTGGGGTTTTTTTTAAGAGAACTAGGAAGAGAAGCAGGTCAGGACATTTTCATATCCAGTCCATGTTATGTTCACAGCTTTCAGTCTAGTTTATTTTTGTAAACTAGAGAAATAAAACCACAAATGCTGGACTAAATCTGTCTCTCAGACATTAGTAGTTTTGAGATCACTATGATACCTGTTCAGTCACTCCCCAATTTTCGAGTTCTTGAAAACAGTTGAAAAGATTTTATTTTACAGTTAGCATGGGTCAAGTGAAGATCCTGCCTGTACGCGCTCTGAGGTTGTTGTTCCTCAACACTTTGTGCCAGTTTTATTCATGTACTTTGCTGCCTTCCCATCGCTATTTTAACTTCAGCACTTGGGGCAAACGGATGTAGAGAGGCATAAGGGAACAAAGCTGAGTTGTTGCTTCTGCCCTAATTTGAGGATACCCATTCATTTTGAACTTGTGAGTGACCTGTTCACTCTTCGTGTGATGAAAAGTCAAAATAAAAAGGGAGGTTTTGGAAATGCAGGCAGGAAAAGGTGAAGTGCATTTCTCCCTCGCGTTTCTGAGATCTGTCAGTGAAACCTGACAAAGTTGGTTTCAGTCTCTTCTGCTTTGCTTTCACACGCAGAGAGGGGTTCAGGTTACTCAGTAGCCCCTGTGCTGGGACAGTTTTATTTCCAGTTGCTTATCATGTGATGCAGTTATATGTAGGAATTACGAAGTTGTTGCCAGCATTTGCACCAGAAGCACTGTTTAAGCAGACAACGTGGGTTTGGTCTTGTTTTTTAATTCACAAATGTGAATGTGACAATTCTAGCTAGATAGTATCACTGAGATGAAACAAAGTTCAAATAAATGATACATAGAGCTTCAAGTATCATGGTTTCGAAAGAGAGCTATAGAAACAAATATATTCCACTGAACACTTAAAAATTCAGTTAAAACTTTGTTTTAACCATTAGTTATTCATTGAGTTTTTGCTCCATAGTTCCATTTTATAAAACAGAAAGATTTTCAGTTTTTAAACTATCATTGTTTAATGTCATTTTAGTAGAATTGCTTTGTGTCTCTGGTTTGTTTTTTTTTTTTTTTAAGTTTGACATTTAATGTAGGGTTAGATTGATTTATTTTTATTTTATTTTTTTCAAAGCGAAAACACTGTAATTATTTTCTTTAATACTTGCGGAAAATTAGAATATCTATTGGGAAGTTCTGATTAATGGCAAGATAATATACGTAAGCCAGCTGACTCTTTGCAGTCAGAGTTGCATAATATCAACTGTTAAGCAAGTAAAACAGGTGATGCTTTTACATGTTTATGATCTAACAAAACTGCCATCTCTGTTGCTGCATCATATCACACCTTTACTTTGCAGCCTTCCCTTCTTTAGCTTTGGCATATACAAACTGTACTCCACTCAGACCTACCCAAACAGGATTTTGAGGGGTCCACTGCCACTTTCATTTTTTGAAACCTTTTTTTATGATAGAATCTTGAAAAAGTATTACAGCCTTCTTAGTTTCACTTAACATAATCATCTGAAACTTGTGTGTGTGTGTCTGCATAAGAGTCAGCTAACTGAAGATCTGACCTGGGCATTTTATGTCAGTGAAGGAAACGAATGCATAAAGCGTGGCTTAACTCAGCTTTGTAAAGTGTACCTTTGGAGTTACACTGGATGCCAAGGTGGCATTTTCTTTATGGTCGTCTTGTGTTTTTCTTCTAAATTTTAGAGCAATCATTTTGTGTTCTTACATGGCTGTACAGCATCTGCTTAAAAAACTTAATTTATAAAGTATAAGTTATAAGCTATTTTATCACAAGTAATCTTACTGGGCAGTCCAGACAGCAAAGATCTGAAGGTGCTCATTCAAATGTGTCTTCTCTCTCCTCTAAAACTGGATGTAATGTCAATATGGTGTCTTTTTTGATACACACATGTCTGCGAAGCAGATAGAATTGATGTTTGGTTTACTGCCAGTATTAAGTAAGCACAGGGAGTTGTGACACAGGAAGGGGTTAGACCCTTGCTTGCTTCATTCAAAGAGGAAGCTGCTGCTCCTCAGTGTTTGTGTTGCAAATCGTGCTGGGCTTTTAAAGGCTCTATTTCATCCTGCTTTTTTTTTTTTCTTCATCCTTTAAACTACGATTCTTTTTCTTAGTGCAATTCACATAAGATGTTTACACTGGATGAGACATTCTGTATTGACTTAAGCTGGTTTTACTGGTTAACCTTTGCCATTCTCATTTTTCTGATATGTTTCTCTTTAAAGCTCAGCTTCAGCTGAACCACACGGATCAGTCTGAATTGTTTTTTAAAATGTTCCATTTAACGCTTAGTTTGGAGGAGGTCAGTTTATTCTTAAATAATTCAACCCTCCAAGTTGAGGGAGGACCACAGGCATGTTATGTTATGCAGGTATGGCTGACTTCCTTGAGATCCCCTTGGTTAGCAAGATGTGTACTGGTCTTGTTTGGGAGAAGTGGTTTTGGGGCTCCGAGTCTGCAAAGTTTCTGCCAAGAACTTCCATGTAAGTTTTCAAAGATTTGATGGAGTGGCCGCAGTGCTGAGCTAGTGCCATTCCTTGCATGCTTAGAGGATCAAGTGTGGTCAGCATCACGTTAGCTGATGCTACTTTTTACACCCTTAGAGACTGCAGTGGATGTATTAAGTGTCTGATTCAGATCACCTAAAGTACCACAGTGAAACATTGTCTATTTTTGTTGTTTAAAAATAAAGTATACCTATTTGCAAAAACTGAACTCTGCTTTTTTTTTTTTTTTTTTACTGAGAACCAGAAGTTTAATTAGATCATCTAGAAATATGCATAAGAAGTTACTGGGTGAAGCTGTGGCAATTAATAACTTGTTTAAATCGAAGAATGATAGCTATGCTGAATATTGTATAGGAAGCTGTCCTGTGGCTTAAAATACCTTTTGTCTGTTGATTTCTCTGTAAAATGGAAGAATATTGAAATTTCAAGAATCAATATTATTACAAAAAGTAAGATTTTTATCATGTGGGCTTTGTACCTGTTATCATGTGGTACAGACATGGAGACCTAGGCTTACCTGTCTTTAGATGAAGACAGTATAGACGTCGCTATGCGAGGTAGTCATTCAGTATTAGCTTTACGTAAGTGAAAGCAAAGGGAATTTTCATACAATTACACTGACGTTTAGCAGCTTATTTTAAATATTAAAAAAAAATACTACAGGAGGAAAGGCTGCGCAGGTTATTTGTTTTATTGCCTTATATTTTCACCACAATGTAAGAGTATCTGCTTTACCTTCTCTGCAAGCATTCCTCGGTATGCAGTGCCTCCCCCACACTGTGGGACTCAACTGGCCAAGCAGCGCCTCTCCCCATTAGTCATCATTGCCTTCCCTAGCACCGTGTACATGAAAGTAATTTTTTAAAGCAGCTGCTCATAGTTCATTTTTTTAAGATTATTTCATAACACATCATTGCAGTAATACCTTCTTGTAAGATGGACCAAATCTTGGTCTCTAAGCACAAGCAGTTTTATGTGGAATAAAAAGATACATTGCAAATAAATCACTACTTATTTCCTTCAATCTAGTTTCAAAATTCTTTGACTTTTGCCATTCAAACACAGCTTCCATTCACGTATTTGGGAAGCTTTTGAAAGCATATGAATAGTAATTTTCCCAGTTTTTCTGGAACTTAACATAGTTAACTTCCAGCAATGTCTGCAGCTGGGTGCCTAATAAAAATAACTTGCATTCCTAGAAACATTAGATTGTACTGATGGCAAAAATGACTAAACAATTACTTTAAAATGTAACCCACGCTGTTACATTAAAATATGTTTTGTCTTAGTCGATATTAATCTAAAGTAGAAGATTAACTGCAGTGATTTTAGTAGTGTTGTTGTTAACGTGGATTAGCCATGTACAGAAAAGTCCTCATATTGTAGCTGTCTGCTTTTTTAACTTCGATTACAATCCATCTATTCTTACGTTATTAAAAGGCTTCCTGATGTCTATTGCTTTAGTGATCTCTCTTTCCTTAATGTGTGGAATGTTCATATAGTGTTGCAAAAAATGCAATAAGTACTTTTGCATGTGGTGCAAATGAACATTTATATCTTCATGCCTAACAGTATTGCACTGTCTTTCGTACTGGTTTTTCTTTTGACAGGCAATCTATATTTTATTTATTGCATGTTGACTTAATGGTTTTAGTGTAGTGAAACTTTGTTTTAACATAGAACTTAGTTTTAATGTAGTGAGACACTTTTTAAATTCTCAATTTAACTAAAAAATGTTTTTTAATTAACTAAGCAAATAAACAGCGCGACTATTTCCATTTCATCTTTTATTTGAAAACTTTGGGGCAAATTAAAAATGCAAAATGTTTTTATTTTAAAGTTTAGGTTCTAGAGAATTTTCAGTGGCAGGATTAGAATTTTTTTTGTAATGAAATGTATTGGTCTCACAAGTAAGCCACTAATATTATGACAGCGTTGAGTCCAAAGTCTAGCAAGGTACCCTGAGTATAGAAGTGTTATAACAAATTCCCTGTGCCCCTGCATTACTTCTCTGATAGTCTTTTCTTATATCTGTAAAAGTCACTGGTGAAGTAGGTCTGCCGTGTCCAGTAGGCTCAACAGCAGTAAGTTATTCTAGTGTTTTGTTCATGAAAATGAAGCGAGCTGTTTCTTGGTGATGTACAGAGACAGTGAACAAAGAGGTTTTTCTCCTTTTGTATCCAGTTCTTTACAGACTCCTGATGATGTTTTTCAAAATACTGCTCTATGAAGAGTTAGTTATTCATTCTTACCACATTTGTCACATCCTCTCTGCTGTATGAATGCTATAACTGAAGGCAGCTAGGTTAGCTGAGACCAGTCAGTGTGGTACAAGTATCAGGCGATTGATGCCAGACTGTTAACACTTGCCATTGTTTCCCAAAATAACATAAACCGGACAGTGGTCAGTGATGTTTTGCAGGAACAAACTGTTGAGCCTCGATGATAAATGTTCATAGATTGGAAGACAACAGTACAGGTTGGATGCTCAGCTGTGAGAGCAGCCCCAGGTCATGTGGTGCAGCAGTGCTCTTTTCCACCAAGTGACAGCCACAGTCCTTGTAAAATAAGCAAGAACCTGTTTCAACAGCAGCAAAAAACCTTCAGCAGCTTTAAAATGTTATCATCTCTCCAGGATGTTTTCTCTGTTGGTGACATCGGTGCCCTTTTTACAGCTGTTGGCTATCACTGTGCCACGTAGCTGCTCATTGGGCATCTAGTGGGCACCTGGATGGATCTAATGGCACATTGCTGCAGAGGGCAGAGCCCCCTCCTCTCATCTCACCCTTTCTGCCTGGTCCTGGGATCCTCTTCCTTACCTGCAGTGCTTCTGCTGCTCACCTCACCCTGTAGTGACACTGTTCAATGGGAGCAAAGCTATTCACTTTGATTTATTTGTGGTTTCATACCTCTTCACCCTTTCTTTGGTTAGTTTTCTGCTGGTTTAGCAAGCTAAGCTTGCCCGTCAGGGCAGCAGGTGAATGCCAGAGATGGTGCAATGAAAAAGCAGGGAGAATGCATGCTTCAGAGTAGCACTTACAGAGGGAGCAGCAGCAGCAATTAATTATTAAATCAGCTCTGCCTGTCTTATCTAAACTACAATCTTAAAAGCCTATCTTTTGAAAAGGACACCTGACCTTGAAGATGAAAAGATTTGCTGTTTGAATTAATCTTAAAGTGGTATTTTTCTGGGCTATGCCTGTTCAGATTTGAGTATTTTTTTTGGTAGTTGGTGTCTACAGACTGTTGATATATCTAAGAATTGGTGGCAGTGTGCTATTTTCTTTCCCCAAAAAGGCAAGCTCCATCTCTAACAGGAATTCACAGCCCTAAAGGGAGGATGTGGTAGGGAGTAAGTTTTAATGTGTGGAGTAAGCCCGTTAATATTGTCAAAAACTACAGAAAGTCTAGAAGGACAAGTCTAAAACTCCACATATTCTGACTGAATAGGATTAAAGTAAAAGTTGTAAATTACAGAAAATGAGAATTAAATGGGGAAAAAATGGTGAGGACTGCTGGACTGCATATCCAGAATACTGCCTTCCACAGCACTGAGTTCAGGATAACAGATTGAATACAAGTTTCTGCAAAAACTTTGTGAATTTTACTTGGGGATTGCTTTTATTGTACATTATCTGAGCAAATGTATTTAATGAGACTGCAAGGATGTTACAGTTTTTCAAAGGCTGGGTACCAGAACAAAATAAGTAAGGAAATTTTTATGTTTAAAATTTTTTTTAGTATTTTTTAATCTTAAAAGTAGATTTTTATAATATCCATCATGTGGAAAAAAAATTCTGGAAGTCTGAGGTCATACATGTAGTTGCAGAGCAAATAATGGAAAAAAGCTGTGATGTGTGATTCAGGAATTAAAAATGTAGTAATAGAACCTGTATTCCTTCCATGCATTCAGGTGACTTTAAAATGTTTTCTGAGTGTATTTTTGTACGGTCAGATAAATCCACTCCAGACTATTTTTCGTAAGTCAGTGTTGAGGTACATGTCAGCAAGCAATTTAATACTCTTTGATGGTTTCAATCAATTTCTATGCAACTTGCAGTATATTTTTGCAGTACTATCAAAACGTTTATACCCACAGGATGTGAAAATTATGTGAATTTCACTTAAATCTAAATCACTGATTCTAATGCAAGACTAAGAAACTAATTGAAATAAAACCTTTATTATTAGTTTAATTAAGTCAGTAAGAGATACCAACACACATCAAGCAACAAATATGCCTTTGCTCTAAGTCATTAAAGGCCACATTTGAGGCCTTTTCCGTGTAACACCTTAAGGAAGCAAAACACGTAGGACAGAAGTAATAAACTTAGGAAACCACTACAACATACAGCAGCATTACTCCTATAAGAAATACTCTTTTTGCATATTTCACTTGTGCATTCATTAACTCCTTTATGTATCAATTAACATGTAAATATTATTTAAAAATATTCAAAAGCGTTCAGAGCCCTATAGTGGTGGGAAAAGTTGTATGAGAGAAGAACTGAAGGATCTGTTGTCTGCATGAGCTTGCTTGAAGGAATTGCAGGTTTCAGTGTTGGAGGAGGAACGTTTGTTCCCTGTTGGGTTAGTTTCATTGGTTATCCTAGAATCCTGTAAGCACGATGCTGCACGTACTGCTGAACTCCACGGCAGTGGTTAGGTGCTCAAGTGTTTGATATCATCATTTATAAGCAATTGAGAACAAGGACCAGTTTTCATGTGATTGTACAACTGTAGTTAACATTTTGGAAAGACAGTGTGATCACTTCTTGGTACTTCAACTTGCTTACGCAATTTAGAAGTTTTACAGCAAGAAAACTGTGTTCGACTCAAAACAGAAAAAAAAAATCTTAATTTTGTTGTTACAATACTTTATTTTTAATGAGAAACTTGTCTCTAAGGAACCCCTAGGGATCATGAACAAGAAAGAAAACGTGTGCTAGACATTAAATAAGCACTTTCTGAAAACATGACGTTTTTCCTAAGAAAGCAGATGGTAGGTTGTCTTATGCTGTTACAGTATTTGAAGCTGTTTTTAAAATGTCACTTGTACGCATATTGACATCTAAATGGGCAACAGCTTCTTGGCCTGGATGAAGAATGAAAAGGGAGAAAACTGTGTGTGTCATGTCTCTGCATGGGAAGGATGGGGCAAAACTCATGCAAAGACTGATGACAGTCAAGACACATCTCAGATACACAGATAGGGCAGGCAGGAAAAAAGGGAGTATCTCAAGGTATGGATATTATCTGAGGCCTTCTAGGATTTCCGAAAAATAATAGTCTAATTTATGGATTTAGGAGGGAACTGTGCAGGACTGAGGCACTCCTCAGTTAAGCCTGTGTTCATCACTTTTCTGCCTTCTCGTTTCCAAGAGATTAAACAAGAAGCCGGAATGCCATGGCCTTTCTGGAGGAGCTGCTGTGAAAATATGAGATTGCTGAGGCATTAGTCTGATACAAAGGGTAACGTAAGCACAACTGAGCATCTATCAAGCACCACTTGTTAGTTGGGGTTTTGTGCTTTTCCTCAGTACAACAACAGTTGTTTGATTTGTTTATGAAGGTCTATGATACTTGAAGAGTAGCAGGAGTGTTTTACAGGCCAAAACACAGCTTCGTAGAGTGTATTTCTGAAAATGGATCGGATGCTTGATTTGTTGGAGTTGTTGAATCAGTATACTTGGAATTCATAGAAATTTGGGTCCCCTCTCCTGTTGTCTTCTAAATATGGTTTAGAAAAGATACCTGTTGGTAGTTTCTACCAGCCATCTGCAGAAACAATCTGCTAGAGTTTTAGGGATTCTTCTGACATAATCTCTGCAGGCAAAATCAGTACAACTTTGTCTTTCCCAAGTGCTCTCTGACTTGCATTTCTCCAACACCCCTCTTCTGTCCTTTGGTGCTGAAATATCCATGGCACCGAAACATAAGAAACCTGATTTGGGGTCAGAGTGAGATTAATATGCAATTACAGAAAAACCCCAAACACTTCATACAGCTGCCACTCAAATATGTGTGCTGGTGTTTTGTTTCTCTGTCGGGTTAAATTTTTTGCCTGAAGTCTGTTCTGTTGTCTTCGCTGGTGCTGAATTGCTGAAGCTGTAGCCTTGTTTCTAGGTGGGGAAAAAAACCCCTGCATGTTGACCTACCTAGCAGTATGAGGAAACAAAATTAATTTTGGCACTATTTTAGGCCCACACAGCTTTAGCAAGAAACATGTGTACTCCCAACAGATTGGACTCCTGGTTTTGCATTTTAAAGTTTTAGTCCCAGAACTCGTTCCAGACTAGGCAGTCTCCATGTACTGGGTACTAAGAAATGTTCCCAGGTTCAAGTAGCTTCAATGTGCAAGCTGTCTGATAGTGCCAGTGTCCATCAAGAAAGCACTTAATATTTAAATTTGGGGCCTCCTACTGACAATTCTATGGGAATAGTCTTCTGATGCACAGCACAAAAAAGTTGTTATAAAGTGCTGATGGCATATTGCTTTTTTTTTTTTCAATAGAGACAAACCCAGGCTTTATCAGTCCAAAACTAAATACAGAGGTTAGATGTTTTCAAGACAGTCTTCAAAACACCCTGATATTCTTAACTTCATGCTGACATCAGGCAAGTTAATCTCTATATCCAAGCACTGATAAATAGGCAGTCTCCTTAATATTTCTGTGTCGTACTACTATTACCAGAGCCACGTTTACAGCCTCAAAAAAGCAGGTTACAAAAGAATGACTCTTGGCTGCTCCTTATTTCTTAGCCACTTAAAGCCTGTGAGATGAGCAAAGAGAGTGATCCTTTTCAGAAAACATCCCTTTTCCCCCCCCCATATTACCTCTTTTTTTTTTCCACTTCTGCTAGGTTGTTTGCGTGGTTACAATGTATCCCCCCCCAAAGTCTGGTGCCTGGTTTTGTTTCTACGTGGAAGTTAACCCTTCCTTAACATGACCCTGTGTTATATTTTAAACATTCAGAACCATGCAATGACCTCCTGGCCATTCAGGACCTGTGAAATGACCTTTATCACGTGCTTACATGAGGCAGCAATCGCCACTCGCTTTGCAGCAGCCTTGCTGTCCTATGGATCCCCAGGATTACGTGTTACAGCATGCTTTGACAGCTGCTTCACAGGCATGAACCTGAAATGTGCAAATCAGTATTACCAATGTCTAACATCCTAGCCATGAAATGATGGAGGTATGCAACACAACCCATAGTTTCCTTCAGTCTTCAATTTCTCAGCTTTGCTGGAAGTTTTTATATTTTTGCTGGGTTTTTTTCCAATCAGTTTCAAACTTTTTACTTAACTATATGTTGTCTTATTTACATGTTGATATTACTTACCTATTATTTCTATTCCTCTTACTTGTTTCTCTTCTGCTTATTTCTCCTTCCGTGTTTTATTTTGTTTCATTATTCCTTGGCTTCAGTGATTGCCTCTTCTGCGAGGTATGTATACCTGCAGTGAATGCTTTCCTACACAGAAATCCCCGAAGCATTCAGGGTTATTTTGCTTAGGTAGGTTCATGCCTCAAACATGTAATCTGTTTTATTTTTTACTTCAAGCCACATGTTTAAATTAAATTAAAAATAAATAAATAACACCCCCACCCCAAACCAACAGGTCATGCACCTTCAAAGATCTATTGGCTAAATTTCTGGGCTCCATTTTAGGTCAAGCGGGTCAGGATGTCTTGAATCCAGTTCTGTCTTTTGCCCTATTGAAACTGCTGAAGGACCTGCAGTGCCTGCAGAAGAGCTTACTTACCATGACTAATCTTTGAGAAGGCTGGCTCTGCGTTTTCACACTCCCCATCCACTTTCTCTCTTCTTCCAAGGCCTCAGGCAGCTGATTCTGTGATTAAGAAAGAAACTTGAATAAATTGGGGCCATTCCCACTTCCCACTGGGATCCCCGCAGAGTCGGGGAGGGTGCACAGCCAGGGAACGCAGCACTCCAGAGAACATCTTTCAGTTTAATTTCCTGGGGAACACTGCTCCACACGCATGTGCAAATACGTAGAATTTAATCCTAAGACATTTGTAAGTACCTTAAGATGTGAGCTTGCATTTGTCGATGTGTTTCACATTGGACACAGCTGTGAGAATAAATTTGCATTTAAAGTGGGGTCCCATGCTGGTCTGCTGCAAATTGATGGCTTTGGCTGGTTTTAGTGGACAAGCCAACAACTATTTGACTGCAAGAGGAGTTGCATGTATGTGGGCAGAACCGAGGGGCTGCCCTTTTAAATGTGGTCGAAACAAATTACTTGTAATGGCATTGGGTAAGCATTAAACATACTTGCATTCCAAATCTTACCAGTTATGCCAAAGGAAGTGTTTGCAGTTACCAGGAATCCATCGTTTCCAGCAGTGGTCAGCTGGGTGAGGGTTTGGCAGGGGGATGCTTTAACATGCAGAGCTGTGCTGCAGCAAAGCTCAGCTTGTTGATGTAGCTTTTTATTTCGGGTGGTGACTCCATAGCTCCGATATCTGCATACCTGTGAGTACAGAGTACTTGTAAGAAGAAAAATAGGTGATAAAGTACTTAGTGTTTATCCAGCAGCTGACTGTAACAGGATCTTAATTCTGGATCCACTTGAACACCAGTGTGTAAAAATCAAAGATAATCAGATCCTCAGAACCTTAATTTTTAATTTCTGGTTACCATGCATTATTCTGTGGAGTTTGGCAAGTGCTAGAGCCTGGGAGAGGTGGACAGAGCGTGTAACCTCACTGGAGGTGGCTGAAGCTGTGGTACTACCGGCTCCTTTTCTGAAGGACTTGCTCTCTGTAAGCATTCCTCCACTAAATTAGGAGTTGGACGACTTTTCGGGATAATTGAGTGATAAATGAAACAGGGTTTTCACGGTGAACACTTTTGCATTTACGGGTCCAATCCTGAGCTTTTTGCTCATCGCTTTGAATAGGGAAGGTTTAAAAAAAAAAAAAAAGAAAAATTACCGCCCCCCGGGAGCATGCGTCAGTGAGTATGTCTCTTGTTTACGGAGCGCGGCTCGGCGCTGCCGGCGGGCGGTGGCCCCGGGAGGGGGAGCTCCCGGCCCTCTCCCGGCAGCCTCCCCGCCGCTCACCGCGCCGGGCGGCCCCGCAGCCGGCAGGGCGGCCTCGGCCTCCGCCGAAAGTGGTCTCCGAGTCTCCGTAGGGGATCCTGTCAGCAGACCAGGGGAAGGCGCCGCTGATGGGGTTTTTGCAGCGGGGTCTGCATGTGAGTCCGGGTCACTAAAGGCCCTGGGTTGGTTTGTTGCCACTGAGGATGAGCGGTGTGAGAAACCTGTTGTAGGAGCCGCACGAGGTTATAAGACGCAGCGGTTGTTGGAGAGAAACATCCACCGGTTTAGATACCTGTGTAACGTGGAGGGAGGTGGCATGTATCTAAGGGTTGTCAGCAGCTCTTGCAGTCTCCAGACTAGCCGAGACGTTAGAAGGGTGCAAGGGTACCTTTACAACTCCTGCGCCAGGAGGTTTCTCCTGGCCTGAGCTTGGTGCAGCCCTTAAGGCTGAGCGCAGCTCTGGCCTGGGTGACTAATTGTGGTAGTGCTTCCTGTGGACTGGAGACCTTTTAAAACCGACCCAATGTTTATAATAATGTAAGTGAGCAAATCAGAAGTAGATACATGGGAGGAGGGTGGGGGCCACAATAGGAGTTCATTACTTTAGCATAGAAGGACAAAATAGATTTAATTAAGAGTATTTTAGACTCAGATCAGGAAGTGCCAATACTGAAACTTCAAGCATAACCAGAACTTTGACCCTTGCTTATCTGTACTGTGATTAATTTTTTTTCCAACTATATCAGCATGTCATTGTGCAAATATGATAGCTTGTGTTGCTTGCACTCTTGGAATCTAATATAATTTGTGATTTTTATTTGCACAAGTCTACACAAATTACTGCAAAAATTTTGAACTTGTGAGCAGACGCTAAGGTCCATTAACATTTGCAGCCAATTCAGAAGGGTTAAAGAAAAACAGAGGCAGGTAACTAGAAACTTGGCTAGACTCATACATATGCACAGAAGTTACCGTGATTTCTCCCTTATGCATAGTATGTATTTGTATGATCTATGTTTTGCTCTGCCACATATATTCCACATGTGACAATGTGGTTAAAAAAACATAGTGCAAACTGTGTCTGATTACATTTGTAATAGGTAGCGTTTTAGAAATATGTAACTTATAGGGGTTTTTAATTTGATTAATAACATGACAGTGGTACCAAAGCAGTTTAAACACAATGTGCCACTGTAACGGGAAATGGCTGACTCTTGAAGTAGCGGCTGTCAACTTTTTAATGGACTCCTTTATATATATTCTGTAGTGCTTTTTAAGTAAAGAACAAGGCAATTGCTGAGCATTTGCTTTTGGAAGCTTTGATATGGTTCTAGATATGTAAGCTTAAATTAAAAGTGAGTACTTTCATGATATTGATTTATTCTTTAAATATATCTGATTTCTCTCAATGTGGAGTTCTTGGAAAGAGAGGGATTACCTGCAAGATTTAAGGGCTATATAGTATCAGGTTTAATGTCGGCATTACCGCTTTACCTCTGCTCTGCTGTAGTATGAATTACAGCTGAATTACTTGCTGTGTGCATGGATTACAGCCTGCCTTTATTTGTACTAATGAACTCGGAGAAAAATTTGAAGTTCAGCATCTCCATTACATTATTTTTGAGTGGTTATAACTTTGAAATCTAAATGACATTAGAAAATGTCATTAGAGTTTTCAGGTGAAAAAAAGAAAACCAACTTGTTTACCTGACACCAGCATCATCTGATGTAGATGGTGTCAGTCTAAATCTGTGAAATATGATGGCTGTTAAATGAGCCCTGATTTCTGTAAAGCTAGAAATGTCCTGAGGTATTTGACCAGTATTGTTTTATAGTTAATTAAAATACAAAACCAGCATAGAATAATTTGTTTTAAACTTGCTACGGAACAGATTTTGACAGGTAATTACGAAGAGGAAGACAGAAGTCATACAAAAGTAGTCCATATCACTACAGTATTAATAATTTTACAGTTAACCAGGAGGGTGGAGGAGTACATAAGATTTGTGACATGTGAATTGGCATAAAATTATTAAAAAGAGAGAGGTCCCTGATACAGGATGAATCGAGATTGCTTGCGAAAGTGGGTTCAGCAAGCCTATTTCAATATACTGCATCTATGAGGCTACCTCTGGAGGTAGCAATACAGGCTGTACTTGCAGGATGAGAGCAGCCTATTCTAGGAAGCAGTTGCTGAAAGACTCAAGGTTATGTTATACAACGTGCCCAGTCTCTATTCCTACACTGTAACGCAGCTGTGTATTAATACCAAGTTGATGCCAAAGGTGAGCCAGAAATGTTTCGAAAGGGAGGAAGAACAGAAATAGAAATTGTATCTCTGATCCACAGTACGACTGTAGCCATAACACGCAAGGCCTGATGCCAGCCACTGTGCTCTGGGGCCTTTAGGCCATAAAGTTTCACTGTCCTTTGCCACCTCTGAAGTTCTCTGAAAGTTTCACAGTCTGTTGCTAATCGAGTTCCTGGCTAGTATTGATAGCTTGGGGTGGGGAGAGCAGTAATGGAATAGAAATTTATGTAAGTGCGGTTTTGCACGTATGAGCTTGACAGATACACAGCCAATTTACTTGGAAGCTACAGGCTGAAATTTGCAGTGGCAGCAGCCCCCAGGAAGGGGAAACACCTTGAGTATCTTTCCTCAAACCTTACAGCAATTGAGACTTTGAGCAAGGCAGTGAGGTAGTGCAGTGGTTTTGCATTTATAGCCTTTCCTAGTTTGATGGGGCTTAGGGGGGAGGAGGCGAGTGTTGACCTAATCTTATTACAGTAAATAAGAGGTGAAGACTTTTAAACCTTTTGGTGATGTGATTTGTTGAATGTTTGACAGTTGTTTTCTCCCAGTTGTTTACAGTAATTGAGTCCTTTCCCTTCTAGTCCTTGTGCTGATGTCCTCATTAGTATGTATCCCAAGATAAATGCTGTACAGGAAACCTGCAAAAACTGTACAGCAGAAGATACATTTTCTGTTTCTGTTGCCTGAATGTTGCACCTTCCAAAATATGTTAGTCCCTAATACCGAGAATAAATTTCATGTCCTAAGGTAAAACAGTAAACGTGATAAACCGCCTGTAACTTGCACTGCTATTACCTTTTAGGCAGTAGGCATTTAGGGATCTGAAATGTAAGGAGAAATAATAATAATAAAAACTGCCAGAGTTCTCTGGTAAGTAATATCTATCATAGTGAATTTTGGTTTTGAACTATTGTTTTTCTTGAATTACTTGTTTTTCAGACTTTAAGCAACCTGGAAAGTCAAGGCATTTGGGACTAGGGAGAAGGAAAGGAGAGGTAGTAAAGTTATAGATTTAGGACCTGCAGATTTCTGCAAGTGTTACAGTGATGTTCTCGTGGGATAGGTAACACTCTTCCTCTAGCTTGTCCTGCGCTCTGTGACCCTCTATTTCTTGCTATCATTTGAAGCTACTTGAGCAGTTCTGTGCTACACGTTGTGCTCTTCAGTGTGAATGAACCTTTTTCCCCTCAGTATTTAGATACAGTAGGCAAATCCCACGGGTGAAAGCTCGGGCTCAAGCATGGTTAGTTTTGGTTCACTTGTTAGCCATTGCTGGTTAAATCTGCTGTACTGTCTGGCTACCAACTGGCAGACTCAGCAAAAAGCTTTAGAAAAGACTTGCTCTGTGATCCATTTGCCAAATACAGAGTTTAGTTCCTCCTCTGTAATCAAGCTGGAGTCAGCTGATTATAGATGAGATTTTTCATGCCAGTATCCTGCTTGTTGTCCTTTCCCTGCCTCTTTGGTCAAGTGACTCCTGTTGCTGGAAAAAAATAAACTGAATCTCAAACTCCTCCAATTTAGAAGTATCTCTTGTTATTACTAAACAGTAGGATTTCTTTCAACTGTAGCAGCATCAATTTGATGAGGAAGGACAATTTCCAGAAGAGTCTAAAGAGCATAAAGTCTCTTCTGGAGTTTGTTATCTCCTGACAGATGGAGAAAGGTTTCAGCCCTCCAGCATGAACACAGATAGTCTGATTCAGAGGAAGCAATTGGCAGGTAGGAAATACAATGTTGGATTTTTAACATTTCCTTCCCTGTCTATCTTTTTATTTCACTGTCAATTATACTTTTGACATTGTGACCAGGAAAACAGCTCAAGCTGGATTGGTATTGTCTCTTGCTGTGTTTTTCTTATGGTTAGGAAAGCAGTTGTGTTTAAAGTTTTCCCTTATTTAGAATATCCGCTTTAAATGACTTAACTGTAAATCATAGTCTCAAGTGATCTCACAGCTCAGTCCCTCTGCACAGAGGCGATCCCAGCTGTATTTGGGTTTATTAGTGTTTGCCATGCTGGCTGGTGCCTGGCTCCTGTGTTGTCACAAATATCTTGTGCTTGTGTGCACCAAGTTCCCCAGCTCCCAGGTGTCCAGGCGGATGCAGCCCTGACGCAGTATGGCAGGAATGCACACAGCCATCTCAGGCTTGACACTGTGCCTGAGTTGATAAAACTTCTTGCGACCCAGAGCACGGGGGTAATGCTGCAAGGTGGTGGCTTTACCTGGAGTCTTTGACATTTTCCCCAATGCCTTGCTTTTGGATATGCCATACAGAGACAACTGAAGTGCCTCACTTTAGATAAAAAAAAAACCCCTCAGTCTTATGTTGAAAAAAAGTTGTTGCATAACTTCTGGACCCACGCCGTCCCTAGAAGTATGGTATAGGACCATTTGCACTGAGCTGCACCTAGGCTAATGAGCCCATGTGGAGCTGATTTGTTTCTGCATCTCTGGTACAGATAATCTGACCATGGATAATTGAGTGTTGACTCTAAAAATAACCTGCTTTGAAATCCTTGTCTTAAAATTGTTTTCTCTTCTTCCTGTTAGCTTCCAAGCTTACTCCCCCTGTAATCATTTCTTGGCTGACCAAAGGCTACTCTCATCTCTTGACAAACATGTACTATTTGTTCTTCCCACCTGAAGTGACATGTTACACCAAGCGTGGATAAAGCCTAGTTCTGGGTCAATAAAAAGCCAACTAAGTCCTGGTAGGAAATAATCATCCTAATATGTTTTACCTGTGCTCCAATAGACTCAGGTGGTTTAAATTAAAACCAATTGATATGTGTCAAACATTTGATACCTTGGAAAGATGTTTATTGCACACTTGTTCTCAGAGACCTCCTGTTGCATATCTCAAATGTCTTCAGGTAAAACTGATTCCTTCGTGTGGACTTGCTTGCAAGTTGGACTTCTAATGATCTTGGTTTGCTTGTATACTGTCCATGTTAAAACTCAAAGAATTGCTCTGAGTTGAGCTATGCCTTGTTTTAATGAGAAGTGGTTTTTTTTCCTCAATGAGCTTAGGTAAGTTATTATAGAAAGTAATTAGAGTGCTTCATAGGAAAATATCCTATGTCTTCAGCTGGTGAGTGTCTATACATTTATTTTTTCCTAAAAGTTTTTCTAAAATATAGACTGGGTGTGCTTCTGAGAAGATGCGTAGACAGTTGGAACCACCTGCACTGGATGACAGGTTGTTCAAGGCATTGGAAGTGGTAGGAGGGACAGCTGTGCTGTCACAGCTGTGCCACGCTGTGGAGTTCATGTACCTTGGTAGGTTGTTGCAATGGAAATAATCTGTCTCTTTCCCCTGTACCATTCCTGCCACGTTAATACACGACAGAGGCAACATGAGTTGGTGAATAAACTTGGAATGCCTTAAATTCAGATCTGCACTATAATCCCTTTGTGGCCTTGGGAAATACCTTTCTTCGCACAGCATCTGAAACACTGACCGTGCTTCAACAAATTTTGAAGTCTCAATTCATTATTGATTAATATAGTAGCTTGAAAAAACTGAGTAAAGGCCCATCTGAAAGAAATCCTTTATATAGGTAGAACAGACATTTAAAATTGTAGACGTACAACATTCTCTCCCATTCAGGGCAACAGTAGGAAAGCTGTTAGTATTATGAACAGGTAAATAGTTTATCCAAAACAAGTAATTTGTAATACGTGAAGTTTGTTGCAGTGAAGTATGGTTAAGCGGTACATTCAGAAGCAGAATACAAAGTATACTCTGAGACTCTTGAACTCTCAGAGGTTGATTTGCATCTATTTCATTCATGTGCGCTTAGGTGTGAGTTTCTTTAGTTTGCACAGTTAGAAGTCATAAATGATGCAAGTTAAAGTAGAAGCCATCTTTTTAGATCTTAAATTGCAGGTAAATATAGAACTAAAGAGATTTTTAAGGGAGAGGAAGAAATAAAAAATGCCCTACAAATCCACTTTTGTATTTGGGGATGTCTTTCAGTGTTGTCTGTTCAGTTTTGTTCTGTAGAAGGTTGAGAGTTTGGTTTCTTGTTTGCAAGAGCTATTGTATATAGTGAGGGAAACATGAGCAAGTGACCTTTTCAGGAGTTATTCTGCTGGAGGCTGTGTATTAGGGGGTTATCACTTGTGGGTATTCCTGCAGCATTCTAAAGAATAGATTTTATTATCTACGGCAAATAACGTGCTTGAAAGATGAGTGAGCTGATTTATCTAAAACATCTGGAATGAGGAAATATTCTGCACTGACAGTTACACTGCTTTTGTAGCAGGGTTTGCTAAAGCTATTTGAAACTTAAATATAAGATCATTCAATTTTCAAAACAAAACAGTGTGCTTAGTTGGGCAAATCTATTTGGTTATCTGGATTTTCAAAAGATGTCAGAATATTACAAGGGGATTAATTTGAAGCCAGGGAATACCCATGAGGAGTGGCAAACACAGAAAAGCAAGTAAAAAATTTCATATATAACTTGAGTTTCCTAAAAAATTATAATTATTATAATAAAGATAGAGGTAATAATGATAATAATAGCAACAAGGCTTATGTGATTATACCAATTTTGTCTGAGAATTTTCAACTCTCTGCCAATTTGGCTTAAAAAATACCTAGTTTCAGCAATCCTGTGAAAATCAGCAACTGTGAAGAGACACCTTAATTAATGTGCCCCCAGGGAACAGTATTTCATGTGGCAGTAGCACACTTCTACTGGCAGTTGTCACACATGTACCTGCAGACCAGACAGAGCTTATCCTGTCTCTCTTGCAGGGGGCAAAGGACTGTGGATATGGGATGAAACAATGAAGGTGCTGGGGGACGGAGAAGCTCAGGGTGACAGAGATGGAGCAAATTTAGGGATCAAACTCAGAGATTTTTAGAAAAACATTTTTCAATATTTCTCTGCTTATAAAACAGCTTGTTGAGAAATATTGTTTCACCAGATGCTGGTTTTGGATCCCAAAGAGAACTGAAAAAGCCAGGTTTAAACAATAGATTATATACAAGCCCTGCAAAGCTGCTGTTCTGGGCTAATTTCAGTAAAGTTACCATTTGTGTACAAGTTTCTTCTAAGGAATGATTAAATGAGCTGGTGATGTGTTATCTTGAATAAAATCTGACATATACACAAAACCAGATCAAGAACATAAGTCTCATAAAAATGATAGCTTGTTTTCTCGGAGTCATAGTACTGCATTGTTTTTTGCCAATCTGCCTTAGTAGTCCCATCTCACTCTTCTATGGCTTATCTCTTCTTATCTGTAAAAAGAAATGCCGTTGTATCTGTTTGGATTAAGTAAAAGATTAAAGAAGTATCAGTTTTCTGTAATAGTTTTATGATAGATGAGGGGAAACATCCAATGAGTTCCTGAAACAATAAGGTACATAAATTACATTTTTGTTACTGTTTTGTAAATATCATTAAAGCTGGAGATAGTGAAATATTTTATCTGATAAGTATAAGTAAATAAATAAAAATATGTATTGTCAGATGACCTTGAATGTGAAGGATCTGCCTGAGGCCTGAGGATACAGGTCTGTTACACAATACAAAGCGTGAGGGGATGGCAATACTAATTTTTCCTCTATTTGCAACAGTGTGTCTGGAGTAAAATTATTTAAGTCGGGTGTTCAGAGGAATGAATAGCTGAGTTGCTTTTAAATTTGTATATTTAGTAAACTAGAGTGCTGTTCCTCTTGTTATCCTTGTTATCTTTCTGTGTTAAATGTAAAGGTGCTTTTTTTTTTCCATCCAACAAATAGCCAAATAAAGTATTTCTCTTCACGTATAAAATCACCCACAAAATTCTGATTTGTTGGCCGTGCTTACCTTTGCTTGAAGGAAAGTACTGTTGCTTGATTGCTAGAAATATTTTAGCATTTCACCTGATGTACTGGCCCTAAGTTTAGGGCTGATAATACATTTGCTTACTCTGAGAACAAAAATGATGGAAATGCAATTACCACTGGTCAGTGGGTAATAAGATACCAGTGCAAAAGGATTGTGAGGGCTGTCCTTGTGGTATAAGCACCGTACACGAGATGTGAGATGGTATTTACCTCAAACACTCCCAGACATGTCAGGACACATCACAGCTACAGGCTGAGTGGAGAATGGATTGAAAGCAACCCTGAGAAGGACTTGGGGGTATCGATTGATTAAAAGCTCAACATGAGCTGGCAGTGTGCGCTTGCAGCCCAGAAAGCCAACCGTGTCCTGGGCTGCATCACAAGAAGCATGACCAGCAGGTCGAGGGAGGTGATCCTGCCCCTCTACTCCGCTCTTGTGAGACCCCACCTGGAGTACTGTGTCCAGCGCTGGGGGCCCCAGTACAAGACAGACATGGAGCTGTTGGAGAGAGTCCAGAGGAGGGCCACGAAGCTGATCAGAGGGCTGGAGCAGCTCTGCTATGAAGACAGGCTGAGAGAGTTGGGGTTGTTCAGCCTGGAGAAGAAAAGGCTCCAGGGAGATCTAATTGCGGCCTTCCAGTACCTGAAGGGGGCTACAGGAAAGATGGAGAGGGACTGTTTATCAGGGAGTGTAGTGACAGGACAAGGGGTAATGGGTTTAAGCTGAAGGAGGGTCGATTTAGATTAGATGTTAGAAAGAAATTCTTGACTGTGAGAGTGGTGAGGCACTGGAACAGGTTTCCCAGAGAGGTTGTGGATGTCCCATCCCTGGAAGTGTTGAAGGCCAGGCTGGATGGGGCTTTGGGCACTGTGGTCTAGTGGAGGGTGTCCCTGCCCATGGCAGGGGGGTTGGGACAAGATGATCTTTGAGGTCTCTTCCAACCCAAACCGTTCTATGATTCTATATCTCAGTAGTTTCATGTTGGACTACCAGAGCATCTCCTCCAGCAGAACAGGAAATTTCCATGCATAACGTCTCCTTGTTTTTCTTTGGTAGAGTGTCACTCAAAAGAGTGTGTACCTGGGATTCACTTGCTCTGTTATTTCTTTTTTTGCCCAGGGATTTTTGGCCTTGCTGAGCTAAGAAACGTGTATGACTTACAGTAGAAAATTGTCGTTTTTTCTGCAGTAGCACTGTGTCAGGTGGCACATAGTGATTACACGTGTGGAATTGTGTCATTACAAGAAGTGA
Organism: Grus americana; assembly: GCF_028858705.1. NCBI lineage: Eukaryota > Metazoa > Chordata > Aves > Gruiformes > Gruidae > Grus > Grus americana. The sequence goes on along the minus strand of NC_072852.1, from coordinate 15,373,085 downwards.
TGAATTCCTACTTAAATCTCCAACTCTTTTTAATCAAGTTAATACCCTAAATCATTAATATCCCCTTTTATAGCTGAAGAAGGCCTTAACTCCAGAGTTAAATCTAGGTCTTCCAGCTCGGTGATGTGAAGACTGACATTGTCACCAGGGCAAGGTATTCACTCTTCCATTGTCTTCCTGTATCTCTGATACATCAGCGATACTTTGGAGCTTTGTCTTTAGATGTCAAAATCCTTGCGAAAGAAGCAGATGAGTATCCAGCAGCTTCCTTTTACATTTAGTGTAATTAATTGCACTATTAGATGCATGTTTTTTTCCATGCTGGAGTTCCATTTGACCTTTTTTTTTTTTATGCTTTCTACTGAAGAGGAATTGGAAGTGTTCTGGGAAATGCTGAGTGTGTGGCTTTTTATGGAAGTTGGCCATTTTTAAGAGATTTGGCCACTTAAGAGTAATTCAGTGATATTCTAGAGATTATTCCTCCTGTCTCTTATAATTACCTTGGCAAATGCCAAGTTATCCCATAAATAGAAGATTTTTCAGGAAAACACCAGCTTCATCCTACTGTGTCAAACACAAACACCCTCCCTCTTTCCTGAATCAAGAAAAAAAAAAAATGCAGTGTCTTCCTCTAAATATACACATATGTTTTTTTGCTGCTTTTAATATTGCACTTTGGTTCATTTCTGCAGTTACTTGATTGTATCAACAATTATTAAAAAAAAAAAAAGAAGGAAAAAACCTGCAGCAGCCGTTTTCTGTGCTTGTTGTTCTTGGCACAGGATCAGTTCTGGTGTCCAACTGGTAGGACCTGAAACTTGGTGCTTAACAAGTGCCTGTAGTCAAAACAGTTGGTGTGTGCAAGCGCTGATCTGGTATTTGCTGCGGCAGGTCATCTGCCTGATTTTTTATCGTGTGCAGAATACCTAATCACGTTGCTGTGTTTCTCTGACGGCATCTGTGGCAATGTGAATCGTTTCACGTTCCAAAAGTACATGTTTACAGTCGTCGTAGAATCAGATTAAGTTGGCAGCCTGCTCCTCTCTGTAAGTGGCTCAGTTTACATTTCTTCTTCTAGCAGGATGTTTTGCATAATTTTGCTGATCCTACTCACTTGTAGACTTTGTGAAATGGAGAATCGTTTTAGTAGGTTTATGTCAGAAAGCGAAGCTTGTGTTTATTGTAAATAAACACCAGCAGAATGGTGGTTATTTTAGCACTTGATAATTTCCCAATTATGTCATTTGACCTGGAACGAAGCTTGCGATTGTCGAGTTGCGTTTTATGCAGTGGATCAGTCCGGGGGTTTGAGCTGGTAGTTTATTTCCTTTGTCAGTTTACAAGAAGTATCAAAATGAAACCGACTGTGCTGTTTCCTTTCCAGCGCGCAGCGCAAGAAGGGTGGAACGCTTTGCGGATATTATTTCCAAACTTTTTCAGCTGGACTTGGAATAGTGTTTTGTCAAAAAAGCTGGTAAAGTTATCCTTCAGTCTTGCAATGTTATGCTGTAGTTTGCTAGCATCAAATCCAAGTTTATTTTTGCTTAACCTCACGTACTGGGTTTTGTTCGGTTTTGTCAGACTGTGGCTGCAAAATGAAAGTGCTTACAAGGTGTTTGTGAACTCTTGTTATGAACCAGTTACTGCAGGATGACACATTTCTGCAAGCAGTCTCGTTGTTCAGTTTTCTGGTTGCTGGCTGTCGCTTTTCGGGCATGTGTGGGTTTTTTTCTGGTTTAGTTTTAATAGAATTAATGCCAAGTACATTTGCAAACTTTGAACTGGGATCAGTACAAGGTGGCAGGTTTCACTTGCTATTTACTGAAATTGTAAATATACATTGCTCAACTTTGCACAGTAAAGGTCTGTGCAACAAAACACCTCAGGATATACTGTAAATAGAAAAACTGTAATTTGTGCATAGGTGGTGTATGGAGTTACCATAAGTAACATCTTCATCAACAAGACTGTGATATGTTGCTGGAACAGAATCACATTGTGGATGAGATACTAAATTTCATTACCATCTGCTTAAATATTGTAAATGGGGAATTGCGAACAGTATTCATATTGTGTTGGGGCAGTCGGATAAATTAGTTCATGCTATTTTAAGTAAAAGGGCTATGAACTCAAGGGTTGTGATGAATACAAGCTTAAAAGGAGTTTTATTATTCTGTAATGTTTACTACTAGCAAATTACTTTCTTACCTTTCTGGGTTTTAGCAATTATATTTTGTTTGTTTTTACCAAATGTAATGCCAAGCTATAATCCATAACACTGGGTCTCTGAGTTATTCGTGGGTCAACCTGAAATTGATTTTTGCTTTACGCCTCTTGTACGCAGGAAGTCAGATCGTGCTAAACGAGACTAATGTTTCAAAATGACGGGTACTGACAAAGGTCTAGTGTCTCTCTTCTGACAACGTTAGAGGGAATTTTTTTTTGTTTTGTTTCAACTACCTGCAAAAAAATACTGAAGACCAAAGGCATATCTTTCTCTACGCTCAAACTGTTCCATGACTTTTTTCCTTTGCAATTTTCTGTGTTTCACCGATGGAGAAGACACTAACTGTGGGCAAAAACTGTTCACTTGATTTGATCAATTTTGAGTAGCGTGTGTTGGGTAAGAATGGATGTAGGTGGGATATACTAAGAAATGTTTTTTGTTTGTAGTCCAAATTAGAGATATCTGCAGTTTCAGGATCATATAAAGATCTTTTGGGGTACAAAAGTACTGCAGCCCACCTGGAAACCTATGGTTGGCGTATTTTACTGGCAACATATCTACTGTTGTGTCGTTGTCTGTCGGGTTTGCTGTGAGCTGAGTGCTTGATCTTGTGTGAGAGAGTCAAGGCAAAAACTCAAGAAGATACTTTCTACTCAGAATGTGGTTTTGCCTCTTTTTCCCCACACGCTGTGCTTGTGGCTCTGGAGCTCGTGTTGCCTCTCTATTGCTTTGCTTTTTTGCTTATGATTAGAAGGAGATGTGGCGTTTCCTGCAAAACAGCTGCTAGTATTCCCTGGTGACCAGTCAGAGAGGATCCAGTGAAATTGCAGATTCAAAGGCAGACCTAGAGGACTTTGGCAGCTGCAGCAGAGGTTTTGGGGAAAGGTAGGGGGCTGCGTTGTGTAGCATGCAGGAAGGAGGATTAAAAATGGAGTACAAGGGCATGGGAGAGAAGCTCTGGAGATTCAGGGACTGCTAAGTCTCCAACAACATAAGGACTTCACATCTACAAACAATTCAGATTTGGCTGAGAAAGTTGGACTATATCCATGTTTCCATAGGACGTGGAGAATCTCCTGGAATAGTTTAAGATTGTTCGCAATGCTACTGATGCAGAGTTTGCAGTGCGCGTTAGGATGATATGTAGCGTTAGGCTTTTAGACTCTTGCCGCTAACTAGAAAAAAATAACAGATATTGATCTGAAATTGATTCTTGAGAAAGTGCAGTTAATTCAGTGAGAGTGTGTTAAACTTTCCTCTGAGATTAATGTCATTAATACATTAACTGTTTGACAGCAGAAGTCACATGCTGCTTGTCACTTGCTGCAGTGGCTGCGCTGAGACAGCTGAGAGGTTGCAGAAGGATTAATGTGGTAAAGAGGATTGTAACTTTGATTTTGTTCTCTCTGCTCTTGGATTTGACAGCAACTGGTATTTAGGAACAAAACAGAATATGTGTTGTTATGTATGTGGAGTGTAAACATCCATTTGGAAGCATTTAAATGAATCGGAGAAGTTCTCTTTCATATTTTCAACTTGAGCACACATTCATAGCATTGCAGGCTTCTGCAGAAACTGAAATGCATGTTAGGATTTAGGTTAGTATCTTATGAGTGATAACTGGTTTTCTAGTTGTCTTACAGGATTTTTTCATTTTTTAGGGGCAAAAATTCTCATTCTGCTTTAGGTTCATTTATGTCCAGTGACTGTGCCATTTCTGTATGTGAACAGGGACAGCCATGTTGGCAGTTGTGCGTGTATGAGTTCACCTGCCCTGCTAGATCTAATCTGTCTACACATGAACTGCAAACAAGTGTAGATATTTTTACACAGATGGCTGGTTGTCTCCTGAATGTGTTAGTATGTGAATATCTAATTTTGTAACAACTATTTGATGTGCGAATGTCTTTTATTCACATATTAATTTATTATATAGGCTGTATAATAGTATATTTCTATATTGTAATTCCTATATATGTAAAATATGAATAGACAAATTAGTATAAATGTTTAAATAACAGATGTAACCAGGAAACTCAGTTCAATAGAGTTGAACCCTGGTTTAAGTAGTTGATTTTGATAGCTGACAGCTTTCTTGCTTTGTCATATATTCCCATTATTTCTCTTTGAAACTTATTACCAATGTCTAAAGCTTAGTCACTACCATATACATAGTAAGGAAGGAGGAAGTGAGAGGCAACCTAATAGTTCTTGAGAAGGAATATGTCAATATTTAGTTATGATTTATGTCCCCACCATCGAGATTTGTCTATGAGATTTCACACTTTCAGCAAGTCCAGCCTCCTGCAGCTATGCTTGTCCAGCAAAAACTGGTTTTCTCCCCCCTTGGAGGGAGTTTTTCTTCCAGCTCTCCACTGTGGCCCTACCTGCAAGGTGTTGCTGCTCTCTTCTCCTGCTGACACTAAAGCGACATTCGCTTATGTGAGTAAATGTGCAGATTTTAACCGTCCGAGCAGTGTCTGAGAACACTGACGGTTGTGTAGCACTGGCTATTTATGTTCTTCCTCCTGTATGATTTTACAGTGGTCATAGTTTCCATTTTGCTTCTAAGAAGTTTCAAGAGAAGCTGGGTAATGCTGATAATTTTCAGTTATGTATCAGAGTCTGTCTAAAACATGGAAGACTTTCTGTAGCCATGTTTTGGGGCAGGAGGGGAGTTTGAGGAGGTAAAAAGAAATGCCAAATATAGCAGTTGGTTCTGTCTACCAATCTGACACACTCAGATAAAATCAGTGATCTTGTAATCTTTTCCTTCTCTATCTTGAAACTAAAAATTTATTTAAAATAGTGGGATGCACTTCATTATATTGTCATATCACAACAATGCCTCTTCCACTATTTTCGATGTTATACTAAAAAATCCAAAGTTAATGTACTGGTTTGCTCTTGGGAATTAATAAATTGTGAAAGTTGTCTAGGGAAAAGCGCCAAACATTTAGCTTGATTAAAAATCCAGTGTAAAGAGACTGTTAAAAAATAACTTGTTGTGGCATGTGATACTTAGATGACTTTAAAATATAATTTTAGATGGTCAGTATCTTGAATGTCCGGAAGATTAATTTTAATAACAGAGTAGTGTATTTCACTTCCAAATATATCCATAGGGATGATATCAAAGACACAGTTTACTAGAAGGCAGTGGATCTGGAGAAAACCAGTAGCTATGGTGAAGACTGGAGTGATTAATCCTGAGTTTATAGAATTTGTGTATGGAAATCATGTTTTTTCCCAAGTTTCATTTTGTATACAGCTTGGTTTTGTTGGTTACATAGCAGTTCCTTTTCATCAGTCCGCAAGTAATTAATGGGAAAGTTGCAGATTTTTATTAAGCTAATTTAAATTAAGCAGTTGCTGAGAAGGTTGGTGAATCTTGAAACAATAACTGTTTTTTAATGAAATAAATACTCTGTGAATAGAACTCTGCATTTCAGAGGCAGATGCATAGCTTACACGGTTGTTAGCGCAAATGTGAGGTGAAATGAATGCACGTTAACTGCATCCTGCAAAGGACTTCTAAAGGCAGAGGCTGCACACTGACGTGTGTGGCGGGGTGAAAACTGGGAAAGGAGAGGTGGCATTTGGGGTGTCAGGAGAGCTACTTTCTGCATTGAAAAAAAAATAAGACTTTAAAAAAAATAAGGCTTTTGTTCTTCAGTTGCAGGAGAATCTGGAAGGTGTTTCAGCATTTGTAATTAAAGCTGTGAATATGAAGATACAGAAGCGCTTGATCTTTAGTAGAAAATGCCTTTATTTAGTCATTGGAGATATAATAGAAACAGTTTGGATTTTTTTTTTTAAAGCATTTATCTTTGTTCTTGAGGTATTCGCCTATTGCAAATTAATCATGGATGAATCGTTCTGCTACTGGCAAGTTTTTACTTGTGAGGATGCCAAATTGTCATGTTTTGATTCTCTGTGGGAAAATTTCTCTTAGTTATCCTTGAAATATCAAACTAGTGAGCGCAGGGTTGATGATGTAAATACAAAACCTTCCCTTGCAGCAGCAGGTCACTGTTGCTTCCTTAACCTGCTCTTGGCTGACAAGAGCTTGCTGTGCAAGCTCAAAGAGTAGCACCCGTTTGGATTCTTCAAGCGCTGAAGGCTTAGAGGAGGAAAATATATATATATATATATATATATTATATATATATATAATTACATTACACTTGCTAAGTTTGATTACTGTGTCAGTAGCAGGGGTACCTGGCTGATCCCCGCCATGGAGGCTCTTGGTGCCAGGGTGCCGGCAAGCTGGAGTCAGCTGCAGCTGAGCATGGTCCTGCTGACTGGAAAATTCCTCTTCCCCAGCTCACCTGTGCTGTCCGCTGCCTCCAGCTGGGGAGCACCGGGGCTGGCCTGCTGCAGGGTGAAGGGGTTGGGGAAAGGGTGTTCCCGCAAATGGGGGGACTGGACTGTTAAAGATTTATAGCACCTCTCAGCAAAAAAACCACTCCTGTCTCTTGTGATAATTCGTAGTTGGGCTTAAGTTCGCAGCACCAAGCTGGTTGTTTGCAGCACAGTGTCATGCAGCTGGCTGGCCAGGCACTAGCACTTCTTCCCTGAAGAAGTATATAATTTGTAAAGAATGGCCAAATACCTTCTTAAATCTTTTTATTTAACGATATCAGGGATAGGACATTTAGATTAATAATAATAATAACCAAACCCAAAGAATTTTACTGAAGTCTGTCCTGAAGCCTGTTCTGTTGCATGATCAGCAAGGCCTTGCTTTTTGCAGTACTTACGAGGTCTCTCGTGTGAGCGTGAACAGGCCCCTTACACGAGGGCCTGACCTGTACATGCAATGTTTGTAACTGATACATAAACTTCTTGCTATTTTGCACTTGCCATTTGCTCTGTGTGGAAAAAAATAAGCTTTTACTTAGATGGGTGCTTGGACATAACCTCCAAGGTACGAACCAGGCAGAGCCTGCCTCTTTGGAAGGGCTGGGAGCAGTGGACCTTTCGTTACTTTTCAGTCCTCTGATTGTTTTTCCTTATAGCCTCCCATTAAACTTGAAACAAGATAGTCATAAAGTAAACTGCCCAATAACCAGGTCACGTGAATTCTTCATAAACCATTATAGAAGCAATCTCATGTCTGTCAGAGAATATTTCACAGAGTCATCTGAGCTTTTGTTACATATTCTCTTCTTTACGTGAAAGAGCTGGGACACCTAGTGTACCTTGCACAGATGCTGGTTTATTGCTTAAAAAAATGGTTTGAGATTTCTTGGTGAAATTTTCTGGTAGATTATTAACATTTATTTTACTATTTTTTACATTTTTTCAGAGCACTTCATGGAGTTGATTTTGTTTAATTATCATTTGGCTTGATTACATTCACAACAGTAATCAACTGGTGTTCTTCGGAGTGATGAAATCATGTAACTAGCATAGAGAGGAACAATTTCCTCTTCCCTGACTACTTTTTTTGTTTGTTTTTTGTTTTAGCCTATGAAATGCAGTAAAGTTTTTTTTTTTTTTTTTTTCCATTACAGAACGAAGACACGGTTCAATGTGTAAACCTTCCCCTTCTCCAGCTTCTCCAGCCTGCAATTCCAGGACGTCCCTAGTACAGATGAAACCGAAATCCTGTATCAGCGGCCATAACCCTGTCAGCAGCAACTCAAAGCCATTCAAAACGCCCAAAGACAATCTACTTACCTCCAGTAGCAAACAGCACACAGTCTTTCCTTCAAAAGTATCACGGGATAAACCATGGTAAGTACCAAAATAATAGTTACTGAAGATGTTGGTGTTCAAAAAATAAGTATCTCTCTATATATTTCACAATCATAAAAAAAAAATAAATTCCATATTCTCATCTTATCTAAGTTTACAATTTAAGCCTCTACATTTCCTAAGAGAGGAAACAGGGATGTTTTTAAATTAAATATATGTATATATAGGAAGAGGAAAAAGAACTGGATTACTTTTCTGATATTCCATCAAATGTCTGCTTTTCTAAGATGCATATAGCAAGTGAGATACTGACCCAGTTTGCTATCTTTAAGGTCCATCTTCCATTACAGTATCAGCCCTTAAAACTGATGCTTTTAAATGGTAGGATAATTTTTGCAGAGTTCTTAATATTGGCTTAATTGATGTTCATGGAAACTTACTGGTTATAGTCATTTATCATATCATATTATCCAACAGCAGCTGCTGTTGGAGTTCATTCTGTATTTTGATAGTTTGGTGCCTTACAGGAAGACAGAAGAAAATTGTGACTGCAAAAATCACTCTTTTGGGGGCGTCTTACATCATGTACTGTGACATATATATATATGCATATAGGCTTTGAGACTGCCAGGCCCATCCTCCTGTGACTGTGATGACAGCAGCAGAGTTGCAAAAATGTAAAGGAGAGCAGAACTGGGTCACTATTTTATCCCATAAGAAACTGTTTTGTCTTTAGTTACCTACAGAAAAGGTGCTTTGTGATTATGTTGCTAGGTTGGGGACTCGCAATCTGGGTTCAGTTCCTGGTTCTGCACAGGCTACTGTTACACTTTAGTCTCCTTGGCCTCAGTTCTGTGTCTGTAAACTTGAGATAGTAAGACTTGATTTTTCTTATGTTTTATCTACTTACTGTGTAAAGATCCTTCCCTTTTATATGTAGTATCTAGCATAAGAAGGTCATGATTTTAGGTAGGGTTTCTGGACACAACTGCCTTAAAGCAGTAAATAATCTAATGCAAACCATTCACACATGAGACAAAGCATAAACTATAATTATGTTAAAGTAATAGCTCGTGTTTTCTGTCTGAAACACGCACTAGTTGGTATGATTTCAAAGAGAGCAGCTTCTGCCTAGCTGTAGAATTTACCTTGCACTGGAACAAACTTGATCAAAATCTAATCTTCCTATAAATCTGAACCCACCATCTCTATAAGCATGATGAGCATCATGGACAATTACGGTATATAATTCCAAAAATAGAAAATCTGGATGTTTAGATTACACACACACATACACAGATGAGACAGAGGCTTTTCTGGTTAAGGTGTAAGTGCCTCATTTACTATTTAAAAATATATTATTGACTGAATAGTGACCTTTTCTTCGCAATGTTGGAGAGGAATTTTATACAAGAGAGGATTTTATTTTTTTTAAGTCTATTTAAAAGAAAATCAGAAGGGGCTTTAGAGTATTAACACTAGTGGCTATAAACCTGTTTCTCATCCTAGTGTTACAGACAGCGACTTACATATCCACATTTCAGCATACTAACTGAATCTATAAACACTATCTTCCGTTCTGGCAACAGATGGCATTCTGTCAGTCAGTAAAAGCTGGAAGGGAACAAAACAACTGAGCATTTCCACCAATCCCTTTTCCCTTTATTGGGAACATCCCAAACATTTACTGATGATTAACAAGGTAGATTTAGCCATTTAAAACTACTGTACTGCTCTGTTAATACTTTGGCAATGAATATGTCAGAGGTTGTACCTGTGAATTACCCAATTCTTGCAGCTCTGCTGGGAGATAATACTGTGATTGTGGGGAAAAATGAGGCATATAGTAGTTAAAGATATTGTAATCATCACATAACAAATCACAAACAGTCTGAAGTGGAGATCAATGAAATTGTCTTTCAAAATTCAGTGTTAAGTGCCTTCGATTACATGACTTGTTAAAGAATAAAATCAGTCTGATAATCATCACAGGTTATAGAGAACTGACAGCTGTTACGGAAGAAAGTGTTTTTTCCTATTCCATTAGTGGATTATAATTTTTATTTAGAATTATAGAAAATATTCAGCATGTCTGATTTTCTTAAAGGAGAAATTATCATAAATTTATTCTTTTTTAAGATAAGATTATATCTTCCATTCAGCTGTCTCTACAAGTCATAGAATTTCACCCACTTATCTTTTAGAAAGAAATGCTCAATTGACATAAATACATTTGTCTCAAAAATGCAAATAGGATTCATCATGTATCCGAGTGTGTTGTGGTTTATCATCCTCAGAAGCTTCCAGTTATTCAGTGCTTTCATCTGTTATGTTGTAGTCTTGTACCACAAATGTTCACTTGACATAGGTTCTTCCAGACAGTTACCAAACTAGCTTAATTCAGGAATTGTATCACTTGTAATGATTACTTTCCAGACTTGGAATAACTTTTGTTGTGCTTGCCTGTTTCTTTCATACATTTACATTTTAGCCGTTACAATTACTAGTAGTATTTCAGCAGTGGCCTCTGCAACAGCATGGCCCAATACATCTATCTGTCATGCCTGCCTGCATGTAGACCCAACTCTTTCATTGTTTAATTCATCATAGTTTTGTTTGAGTCATCATCTTAAACATTGACCGAGTTGCTCTTTCTCTTCTTCACATCCTGTGTTGTTCTAAGATGTGCCGCAGAGGTTCAGGTTGCTCCTCGGCTAATGCTTTAAAAAGCATGATCAGATGAAAGAGATCTGGAACTGTTTCATTTTTGTAGCTGCTGTTTTAATACTTCCCTTCTTGTAGTTGGCATATGAAGGATTATTGTGAATACATCATCCAGAAATATCTGTCAGCTCTGATTTTTTTCCCCTGTATCTCTCTAACATCGTTGCTATTAATACAGCAGTGCTTAGAGACTGGAGCAGTGCTGGAGCACCACTGCACTGTGCACAAGATAAATGTAAACCATCATTTTCTGAAGGTTGCAGTTGAGGTGGTAAGAGGAGTAGCAAAAGGGTAGAAAATGGAAAAAGGCAAAGTGTAAGATGATTGGTAGTAATAATAATAATGAACAAGCGATCATAATTTATAAGAATACCATAGATACTTACCCTTTATAAAAGGCATTCCTGCGGCCAGGAACTCTCTCCTTCACTGCTGACCTGCCCAAAGAATACCGCTTCCCTTACTGTGCCCCAGCACAGCTTCTGAGTGCTGCCCTGGAGGATTTAGGTCTGTGATGCTACAGGGTGTTCATGTCCACCCATCCGTGATCCTGAGGCAGTGCAAAATTGGGGTAAAGTGTGACCTCCCTCCATGAGGATTAGGCATTCCTGCCAGAAGTTCTGAAAATGAAGATAATGAGATGGAAATCATGTGGGTTTCATCAACATGTAGAAAACTGACAGTCTTTCTGTAAACAGAAATAAGATCACAAAGTTATACCTATGGGTAATCATTTAAAATGTATAATGTCACTTTTCAAAGGATTTTTTTTTAATCATCTCTTATTCTTTATTTCTTTGGGTTAGGAAATTATTCATCCTGAGGTTGAGAAAGTGAAGCTAGTCAAGATTTAAGGATATTCCTAATGCAGCAATGAATTGGAACCAAAAGTCAGCAAAGTTAACTTGGACCACACATTCTAACCACTAAATCGCAAATACTTTGTGACATTGTAGAGGCAATCCCAGCAATGTAGAATAGAACAATGTTTTATGTTTTTAAATGTTGGTGAATTTCTTTTCTCACAAAGTTGAAGAGATTTGAACAAGTGGCTGAGATTTTGGAATGAATATAGTTATGAGTGACCAAAAAAAAAAAAAAACCCACCCAAACCCCAGCAAAATTACATAACAGCAAGGAAAAATAATTTTATAAAGCCTGAAGAAAGGAAAACAGAGGTAATAAGGAGCTACATGTATGAGGAGTATTGTGACATATTACAGTTATTTTTCTTGCTTGGGAATGACAGTGACAAGCAGTGGCTTGGAACTAAAAAAAAAAATTGCTACAAGATACTCAGGAGGGAAATTCACTCTTGTTTCAGGAGTTTGTTGCAGGTTCTGCTGAAGGAGTTGTTGGAATAGAATAGAACAATTTCAGTTGGAAGGGACCTACATCTAGTCCAACTGCCTGACCAAGAACATGAGAAAACAGAAGGAAATGTTATCTTATCTGAAAAAGCGAATGAGCTTTTGAAGCCTGTCATGATCAAGCACTTTGTGTAGCCCTCAGATATTTTTGTAGCTTGTTTCTGGTTCCTTTCTAATTAATCAGTATTGGTACTGAACCACTGGTCAGCAACACTGGAAGCTGTATTCCGGTATCTGTATAACCAGGGACGTGTGAAAACTAAATTTGCTCTTTAATCTTGTTTGCCATATCCCTTTTTAATATAAGCACAACAATACAATAAAAGCTCATATTGCTTATCCACTGTAGCCTCTAAATATTTTGACACTATTTTGCAGTACATTTTTTTCCCTTATTTCACTGTAGACTGAATAACTTGTTATTTCATGTATAACTTCGCATTCACTTGTATTAAAATATCTTTTTGAAGTAATGAACTTTACCAAACACTCCATGCTGCTTTTTGTAACTGCCTTTTTCTCTTCATTATTTAGTTTCCCTTGATCCTGATTCCATCAGCAAATGTTATCACCAGTTATCTTATATTTATTTCTAAAGACCATGAAGTTTTCAGTCATGTCAGACTTGGTAATGGTAGCTAAAAAGTGCCCCTAGCAAACCCTTATTGAATCATAAATCTCTGAAAGACTAGTTTTTAATTTTATGTTGCTTAACATTTGATTTTGAACTGTTTTTATTTGTGTTTTATAATGCCTTTCGAAAGTCAGAACATTTTCACAGTTATCTTTGTCAGCTTAACTGGTAACCTCATCAAAAAGTAAACTAATTTTCTTTGCCAAGGTCTGATTTTCAGAACAACCATATGAACTAATTGTCTATCAGTTTATTTTTATTAGTTTTTCCATTATTTCTTCCAAGACACTCCGGTTTGAGTTTTCAGTGTGGCTGCAACAGCAGCACTCAGCTAGCTTCTCTAATTTGCCAAATTCAATTAGAAATTAATATGCTGAGACTAAATATCTTTCCAACTCTTTTGGAACTCATGACCATGTTATCCAGATTTGTTTATGTTTTAAAAAAAAAAAAAAATTCTCTTTTCAGCTGGCACTTTACACTTACTGAGAGAATCAAAAAATATTCTTATCTGATTGGAGAGAGCGTTATCATACTTCCCTCTTAGTACAAAAGAAATACTGAACATTTCTGTCATTTTTATATCGCTAATAACTATTTTACTGTCCTTTAGGTAGATACTGCTATTATTAGAATTTATTTTGTAAAAAAAAAAAAGGTAAACCTGTCTTTACTGAATGCAGATTTTTCTTACCTATCTTTGGCAATCGTCTATACTCTGATTTTTCTCATTTTTACTGACTGTTGTGTGCCTTTCCTCAGTTTTTATGGTTTTTGCATGTTGCTTTTCTAATTGTCCCTTTCAGCAGTTGTTTTTAAGAAATCTAAACAGGCTCTTCATTCAAAAATTCTTTTTAAAATATAGTAAATAAGACGAAAGACTTATTTTTTATTTTTCTAACAAGCTTTGTAAAGAAATCCTCAATTTTCACTCAGAAAACCTCAGTTTGGGAAAAGAACTCTCTTTAATCATCAAATAGAAATGTAAGCATTTGTGGTTTATTTACCTTTTTAGTCCTTAGTAGTTGACCATGGTCACTGGTCCTGTGCAGCTTCCAATTTGCTGTTTGGTTATTGATTCGTCTTTATGTGTTATGCTAAGATGAAACTAGAGTTCCTTAATGTTGAATGCAGTACCCACTCACATTTAAAAAAAAAAAAAAAAAAAAAAAAAAAGATGAGTTATCATTTGTAGCTTCTAAAATCCCAAATAATTTACTGTAGACTGCCAGGAGCTCTACAGAATGTGTGTCTTCAAATACTGGAGTATTTTTCTTTTTTGTTCTACATTGCAATTAAATGCATAGTGAAGGTTGACTTGTTGATCTGTAACAAAACCAAGCAAAAATGTTCCCTCCCCTGGGCTGTGTTCGTTATCACAGTGATCCAACAGTACGTGCCCTAGGATTTGAGGTTCTGAGCACTGCAAAACAGAGAAACTTTTTTTCAAATTAACTGTGGTTTACTACTAGACCAGATAATACACTTGACCCCTTCCTTCACTTTGTATCAGTACTTTGAATTAAGGTAGATATTAGAAACTGGGCATGAAGATTTGTTCATATGTTTTTACATCATTTTTATAGAGTAAAAATGCTTGCTCTAGAGTAAAAAAATTCTCATGTTTTCAGAAAATGTAATTGCCATCTGTTTAAAAGCAAAAAAAAAAATTAATTCTTACCCTGGGATGTTATAATTTGTGTCTGTCATTTAACAAATTCAGAGCAGTTTAAAAAAGTAGACAGAGGATCAAATCCTCTCTTTCATAGCTCCATGTTTGCATTGTCATTGAAATACTTAATGCAATTCTGGTTTTGTGAGTCAATTTTTTTTGCTTAGTTACTGGCCAGCGCTCCACATTTTACTGCAGTCGGATCTGTATTCTGACTAGCTGACTGCTATATTTATGGTACCGTAGGATATGGAAGTTTCATATAATTTAATTCCAGCTCCAGAATATGTCTTGGTATCTAAATCTTTTTAGTTTTATACACATATTGTTTACATCAAGGTTTGTACATTTTTCTGTGTTAAAATACCCTTAGAACAAAGATTAACAACTTTCCAGTATGGGAGAGCCCACTCCAGCCACACATGCTGCACTTTCTGCTTATGATCTTCAGCAGCTACAGAGAAACAGAGGTTTTGTAGTAGCCCAGGAAAGCCGAGACTTGAGTTATTTTGGACCCTGCTTCCGATGGTTCCGAAGGGCGTCCCATGGGAATGCCATCTCAAAGTCATCTTTTTCTGACTGTAGAAACTCCACACTTGCTAACTGTTCCTTCCGTAGGAAGAATGCAGGGAAGGTGCCATTTTTCAGACACAAAAGATTTGAAATTATGTGAGAGTTGTGAATGGGGGGAAGCCCCAAACCATACAGTGATGTGTGGACAGGCAAAAGTTGGGACACTGGGACGCTGACAACAGTGTGATCTCTGGCAAGAACCTCTGCTTACCTGAACTGCAACATGCCAGCATACTTCAGAATATGTACTCGTTTACCAGCAGTGTTGTGTTTAAAGGGCATCACCTGAGTAATGTACGTGTAGAAGCTCTGCACTGCCATGCAAAATTACTGCGGTGACGTGCAAGAAGCAGATTGTTCTTTGAGTACAGTTTGCTAAGGAGTAATTTCGCACTCGTTTATGTTTCATTTTACCTTTAAGCTTGTACATCAAGTTAAAACTTTAAGATAATAGATTAAAGAATCTCTGAGTTCTAAGAGTTTTTTTCTGTGCAGGGCAGCCTCCTTTACTGTCACCTTTATGCTGGGGATTAAAATCAGGGAGGTTTAGGTCTGTGCAGTTCAGAAAGGAAAAGATAGGAATAATGTTAAGGAGACTCTCATGTTTCTAGATGAGGAATTTGTTTTACCTTTTAAACATCACCATTGCATTCGTATTTAAGAAAACTTGTGTTTCTTTTGTTTGCTCAATGTGAAAAATGTCATTTTTGCATGATCCACGTGTGAATTTGCTTACAAGGCAGATAGTCAATTATGTAGCAAAAGCAACTCTTAGGCAGTGTATGGAAAGAACTGCATAAGTAGGATGTTTTCATTTCCGGCCTCCAATGAAACCTGGGCTTAAAGCTCTGAGAATTTAGGTTTTTAAATTAGTGTTATTCTCTCTGGGTTTGTTTCAGTAAGGAAGGGTATGTCATTTGTATATTATATATTAATTGGTAGTCTCAAGACATCCGATTTTGGAGGTTTTGGGTAGGTAAAAAGAGCTACTGTTGTTGGATATTTCCTCATGCATATAGGAGACAGGAATGTGAAAATAATGTTGGAATTGAAAATTACTTGTTTTAATCTTTTTTGCTGCCAAATTGAGAAGGTAACATTTGTTGGTGTCACAGATATGCCGTGTGGTAGTTAGGAGAAGTTAGTTACTGCAAACTTGATTCTGAAAAGGGCCGGCTAAGCTAATAATTATATTGGGAATTTTTATTTTTAAGTTCACAAGATTTTATTAAAAATGCATTTTAATAATGCTCAATTCATCAAGGATTGTAATATTTTTAAAGGGACCGCTGTTGAGATTTCTGTGCTTAAAATCTCTTTTCTCTTTGTTTCCAGAACTTGTATGTCATTCAGACACTTCTGAGCAAATTAATTATTTTTGCATTTGTTTAAAAATACTAATATTGTTAGCAAACTACTTTGTTGTCATGGTGAGTTTAGTATAGCATACACATATCTGATATGTGCTTGTGTTAAAGGCATGAGACCATTTATTTAAGGGGGTATGTTTTGCTTGGTACCAAAGACTTACTTTGTTTATGAATAATAGGGGAGGATCTTAAAAAAATTATGAAGATTGATTTTCAAAATTCTCTATATAGCCAGGGTTTATAAGTGCCTGATTTTGTAACCATTTGGTTGAACAAAAATAGTCGATAATGGTAGTAAGTATTTCATTTTAGTCTGGTCTGAAGACACTGTGTCACTTGCATCAAAATTTTTATATCTGTGGAAGGGGATTAAGTAACCATCAATCTTTGGTATAGAAAATACAACTTGAAGGTTTTTCTTTGGTTTTGCAGTGTTCCTGTTCCAGTAGTCAGTCTAGAGAAAATTCCTAACCTAGTGAAGGCAGATGGTGCCAATGTTAAAATGAATTCTGCAACCACTACCACCATCAGCTCCTCCTCAGCCTCTTCCTCCACCATACCTGCTCCAACTTTGGTTAAATCTGGTTTGACATCCAAGTCAGTGCCACCATCACCAGAAAAGATTCTGAATGGCAAAGGAATTATAGCTCCATCAATAGACAAGAAACACCAAAATGGCACTAAAAGCAGTAACAAGCCTTACAAAAGACTTTCAGGTGAGTGATGTTGTAGTTCACCTTTTGAGCTAGGCCATCTTCATTAATATTTCTATAGCTCAGAAATAATGTACTAATGAAATGCTGTAGCCTGGTTTTGGTTTGATTATTTTTTTTCTTTGCTGTAAGATGTCAGTTTGCATATATGAAAAAGAAAGCTTTCACACTCTTAGCATGTGTAAAGTATTTTCAAAGTACACATTCTGTTTAGCTTGAAATTAGAGTGTTTAATGCATTTCTCAGCTGGTCAACAGGCCAAATATAAAGGAAGTAAATTCATTAAAACAGAAAGGCAGAAGGCTTTATGGCATAAGCCATTATGTAAGTCGAGTCTGTTTACAACAAAAGAAAATATGCCTTGGTTGGGTGACTATACTATAGTCATGATCAAGTTGAACAGTTAAGGTTTAAGCTAATTGCGTTATCCACCAAGTCATGATTTTTTTAAAGAATTTTCTTTCTTGGTTTTAAATATTAGAAAACTCTAAGAAGATCTGGGAAATGCTGGGCAAGTCTTAAAAGCTGTAATTCCCCTCCATTCCTCTCTCCCTGTGATTCACACGAGTGAAGATGTTTGTGGCGTGGGGATCTCGATCTTTCTCAGGAGGACAGGAAAGTAGGGTTAAGGAAGCGGCATCACACATGGCAATGCCCTGGGTGGCCTTAGGCAGGGCAGTATGGAGGCTGTAGGTCCCTGTGCAAATCCACCACCAAAGCACAGAACGCCTCACTGTGGAAGGGCAGTTAGCAAGGTTGCCATTCATTGAGAGGAAGAATTATTTTCCATGAAGTTCCCCGGAGGTGGCCCATGCCAGCTGTTGGGCAGCGAGTAGAGAATTTGCCCCTTAAAGCTTGAAAACATATTTTTGTTCTGAATGAAAGGAAACAAAGTGGTTTTGGTTTTTTTTATTTTAACAAAAGTAACTGACTCAAGGTTACGGCTTCAGAAGCTGTGCAGGGTCTATTCAGC
Source organism: Grus americana (assembly GCF_028858705.1). Classification (NCBI taxonomy): domain Eukaryota; kingdom Metazoa; phylum Chordata; class Aves; order Gruiformes; family Gruidae; genus Grus; species Grus americana. The sequence goes on along the minus strand of NC_072852.1, from coordinate 15,355,123 downwards.
TGGCAGTACTTTGTGATTTGGGCAGGAACTTCTTGTGTGTACTGAAAGGCTAATTTTGCTAATGGCAGCATGAGCCACATTAGATCGTCAGTTTGGCAGAAGGTTAGTTCACATGATGTCTAAATGTGCACTAGTTATGAACCAAGTGTAAGTTGTACAAGATAAATAATTTCAGTTACAGTTAATGAGTGTGCCCTATTTTTTGACTGAATATAAGGTTTATTCTTTTCATTTTCTCAATCTTGCGGTTGGCCTATGGTACTGCTACCTTGGCTTGATTCCAGACCAGTGCGAGGTGTTTGCTAGGGCTGTGTGGGGTATGGAACAATGCCACTGCCTTAAAGGATTCAGTACATTGATTGCTTTCTTAACTAGTTAAAGGTAGCATCTAAGAAAACAGAACGGTTGTTCATGATAGCATTCCACAAAATGAAAAAATATTAAGAGACAGTAGCTGGTTAGGCTTTTAAACCTTACATTTCACTTGCTAAGATCCAATTTGTTATTCTAATAAAAACTCTATATATTTTGCAGTTAATTTAAAATATTGGTTTCTTTTAAACCATTATTTCCTTTAGTGGTTTAGATGCTCGATTTAGGTAGTCAATTCTGAATTCCTACTTGGGCAATTGAAATGGATACTTTTTGGAGATACTTGTTTTGCTAATGTCACCACGTACCACCGCAGGGCTGTAGGTGATACTTGTACCTTTTTTTTTTTTGTAAAAGTGCTTGCTGAAGTGCATTCATAAAGGAGAATCATTTCTTTAGTGCCTTCCTTCAACTTGCTTGCTTTTTCTGTGGAGATGACTCCATCACTGTTCTGTGTCTAAGCTGTCACTTGCTGTGTCTTCTAGGCTAGGGAACATGTCACTGGTGGAAAGTTCCAAATAGGCTGGGACTCTGCACAGGACTGTTTGAGCGCTCCAATAGGCATTAGTTTATTTTTATATGGTTAACAAATCCACAGAATTGATAATGTTTTTTAAAGCTCCTCTGTCATTATCAGATTTAGAATCTGTTAAGTTTTGCTTGTGATACCTCACATATTGATGCAGCAACACAGTAATTTAGTGATGATGCAAATAGAAGTCCTGAGAGCACTGTAGATTAATTGCCCGTAGATTCTGTGTCACTTGTGATGGATTCCTCTCCGTTATTACACAGAACTGTGCAAAGGCTGAGAAAAAGATCTTGGAAGGTCAATGAGATGATTATTTTAGATATCCCATAAATGCCATTCATTTAACATTAAAAGAATGAGAGGGTGGCTAGGGGATTTAGGTTTCCCTCAGTCTGCTGCTGTGGAACTGTACAGCTGTTAATTTTTGAAGCTCCGTAATAGGGCTGGCCAGTTTACATCTGTTTTCTTTCCTTTTTAGCAACCTCCACTCTCTCTCATACCATTTCCCTGACTGTGGCTGAAGTTTTTGTTGTTTTTTTTCTTTGCTGAGAGCTGGTCGTTGTTTGGGTGATGAATGAACCTGCCCTCTTTTCAGGAGTGCTGTTGTTGGTGAGAGAGAGGAAACAGCTCGTGGAACCACAAAAGACAGTCTGTAGCTGCCCAGCATGAGTGGATCAGTGTTCCCTAGTAGCAAACTGCAAAACAAAAAAATATTTTTTTTTCTAAATCTTCCTTAAGTCTTTTTCTCTTTGGAGTGAAGTTAAAGAATGCAGATGGCCAGTTTACACCAAGAATATCTGTTGGGCTGCAAACAGGAGTTTGAGACAATTCAGGTCTGACCCTTCCTCTTCTTTCACAGAATTATAGAATGGTTTGGGTTGGAAGAGACCTCAAAGATCATCTAGTTCCAACCTCCCCTGCCATGGGCAGGGACACCCTCCACTAGACCACAGTGCCCAAAGCCTCATCCAACCTGGTCTTAAACACTTCCAGGGATGGGGCCATCCACAGCCTCTCTGGGCAACCTGTTCCAGTGCCTCACCACTCTAACAGTCAAGAATTTCTTTCTAACATCTAATCTAAATCGACCCTCCTTCAGCTTAAACCCATTACCCCTTGTCCTGTCACTACACTCCCTGATAAACAGTCCCTCGCCATCTTTCCTGTAGGCCCCTTCAGGTACTGGAAGGCTGCAATTAGATCTCCCCAGAGCCTTCTCTTCTCCAGGCTGAACAACCCCAGCTCTCTCAGCCTGTCTTCATAGGAGAGGTGCTCCAGCCCTCTGATCAGCTTCGTGGCCTCCTCTGGACTCGCTCCAACAGCTCCATGTCTGTCTTGTACTGGGGCCCCCAGAGCTGGATGCAGTACTCCAGGTTACTCCAGGTGGGGTCTCACAAGAGCAGAGTAGAGGAGCAGAATCACTTCCCTTGACCTGCTGGTTTGGTGAGGTTATAATGAATGCTCTTTACTCCGTACACCGAACATGAAGAAGTGGAATCCATTCTGGAGAAACAGCTTTCTCAAGCTGTGCCTGTGCACAGGAGTCTGTCTAGGGGTTCTCATGCTACACATTTCCTAATACAGAGGTAGTCAGAGGCTGCATTTTGTTATTGATAAGATGATGATAATCTTCATTTACTGTGTTGCCCAAATCAGGCACATCTGTAGCTGGCAATTAGATGTTCATGACTCCTCTGGAACAACCACGCACGCTTCAGCCAGGAGAAGTGGTTTCCTGTTTTTCTAGTATTTTCTGTTTCTCAGGGAAAGCATGTTGTCTTGTTGTTCTGTAGATGGCGGAGGCTTCCACTTTTTCTGACTATAATTCATTCTGTTGATTTCACCTCTATGTGGTTTCCTAAAAACTGGCTTTACTGTAATCAGTCCTGCAAGTCTTGCTTGATTGGAACACTCTTACTGACAAGTAGCAATCAGGATGCTTCCAAAGCGAGCACTTCTGATTTTTGAAGTATGTTTCCCTGTCGGTCCAAAATAGTCCTTGCTTGGTGACTTTCAGAACACATTCCACAGCCTTATGATTAGCCTCAGGATTTTTCATTTGAAGGCATGTTTATAAGTCCATATAGTCTATTTAGTTTGTTTTTTAATTTATGTTGAAGGTTTTTAGGCAGGTGATTCAGGAAACTGATAGGAACACCATACACTCAAAAACCAGGAGTAATTAACTCCTTTAGTTCATGAACATGCATTTTCATCCATTAAGTAGAAAGAAATGTTTATTATATTCAGTCATACGCAGCTACTTTTCTGTTTCTATTGTGCTCTAAAGGCCACAGAAACTACAACTACTCATGACAGATTTCAGTCCCTTTGCAGATTTCCCAAAAATAATAGTGCCAACTCTTTTTTCCAAGCTTACGTTTTGGTATGTCTCTGCTAATAGGTTGATAACATTACCATGTTTACTTTAGCATTTTTAAGTCCATCTAGCAGAATACATAAAACTGCTAGTAATTGTGATATCTGGATGACAGTTGTTGTCTAAAGTAGGCAACTTGTCCTCATATTTCTTTTTCCAGCTGTTCTACTTGCTGTGAGGCTGTCATAACATTGTAACATAGCTGTGAATTGCTGTCTTCATCTTAGCTCTGATTTGTTTGTTTATAAAGAATTTTTAGATCCTCAGATTAAATGTTATATTTGAGTACAGGATGTTTATTATATCTGAATATAACACCACTGTATAGTTAAAATAGGCTTTGGCAAATAGTTTATATTCCACTATCAAACAAAAGCAAACCAGTCTGCCAATTAAAACATAAGATGTCAAAGGGTGTAAAGATAATGGTAGATTTTTTTTGGTGGCATAAACTAAGAAATCTATGTCCATAGTTTTGTTACAGCTCCGTAGTACAAACCCTAAAATTATATTAACATAACCTAAAGGAGATGTATATAAATACTAAAATATTAATGAAAATAAATATGCAAATACAGCATATTAAATATTAATACACTTCTAACATTAATCCTGAGTAAAACTTGTGTAAATGCCTTTTTTTCATAATCTCTGCAAAATTTAAACTCCATGCCTCCCTTCACTTAGGGAAATAAGAACTAACGTACGTGTTATTTTTACACAGATTTAGGGGACAGATTTAGAAAAATTGTGTTTTAAAAAGCCACTAGTAATTTTGCATTTACTTTTGAGACACCACAGGTTGTTTTTCAGAATTTCTGAGTATGTCAAAGAAATGTTGTTCAAAGCACTTGTGATATTTAGTCTGTGTGTGTCTTAGCCAAACTCAGAAGCTAGATCTGCAAACGCTGTATTTCATGGCCTCAGAGGCAGCCAGTGTTAGAGAGGGAATTGAACTCATGGGTATTTGGCTTGGTCCTGTGTTCGGGCCTCTCTGTTGAGCACAGCTCTGTAAGCAAACGTATTTCTATAAAGTCTGTGATTGAAATCCTGCTCTAAATAGTTTGAAAAATGTAAGGGCAAGAAAAGTGCACAACTGTGAGTGATACACATCACGCTATTATGACGTGCTGGGGTTGGGAACAGTGGTTCAGGTTGAGCCTGGTTGAATTAAGTACCATCAAGCAAAAATTACAACTACTCTGGCTAAAATGTCTGTAATAATCTTTTTCTCTCCTTTTTCTCCCCACCATCCCCTATCAAACAGAAAGAGAATTTGACCCAAATAAACACTGTGGAGTACTGGATCCTGAAACAAAGAAACCTTGCACAAGATCGCTCACCTGCAAGGTATTTTTCTTAGAAGATAAAATATCAGATGCTTTGTTATAGTTTAAATCCTACCACAGTAGTTTGAGAGGTCATACCTGCTCCTGTCTTACAGACAATGGGTATGGTATTCAGACGCTGTCTTCAGGTAATTCTTTTGAGTAATTCTGTTTCTTTGAATCAGAGCATCTGCATTATTCCACTGATATTTCTAAAAAGATTTTTTTTTTTCTTCTTATTTTGTTATGCAAAAAGCATCAATGTTTCATGTAGACGCACAAGTGTTACTTTAAATGCTCCTTTTTTGGTTCATGTGTGCGACAATGTTGTCAATTTTTAGTAAAAAATTAACATGATTTGTGTATGATAAATTACTTGGAGGCTGCCCTTAGGAATAAGTTTAATGTCAAAAAGTAGCAGCAATGTAAGACATTTATAATGAACATTTGTATATGTATGTGCTGCTTGTCAGTAGAGATGATCAGTTAAATTTGCTTTAAACTGTATTCACATTTTTCAATCCAATGAAATAAATTTTTCATTGTAAGTTAAGAGCTACAAAGATGTTACTTCATAATATTTTAAAATTATTTGAATTATATTTTCTGTTTTGGAAAAGGTAAGTCAATAGACTCTGTTATATGACAATTGTTGCAAAAAGTAATTTTAGCCTTGATGTTGACATTTCTTAAGAACGACTTCATAAATTATCAAAGATAATGTGGAATAACGGCTTTATTTCCATAACTGTGGATAAAGTTGTTTGAAGTAGATTTTATCTTTTAGAGTTGTGGTGTATCAGAAGTATAGAGGACTCATAAACAATGTCATGCACACACAAATGCTTTTTAACCACCCTATTTTTAGACTCATTCACTTAATCATCGACGAGCAGTTCCAGGCCGTAAAAAACAGTTTGACATCCTTCTAGCTGAACACAAAGCTCGATCCAGGGAAAAAGAAGTTGCAAAAGACAAAGAGCATCCACCATCTGCAAGGGAAAGCTATCAGAGCCAGCCCATACCAGCACAAGACTCTCTGTCAGGATCTTCAGTGAACTCTGGGCAAGAATCTAAAGTAACATCTCCTGCAAAATCTAGACCACCAAATTCTGTACTTCCAAGGTAAGCGGTTCTCCAGTGTGGAATGTTAGAAATGTCGTAGTCTTTCATACAGCTTATTTTATGAGCATTTGGTATTTCCTTAGTCTATTGCATGATAAAACATGTTAATATAAGAGTTTCTCTTAGTAGTAGTAGATAGACTACGTTTATGTTAACCTAAATCTGTCTGTGGTAGCCTGTGATCTGACTGGGAATGGGGTGAGGAGTTGTATCTACCCTCTGATCGGAATGTCAGAATAATGCCATTTTTTTGCTAAAATGGCCAGTAGTAATTAGGACAGTTTACATTTGAGTCATTCTGACACTTTTGGGAATAAAAACCTATTTGCATGAATCAGGGTAAGTACTGGTGGTGACATTCTGCACATTTCTGCAGCATTTTTCTCTGCAGATACTTCACCAATTACATTAATGGAGTGCCTTGTAAAAAAGGGTGTAATTTAGTGTAAATGGCAATGTAAGTGGGTAGTTCTTAAAACTATTGATTTGAAACTGTCCATGGCATGTCTTTCCTCATTTTGAAGATTTTTCTTGTAAAAGACAAAAACAGTCTTCAGAAAAACAATGCAAACTTCTAAAGACATCTCTTTAGAAAAACCAGTATGATATATTGGATCTACTGAATTCTACTTATCCTCTGGTAAACTTCCCGTATGTTTTGTTTCGTTGGCAGGATGGGGGTTTTTTGTTACTAGGTTTTTTGTTACTAGTTTTGGCTGGAGTAGATAGAGCTAAACTAGTTGGGTTTGTTCATATTTGTTTCATATTTCAGATCAAGATTGGGCTTTTGTACTATGATAGTCCCTATTTCAAAGAGATATTTGTTGTATTTGCTATCTCAAGTCTTACAGAGATAGCCGTTCCCAATGTTCTCTGCGTGTTCATCAAGCCATAATGAAATTTTATTCATACAGTGGCAGAGGTGGGTCTTCCAGAGTTGGAGTGAAAGGACAATGAAAGCATACCTGTAAATAAAGTGGTGAGAAGTCTGCATAATTCTTGTAGAAGGAGTGACCTTACACAGTCCTTACATAGAGAGGAGCACAGAGGGACAGGCAGACATTGGTTTTAGTAGGTGTTACAGTCAAAGAAACAAAACTGGAATGCAATTCAGAGAGAGTCAGCTGAAGAAATTGCAAAGGTTCATGCGGAGGCAGATTTTAGCAGTCATACGTTGTGTTGTTACAATTTACACTTCTGTTTCTGCTGCAGTGCCTCTGTTCTGTCATCCTGTCTGTTTTTGCAACCAGCCGTGACGGTGGAAAGCCTCACTACTTCTCTGCTGGGAGTCAGCAAGCCTGCCGCTCTGCTGCTGGGAGAGGTTATGTGAGTGCTCCCTGCTCTGCTGAGGCAAAGCTTGCTGGTTTCTCTGCAGGTGACTTGGCTTAACCTGCTGACTTTTCCTGCAGGCTGAGCACTCATGCAATCTATCCCTTGCAACAGCAACTGCAGCAGTTATTTCTAGCTGACAGGCATTGTTGAGCAATCCCTGCTCAGTTCAGAAGAGGGCACCTGTCCCCAGTCTTAGTGACTGCTGTGTCCTGATAGCATCGATTCATGATATTGAAGATGATCTTCTTCAGATTTGGCTCAATGCGGACATCTCCTCCAGCCTCAGAGGTCCACATACATACTTGGCTGTACAGACTGTAATTGAGAATCCTTTTCACCCCGGCTTCTAATGCGATTTGTTTCCAAGCTACTTTTGAAAGGCAAGGCACCATGGTACCCTGTGGTGCAAAGCCATTCCCACTTTGTTTTACTGGATTTTAGACAAAGGTAAAGAAAACCTACATGCTGTAAGAGGTCCTCCCAGTGACTTCACTTGTTAATCTAGCTGTAGAGGGTGTCAGCTAAACACTCTTATATTTAGTACACTAATTTCAGTAGTATTTTGTTGTGAAATAAAATTTCATAACTGGACCCTTGGGATCAATCAAGTAGCAGAGTAATGGTGCTGTGTAAGAAGATTATACATGTCTGATTTTTGTTTGCATTTTTTATATATTTTGCCTCTCGAGATTTTAAACTCAACCTCATGGCAAATTTAAAATCTCAGGCAATACAAAGGTGCTTCTGCTGACATTAACTTGTTGATAACCCGTGATATATTTCTGACAAGATCAAATGTTAGCTATTCTGTATCTTACTGTCCTTCTTTATATGATCATTTCTGGTATAATTTACTTTGACACTTGATTCTGGCAGGTAAGTTTGCAGAGCCTTTGAACACTGATGATTTAAATGTATATTCTCCTTCTAGACCGTCATCTGCAAATAGCATAAACAGCAACAGTTCTTCAAACCATAGTGGGTATGTACCAGAACTGCCACTGCCTTCCATGGGAGGAGATTTAACGAGCAGATTGTCCAGTGATGAAGGTGAAGCGGATGGAGCTGAAGAATCTGAGAAATTAGACTGTCATTTTTCTGGACACCATCCCAGACCTCTTGGGGTATGTGTCTGTCTCTGGCGTGCCTTGCCATTATTGTTATGTAATTAGAGGGGGGAGAAACACAGAAGTGATTTAGTAAAAAAATGTAAGGAAGGAGGACCTTACATTCTGAAAACTGTATTCCAAAGAGAACAAATACATTTGACGGAAAATGATGTGGATGGGATAAGGTAGGAGGAGAAGACTGGTCAGTGCATGTGACAAACATTGCTAGGTTGCAGGACAGGATGAGCAGCAGAAAATCAGAAGTTCTAGTTTTAGATTTCCCTCTCAGTAGACTGCAATTCATGCATAATTCTGCTAAACTGAGAAAAGTTGCATTGTTTTCAACGTGACGTGAACAGATAATCTTTTTGTTATCATAGTTCTTACGAAACTACCTTGCAACTGATTATAGTTCTGAAAATCATAAGGCAGCAAAGGGCTATTACAGTGCTTCATTGATTTTTGCAGTCTGGTTTGAAGCAGTAATTAAATATCATTTATATGAGTGTATGTGGACTTAGAAGCTATTGCTTCATTCATCTGAAAATGGAAAGTCTAGAGCATGGTATAGCCTATCTGCTCTGGTGGTGGCTTAAGTACGTGTTTCTCTGGCAGCTGTTTTTGTCTTTCTCCCGCGTTAGTGAGAAATTCCATTGTAAGAGCTGCCTTGTGGCATTATCTCTGCAGTGTGAATTTGTTTATACTGTACAAACCAAGAAGGAATGGAAGAACTCTTGAACTTCTAAGCAGTTGGTTCACATCAAAATTGAGCCAAGGAATAAAATTAATGAAGACTTGACTTTTGTGTTTTCCATGTGATATGCAGAATAAAATGAACACTGTGATAACTGTAGCATTGTCTGTATTCCCTAGAGCAAAGGAGAACTTGGTACTGTTAGACCAGGAAAAAGTATGAGCTGAACATAAAATGACTGTCAGAGGAAATTCTGTATTTGGTTCTTACACAGAAAATAAGAATTATAGTCCATATAATACTATGATATGCAGTAACATGCTGCTTCCTTGGTACTCTTGTATTCTACATCATTTTTGCTGGCGGCTGCTTTATGAATTAAAAAGTAAAAGCTCACTGCATGTGTGTCTACACAATTGAAAAAATAATCTAAGTGCAGCCAGTTCTTGTATAGGCATCATCAGTGAGGCATGGCTGTCAGTAGCCATTTGGTTTTAGGATCCTAGTTCTGTTTCAAGGCAAACCCAGCTCACTCATCTGTTCTTTGAAATCTTAGCATCTCAACTGAAGCAGTTCCTGATAGTGCAACTGTTCTTAGTCCGTATCAGTGGGAAGTCAGGAAAGATGGTGTAAATGGCCTTCAGCATGGTTCACACTAACTTGCTAAATTTCATATTGAAGTGGACTATTTTTCTTACATAGTCCCCCTCCCAGCTATGTGGTAGTAACAGACGGGGACAAGGCAGGAGCTTCTTAAACTACCTTTTAGTGGAAATTGATCTGTATCACTGGGAGGTGAGGCTAGTTTATCAGCCTAGGTGGTGGTTTTAATTAACCTGTTTAACCTTGTCATGAAACAAATTTAAGATAAAGTTACAGTCACCACTTGCCATCCATTAAGCTGAAAAGTACTTTAAATGGATGCTTTGCTACTGCATCAGTAGCTTCTGCTCTCAGCCAGAATTTGTGTGACTTGGTCCCTGCATGGTCGAGAGTTGTCTTGTTTTCTGAAGATGATTTATAACAGGTTTCTCTCCCACAAATAGGTATTGCAGCAGTTCTCTGAGTAATAGGAGATCAGTAAGAATGAACTGAAGAAAGGGTAGATTCCTGGTCATACCATTTCAGTGTAGTAGGACTTTGCAGGAAGTTCTCCAGAGGAAGTGGTGCACATACTCCTGAGCTCTGCAGAATTCTCAAAACATTTACTATACCTCTAGATGATTTTCATACACTGTGAAGAGCGTATCCGATATCTGTTGTAGCGCAGGTGCCATGGACAATAATGTATTTTTTTACTGAAATGTCACTGATTTGTTTCTTTATTAAATAGATACTAAAGATGCTCCCATTGCACCTTTTTCCTCTTCAGTTATATTTTTAATCTTGTTACACAGTTACAAGATTTAATGTGCACAGAACATTGTAACTGTCTTTCCAAAGTAGTAAGAGTATTAGTAGCCAGAATTGTTTCCTTAACAGTACCTCAGCATATATATTCTTTCTGCGTCTGACATAGGTACCTGATAGTAAATGGAGTTGTTAGTGAAGTATGAAGTATATTTTACACTAAGCTGAAAAATTATGCGCCTATTTCATATATCATGCAAAAAGGATTTATGCTGCAGATAGTGGAAAAACACCTTTTTAAAGGTGTTTTATATACATGATACAAAATAGAAACGTGGTCCTTGATCTATAAATAATAATTATTTTATAATTTTTATAACTTTTTATAAACAACATTAAAATATCTTTTCTTTCAGTTTTGTTCATACGGCAGTCGCTTAATGGGAAGAGGGTACTATGTCTTTGACAGAAGATGGGACCATTTTCGATTCGCACTAAACTCCATGGTAGAAAAACACTTGAACTCACAGATGTGGAAGTAAGTGGAATTTTTACACTTGGTGGATAGTTTAACATTTTTAATTCTGTAAAACTTCTAAATTAAACACTCCATGGGAAGTGTTTGTAAAACTTCCTCTGTATTAAGTCATAGCAGTAATAGGAGTACAAATTTTCTCTTCTCTGTCAAGGAACATGCAGCACAATGGAACAATCTATTCTGATGTAAATTTCTGCCACATTTAGGTCTTTTTTTTTTAGTCCCTCTGAATCTGGGGAGGAATAATTCAGTAGTCCTGTTAACATTACTTAAAAGCATTAAAGCTCAGTGGTTTCTGGGTTTGGAGCTATGTTTTGATATCATACCATTTTATAACAAACAGGTTAGATTTTTGCCTAGATTTTTATACCTGTATCACGCACCCATATCCCCCATTCAGACTTTGCTCTGTAAGACCCGTGTTGTAAGAAAAGGAACTCAGTACATGTTTGCCTGTGCATGATATGGAACATGATAGTTTTTTTAGTCTATAGTGCCTTTACTGGCTTTGGAGCCTTAAAATTCTGATTATTACTCACTGTTGAAGCACCTCTATATCACATATGCAGGTTTCAAGCACTATAGGCTTTGGCTACACAGATACATTAAAACAGATTGCACTTCAGAAAAAATATGCTAATTTCTTTTTATGTACTTTTCTAAGTACTTGAAAAGCTCATGGCATCTGCAGATAAGATTGATATTTTGGGGGTATTCTGCTACAGAATATGCATTCTTCTTCCAATGTAATGACACTAAAGTGCAGTATTTCATGTCACTGTTTATTATCAGGACTGTGTTATATTCATTGGATGCCAGCCATTAGATAAACAAGGTTTGATTTTCATTTAAATATATTTTTGAAACACTAAAGCTTGGCTTGTCTGACTAACATGGTAACTTGATGATAACAGTGCTACTGTGCTGGGAGACACAGTTTGGAAATGGTTGGGTTTGCTGTAAAAGGGCCGGTTTCATGTCTGTTTAGGGACAGATCACACTTGATTTGCAAGGGGTTCCTCTCTCCTACTTTGTAAATTTGGCTGTTAACTATTGTCTGTCACCTTCCACAAATAAAACTAATTTGGTTTCCTTAAATAGGAAGATTAAAACTTGTTATCTATTGGCTTTGTTTGTCAGGAGAAAAGATACTCGAGCATCTGAGAAAATGTGTCACTAGTACCACTACTATCACGAAAACCAAAAATAACCTCTGTGGTAGTTGTATGACACAAGAAATAAACAGGCCTCATCCTGCTCCCACTAAATCCAATTGTAAATGTTTTCCCAAATTCTGTTTATGTAATCTCTAATATTTTAATGAATTCCACCCGTACTCACTTGTCTGTATAACACAGGAAGCTCACAGTGCTTAACCCCTATAGTATCCTGCTGTTGTCCTCAACCCTCCTCTGGACCAATCTCTTCCTGCCTTCCCAAGCAGGGGTTTGTGCAAAGCTGTTCCTTTATAACCCGTGCTGGTGCAGCTCTGTAGCTGTGCCTAAGGGTACAGGGATAGCAAGGCTGTGTTCTAGGAATCAGAATAACATTTGCAAAGTACTTTTTATCCCTAGTTCTCAAAGTACTTTACAAAGGTGGGTAAGAATTATCAGCCCTTCTTTAAAAATAAACTGAGGAACGGATCTGATGAGCAGCTTTGTTTGCATAGCAAGTCTCAGGCAGTAGGGCTTCCTCATTTCTGGCTGCATGGACTGTATGAAATCCTTACGTAATTGTGCCATAAACAGTGTTCTGTCTCACAGTTCCCCTAGGAAGGATACCAGGAGAGAACACTTGTAGTTAGGATTTGATTGGTAGAAAAACAGCACACCCAGTGCCGCTCTTTTATTATACTTTGAGGGCAAGAGTAAGCCTTTAAAAACTGAAAAGGTGTCAGTAGTGAGGATAACAAGGGCAGAGTTATGGTGATGTATGGGTTCTTAACAAAGAGAAATAGGATTAAACTGTGAATTCAATTTCGTCTAAATAATGAGAAAAGCTCACATGATAATTTTCCAAGAGACATTATGGAAGTCTGGTTCTTTATTAACACTGGACTAGATAAACTAATAGAAGATGGTGGCTGAATAGAAAGGAATTTGAATACATTCTACTAATTTCACAGGTAATATTAAATTTTATTCTCAGAATAGTATTCAACTCATTATAAAACTTATCAAGCATTGTTTAATATTTTGTCAGTTTTTCAGTATTGGTGAAATTAATCACTAATTTACCTAGTTAATCCCATCTAACCAGCTCTCAAATGAGCTGTTGGGAATAGCACTGCACTGGGAAAGGAGTGAGCTTCCCTCCTTGCCCTCTTTAAGCTCAGTGACTAAGTGCTTCATAAACCCCCAGGCTGGCTCATTTACTGCCTTCATCAAATCTAACCTGTGAGTTTAGGCTGATACTGAAACCGTTCCACAACTTGAATTTTCAAGCAAAACATATATGATGAATGAAACCTAGTGACTAGAATGTTTATAGGTACCACCATCAGGCATTTTATTTGCATTTTTTTAATTGTTTGGTAAAATAGGAGAGGGAAAAGGAAATTAAATTTGTAATAAAGTGATTAAATTGTAGCACTGTGCACTTAATTGCTGCATGGGGCACTTGTGCTGAAGTGGAGCTCAGTTCTGGTTTGACTGTTACACATTCAGGGCCCATGCGCCATGACAGAATTTTATAGGGAACATTACGCTGCATAGTTCTTTACCTAATCATCTTCTTTTAGGTCTCTGCTGCTTTCACAGACAATGTACCTCATTTTAAATTAATGTTTAGGAAAAATGTACTTCATGATCCAGCTTTCCCGAATCCTTACAATATTAAAACACACATGATTTGGATTTTGTTGTTTGTATTAAATCCCAAAGAACTTCATAATGGAATTGCAAGTTTAAAAAGAGGGAAAACAAATCAGAAGTAAAAGCATTTTTAAGCTGTTGTAGAATGCAGAGCTGATTTTGAACTGCAAATATTAAAATATATGTGGTTGGTAGAATAGGAATCAAAATTAGAATTAACTAGGTTTGCCTTTTTTACTAAGTTGGTCCTTCCCAGAAATAATTTCTGATCTACATTGTTCAGATGGAATTTTTTATGTATCTAAAAGTTGCTTTTTGGTTTTTTTTTTTTCTCTATTCAGGAAAATTCCTCCTGCAGCAGATAGTCCCATGCCTTCTCCAGCAGCACACGTCTCCACTCCTTTTCCAGCATCAGTCTTGCAGCCTTTCAGCAACCCCAGTGCAGTGTATATTCCTTCAACACCTATCAGTTCAAGAATCACTTCTTCTTCTTACATCATGACATCAGCCATGTTATCAAATGCAGCCTTTGTGACAACGTCAGATACGAATTCCATTATGTCACACACTACAGCTTTTCCTCACATGGCTGCAAGCCTAAGTATCATGGACTCAACCTTTAAGGCACCATCAGCTGTGTCACCAGTGCCAGCAGTCATCCCTTCCCCATCCCACAAGCCATCCAAAACAAAAACCAGCAAATCCTCAAAAGTGAAAGACCTGTCATCTCGGAGTGATGAGTCTTCAAGTAACAAAAAGAAAAAGCCTCAATCGTCGTCATCGTCGTCGTCCTCATTATCTTTGCAGACATCTTCCTCGTCTTCATTTTCAGGGTCCCACAAAAAGAACTGTGTCCTGAACCCCAGTTCAACTTTGAACTCCTATCAGGCTACATCTTCCTATAACAGTATGTCTGTGCACAATACAAATAATGGAACAAGCCCACTCAGTGCCAAATCGGAGCCCTCAGGACGGACTTCATTGTCAAGTAGTTCAACAGACTCAGTGAAACACATGAGCATGGTAGTAAGCAGTATTGACTCCTCTAATCTGTCTGTACCTTCTCTCGTGCACCACTCGGGGGACCACTCCCTGGGAGCACATAACGCAGTGTCTTCTCTACCCCTTTCGTTCGACAAATCAGAAGGAAAAAAACGTAAAAACTCTAGTTCTAGTAGCAAAGCCTGTAAAATCACTAAAATGCCTGGTATGAATAGTGTTCATAGAAAGAGCACTGCCAACCTTATTTCTGCGGTGCCAGATCCTACAAGCAGTTCCATCTCTCGGCAGGTAAGGGACTCTTCCAGTTATTTTTTTACAGGTCATGTCTGACTTACTTGAAATATTTCATGCATTTGGGAAATAACATTCTATGTTTGCTTCAGATTGGTTTTCATCAAACAACTTACTTTCTAGGTTACTACAGACACATATTTGTATTTGTTTTGTACCAGTCAGAGAAAGATACTTTGAGAGTTAAATATATATATCTACTTTCTTAAAATATTTTTATGTGATTTTTTTAATTCAGTTAATAAAGTAGCCATTTGTATCTCTGAAAGTGAAATTGAATGTCCAGAATGGATAAATAATTTTTAGATATTCATTTTTTATCTTAATTCTCATCTCTCTGAAATAAATTATGTCATTAAAACAGGAAGATAAGAGTCAGCATTTCTGTTTGTTTCTATTCCCAAACTTGTTGCTGATTCATTTTTTTTAATGTTACGCAAGTCTCCTCATTTCTCTTATGTAAAACGCTTTCAGCTACCTTTCCCCTGGGGAGAGTCTGAGATGCCTGACCTCAGATGCTGTTTCCTCTTTGAAACTGGAAAAATTAAGAAATTATGACCTGTAGTGGACATTTGGGTATCTTTTTTAGTGAGCATGTATTCAGAATATTGAAGTCAGTGCAACAGATAAGTTACACACTCTTACTTCATGGCCGCTAGCAAGAGCTTTGACTTTTCTTTCAGTGATGCTATATAAGGACAAAATTATATGTGAATTAAAATTTGGAGGAAAAACTGCCAATACGATCTTTATAATGAGCTACCATGTCCCATGCTGTGCAGTGCACAGGAAACAAAGCTTGGCCCTGGTGTCTGGAAGACAAAACCATAGACAATAGAATACCTCCAGAAATCCAGAGAAGGTGGCTTAGGGGGATTTTTTTGTTTGTGAAACTCTGATTTCCTAAGGATACTGTGCATAAAATGGAATCTGGAAATGGAGAGGGTAAGATCTTGGGCAAAGCAATCCATAGGTAATAGCAGACGGAAATGGGAGTAGGAGGAAAGAATAAACCAATTCTAACACTGGGATAGCAGACAGAGTGAAGGTCTCAAAGAATGGCTTAGCAGGCGTATTTTCACTTTCCTGCTTCCAGCAGAGGTGCAACTGAGACAATTTGTTTGGCTTTTAAAAATGGATAGTGGCATTGTCTTTCTGTTTTAGGCCTGTTAAATGTGTCCTGTGATCAGAACTGCAATCAGTGATGTTTAAGTCACTGAAGTCAGTGGAGGATGCTGTAAATTCTTCATTCTGCCGCATGTCTGATTTTTTTTTTCCAGTGTACATGTGCCCAAAAAGTTTAAATTGCCCTGAGATATAAGATCTCAAATGGGAAGAAAAAAAAAGTACAAATTATTACTTTGGTACAAACATGGGTAGTAGGAAATGGATTGTATTCTCTTTTCACATAGACCATATCTGTAGCTAGTGCAGTTTGAGGGAGTCTTACAGCTATATGTAGGAGGTTCTGAGTTCAAACTCTGACTCCCCTGGTGATTAAATCTGTTCCTGTGGGACATTACTGTTCCAGTTTGTGATGTATTTCAGCATGTTGCACAGTAATGGAAGTAAAGGAACCATAAAGAATCAGAGGTTTTTTCCCAATACTTCTAAATATGTCCTTTGCACTAATTATTTTTTCCCTTAAGTAAAAGGTTAATTATATGTAATGAGAGTAATAACATACAGATTTTTAAACATACTATTTTATATACATGTACAGCTGCATACACATATACAGGTATACATGCATATATGTGTGTGTATATCTATAAAAGTTGGTGGCTCTTTCCTCTTATATTTCTGGTCTTTGGAGCTACACTAGTAATCAAAAATAGGAGGTAAAGTGGAGTTGATTGTACTTCAGATGTCCTGCTGGCAGCTAATTGTCTTCATGACAAGGATACTCAATTGTATGCGATGACAAAACAGATATTTCCTACTGTTTATTTATGCTATAAATAAATGAGATTTGTACACTTAAGCATATGGGTCAGATAATGTCACATACTCTACGTGTGAATATTAAACCTCTGGAGAATACAGTACTTGAAATCACTTTTAAGCTCTGCTGTTTTCAGTCTTCTAGAAATGCAATCACAGTACAAATAAAATTAAAAAATCAGTATTACTTAAAATCTTGCTCCTGTTCCCTGATGTAATCAGGCAAATTAAATTAAGAGAATAAGAACACAGAAAAAAACCTCAAGTGACCAGTGAATAGGTTTAGGTTTTGGATAGGTTGGGGTTTTTTTCTAATTTCATTCAAATCTGACCCAGATAGATAGTAACTGAAAGTGTTACCCATTGGGTTTTGAAGTATACTTTATTTTTAGAAGAAAAAGAGGGACTTGAGTCCTGGCCTCACCCCGATCATTTTGCAATGGTGTTCCCATCATTAAAGACCCAACGCAACTGGGAATCTTTCTTTCTTACTTTCCCCGAGTGCTGTAGCTGTCCAGTCCGTCTGAATTGCCCTTCTGTGCTTGAGCGCTGCCCTTCCAGCTCTGACTGAAGACAGGGTGGTAAGGCAGCTTGAAGCCGACCGCAGTGCTGCAAGCTGTGTTGCTCCGTGCTTTGTCTTATGTAGAGAGTCAAATCCGTTAATCGTAGGAGCAGTAAATGTGTGCATGGATGAAAGCCTAAAGAGGTATAATACTCCCTCTCATGATTCTGGGATCTCAGCAAGTCAATTTCCTAGTGGTATTTTCTCATTTAAAAGAGGGATGTGTATTTCATTATGGAAGGTGTTGATGAATATTATAATGGTGGGTGTAGAGAAGAAGGGTTTGCAGGTGTGTCATGACATTCTGAATGGCTAGGAAAAGATTTTACAAGGTTGTCTATCTTTAGTCAAGATTTGTATATTGAAGAAAAGCACATTAGTACCATGAGAACAGCTGTGGCGTGCAAAACAGCAAGCTGAAGGGAACAGGATGGGCAGAGGCCTGCCCTTTTAATCTTTGCTCACCATGGGAGCTGCCTTCAAAGCTGGCTGTAAATAAAAACTTGAAACATCTCTTTTGGATAGAATGTGAAGAGGGAATACTGTTTTAAACAGTCACTGTGTGAGAAGGGGCAGATATGGAGAGGCAGACAAAGGCTACCTCACACTATATACATGAAATGGTGAAATAACAAATGATGTTGCAGAAGGGAAGGAGAAAATCGTGAAGCTGGGGAAAGCCCCGCCAGCCGATGCCATGGTCCTGTCTATTCAGTAAGAAACTTGCAACTGCATTTCTCGCTGTCTAGAAGACGGGTCCGTGCTACCTCTCCTTCAAATCATTACAGTTGACGTTACTTGAAGTCCATTGACCTTGTGAGTAACTTCAAAATCTGGTCATCTGCCATTTGCAGGCAAGTGTCCATGGTTCATTTTTATCAGCCTTGTAACCCCTGAGGAATTGCTCCTGTGACTCAGCAGCTCTCTCCCCTTTTGTCTCACATCAGAAATATCTACACTACGTTTATAGATCATTGTAGGAAAACCTAAGACAGAGTGCTCTTGCAGAGTGCTGTAATCTCTCAAGCACTGAAACATGCAGGTTGAATATGGCAGTATTTTAACTAAGTGCTTTTAAAATGTGCGTATACGTACTGTCAATTTGCGCTCATTCCCAAAGAAATTCTCCAATGCAGTAAATTGATACAATTGCAAATTTAAACCTCTGGAGTTTGATTCTTCTGGTTAATATCTGCTTTATTGAGCAATGATAAATGAAGACTGTGTATGGAAGAAAATGCAATAACTTTGGGTATGCTGTGATGCTTGGCCACTTGCTTTAGACTCCCCAGGAGTGGGGAAGGTCCCCTGGGGAGGAGTCTGTGACCTCGAGCTCTCTGTGCTCTTGCAGTCGCTGCTGACTAGCTGCACTGAGTCCAGTAACTAGAGAAACTAGTATTTCAGTCTAGAGAGGTGGGGGGTTACGATCTATATTCCCCCAGTAACTGTTAGTCTGTTGTTTTCTGACCTGTAATAGTATTTATGTGCCTTTTAAGAGTTTATTTAAAGTATACAGGCTCTGAGAGATAATTACGATTCTATCTGAAGAAGTGTATCTTTTGCTATAGCAAAATACCTGTGTTCCAAGTGCAAAGCAATTAGTGCCACTTTACACAGGAAAGGGAAGGCCATTACCAGCATCTGCATTCAACTGACAAATACGCCTCTCAATACTGCTCAATTAATGTCTTTCAGATTGGAAAAAATAGCAGTGTAGCTTTGTCACAATCCAGTCCTTCGAGTACATCAAACCCCGTACACAACAGACAAGTAAGTTGCTTTGGAAAAAAGTGTACCTAAGTAGTCTGTAAGCAGTTTTCAAATATTTTATACTGTAAAACCTTAAAAATACAATTTCTTTATGAATACAGTTCTTTATAGAAGCTGTCTTTCAGTGAACTAATATTAGATTTCTTCTCTCACTTAATTTTTTTTCCAGCTGTTTTCCCCTCTGAGATTTATGAGTAACAAGTTTTCTGCTTGTTTTTCACCACCTGTAGTATGCCTCAGGTTGGCTTGTATGCTGCTCACCAGCTGTTGCTTTGGTGATACAAACTCAGCAGCAGGAGAAACTGTCTGTGCAGGATCCAGGGTTTTTCTCTCCAAGCTCCCCTGCCGAGCGAGATGGCACAGCACAGTCCCCAGGCTGGCTTGGGAGGGACAGCATTTAAAAATAGGCCAGAAGTGAAAGCAGCAAAGGGAGGACAGAAACAGGCCAGAGAAGACAGGGCACTTGACTATTCAGATAAACTAATCTAAAAGCATAACTAAGCGAAGTGTAATTTGAGTTCTTAGACTGTGAGAAATCCTTAGCGCCCCCCCATACCTGTTTATCACACAGACTATTATAATAATTATAATAAATTCTGTAACTCAGCTTTTTTGTGAGGACAGATGCTTGACCTGTGATCCAGCCCTCACCTCTCTAGAGGACTGATAGACTAGTTTATTTTTTTAAGATGGCCCCTACTGTTTGACTCTCCAAGTTGAGGAGTTTATCAGTAATTCCTTATCAAGATCCTTGGTATGAAAAGTTTTCCCACCTCAGCAAGGTTTAGTCACAAGTAAACAAAAAATCCAGAATATTTTTCTGTACAGCCAGTTGGTATTTTAGAATTGTTCCGTATTCTGACTAAATTAGACAGGAGTAGTTACTCCAAATGGCTGTGCTGCTTAGTTTCTGCTGTGTAGACACAGCAAAAGAACAGTATGCTTGTAGTAATGACAATCCACAACAAATCCCCATTGAAAATGTTCTGAATCGCTCACATCTTGAGATGAACTGCCAATCAGTGAATTTATTTTTTTTCCACTTGGTGCTGAATGCAAAGCAGTATACGGATGGAAGAGCTACTCTGAAGGGGGAAAGTGGGAAGTTTCTTTATACTCCTAGGGACTGGCATTTTGCTGTGTGAGACACCATCATCCAGCTGCCAGTAACAAACATGGGATAAAGCTGTTCTGAAGTGCAAAACTGGTTTTGCTTTAACCTCCTGCTCCTGTGTTAGTATAAAATACGCACTACCCAAGGAGCAGAGCTGTTTGGGATCTGTTGCCTAGATCCCATGGGGAAAACCTAACAGCACAAAACATTAATTCTGTGGCAGCCTTATACAAACAGAGGCTGTTGCTGAGCTTTTCAGCTGCCTGTTTCCATAACTTTATCAGAAATAGAAGTGCTTGCTTGTTTTAAGCCCCACAAACTCTTCATTGTTAAAAATATGTTTCTGTCAGTTTGGTAGTTGAATATGGAGCTCAGAATACAAATACAAAAGAAAAACAAGGTGTATTAAGTTTTGTTAAAGTTTTTTTTATTTTAAACTCTTAACACAGAATTTGTGCTTGGAACTATGAATAATGATTACCTATCTAATGAGTGCTTCTCACTGTCAAAATAAAGCTGAGCTGCTTTGTTGACAGCTTTCATCTTCAATCTAGCAACTGAATAGTCTCTAAATAAAATTTTAGTCTTAAACTGTGCTATAATATTTCTTTATAAAGGTGTTATTAATTAGGTCACAATAAGTGGATGTGCAAATATCTGCTGTGGCAGATATTACTGGGGGAACCTGTGCTCTCTTGTTTTTAATGTTAGTGGTGTTACAACCATGATAATCAGGGAGTGCAAGTGAAGCAAGGTCTGTAGGCAGAGGCAACCTCTGCCATGCCATGGGGTTTGTAGCTGGAAAAACAGGCAAGTTTTCCTGGATACAAGTCAGAACAACAGACTTCGAACAATGCAGTTTGAAGTAGGATGGCAGCCATCAAGCCAAACGTGAGTACAGAGCAGTTACTGTGGACTGCCTCCACTGTGTAACCTGGTCAGGCAACCTATCGAGTTTGTCTGCCGGTGCAGGGGGGGAGGATTGTTGTTTCTCAAGAGAAGGGAGAACATGGGGTTGAGTGACTGCATGAGAATGGGGCATCCGGGAAATTGGGATCGGTTGTAAAGCCAGTCTGGTTTGAACCTGTGACGGTGTGTGCAGTCCTGCTGAGAAAGCCGCTGTCCCCACAACCCTTCCCAAGGTGTCCAGTCAGAGCTGAGAGGACACGCGGCAGCACTATGAAAGGCACCTGCCACCAGTAACTGGGTGTTCCCTGTTATTGAGCTGGGAGATGAAGGTGCCCCGTGGTTGATTTGATTTCACACAAGGAGTTTCTTTTGGTCATTTGCTGCATCTGTTGAAGTACGCCGTGCTCCGGGGCACTGCTGTGGCAGAGTGGTGGCTGTGAGGATGCCTGTTGTGGGCCTGCCTGCTCTCTCCCATCACACCTCAGTCAGGTTAAACTGTTCTCCATTCACGTTTAATTTGTGTGTTACTGCATCTATTTGAGACCTGAGCAGTGGCTTGTATACATAAAAGCGTGCCTGTTTTTCCAACTATTGTTGCTTTAATAAAAAAACATTGCCTTTCCCTACAAAACCTACTTGTTTTTTAACAAACGTTAATGGAATGGTGATTTTACAGTCATATTATTTGTGCCTGTTAATACAAATTATGTGTTAAAAGCTTGTTTTCTCCAGATTTTATCCTTGTCCTAGGTTTATAACTAATCAAGTGTTTTTGTCTTCATAGTGCTTTTAGGTGCCTGAATGTGTTAACACTTCAAGACCTCAGTATGCGGTGGTTTTTAAATACTGAGTAACTAGATCATTTTCTTAAGGGAAGGTGACAACGTGTATGCTGTGTGGGGATTCCTTGTGCATGAAAACATGCTGTGTAGAGGAAAAGAGTCTTCAGAGTTGTCGTCTAATTGCTGCTTTTTATTTGTAATGATACGCCAAGTTAACGAACGTGAGATACACCAAAGCTTACTAAACTCAGACAGTCCCAAAAGGAAATACGCTGTTTATTCAAAGCAGTTCTTTTTCTTAAAGGTCTACTGTCATCTGTAAACAGGGAGGGAATTTGGTTCAGGGACTTGAAATAAATTCCTGCTTTGAGTTCTGTCAGACGCAGCTGTTATGAAAGTGTTATGTACTGAAAGACATTTTGTGATTTTGAACCTGGCTCTGGTTTCTCTTTTAGAAGACATCAAACCGGACTGGTAGAATAAGGACTCTTCCATAACAAGGAAAAGGAACCAGCCTATAATCTCTAGCTCTCAGCAGCCCTACTCCACAGGGTTTTTCTTTTCTGTGTCCTGCAGATGGATTTAACCTTTTATGAATTTGTGGTTTTAAAGAGAATTAAATTTACAGAAAACTGTAATAGTGATTTGGTTTGTTTTTCACTTGTATTTGCCACTGATCTGTGCGTTCTGCTTGGTTATGTTTCATGCCTTTTAAAGCTGTTAGCATTGCAATGCTCCCTTTGTTTCCTTACCAGAACACAGCAGACATTCAAAAAAAAAAAATACAGATCATGATTTGAATTTATTTAAAGGATCTCCAAATTTTTTCATTAAATAAAAATTACAGTAATTCTGTATTTAAGCTTGTCCTATGGATAAAAATTGAGTGCATTTCTTAGTAATTTGCAAACAGCTGGGGCACTGCAACTTTTTAGGGACTAATCCTGACTGGTGCTCTGTACCTACAGCATTTAACAATTTCAGTGGGAATTCTGAGTGTTCAGCCTCTTCCAGGATCAGGCTCTTAAGGAATCTGTACTTCAGTCAACGCGTCAAGGATTTTTGCACCAAACTAATTCATGTTACCAGGGGCTCAACACATAAAGTCCCCGTCACTCGGTGGATTTGTAGATGCTGAAGATCACAGCACCTGGTAACTTCAGTGAACAGTTTGGGTTTGCAGGGACCGGAGTTGAGCAGATTGGCTTGCATTAATAGAATTGCACTGACAGTGTTTCTTATAGGATTACTGAATAATTTTTTAATAAAATATAGATTTTATAATCAGGAAGCCAATACTAGGTACTGGAACAATACTACAGAGGAGTTAATTTTTATTTCTACAGTGTTAAAAGTGCACTTATATGCTGGTTTATTTACATCTTCGGGAAAGGCGAGAGACTGCAAATAGGGAGATTATTACTACTTTCTTTTTTAAAAAAAGAAGGCTTAAGGCAAATTTTAAAACTAAAAATGTTTAAGCAATTATAAACAAGGCTAGACCCTTTGAAAAAAGTTTAGAAATATTCTTAAAATAAATTTTTATAGTGTTAATTTTGTAATAATTTATGTTTTGCTATACTTCAGAGCTAACTGACCGGTATAGTTTCAGAAACAGTATGAAACTTAGGAAAGTTTAAGCAATGTTTATATTTTTAAAATGTTCTTTGAATTATGTTTTTATTGTACATTTCTTCAGACTGAAAAAATGTGTACATATCTTTGTTATTTTTGCACAATTTTTGTCTTGTTCGGTTTTAGGAGCAGTACTATGTTGATTTTTTTAATTTATTTTGAGTTATAAAACTGCAGGAGTTTAAAAAATCTCAGTAACAACATCATCCTCTGTAATCAATGAACTGCTATTTCTAGTTGTTGAGGGAAAACAGTGGTCGTGAGATTCAGTGGTTGCTTCTGAGAAATAATGCTAATCAATGACTGAAGGAGCAATTTTGTAGTTTTAGGAAGCTTTAGCTCTTTCCATGCATCTTTTAATTGGAAAGCTGGAATATGGAGCCTGTCCTTTGAATGCTGCTTAATTAATTTTTTTTTCAACTGGCTTACACCTGACAGCATTTCAGGAAAGTTCAGCACCAAGTAAAATCCCACAGTGTTCTTTCATCATCAAAGAATCATTATTTAATTATCCGTATCAAAAAGTTCAGCCTGAAAAGTGAAATGGAAGTAAACATTTGAAAAAAGTGGATACAAACTGGACCAGCCTATAATGCATTATTAGTGTAGCATTCAGTTGGTAGTTCTTTTTCTTCCCCGTTTGCCTGAAAACCTTGTGATTTGTTTCCAGCAATAGAGGCTCAGAAGCTTTGGTTGTTACACATACGCAATGCATAGGCCCGTCAGCCATAAAAAGCGACTTGGATAACTTGTATGCCTTCTTTTGTATTGATGTAACAATTGTAAATAGTGCTGATCGACCTTTGTAGAGAATAGTTTATACAGCATATTCTATTATTGCTGATTCTCAGTGAACTATTGTTTTAAAAAAAAGAAGAAAAAAAGAAATTTTTCTATTTACACCTTATATTTTGTTATGCTGTTGACCCATGGCACTTTAACAAAACTCTGTGGGTTTTGCATAGCTGGTCAGTCATGGGATATATTAAATAACTGTTGTTGCACAGAAATGAATTTGCACCTGCTATATTGTGCTTTCCTACTACAGATTTTAGAACCTTTTCCAGAAGACTTTTGAAGAAAGCATGTCCAATCATTCTAAGAAAAAAAAAATGCCATACTTGTACAGCCAATTTCTTTTCTACAATCCATATTTTGTAACACTAAGTATTTTCATTCTTTGTCCTGCACCTTTATGTATTAGCAGTATCAAATAGAATTCATTCCATGCTTGTGATAATTGTAAGCAGAATAAATGTCTAAAGTAGGTGTAAATAGTAAATTCTATGGCTTACAGTTTAAAAAAGGAAAAACAGAACAAACATGTATCTGATTGATACTGCCATGGTTCAACACCGGGCCTGGAGATATTCTCTAGTGAGCGATTGTATTTTTTGTTTTTTGCTTTATTATTATTATTTTTTTTTTGTAACATGGCTTTGTAAATAAAATAATTTATATGTTTGTAAGAAACAGACGGGTTTTGTCATTATTTATCTTTGCAAAGCAGGAGTGTTATCTGTGGCAAGACTGCCCTTTTTCTTCCTTGAGGCTGAAATACACCGTGCCGATGGCCAGTGCTGAGAATTCCACCACTAGTTCAACAGATCTGCCCAGCTCTCGGTACAGGGCTGAACTGCTCCAGGATTAATTTTGGCATTTGCGTCTAAAATATTTCCATATTTACATGTCAGGACGTGTGTGACGATCAGCTGCTGAGGTTTTTGGAATGATAAATCATTTTTAAATTCCTTTGCTTAGTTGAATGTGTTTTCTCATTCCTTATCAGTGTAAGAATTAACTTTGCTTGAGCTGCCAGATTTAGGAACTCTCACTTCAGTGGGCAGGACAAATTTATAACCAGTCTTTTTATCATTGTTAATACTAAAAATGCAACTTTTATCTAGGCATTAAGATTCTTGTTCTGTGTAAAGCCTGTTCCAATTACAGATCAAATGAGACTTAAATTGTTCATTGGCTTGTCAGCTCTGCAGAGAGGATTGCATTTTTTTCTCTCGCAGCAAACCTCTTCTGCAAATCTGGGGAAGATGTACATTTTTATGCTCCTTTTATTGAAGTATCTGGAAAGCCAGTCTTGGAGATACTGTAGAGAAGATGGTCACAATTACGGTATGATCTTTTTTAAAAGCAAGAAATTTGGACTGCACCTGTTTTTTTATATGCATAGACTCAGGACTGGGAGAGGAGATAAAGCTGGCCTGTGTTATAGGAAACAGTCATTGAAGGGGGAAAATTTTACCTTCTAGGTAAACAGCGTTTTGTGTAACACCTTGCATGTTCTGATGTGTGTGGCAAAAGCTAATCCTGAACTTCCTCTTTACTGTTCAATTTGTGCCTTGGTCTGAGCTGCTGATATTTTGAAAACTTTTTTTAATCTTGAGTTTATCTTTTCTAGTATAGAAAACCTGACCACAATGAAGTACAGTAGATACTGAAGTTTCATCTGATAGAAGCGGTCCCCACGTATGGCTGAAGAGCGACACTCTGTTTGTAAGATGCTTTGCTATTTCTAGCAGCCATTAGAAATTAAAGCTACAGCCAACAAAATGGAGTACAGCCATGAGTTGTTAGGTGCTTGCCGTCACTGCCCATGGCCAGCAAAGGCTGAAGACCACTAAATTTATTTTCCAAATATGACTGAGTCATCTTTTAGCACTTGCAGGTTTGTTAGAATGATTTACAAGCTGTTCTCTATTTGGAGTTGGTTTCCCCCACCCTTTTTTTTTTTAGTTATGCAACAAGTATTTTGCTTGTAGCTGTGCTCTTTTGCTTGTATTATCTAACATGCTCTAAATACCACCAGTTTCAGACGGAAGTAGATCACACTGTAACTTTTTTATTCATTGCACTCTAGTTTTTATGCTTCTGTTTTTACCACAGAAATATTTATTTTAGAAGAAAGTCGTTGCTGTCTGCAACCAGTATCTGTTTTACTCTTCCAAATCTGTCAGGATTCACAATTGGAAGAAATGCCAAATACTGATTCCAGAAATATTTGGAGGAGATTCATACAACAGATTCAGACTTCGGAACACAAGAATGTTTATTTCATGCAAATTTTTATGCTGTTTTGCTCCTTGAGTACCTCTTGAAAACTACTACCCAAAACAAGTAGAGACCTCCTTTAAAACATACTTTCCTGAGTATGAGGAAGATACAGCCAGTAATTCAGCAGCAGGTCCCTGTTTGTCCGTCGACTGGAGAATCCATGGTAGATGTGTGCGTACTCCTCATTTTGTAATACATGACAAATGGCATGGGCAGGATTCTTTTGTGTGTGATTTTTGTTGCTTGTGGCTGACCTGCAGAAATATTTAGATCTAGTCTGTGATCTGGTCTCCCTACAGAATGGAGAAGGGAAGAAGCTTTAGGGATGCTTCCCCTGTTTAGGGGAAATAACAATCAGGATCCAGGAGAACTCGATTTGAGGGTAAGGACACCAGTAGGGATTCGAGATGGTGCACAACATTCAGCTGCCCCTTTGCAGATTTCCCAAACCTGAAAGATTTAGCTCTGAAATTGAACCTGGGTTTGATGAACTTGGAACAGTTACTAACATGGTTGATGCAACACCACAAGAGACTAGTTCTTCAGAAAAGTTGTCTAGCATGAGCAAAGTGTATTCACAGAATGCTACAGGGATAAAGGCCTGTTGGTGTAAATACAATGAATGGCCTGATGAACTCACAAGTGTAACCCTGTGAGTCACATGTCTCTGTCAGCTATTTCCAGCCTGGCCCCAGCTGAGGCAGAGGGGGGACTGGTGACATCACTGCAAAAGAGAAACCATCATCCCCTCCCAGTGACAAATTTAGTCAGTGCTGATTTGGAGAGCTGTGTCATCGATGAGTAGACAGGTCACTGGAAAAGAACTACTAAGGCTTAATCCTTTAGCCTTTCCCACCACAGATGCAGAATATATAGGCCTGTCACCTTACTTCCGCAGATACTCTCAACAGCCTACACAAGAAACTTTCCCTGGTCAGCTCCACTCTTAAATTGCAACTATTTGTCTGCCATTTTCTTCAGTTCTCTCTTATTTTGACTCATAATCAGTTGGGTGGTTTCGTGATGTGTTTAGGGGGGAGGGGGAGCGGTGTGTGTGGGTTTTGTTGCTTTTTAATCTTGCCTTGAGTTACTCCTTCCTCATTAGTTCTCTTTAGGATTTGTTTGGACCACATAGCCTAAACAGTAACACCAACACATTGGGCTTGCTGCTTCCTTATCAAGGAGACACCAAGAAGGTGCAGAAAGCTGGTTTTCACTTGTGTTGTTTTGCAGGGTGTTTCTAAGGCCTACAGCTTCACACCCTGAGCATGGATGCTTCCCAAGAAAGAAAACATTCAAAGGGAAATGCTCCGTTTGTGCTCCTTAACCTAGAGCAAGCCAAGTGCCTGTTTGCTCCTGGAGTACATAACAGACTCAGTGTTGGGCCTTTCATTCCTACAGACAATTCTCTAATGCCTCTTCTACTTAGCCCCTAGCATATCACTGGGCCACTCACTCCCATGACCTCCACTACTGATATTCCAATCTTGAACTCCTTTCAGCGGCAGTTAAATGCCAACGAAGCCTGAAAGATACTAGCTTCTCCATCTCGAGCTTCTGTCCAGGGCCTTTGGGCACAGACTGGCCTTCAAAACCCTTATGAGGTCACCAAGAAAGGAAGAGAGGAAAAGAAATTGAAGCACAAAGTGAATGGTGAGCACTGTAATGAACTTCTGGCTCCAACTCACCACTTGCCCTGACTTAGGGGGACAGTGATAGCAGCCTGCCAAAACCTGTGAGGAGGTCACTAGGCGATCAGAGCCTGACTCTTCAGTGCTGCATGGTGGGAGAGTGAGAAACAATGAATATAAGCGGACACAAGGGAGGTTCAGACTGGATACAAGGAAAAAACCTTCCTGCCATGGAGACGGTCAAGCGTTTGGACAAGTTGCTTAGAGAGGTAAGTGAAATCTCCAACTTTTGAGATTTTCAGACCCAAACTGGATGAAGCTCTGAGCAACCTGGTCTGACCTCAGCTGACCCTGCTTTGAGCAGGAAGCTGGACTACAGACCTTCTTCTGTCCTATGATCCAGATGTGAAGAAAGCAATAATGATGATTTAACTCCTCTCTCAAAGGCTCATCTTATAGAGTCATTTTCTCAGAAACACTCCCTCGGGCATCCTTAGGGTATTTTCCTAACATCAAACCTTCTTCATTGCTTGGTCTTTGCTATTCATTAACCAGCTTTTTTTGGTAGCTGTATTTCCCACTCAGAGCCAGTGACACCCAAGACCCTGTCATCGGCCTTTCTCACTCTACTATGTCTTTCCTAGATAGATATTTCACTGGATTTTTTCCAGATGTCCCAGAGATATACCACAGAGTTTCCTTTGAATCACTTTGCCTGCCTTGTTTCTAAGATAGTATAGAATGAAGCAGAGAAATTACTGTCCACTCTAACAAGTTTTGTCTTTTTATGGTCACAGAAAGAAGCACTTCAGATGTTCTCCAAGAAAGTTAATCTTTTGAGGAATCATGAACATCTTTACGCTAAGGTTGGCTAACTGTGTAACAGACTAGATGGCATTATTTTCTAAATCTACTATCCCAGTAATCGGTACATTCTCTATTAGAGCACATCCACTGTTGCAGCTTATATGAAGAGCATGTCTATTCTTGACACCTGTGGGAAACCATCAACATTGACGCTAACCTCCATCAACTGTTGATGCATCCAGAAAAAATTCGGGGGGGGGGCAGAGAAGCTAAGGCGATGGAGATGGATCTCTAATCTCCACCACACTGTGTAGTGTGAACTCGCTGTACAGATCCTGCTAGAATAAAAGCATCTGCGGTCTTAAGAGCTATGGGCTCAGAGCCACACTTAAACAGACAAATATACTATGTATCTCAAAGAATGAAGGCTCCTGCTAAGTGTCACCTTTTTTTTTTCCCCTTTGCCTTCAGCAAAAGTCCCACTGTAGTTCTAGGAAATCAATTTCTTGGATTTTCAGTCAATTGGGAAGTAGCCAGTTCTACAAGAGAGCTAAGTTTCCTGATATTAAACTAGCCTTTTTTTCTGACCTGTTTTTACTTCTCTCTCACTCAGAAACAGTAACTGGAAGTGTCTTTCTAATTCCTGATATTTAGTTTTTCTCAGTATATGATTTTTGATGGCAGGTTTAGTCTTTGTTTTGCAGTGAACTGAAAAAAAAAAACCAACCTACACCACATTCCCAGCTTAGCCTTAAAACTGCAGGCTCTTGTTCTTGTAGAGGGGACTGGGATGGCAACATGGCGGAGACACAGTGATCCAGGCAACTTCTGTGCTACATTGAGGATGATTTCTTGACAGAAGGGCACAACAAGCCGAGTCTGACTATGCTAGACACGCTGCTCACACATAAGGGTGGACTGGCTGGGAACATTGATGTTGGTGGCAGCCTTGGCAGCAGTGACTACAAGATAGCAAAGTTTGAGATTCTGAGGGAACCAAGTTAAATAAATAGTCGAACGGCAACCCTGGAATTCAGGAGAGCAGACTTCGTCTCCAGCAGACATTTTGTTGGCAGAATCCCACAGAAGACTGCCCTGAAGGGCCCAGGGGAGCTAGCTGAAGCACAGGAATGGTCCATTCTGACATGCAGGAAGTTGAGCAGACATGGGAGAAAGCCAGCATGGCTGACTGGGGAACTCCTGATTGAAATTGAATCCAAAAGGCAAGTATACAGACTGTGGAAGCAGGGGTGGGCTACCCTGGAGGAATACAGAAATGCTGCCTAGGCATGCTGAAGCAGAACTACGAAAGCCAAAGCTCAGCTGGAGTTGGAATTAGTGAGGGATGTGAAGGGCCCTTGCTGTATATTAACATGGAAGGAAGGCTAAGGAGAATGTGGGCTCCTCTGCGTGGGGTGGGTAGCCCAGTGACAAAGAACACGGGAAGGACTGAGGTACACTCAGTGTTGCCTTTGCTTCAGGTTTTAACTGGAGAGGTGTGTGCTGAGATCTTTGGGCAGAGTCTGGGGAGTGAGGTACTACCCACTAAGAGAAAGCCCAAGTTAAGGACTACTCACCCTGGATCTGTGCCAGACTATGGGAAAAACTGGACAGGATTCAAGGATGCAGGCTGATATCATTACCAGTCTGCTACCATTCTTGAAAGATCATGGTGAACAAGATACAGGTTTTCTAAGCACTGGGAAAAGGCAACTGCAATGCCCATTTTCAGGAAAGACCAGGGGAACTACAGGCTGCTCAGCCCAACCTTGATCCCAGGCAGGTTATGGAGCAAATGCTCCTGGAAGCCATGTCTAGACAACATGGATTTACCAAGGGGAAACCATGCCTGACCAACCTGCTTCCTTCCCTGATGAAATGACTGCCTTCAGGTGCTGACCAGAGAGCAGTGAACGCTGTTTACTTTGACCTTAGCAGGACTTTTGACACCGACTGCTTTTGTATTCTTACAATAAATTGGAGAGATACGTATTCAAGGCGTGGACTAAAAGGTGACTGGAAAATCGTCTCAACAGTGGGGCTCAGAGAGCTGAGGTCAGCCATTTGAAGTCCCGTTGGTTGGTTGATACTAGTAACATGTCTCAGGGATTGACACTGGACCAAATAATGCTGAAGGGCTTCTTTACCATCCTGGGTGCTGGGATGGGCTGCAAATTCATGGACAACAACAAACTGGGGGTAGGGAGGTGATTGAATACAGTAGGGCCAGGGCTGTCCTTCAGGAGGACCGCAACGGGCTAGAAAATTGGGCTGACAGGATCCTCATTAGGTTCAGCAAAGACAAACGCAGAGTCCTGTGCCTGGGAGGGAGGCACAACACCGTGTCATTGAACAAGCTGGGTGCTACCTGGCAAGAAAGCAACTTTTCAGGAAAAGGGGCTGGTGGACAAACTGAACATGAGTCAGTAATGGGCCCCTGGGGTGCTGGGAGCTAACTACATCCTGAGCCACAGCCATGAGAGTGCAGGCAGCAGTCAGAGGGAACTGACTGTCACCTTCTGTTTTGGCACCTGTGAGACTGTGTCTGCAGAACCGTGTCCAGCTTGGGCCTCCACCGTACAAGATGCAGAATGCATACTGAAGTGAGTCCAGTGGAGTGCTACCAAGATGATTAGTAGCTGAAACATATGATGTATAGGAAGATTAAGGGGGAAGAGGGGTCCGAGTGTCATCTTCAGCTACAAGATGGGTGATTGTAGAAAAGATGGAGCCAGACTCTTCCTGGTGGTGCACAACAAAATGGCAAGAAGCAATAGACATAAGGTAGAGCAAGGGGAATTCTGATTAGACACAAGGCAAAAATTATTTGCAATGTAGTTGAGCACTGGCACAAGGATGACGACAGCGATGTTGTGGAATCTCCATCTTGGAGGTAGTAAAAACGACTGGACAAGTCTGTGAACAACCTGATCTCAACTTTGAAATTAGCCTGGTTTGAGGGGTGGGGGTGGGGGGTGTTGACCACATGATCTCCAGAGGTCCATTCCAACCTAAATTATTCTGCGGGGGCGGGGAAGAAAGGGTTCTGGCTGTTCAGATAATTAATACCCAGAAGGTAGGTTAATATTTCTGCTGGTAAGCACTTTCTCTTATAACTGTACTGCGTAAAATTCCCTGGCGAGGAATTTGCCTGTATCTTGGAAGTCCTTGAGGCTACACAATGGAAGGGTGCAGTGGTGGAGCTCTTCCAAAGCAGCTACAGAAATGGCAGGACCCAATCGCTATGGCTCCACCCTACGCTCCCTAGCACAGAGTGCTTTCTAACGTCCGTGGTGAGGAGGAGCAGAGGCAGGTAAAGCATTAAAGGAGCTGCTGCTCAACATGTTCACAGTGAGTGTATGGCAGACCTAGGCATCTTTCCCAGCCCTTATTGCTCCTGTCTCTTCCCACGGCCCTAGACTTCAGTTTTCTAACACTCCCATTTGGAAGAACATGTCCATCTGCCTCGTTTCCTCAGCAAGACAAACGCTTGTTCTGCAACCAGCTTCATATCTGACCTGCAGTCCCTGTTCCTCTTCATTACAACCCTTAAGACTCCCAGTAGTCTGTTTAGTCCTATGTAATTAGATAAAAGGCTTAAGTTACTAATGATATGCTGCAAAAGGCTCAGTTTCTGTCACAACAGGTATTAAGTCTTTCAACCAAATTCAATTTTAAATAATCAGGACATCTGAAACACATGAAAATAGATTTGATCCTGAGTTCCTGATTAAAACTCAATTAGCAGCAGCTCTGTAACGGAAGCAGAAAACTTTCAGATGTTTGTCAAATCCTGGTTTTTTTCAGTGACCAGAAGTTAAATTTTTCTTACAATAGTCCATGTCAGCTTCTCACAAATTGCCTGAAACTATCATACTTTTGAAACTCATATAAATAGCTGATATTATCACCATATGAACTGAAGATAATAATTTATTATTTGAATAATAAAGACATGATTCATTATCAGAACATTTTTTTCAAGGAAATAAAGTGTGCTTTCTTAACAGTGAAATAGAATTTTTAAAAAAATTATTCCTAGTTGCAAATCAAATCATGGTTTGCTTTGCTTAGTGATTTTTGAACCATTCCTCAGAGAAACACACTTCAATCTGTAATTCCTGTGTTTATTCTTAAAATGTCAGTCTTCAACGTAAGTATTTCACACTGGTTATCTTTGTTACCATTAAAGGAGAAACTTCCTTTGCCAAATGCTGTTTTCCCTGCCCCAAACACTGACTTACCTGCCTTTCTCTCCAGTCTTTCATTTGCTCCTTCCTTTCCAGTCAATCTTCCTATCCTTAAGTTCTCATTTGCAAGAAAATATTTTCCATGTCTTTATTTCTCCTCTGCTGGCCAGCTCAGTCTCTTGTTTGTACTTCACACTTCAATCTACACTTTCTCCCATCACTCTTCTTTAGGAAAAAAACTTTGCTAGTGGTTTGCAAATTCTATTGAAAGGCATAGAAAAGTTAAATAGCAGAAATGGGTTCAGTACCTATGAATCGTATTCCTTAGGAAAAGGAGATTTCCATCTCTGCCAGGTAACTGCCAAGGGAAGTGACTGTTATGAGCCTACAATTCCTCTAGCCCTAATTAAGACTGGAAACAGATAGCATAATCAGTTTAAAATACTAAAGAATCTGGACAGGGCATGGCTGTACAATCTCTGCAGTTTTGGATGCTGCCTTTCTCCCACGCTAAGAAAAAAAGAGGTGAATTCTATTAATGTGATATTTTTGTTTTGGCAAATAGTTAAGTATAGATAGTGCTAGGCTTTTCACAGGAATACCGTTTTTACTATAAGCTCATTTATCATTGTCTATTTTTATTTGCTGACAGATGGTTATGTTTTAATTTTTTTTCTTAAGTAGGACACCTTATTATCTTTCTCCTACTCACTTTGGGTAGTACAATAAAAAGGTTCTTTGATGTCTTGTCTCTGTTTGCACAGGCTACGCTGCAAACCTCAATAACGATTTAAAAACTGTAGCCGTTCTTACTCTTAGTTGCTAGTCATTGATTTTGCATAGCACACCAGTTTTGAGCACACATTGCCCGGTTCCACTAGGTGGCATGTGAACGCTTTGCAGTCCTCCCGCATTTACCAGGCTTTACCAAGCCCACCTTTGGCGAGGGAGTCCAGGTAGTGGGCCGTGTATGGGGAAAAAACAAAAGGTGTAGACTGCGTTACCGCATATGGCAGGAAATGTGGCTGAAATTGAGAAGACTTGCATAAATGTTAAAAACAATAGCGTGTAATTTGCCTTCTCCCTGAATTAATGCAGCTGCGGTACAAACTAATGACTTGGCTGGAAGCGATGATTTTGCTGTTCTAGTGCTAACGTGATGACCTCTAGGCAAATTGACTTTTGCTTCCCACTTTCTACCCGCTGAAGCAGGGGCTGCGCAGTCAGTCAAGTCTCGGTAATCCGATTTACTCCGCCCGACGCCCCGAGCTGACTGAAGGAGCACCCCGCCAGCTCTGGCGAGCCGTTACTCTCCTCCTGCCGAGCCCCCGCGGCCGTTTGCTTGTAGCGGTGTCTTCCTTGAGGCCGCTCCTCCTCCTCCTCTTCTGTGACGAACAGCTCCTACTACCGCCCTCCCCGCTTACCTCCGCTGTACCCCGGCTCCCGGAGGCCGTCCCGCCCCCTTCGCCTCACGCAGCCTCTCGTCAGGGCGGAGCCAGTTAACGGCCGGAGCACGCGGCGGCGGTCTCCAGGCAACGCGGGATGGCGGCGGGCGAGCAGCAAAGCCGCGACTACTTGCAGCGCCACCGGATCCCCGAGCTGCTCCACCGCCTCGCCGCGCTGCTGCTCTACCACCGCCCCGGTGAGGCACCGCGACCCGGGGTCGGGGCAGGCCCGGCCAAGGCACCCCGTCTCGGCCTGGGCAGCTGTAGGACCTCCCCCGCCGGGAAAAGCGGAGCGGGAATGGGGCTGGGAGAGGGAAGGGATTGTGTGGCCTTCGGCCATTAGCTGCTTGTCCTGCGTCTGTGGGCAATTTTACCTCATTGCAGAAAGACCACGTGAGTTCCTGATCCAGGCGCTGGAAAGGGTGAAGGCTGGAAGACGAGCAGAGGGGGAGTACCCTTACCTGATGGACGAGGCCAACCTGGCCGCCATGTTCGAGTTGCTGGATGTTGTAGGCCAAGGCCACATAACACCAGCGCAGTACAGAGAAGGTGCGTCTCTTCTGAACAGCAGGTTGTATTTGTTATTAAAATAGTTTCAAAGATACCCTTATGTATGCTTTTAAAATATCCTCATTTCTGCCAATACACAAGGTGGAACTTGGAAAGTTACAAAAGTTACCCATGTTTAAGTTACACGCGTTTACCTTTTCTTGTATTTAGATCACTTTAAGATGTTAAATCAGTCTTTCCAAGGCTTGCGTAGGAAATTGTCTTTCCTTAACTTTAGCTCTTAAAACTTTGGGACTGAGCACTGAAGATCTGCAGTTTGGAGATTATGGGAATATCACACTGGATGTATTCAGGGAAGAAGTGTAAGTTTAATTGAAAGGGGTTGGGGGGCAGGGATACGCACAACAGCTATTTTTACCGAGATTTATTTTTTATGTACAAAACTATGTAATTAAAGGACTTGCTGGCTTAAGCTTAACCCCTTTACTTTGTGCTGCAAGATTTTAAAAGGTCAGTTACAGCCTGACCTTGCTTGGCTTGCTGTAACCTGAACCAAACTCAACATTTTCCTCCACCATCTCAGTTCCAGGATCCCCTCACAGCAGCCTCTCAGATTCTCTACCCTTCAGGTCAGACAGACAGGCATCAGGTAGCCCAAGGGTTCAAATACTGATCTAGAAATGTGAAATAGTAACACAGTGTTGTCATCTTTGCCAGGGGTAGTAACACATCTGTAGATGAAACAGCTCAGAGTTGTAATCATTTCTCATAGTCAAGGTACAGTTCTAGGGGCAATTTTTTGGTAACTGTTGTAATCACTGAAACGTAACTGGAACTAGTTATCCTCATTGTTATCTAACTAGAATTTTTTTTTTTTTTTAGGAAGAAAAAGATGCTGGAGAGCTGGGCTGTGTATTAGTTTGAGTAGTGACCTGCTATATGTATTAAAAATAGGCATCTTGCTCAACTCTTCTGGTTTGTCAGCTGTGGAGAGCTGATTTTAAGCAGTACTCTCTTCTCATTCCCCGTTCCCTGCCTTTTCAACTGAAGAGGACAAATGACAAGAACTTGTTCGTGTTTACCAGGCACTGGAAAACTATCTTTTGAGAATTGCTTAATACAATTAGATGGGTTTTTTTAAAAAAAAAACCAAAAAGTAGAGATCTCTTTTACACTAAAATAGTGTTTTGGAGTTTTCTCCTTCAGTTTGTAGCTTACAGGAAGGGGGTGTTACTTGTGGGCTTATTACCATTGAATAAATTAACTTAAAGAGCTCAACTCTTAAGGTTGTGTTGTGGTGTTTTTTTTAAAGGAAAGACCAACTTCAGCAAGTTATGACAAATGTCCACAACTAAAGAAATGTGGCACTTCCAAGTAAAATGCTACTTTCAAACTTACAACACAGTATTTATGCAATTTTTAAGGAGAAATTTTTAAAAAATAGGAGAGACTCTGGTACAGCAAAGAAAAAAAATGGAATTAGTATGAATAAAAAAACCCAAAGGGTCATATTCCTTCATTCCTTCCACGTTCTGTATATAGACATTTTAATAGAGAACATCCCTTACCTGGGATTTAAAAATGTAAAACATCCATGTTTAAGTGAAGGTGGACCAGTTCATAGGGAAGAGTTGTCCATATCATACAGAGGTGTATTTACACTGTAAATACTCTGTATTCCTCCAAATTATGTTACAGCATGCAACATAGTCACTAGAGATGAAGACAGTTTTAGCTTTAAATGCAATGCCAAGGTGGCTATGGAAAGTAAGATCTGTGCAGTTTGAAACCAAGGCTGTAGCATTTTCTATTATTTTTTTAAACTGTATACAAGAAGGCATAAGATTAGATTAAACCAGTGGTTCAGCATACAGTATTGAAAAAAGAACCCAGGTATATTACAACATATTTGCTTTGCTTTTGTTTGAAATAGGTAATCTAGACCAAGTTATTAATCATTTCTGAAGACGTCTTTATTTTCCCGTATTTGGCCAACTAGCTCTCAAATTGAGAAGAATCTCAACATCCTTTTGAGCTAATTTATAAACTCCAAGTTCATTTAGCGCTGCTGTTGGAGATGGCTGGTTTGGCTTTAATGTTTCATTTTCTGAAGCTGACTGTAGTACATCCTTCAGAAGCAAGGCAGAGCCAACGTTCAGGTTCAGGATAATGCAGGCTTCTTTTATGCTAGAGGAACAAGTTATATGGATTAACATGAGAAGCACACATGAGATCACTTAATTTTGTGCACACAGTGATTAACAAAAAAACCTCCATGGACTTCTGAAAAGGATCAGAAGTATTGAACTGAAAAGTACTGCTCAGATCAAGGGAAACAGTGGATTTGTTCTTAAGGTGAGCCTTTTCTGTTATGTATCTGTATTTCATAAGCATCAACATTTTGCCTCCCAGTGCTCAGCATGGCTTTTACTTCTTCAGTTCTTCCACCAGTATTAAAAATACAGAATAGTATTTACCACTTAATCTCTCTAGCTTTCCCTAACTATTTTCCCCTAAAATAATTAGAAACTTCTTATTCAGTATATTTTAAGAGCACAGTTTAACAGACAGTTACTAGAATCTGAACATTTTCCCTAATTAATAACGTTAGGGAGCACACAGATACCCTGTCTTTGTTACATTGGTTTTAGTCTAAATATGACAGATAGCCATGTATCCATTATGCATTATTTTTTACAGTTCCTTTGTGCATCTGTGTCCTCTTATGCTGGAATAATACGTATGTAT
This sequence comes from Grus americana, assembly GCF_028858705.1. Classification (NCBI taxonomy): domain Eukaryota; kingdom Metazoa; phylum Chordata; class Aves; order Gruiformes; family Gruidae; genus Grus; species Grus americana. Next base: position 15,317,141 of record NC_072852.1, on the reverse strand, counting down.
CAATCACCTTTATGAAGGTGATGTGCTCAAAAAAACCACTTAAACCTGAAGATGCTACGTGAATATTCCAATTTAAAATGTGAATATATTATGTTTGTCTTCAAGTGTTCAAGACTGAATGCCATGCTCCATACTGATTTAATAATACTAAGATTTCTGCCCCAATTAGCCGAGGAGTTCAGTGTTGGACTCTGTAGACTGTGAACTATTTAAAAAAGACTAACCACAGAGCAAGTAGCTTCTTCTCATCAATGAAAGCAACTGGGCTGCTATGCAAGGCAATTCTGAGTGAGAACACAGTTTGAAGTAGTCTTTCTTCTAACAATAAAGTAAGTTTATTGTGTTGTAACTCTATCTTTGAGTAGTTTCTTCCTAGTTTCGGAAGTCTGTGGTACTTATAGTCCTTCCATAAGTTAATTTATTTGGACAAAATCTCTAGAACATATGCACAGTCCGTTGCTATCTGAGTACATGCTGCAGAATCAAAACTTTCCTAGTTGTAAACACTGGAAGCATAAATGAGCCACATATTTCAAGCGTGGATCAAAACTAACTGTGAAAAAATCTTGGTAGTATGTAAAACACATGTATTCATCTGGACATTCACTTTTGAAATACCAATAGATCAGAAGTTTGCTGACTTACTGCTTGAAGTAGTTTTCTGGCCTCTTGCAGTAGTGTGAAAATAAAGGGAACAGATTTCTACTCATGTCAAACTGGAGTTGTGCTGCTCCTCCTTCATTGAAATGATTTGCCATAATTATCTACAAACACAAAAGAAGTGCATCTGCTGTTTAGGCCAGCCACTTACACCTAACACTGTATTGCACAGGTCACGTTTTGCTGATACCTACTTCCTGATATATGTATATATCCACTTTCTCTGCAAGCATTTGCCAGAAAATTTTGAACAGTGAGTGACAGAGTTGCTGTTCTAGTTGTAGCAAGCGGTCTCGTAGGGTCAGCAACATTGGGCAAGCTGTGCTCGATAAAGACATTACTGCTTGCTCTGCTTGAGATGGTAAAGATAACCACCTGAAAGAAATTACCACACTGAAGTCATTATAATGAAATTATTCATATTATAGCAACTGAAGTTAAAATTATCCTTAAAAAAAAATCTTACCCATTTTCAATGGTTTCAGAGACAGTTCTTTCCCAATTCAAATCTAGAAGTAATCAGTCTAATGCTATGTTTAAATTCCAGTTAATACTAAACTCATGCTTTACTTATAAATCTCCAATCATGCCATCCAAAGAAACCCCATCTAATCTAGAAAATCACTGAGGAGTTGTATTCCTTTTATGAAGTACTTTAGCAATTCTACTCAGGAGCAAACATTCAAGAAGCCCTAGGAATCTGTGAAGACAGAACAGTCATTACAGGCCATTTTGTATCAGCTCTTTAATACTACTATGAAGAAAATAATTCTTATCCACACTAGAGTGACCGATCCAGAATTCTTCCTAGGGTTTTTAAGACAACACGCCAACAAATTGTGAAACTACTTTAGAAAGCATAGCATTAAAACAGTCTTGATGTAAGTATTAAGAGAATTTTCCAAAACTTACTACCCTGCGCCATTCCTATTCAGGAAAATAATTTTGCCTATTAGCTATTCCTGTCTTTATTTAATTCAATATTTTAATCAGGAAATAATATTGTAATATGGGAAGAGAGTAAACAGATTGCATCACCTCTCTTTTTTGTACAGCTTTGCAGCATCTTTGACCTCTCTGAAGACATGATCTACTTGACGAGTCAGCATGTCGTGTTTCAGGCGTTCCAGGAGGTTAATCATTTCATCAAAGACAGAACTCTCCATCGAAGCCAGCTGCCCTAGCTGTAGTTTACTGACAGCATTACTTTCTGCACGAACCTCCAGTTCGGCCTGCTGCAGCTGCAAGAAGAACTAGAGAAACAAAACCAGATAGGAATAGTACAAAAAAAATAATCTTACCATTTGAACTTTTCATTGGTAGTTTAATAGGCACAGTTCTAGAAAAAACTCTCCCGACACATTTATAAACTTAAAATTTTAAGATTTTAAAAACATTTTCTTATCTTTCCCTGTGGTCCTGATTTAGTGTGTGGGGGGGAAAAAAAAAAACCACAAACCACAGTGGTTTAATCCTGGAACTGATACAGGTTTCAGATACAACAGCAGATAGGTAATGGGAATAGATCTAGAGAAATACTAAAAAGATACTTTAAGACTGACAGCACAATGCCTAAAAAAACCCTGATTTTGACCTTTTTAATGTTTGCAAAAGTGAATGAGAATCTTTTATTGTAATTTGTTTTAGAAATTACATTCATTAAATCATAAATTTGCTGTGTTGACAACAGCAAGAAAAGGGATCGAGTTTAATGTGACATAGTAGTAACAACTTGTTGGTTTTGGTTTTAAGCAGATGCAGCTATTCAACATGAAGGCTGCTGTCCTATCAAGTCGAGATTATCCTCTGCTAGAGCCACAGTTCCCTGTGAAGACGAAAAGAATTTGGAGGCTGCCCCTCTCACACACAATACTTATTTCCACACACTTTCATGTAACAGTTTTTTTGACCTTTTGTACCAATAACCATAGAAAAGCTGACATGCTATGGAATAGCCATGCTGCCACCAGGCTATTATAGAGCAAAATAATTAATTCCCAATTCCGAGTTAGCAGTGAGTGGCTTTTCTGAGCAACTCCTAAACTGTGTTGGAACAGATACACCCACGCTGAATCCGTTTAAGCTCACCTGTCATAGGGGTAGTTCAAGCATCATGCATAGGCTACTGCATGCACTTCAACATCAATGCTGTTAACACTGGCTCAGAGAACTCCAAAATCAACTCACTGATTTTTTACAATACAAAGCATGTATAGGAGACTACTTTTTTTGTCTGTTCAAAGTATTCCATTCCCCAGGCTCTCTTTGTATTTCCCTAGAAAGTTTATAATTGATACAGCTTAGATCTCAAACAATAATCTGTCCTTATTTATAGATCTTTTGTTAAATCTGAATTTACATCTCATTGTATTTTTTCAGTAATTAATTCTTCTGAATACACTTAGATAAAGTGCTGAAAATAAAATGTTTGTTATGAAACAAACATCCAAAGTCCATTTTTTAAATTTTGTTTTAAAGTAAAATAATTACTTACCACATTGTCAGCCCAGTCTGCCAACACTGTTGCTATATAGTTAACAGCATTAAGGATTGCACAGTATCGGAATCCTAAGGAAGCTCTAGTCTCTTCCTTCATTACTTGAGTTAATCGTATCCTGAAATCATCAACTAACTCCTTCTGTAGGCCCAGGAACTGTAGCTTTCTGGAAGCTGTTGGAAGATTCTTGTACCTGTCTGGAAAGACATTAATAAAGTGTTTTTAGGTTTTCCAATACTCAATAAAAACTTTTCAAAAAGAAACATTGCTGTCATCTTGCTACATAACTATATGCTTAGGAGAACATCATATTGTATTTAAAACAGCTGACATATTTTAATGATTTCAGGGGAGCTACTCAATACCAAAGCTAAACATGTAAAGAAACGACATTCTTCCCCGTCCTGATTCCACTAGCATTTTGTATTCTAATACTTGAAGCAGTATGTGATTATACCACACCATCCTAGTGTGGCCCCTAAAGCAAACTCACACAGAGTAAGATAAAGCCATTGAATATGCAATTAAGTGTCTCCGAAAACTTACTTGGTCTTATGTTCTGTTCCAAGAAAGCAGACATTACTTACAAACTTCTAAATTGTCACAGATTCAAAAGGAATAGCAGGATTGTTTTATTACTGCATTGTAACAAATTATATTCTCTCAAGTATGAACAAGTTTTAGTATGCTAAATATCAAATGTATTCTAAAATTATTTTGTAAACATGTCACTAGCTCAAGATTATTCACGCTTGAGTTAGTGTCCAAAATACTAAAGGAAATAATAAAGGAAAGCTTTTATTAAATTGCAAACATCACAACATTGCAACATTATTTGGAGACTACTACTGACAATGGATATTTAGTAAAGAAATCTGTTAGCTGAAGTTTTTTTACTATTCATTACAAACAAGAGCAATGCCCATAGATTAATAATTACCTGTTATTACTAACAACAGAGTCATAAAAGTTTCAGCGCAGTCTGGGACTTTCATTTCATCTACATCGGTGATGTCTTTGTATTGCGATATCCATGCAGCCTCTGATGAAAGCATAGAGTCCATTTTCTGAAGAGCAACTGAAGTGCACAAAACTTGTAAATTGTTTAAGTTTTAAATAATTAAAAAAAAACCTAACAAAAACCCTTCTAAAATACATAAACATAAAAGCCTTATCTCTAGTAAGTTAAATTTTACATTTTCAGGTTACAAAAATTACTGATGACTGGCTTCATACAAAATCAGCTTCAAAGTATCTGCACATGCAACATTGTTAACAGCTATGTCAGAGTTGATTTGGGGTTTGGTTTTGGTTTTTTTAATAGTTGGCTTTCTACTTTCCAATATATTACCTCTTCATTTCTCAAAAGTTAACACCCTTCCCCTATTTCAATTTAAAGTCCATCCTTGTCTGCACACAAATATAACATCTAAAAATAAGCCCACTGGATTCCATACAGTTTAGGGGCAAAGAGTACTACAAACTACAAAAGCACTATTAGAGTCTAACCAATTTTTAGTCAAAATAATCACAGAATCTAAAAATATGTACGTCTTATGTATTAGCCCTGTCCGAGTGACCTATCCTCTTTGAGGAGGCTATTTGTGTAAGTATAAACATACTTTCTGATTGTGCAATATAAAGGCCAACAAAATTCATTGGAAGTCTTACATTTTTTTTCCACTGTTAGCCACCTTTGGAAGCAGGATTCTTCTGACAGAATATGCATGCAACTGGGAAAGCTGCTGAGATAACCATGAACGCTGTATAACTCTCTCTCAAATAGAAGTACCTCATCCACAAGGTGGCAGAAGAGTGTATCATCATACAACAGGCATGGAATATCGACAGCCAGCTTCTCCAAAATCAGCATTACTAGAGCACGAGAGAATTCAAGCTTTTAAAAGAAAAAAGTGAATAAGATGTCAGATATAGGAAGTATTAAAACGTGCAAACATGTACATAACAAACTGCTACTAGACTGAGTTAAGTCTCACCATGTACTTAGTGAAATCAGTGGAAGCGGGCTTACACAAGTATCTATCAGAAGTTGACGTACATATTCACATACATAAAGCCATGAAAGTGCTTACCCCAGCATTCACTGAAGATCCTGCCTTGTCCAGTATTGGCTGGATTTTGTCATCAAGGAACTTTGCATGATTTCCAATCCACATAAGTACTTGTGTTAAATACCACTCAGGCTTATTTAAAAAGGAAAAGAAAATATTAAATGCATCCAAACAACATTTATTCAAGTGCTACTAATACTTTAAGACAAACTTCTAAAAATTACCAGTCTCTTCCCCTGCCTTCTCTTGATCTCAGATCACACAAGTCTTTCACCATGTTTTACTTAGCTTTGATTTTCATAAAACCAGTATCAGAGAAGCATTTCTGGATTTGAATTGTCTTAAATGCATCAATTAATACGTTTCCTCTCAAGCAAAAGCTCCATTTTTATCTCCCCCTTCTCTACTACTTTCTCACTCATGAGGTCCTCTTTTCTGCTTCGTGTACTACTTCTTGTTCTGTCTGCTCTTTATTTCTTCGTACAGCAAAAAGGATGCACTCCTGAGATAACTCTTCCCAGGAGCTCCATTGTTACTGTCATTGTAGCCAACCTCAACCCACACTGAAAGTGGGGAATCTATCACCTTTCCATTTCATATTATAATGCCTTTAAGCTTTTTTAGTTTCCACACATAAAAATATGGGCTGTAGTTTTTGATGAACACTTGTTTCAATGTTAGTGCAGGAGGAAGCAGTTCCTGTCCTTCTCACTCCCAATAGCTGAAGAAACTTCTTTTAACTGCACTTTTGCGTGTCTGTTTCTCACTTCTGTATTAATTTTAACTAGTCTACTGAATTTTTCTTTTTTTTTTTGACACTCTTTCCCCAACTTGCCAAGATCATTGTAAACTCTGACCCTGTTCTCTGAAGTACTTGTAATCCCTTCCAGGTTGATGTCTTTAAAACATTTTACATTAGTATTTTCTTTATTCTATTATGCAAGTTGTTGTTAAAAACACAAACAAAACCAACAACAACAACGAAAAAAACCCAAATTTGAGCAAGGCCCTATGTGACTATCTTTCTGATCTGCTACTAGATTACCCGTACATTTTTCTTCATGACTCTTTTAGAAAAATAGTTGTTCACAAGTTTCATCTCTTGAACATAATTTTCCCATTTGCTTATGAAATAATTTCATTTATGGCTAAAATCCCTCTTCCCCACTAATACATGTAACATTATTTTAAAAAGCACTGTAGTAGCAACTATCAAGATTGCAAATACATTTACCCAAGATTGTCAACACAATCACAGACTTGTGCAACTAAACTGTTACAAAACAGCTCTCAAACTCTGCTGCAGATACATTATAGCAACATTAACACATTGAAACCTGTTCCAGTGATAATTCTCAAACAAAAATCCTCAGTCTTCAAAGATAATTCATACAAAAAGTGAGTTTCCAACTAGTAAACTGGACATCTTTTGTTGTATGCCAACAAAAAAGTGTAACCTGGAAAACTAATTATATAACAGTGCCTTTAAACTAATCACATTTTATATACTAACAGCAGAATCCAACATTTTCAGTTACATGACAGTAACAAAAGACAATGACAAAAATCAAAGTCACAGCTTTGTACAGCCTTTGAGCTCAAACAATAAGGAACAGTGCAAAACAGTCTGCAAGGAGACAGAGGAAATTTATTGAAGCTTCTGAAATGATGAGAGTCAGTCTAAGATTGTATTAACACTTTCTAAAGGATCTGGGTAAGGGAGAAATATTGCCTGGCCCAGAGAAAATGAGTGTGCCTCTGAAAGGTCTCCAAGAGCTATCTTGTCTGTCCACACTTCGGTAGGCACAGTTTTGAAGAATCTTAATTTCAGAAAGGAAAGTGTTAAAGCTATACAATTTAAATACAGCAATCTATCTGTTGCTTAACAAAACAATAAAAAAAATCAAATTGCTTTCTCCCATACCTTGTTTAAAACATTGGTTTGTTTATTTCCAGTGAAATGATATTTGAATCTTTTCTGAAGAGGATTCAGCATGATCTGTATTGGAAGGATAATGGGTGGCGATGGGGGTAAAGAGTACTTTTCTGGCAATTGTTTAGGTTTGGTTAACAGTTCATCTCTAAGTTTGACAGTCAAGGACGAATTTAAGTGTTGAATTCTCCCAACATCATCATTTCAATAGAATGGGTTTATAAAAATGAACAGTTCTTAGTTCTACCTCAATAGCTGAAGGCAGTATTATGCAATTAATACAATTCCTCAAATATGAAGGATACTCAAAATATTTCAGCTTTTATAATATTTAGTAGAACTCAGGCTGCTAAAGATTATTTATTCAATGAACAATACAAGTCACTTAAGTCAGTTTGACTTTGGGAACTCATAAAATTAAAAAAAAAGAACACAGCAAACCACCATTATCAGTACCAAACACGGGGACTATTCAAGAGACACAATTATTCATATTTGTTAAAGGAGGATGAAAGACTCATCAGATTAATAAACACAGTACATGATTTCCCATTTTCATGTAACGTATTTAAGTGACCCAGTCTGCCAGACCAAAATTGTTACCAACTCAGGGTTGTGTAGAATGGCCTTACATCTTCCCACTCCATAATTTAAAAAAAAAAAAAGCAGCCACAATCACTCCAGGAAAAATTGCTTGGTTGAGCTTTTGCTGTGCTTTACTTAATTCACAAAAAAAAAAAGGGAAAAAAAAAAGGAACAACACGAGCAGCAGTGCCTTCTGATTAACCTCAAAGGCAGACTACTATGACTGCAAAATGAAAATCGTTCTGCAGTCTCCCCTTTTTGCAAAGTCTCCTTCTGAGACATGTATCTTTAGTCTTCCCTCTTTTCCTTCTGGGATGGGACATACTAAAACGATTAAGGCTGATTTCAAAGACGACTATGAAAAGAAAAGCATACTATGTAAAATAAAATATACATCACCATTTTTTTATTAACATGGGTAATCTTGCTGAAGCAGGTAAGGCATGACCCTCATGAAAACTGTCAGCTACCAGGAGATCACTAGATGTGATGACTTGTAGTTACAATGTTGTTACTGCCAAAATAACAATTTTGGCACCTGGCATTTTCTAAAGAAAAAAAAAATCTACTGTTAATACAAACTAACATAAATTCAAAGTATTTCTATCTTTAGGGAGAACAAAAATCTTAAAAATTCTCCTTGAGAATGTGCATCTCTGACATGTATTATTCTTACTAAAAAACATCGCAACTATTTAAAAGGATACGAGGTTTGCAGTTTCAGGAGCTGACAAAACAACATCTCCAAATTGTTGTATACATCAGCAGCAATGGCTGGTGCAGCAAGGCCAAATGCCTGAGACTGTGGTGGCCCCACAAACGGCCAGCGGAGCTGGGTTAGTACCTCTTCAAAGTCACTGCAACACAAAATAAGCACTTTAACACAAACTTACAGTGCAACACAAAGACGAGGAAGTGACAGTACATCTCTTACCTTGACAATTTGTCCTTAAGAATTTTATGCCAGAATTTAACAGTGGATCTCACAAAAGCAAGAAGATGAGAACAAGATGACTCCTGAAGTTTAATATCCAGTTCTGCCATAAATGCCAGAGTACTGGCTGCCTCTGGAACATTGTTGGTCATCAAATATTGCTGAATGCTATCACTATAAAATACAAGAAAAGTCAAGGTCAAAAATTCATTAAAGATATTAGAAAAGAATCATTTGTATATTGAAAAATGAAGATAAAACTTTCTCAAATCTAAAATATTTTAGTGACGAGACAAACTAGGTTACCAGTCTCAGAGCATATATGCAGTACTCAAATTTTACCTTAACTCTTCTATTCGTGAAATCCATTTAAGATAGGACAGGTGTCGTTCAATCTCTTCTACTTGACTAATCAGTACATCGAGATCCTCCATCCATGGCTGAGCTTTCAGTAAGTGGCTACTGATTGAATCAGATAGAAGAGTTTCTTCCTCTAGAAGCCGACTCAGAGACTTTTTAGAATCTTCTGCATTTTTTAAGGCATTCTGAATTCTTTTAGGGACTTCTGATGAAACTGTAAGTACCTACATTCACAGAAAAGTATTAAGTCTGACATAAAAACACTGTACTAAGTAGAGTAGTACCATCTGAGATCTTAATAAATTGCTTTATTTTAGTTAAATATACTTAGTCATAAAGCATATTCAGAAGATGGAAAAAAATGCTTACCTGTTCTTCTAACTGCTTTTTATTTTCAGATAGCTTATCAATAAGGTTGTCTAGCTTCCTCAGAGAATCATAGTCATTTCCAACTTCTCTTTCCACAAATTCAGAAACATAGTATGGGATATCACAATGATCTAGATCTCTAGTGACTTCTTTCTTTCTAGCAGCAACGGTTGTCATGTTTTCTTTCTCTGCAATACTGATTATACAATTTCTAATTAGTCACCGCTAAGACAGCACAAACACCTACTGATCTGTTGAGGACAGAAAACTCCATGAAAAGCTGGGCAGTTCAATTTAAATTGAAACTTAAATAAGACGTTCAGTAAATGTACTGCTTTAAGTGAGACAATTTGCTGGCATATGCTTTACCTGATAGGCTAAAACCTGGCTTATACATCCAGCTGGTGATTTATCACACATTAATTACTGAAGAGAAATATGCCTGTTAATTTCTTCCTTCCCCAAAACTGTGAATTGTATTAAAAATAGTTCAATATATATGTAGTTTCTACATATGTAATACAGGAAACGTAATGAAAAGTACTGGAAAAACATTTTTTGTAAAATACAAAGGCAGATAATGTTCCACTTTACCTTTTCACAGTTTAGGATGTTTCAGAGATATTGATTGATGACTGACTTATTACTAGCAAAGTATCCACTCAGGTCTTGCAATGATTTGTAAAGTAAAAGCATCACTGAAATATTTAAAAGAAAACTAACACAGTATAACAGAAGAGGCACTTAGTGATCCACACATTTGGCAGCAGCCAGAGAAAGCCAGACTTGAAATTGAGAGGATGATCAGGTACAGTGAAACAAAAAAAGGCAACAGTGACAAGCGCTTGGCTAGTTCAACTCTCAACTTTTTAATACCACTTTCAAAACAGCATTTAAAAATGAAATTTACACACTTCCACTTTATCTGCTACAAGCTTTAAGTGAAAAACCCTATTAAACAGACAACAGGAAAGAGTCAGAAAATGGTGCAAGTGATGAGCCAAAGCTAGAGAAGCAATATAGAGCACCAGAAAGAACAAACTGGAAGACCAAGTGTGTTGCTAAAGAAGAAGCAAATAAAGACAGCAGTAAAAAGCAACGTGCTGTTTGCAGCAATGAAAACAAATAACACTGCAGAAGGCTACTAACCAAATGGTACTCTTTTCTTACTAAAGTATCAGGATATACAGGAGAGGAATAGGACACCGGGGAGCATCCTCCAACTATCTCGCTGCTAAAGCACGCAGCTCTGCACCCACCTTCGCCAGAGAGACAGGTCTTTTCAAGGAGCGTTAGACGACTCTGCGGGTCCCAGCAGGCTCTGGGCGAGGTCCCCTGCCGCCCAGGGCAGCCGACCAAGCAGCCCCTTTCCCCGCCAGCCGTTAACGCCTCGGCGAGCCCTTCTTCCCCCGCTCCGGGCTTTGCCCCCGAGGCGCCGCTTTTCTTCGCTGGCTGGCTGGCGCCCAGCAAGGCCCCGCGAGCGGGAGCAGGCAGCGGAGCTCGTACGGGCCCGCTGAGGCAGGCCAGGGCTGCCCCCGGCCGGCCGGCCGCTACACACTGGACTTCCGCCCGCCGGAGGGACAGCTGCTGGGTCGGGTCCCCGCAGCAGCCCTCAGGCCTGCGCCGGTCCCCTCAGCGCCCTCCCAGCGGCGGGGGACGCACCCGCGGCCCCGGGAAGCCGCTGACAGGACCGGGGCACCCTCACCCGCCGCAGCCCCGCCCCTGCCGCGTCAGCGGCCAACAGCCCCGCGGGCGGCTGGTCACGGGCGCATGCGCACTGCCCTCCGCAACCGCCTCGTGGGGTGCGTGAGGCGCCCCCGCTGCTCGCCGTCAGCAGCGCGCATGCGCCAGGCTCCGGCCAGCGTTCCCAGCAGCGCGTTCGGCCGGGTCCGCACGGTTTTCCGGCCCTCGCACAGCTCCGGGCGGCCGGTCGCCACGCTTTTAGGAAGGCTGGGCTGCTAATGGCCGGAGCAGCAGCTAATTTTGTTCCCGTGTGGAAAGCGCAGCCCCGCTTCGTGCTGCTCGAGGCACGTCCTCTCCTGAGGTACTTCACGGGCGCGAAGGGCCTTCCAGCCACCACGGCATACAACGGTGGTGACCGTCTTCTATCCACGTGGATTTTAGCAACACAAACTTTTTTTTTTTTTTGCTGAAAATGCAATGTCTTTTTAGAACAGCTTTATAATATTTTTGCCAGTAATGGACAGATGAGGTGTGTAAAGGAAGTAGTTACTGATACACACTTAAATTTTTAGGTTAATTTATTTTCAGTACCTGTTCTTTGGTACAGGTATTAGTAAAGCTGGAAAATAGGCACAAGTATTTTCTCAATGAAAAGACCAACTAATTAAAACAGCTGTACATCTTTACAGCACATAAAAAGCCTTGCTAACAGAATCCTCTACTGCATCAGCACAATTGCTACCAGCAAAAACTCCTGCAATATAAATGTTCACCGTTGCCTTAACTTTGTTGTAACTTCTTTTCCTAAGCTGTAATTTAATTTAGTGGAAGAGACTTAAGTGTGATGAACTCATCAAAACATTCAGTGCTTGCCAAAAAAAAAAAGCAAGCTAAACATTCTTCCATGTTTGAAACTATTATAAGCCCCCTTCTTAAAGATGCAGCTATATTACAGCTCAAGCAACTTATTCATTCATTTAAAAGCACCAGTCACTAAGATCTATATTACAGCCACCATCTTGCAAATGACTACTGAAGTTAAATGCTAGCACTAATAAAAACTTAAAAAAATACAAATCTCTTACTACCAATCTTTTAAAGATTTGTACAGAACATGTAAATAGGAAAACACCTTACATATGTTAAAATCTAAGTATTTTTTGCAGTTCATTCAGCGTAACCAGGTAGTATTCAATTGTGTCTGGTTTTTTATGCTTGTGTCCATTTTCAAAACTTCTCGGATCGCCATGGTAGCATAAGTGGATGGGGGAAGGGAGAACTCCATCTTTAGTGCCCTGAATTTACCATCTGTCATAAGGGGTAAGAGGAAACACAAAGCAAAAAAAAAAAAAAAAAAGTTGTTAAGGGCATAAGTAATGCTTATTCTGGATGCCATCTAAACTAGTCTAAAATTTTCCATGACCAACCCCCCCACCCCATAAAACAAAACCACCACCACCACCACACTCCAATTTACAATCCATAGTGTAATTTCATAAAACAACTTCTTTTTAACATTTTCTCTCAGCAAGAAGTGGTATTTTGGGGTTTTTCTTCTTTTTAAAGCAAAATAAACTTTTGTTCTTTCAAAACTAAATTCCTAGCCTCTCTTCATTTTTTCTGGAAAGTAGTGTCAAAAGACCTTGTGACCAGAGTTATGTAAAAAAAATGTAAGTATTTGAGTAGTCTCTTATGTTCAGCACAAATAAATATGCTCAAGCATATAGACAATTTGTGGCTTAATTCCACCTTCATGCATTTCACAGACATTGCTAAGCATTTACCTGACTTTACATATGTCTATAAGAAAATGTAACAGTCGATAGAGACTGCTGGAAGAATTGCTCGCGCTCTGGAGAAATAAAAGTCCTTATTTAGACACTTAACTTTGGCTATCTTTAATAGCACTGCTTAACAGTCTAGTTGAATGAAAGCTCTTCCTTAAAAGACCTTTCAATATGTAGCAGTTCAAAGCAACAGCCAGATCAAACTTCTGGTTTGCAACCATCAGCAAAAAAATCAACTTACCTGTAGGAAGAACTGGTAACGTTTTTCCTTCCAGCTTATCCAAATCCGTAGTAAATAATGGGATTCTGGGATCATCATATGCAACAACCTCCCTTTATAATATACGTAAGATTTTTTTAATTATTATTTTTAAATATTTGGAATAAAATTTATAATTGTATTACTTTATATAAATGTATTATTTATATATTATCTAATTATTATTATTATTCCAGTTTGGCAGTTACAACTGAAATGGAATTGATTTTGCAATAAAATAACGTAAGGCGGCATTTAGGTGCAATAACTGGTAAAGCTTTATGTAGAAGACTCGCCTGTGTTTGATGAAGATTATAAACTCCTCTGTTTTCCCTCATGGGCTGTCAGGATTTCCAGCTATACAAGAAGTATAGCTTATGAAATTATGGGAAGAATGGAGTCAACTCTAAGAATACTTCGGGGGGAAGCCTTCATTTTGAAGAAAGCCATCTAAACTTCTTTGAAAGGTCTTACATATTCTACTCTCTCTGCCACTCATTTAACAGAAATCATGCCATACGTAATGACGAGGCTGAAAAAGTAACTAGGAAGTAGGTAAGCTTTAAACATCAGCATTTTAATTAAAATCAAGTGTAAACATTTATATTTTTTGTCTCCCTCCTAAACTCTCTATACTTTTTCTCTATGCATCAGTGATCAAGTCTTTCTGCACATGTCTACAGTCACCTGTTTAAAAGGTATTTATTCAGTTGCCATATGACAACTAGGTTGTACCTCTAACAACAGTGATTTAGTAGGTTTATGGGATACAGATCTTTCTGATTGACAGATAGGTAATTGCAGACCAACTTTCTCATAGCAAGACTACCAAAAAAACCTGTTTTGAATATTATCTATCATGGTTTCAACATAAATAATCATATATGAAGTGTTCAAGCAAGCCCTTGCAAGGAGTGTAACAACTAGATGTCTTGACGCTCATGCATCACAGAGCCAGAGGACCAAGGAAGAACTTTAACTGCATAAAAAACATGAGGGAAACGCACAGAGATTCCTCCCTACCTGTGTTTCAGTCTGCATGTACATCCCGTGGGTCTTGTACTTGGTCTAATGGTTCTTATACTTAGTCATCCCACATAATACTCTAAGCTGTCAATTCAGGTGTAATTTCCTTTATCCTCCTACTTACCAGTTGACATTCTGAGGTCGAATGATAATCTTTCTGTACGCTCCAGAAAGTGAATAATCTCTGATCTTATGCCTCATGTTGTTGATATCAAGATTGTCAGCTACTAGCATTTCCTTGTAGGCCTCACCAACTGCAAGAGAGGAAAATATTTAAATAGGAGAGAGCGTAGGCTGAAAACAGCCTTTTTTCATGGATCATTCCTTCCCTTATATTTAGTAGTTTTCAGCATATATAGGATAAATGTTACATAGAAGTTTAAAATTACTTATTGCAAATCTTATTACCTACAATGTTTGCTTCTATAACCTGATTAGTAGAGGCAGTAACCAAGAAAGAATCTTAGCAAATCAAAATGTCAGCTGAAAACAATTTACAAAATATTTTATTGACATTTCATTGACATCTAATGCATGCTTTCCAATTATCTAAACTTCACAAGACAAATCTCAAGTAGATGGAGAAAAAAAACCAATGGGCCAGACTACCCATTGCTCTATCTTTGAAAAAGCAGCAGAGTGAAATGAGTTAAAAGAGCCCTCTGAAGAAATTAGCCCATAGGGACCTTTAAGTACACCGCCAACAGAAAGAGTAATTCTATTACAGTCTTGTATCCTTAAGTAAGGGCGTGTGCACACACACCTTGGGAAGACAGGGAAGGCAATGGAAATACAAGAACATACTGCAGCTAAAATGCTGTCTGGTGCCTTTGATTTGCAGTGCAATTGCCAGCATTACTTCATGCAGCTGGGAATTTTAAACAGGAATAAGTTAGGTTTACTGGGGGCAAATCCCCGTATAAATATACTGAACGTAAAAAGTTGCAGCATTTCTTTCCAAACTTTTTACGCAGTGTGGTTCAGAGCCACACCTCATTACAAATAGATCTTTACCTTCCAAGTGTTTCAGAGATGGGCGATAAATAGGATCCTAGCTCTGGGACTTAGCTCTGACAGGCAGAGAGTCTCAGGAGACCTGTCTGGTGTTTTAAGGACAACCAAAGACAAGAGCAGTTCAACCCAATATTGAGAAAAACTAGCATACGTATTGGGAGACTGGTTTGGCAAAGTAGGGAACTCGTGACTAAGCTCATATGTAAGGACACATACAGTAGGTAAAAGCTAGGGCCAGCTACAAAGAAGGAATATATAAACATAGTCCAGGCTCATAGGGATGGTGTTAGGAAAGCCAAAGCTCAGCTAGAGTTGAAATCAGCACCAGACATCAAGAACAACAAGAGTTAAATTGCAACGGGAATGAAAGAATACAAGGAAAATGTTGGCCTGCTGCTAAACAGGGCAGGTGGTCTAGCAACAGACATAAGTCTGATGGTCTCAGCACCTCCTTTGCCTCAGTCTTGACCAGCAAGGTCTCCCAGGCCTCTGTTCCTAGAGGCAATGTTCAGGAAAGAGAGAGTCTACCAATACTGGAAGAAGATACAAGCTGAGAGAGCTGGCTCACAACCTGGTAAAGCTTTTCTCTATCATCTCTGAAAGATCGTGGAGATCTGGGGAGGTCCCAGGCGACAGCAGAAAACCAAATGTTGCACACATCTTCAGAAAGAAGGATGATCTAGGGAATTACAGACCAGTCAGACTCACTTTGGTCTCTGGGAAAAATAATGGGGCTAATCTTCTTGCAACATGTTTCTGGGCACACAATGAGAATAATAATGAGCACAGTTTTACAAAAGGGGGAGAAAAAGAAAAGAAAAACCAAAAAACCCACCAACCTCACTGCCGTCTATGATGAAATTATTACATCTATGGACAAGGGGAGAGCAGTGACTGTTGCCTACCTTGCCTTTAGCAAAGGTGTCAACATGTTCTCACAGCATCTTTGTATCCAAAGTTATAACATTAAGTGGGTGGACTGCTAGATGGGTAAAGAACTGTCTGGCTCATCATCTGGCTCATAGTCACTACCAGTTTGAGCTCTACCTAGAAGCTCCTTACAAGCAGAGTTCCTCAGGAACTGTGAGGTGTCTTGTTAGAATACCTTTATCAGCATACATGGAGGAGGAGCCGGAATTCACCCCAAGTCTGTGGACACAATCAAGCTGGGGTGGCAGTCGATACACCCACAGGCAGGACTGCCACTCAGAGGGAAGTAGGCAGGCTAGAGGAATGGGCTGAGAGGAACCTCATTACATTCAGCAAGGACAAAGTCCCGTACCTGATGGTGATTAACTCCTTGCAATGGTACAGGCCAGGGAGCAACTCTGCTGACAGTCACCTGGGACTCCCAGTGGAAAGGAGACTTACCAGAGCGCCCTGGCAGCAACAAAAGCTAATAGCAACAGGAGCTTACCCAGTAGCTGCACCAAGAAAACCAATTACTGCCCTTTACTGGGCACTCATGAGACGGTACTCAGAACAGTGTGTCCAGTACAAAACAGATGCTGGTAAACCTGAATGAGTCCAACAGAGGATCACCCCAATGGCCAAGGGCTGTAGCACATGGCCTCTGAGAAGAGTCTGAGAGAACTGGTCTTTTCTAGCTCAGAGAGGAGAAGACTTAGAGACTATTTGTTCTTAAAAGTTTCAGACCTGACAGGACAAAGCCTGAGTAAGCTGGCCTGAATATGGCACCGACCTTGCTTTGACCAAAGGCTGGACCAGATGGCCTCCTGAGGTCCCTTCCAACCAAAATGATTCTACAAGTCTATCCCTTAGTAATAACATCATGGTGTATGCAGATAATTATAGATCGCTCAACCTATTCCATTAAAAACAATTTAGATCCAATACACTTTATATACAGAAGATGAAAGATATGTTTTGGTTTTTAAACATTCATATTGGTTAATATTTAAACAGATGTGGTTCTTTTTCCTAACTTCAGGTGTTTGCTTGGCTTACAAATTCTAGAAGTTTGGTTTGTTTTCCAATTTAAAAATCAAATGCATACACTTTTCAATCAACATTTCACCATTTTTTTCCCCTTGTGCTGACATAAATACTTTTGCCTCAGTGAAGAATTTCTTTCTTTGGAAAAGCTACTTGCTAAAAAGAAATATGAAACAGATATATGTTAAATGAAACAAGTTACAATTCAGATTATTGTTATCACAATGGAAGAGGCTGACAGTAATGTATGTCAGCTCTGAAATAGTGTCTTTTTTTAACGGTCACCAACGTTGCCTAGATCTAATCTTCCTTTTACGAACAATCTTAAAGCAGACTTACATTTCCAGAGTCAGTACTTAAGTTAACAGTCAGACTTACTTTTATGCTTTGGATAAATAACATCAAATCCAGGCAATGGCATCACTACATCGTGGATAGTGTAGTTATCAACATCTCCTTCTTCGATATGAACAGCTGTGGCTACAATCAGGACAGAAAAAAATTAAGAGTTACCAGTATGGATGCCTGTGACAGTTAACATTTGCTAAATTTAAAATGAACCACTTGATTGAAACAAGCGTACTTTGAGAGAGATAACTACTATGTTTTATCTTCACTTAATAGACAAAATTTTCAAGAAAAGAAATAACAGTCTTCACGGCTGTGACAGTCACTGGCAGAATCACAGCCTGGTCTGCAGTGACTTTTAAAGCTGAAGTAAGGACTGCTAGGTGAACAGTCCTCTAACGAGGCATCAGGCATACATGAAGGAGAAATACTGTGGATATTCTTGCCCCAGGGAAATGCCAGAGCAAATCCAAGTGAAGAAAGTTTCAATTGAGTTGAGCCTCTGCTTTACACAATACCACTACAAACAAAACCTTCTGTGATTAAAACATTGATAACATCCTTCCATAGTTCTCCATAGCTCAATCAGGTTTGAGTTCATTCTTGAGAACAATCAGTCCTTCATGGTCTCTCTTCCCTATCCAACTATTTTGAAAAACAAGCAAACCAACAGCTCATGGAAATGTAATACCTAACTTCCAATTTCTTGCAAAATTTGACCAAAACTGGTTAACGGATTCAGAAATCACTGCACCAAAATGGGCGAGAGGGAAAAGAAAACATGTATGCAGTATCACATAACAGATATGTGCCTTGTTTTCCTAGGCATTTAAACTACGGAGCACCACTGGCTTGTTGTTTGTCCGACTTTACCTCCTTTAAGCGTGAGATCTCCTGGTACGGCTCTAAGGCCGTATTCTTCTATTCTCTTGCTCACCATGTTATTCCACACATAACTCTGGTAGCTATGAATATACATTAAGCGATTATTTCTTGGTATCTAGAGGTAAAGAAAGAAGTGAAACATTAGAAAGATGTATTTTTAGTTTTTTCTCTCAATCATAACCAGAGATGCATATATTTGAAATGTTCTCCAGCAACAAGACTAACACAGTTTCTTGGTATACAGATTTGGGTTTTGTTCATTATTTGGGAAAAGGGTTTATGAAGAAATAATGCTTTTACACATTTGAATTCTGCACAAAAAACCCACCCTTGTGCTTAAATTAAAAAAAAGCTTTTTTAAATTTTTTTTTATTCAACAGCTCATCAAACACATGGGGCTATTATAAAACACTGAATTCATACTTAACCTCCTGAAATCTTAACTAAACTTTGCAGATGTGAAGGCACAGCGTTATTCTAATTATCTTCTTCATAAAGAAGAAATTATTCCTCAGCTCCTACAATGGGCCCAGTAGTTTGCTGGTGATGAGGTATTTTCTCCAAAGACTTGCCCTTGATTACAGTACTTGAAAATGACAGTGAATCCACCACCCCTATGCCAAGCTGATTCATTAGCCCACTATCAGTTTGATTTGTACGTTTAAAGCAACAGAAAAACTGATAATGAACTTCCGCAGAATTCTCGGATCTCTATTATACAGGGTTACTAACTGTAACTGCATTGATTCCAACAGACCAGAGAGATTGTTGTATAAATTGGAAAGCTCATTATGCATACATTAATTACAGATGTCATCAGTTACCATGCAGCAGTACTTCAAGCAAAAAGACAGGATAAATATAAAGATTTTACACTTAACCTTCTACTCATCAAGCATCTATGAGTCTATTTCAAATTCATCATGATACCATCAAAAGAGCATTTATGCAAGTAAATACCCCACAGCACTTTTACACTCACTATGCCAAATGCAGAGATTACGTTCTTCATTCCATACTTTAAGAGTCCACGTAGAAGCTGTCCTTCCACGCACCTTTTTACGGGTAGTTTCTTGAGGGCTGCTGCTGGATCTTTAGTCTTTGCCCATTCTTCTCTGCATTTTACTAAGTATCCCTTTTCAGCTAGAACAAGGATGTAAAATAAAAATATTTTAACTACACACCACCCATCTCACCTTTTGTTAAAACAGTTGAAAAATTAAAGTTTCAGTCACCGTAATTACACAGATTAACAGAATCACAGAATAGTTGAGGTTTGAAGGCTGAGCAGACTCTGTGTCTAAGTACTCAGGTCCCTTTTCACTCCCAAGAGTGCAAGAAACTGCACAGCAAGGGAAGAGGAGGAGAAAGGCAGAGAGTCTGAAGATTGCTTTTCCATTGCTAAACTGGCCAAAGTTCAGCACATGCAAAGCTGGGCTCAAAAAGGTCCTTTCAAATTAAAAGAATCTGAAAGTGTTTTTCCTGAACATACAATTTTTGGAAGAGGAGAGGCAGAAACACTTAATGTACCATTTTTCAGTCCTTACCTCCTGGTCGTGGTTTTAATATCAAATCTATTACTTCATTCCAATTGTTCTGTAGAATAGCTCTAAGATTCAAACAGTAAAGTTTATTAAAAACTGACTAAATATATTTAGAGGAGATTTAGCCAACGTATATATAAAAAAAAAAGTATTAGTGTTTAGATTTATTCAATATTAAAAGTAGTGGTATTATGCAAGATACCTGCCGAAGCAAGTTCAGAAACAAGTTCCTTCTTGAATGTAAAATTAAAACTGGCATATGCAATATGCTAGAAAAACATTCCCAAAAATACATTATAAGTTACACAGTGATTTTTATTTTTTTTTTTTTTTAAAAAAAGGGGGGAGGAAATGAAAACAACACATACCTGCCAATTTGATACGTAGGAACAGCTGTGGTTCCAAATCTTTGCATTCCATAGTAATTAATGAATCCAATTTCCCTGAGAGAGTGCATTGCTTGCTCTATCTGGTCATCAGTTCCTGTTATGTTTCTAGCATTAAAAAAAAAAAGTTATAGACAGATTATTAAGGGCTTACACCATTTTGTGATCCCCATAATATTAAAGCTCAACATCAACATTATATAGCATTTATCAAATTCAACAGATTCCTGCCAATAGAAGGACTTTTCTTCTTTTTTGTAACAAAAGATGCACTGATATCCCTTAACTATTTAAAGAAAAAGAAATTCTAACAGAACTGTCTAAATACATACTAACATATTACCTGAGAACAACAGTGAAATGGTTCCCTTGCAGTTCTCCTAATTTCAGTGGATGGTTCTTGTAACTGAAATTTCCTAATTTGAAGTTCATCAAACATTTATTCAAATGAGCAAGTCTTTGTGCAGTGATTCTAAAAAAAAAAACCAGACAACAGTGACCAACATATGCTTAGAAAAACAGATAATTAAATAAATACAGAAATACCAGCATTTCAAAACAAAAAGCAGCGAGTCCAGTTTCCCCAATTTTCTATTGTTGCCTTTTCAAAGTATTTTAATGAAATATCTAGAAGAAAAGAACAGGTAATTCTTAAGGCTACATATACAAGAGAAAATGTATACCATGACAAAGACTGTTAGTATTGTCTTTTGACATCTATGTTACCATATGCACTTAACAAAAAGTATGTTGCAATATTGATGTATACTGTACCCCACAAGCTGAACTCTGCTTCATTTGAGTAACTACACCATGAACACACTCCAGTTAGCACACTCATGAACACAGAGTTAAGCAATTAGCCACTGTGTAAGCTTAGTGCAGATGAGGGAGTATGAAATCCAATCTGTCACTGATACCTGTCATTTTTGTTGCTAGTACTTTTGGAAGCATACCTTGTTCTTTGCATCATGCAGCTGCTCTTTCACATTTCCACTAAAATTTATAGCAGGATACACAAGTTTCTCAACTAGCCTGGCCAGCGTACTCAGCTCGGAACGGGCTAATAAACAGTAAGGTCTCCTCTCTGACGCCATCCTTCTCCAAGGCTGCGCAGGAGAGTCAGGTACTGTGGCACTACTGCACAGACTCCACAAATCACTACGCTCCCCCCAGCTGATGATTACCGCACGCTGACACAAGATTAAATGTGATCACAGTAAACGTAAATGGAACAGCACCTGAGATGGCTACACCACAAGTTTGGTTAATTGTCATCTCTTTGCAAACTTGCCTTGCCACAACAAGAATCTAGGGCTCCTCGCGATTCACAAATTAATAATTCCTTTCATATGTGCAAACGTATGCACATGGAAACCACTGAGAGCAAAAATATGAACAATTAAGTAGTGAATGCTCTCCTTTTAACAAGGATTTGATCAAATTTCTGGCTCTCAAACCTTGGAATTCCTCACTTGAAAAGCATGGTTTTCAAAGAGTAGTAAATATTAGTCCAGGCAGAATATTCCAGCTAGCTAAACAGATATTGTAATATATGACTGCAAGGCATCCATCATTCTCAGTTATGGATGTAACACTAATTTCAGGTGCCCGGAAACCATATAATTATCTTGGAATATGACAAAATAAATTTTATTTTCTCTTAGTAGGTGACTTATGGGAGTAGGTTAAGGCAGGAAAAATTCCTCATCATGTTTTGCCCCTTCTGGCTACTCACAGATGAGCAAAGGCAGTGGTTAGCTTTCTCTGGAGCTGTTCAGAGAGTTCAGTGAGAAAGAAAATAGGATTCCAGCTGGAGGAAGGGGGAAATAAAATTCAGGAACGCAATGGGAGATAATTTTCACCATGTCATTCTGTTGTTCTGCTGTTGCATGGGAGCCACACAGTGTAAGAGCACGCAGGCAATTTGGCCCACTGCCTCAGCCAAATACATGTACCCAGCCTATTACTCAGAGCATCACTGACTGAAAATACTAGCAATCATCATGGAATAAAAAAGGATTATAGCATCTTAATTTATACACATGCTTTACAAGATCAGGACCTGACTCTGTCATTTGTCATGTGCGTACTGAGTCTTCAAGGTATTTATCGAGATACTCAAGCTATCACGGTAGGAGCGCAAATACTCCAGTGTACTTTCACTTACCTGAGAACAGCGATCTCTTGAACTGTTATAGCTCTTTTATCTTTAGTTCCCATGTAGGAAAATATGTTTGGCTTCACTCTTAAAAGCAACAGTAACAGATATTATGCATATTAAAACAGCCACAGATTGAACATAGTTTTCAGCATAATTACCTAGAATGATTAATCGTCTATATTAAAAACAGAAAATACACATCCATTCCCCAGAAGTAGGCTACAATTTGACACGTGACATTTTCTAATTCATCTATAAGTACATAAAACACAGGGAAATTTCTGTTTTAATTACATGTAGACAGATTTACTTTTACCACAACTGTGCTGTCAGAATACGAGCTTTGAAGTACTTCTTTACACACATCTACTCAATGCATAAATGTGCAGCCACTACTAATTTCACTAAAAAAAAATTCACGTCCATTTTCTTAAACTTCAAATAAGATGCCTGTTTGAATACCATGCATGCGCATTATGTGAGAATATGAGAAGTTAATTTAAAATTCGATCCATTTCTTTCCTTGAGAGCAAAATTTCCTTTCTGTTCCACTTTGTACTTTACAGCTTGTGTTACACAGGGAATATTTCCCATTATTCCAGCTATGGGCACCAGGGGGTAGCAGGAATGCCATTACACACATTTTTCCACCAAACTATCCTCCTACCATTGTGTTCTCAAACACAAATACTAGTAGTATACTGGTTAGATTCTAGATTACAAACATTTGTTTTTGTACAGGAAGGGCGAAGGAAAAAGGAGGGGAGAAGCAGGGAAGTTTCTCTACAAGTAGATCACTGAATTGACTCAATTTTAAAACAGTCCTTCCTCTGCGATTCACTATGTTCACATCATGCCTTTGGCAAATCTTTTTGTTGCTGCACTTGATGGGGTGAAAGGAACTAAGACTGTGTTGCCATGGAGAAATTAACACATGGAACAACAGTTTATCAACTGTAACTGCTTAGGAACTGATCAGCATATTGCCACAACAGTATCTGACAGGTTCATAACATACTTGCATATATTCACACACTGGGGAAAAAAAAGGCTTTTAATTCAGGTTATGCACATCGAGGCTTTGAGCTGCCAAGCCTTTCTCAGATCAGCCAACTTCAATTGTGGACCTTTTTCCATTGAAGTAGCAGAATACAGTCTTTCAAATTTCTTGTGATCATTTTGTTCCATTCTCACCTCCTTCCAAAACTTACAAGTTTTAAATTTAATATTCTAAAATAACTTTTTTTTTTTTTAAACACTGGCTACAGATTAGGCAATAGTATTGCTTATATTGCTCTTACATAAGTCTTGAAGCATATCATTTACAGTAACGTGAAACATATGGGAGAGGACTGCATGCTAGCCAGGCTGGCAGAAACAACAGCCTTACCTCAAAAATTTGGATAGGACATTAATGGCATCCATAGTATCCTTGTTCTCCTTGTACAGTACGAAGTGGCAGTAGCTTCCCCTAGATTTTGGCCAAGAGTGTTTTCTTGGATCTTTAAAAACAAAAAGTTAAAATTTCTGAAGTGTCATTTTTTAAAATTTAATTGATATCTTTGCCATTGCAGCTACATTTAAAACAAATATGCAAGAGATAATTTCTGCTAATTTCCATCTGCTTTAAAAAAAAAGAAAAGAAAAAAGTGAATTACTGACAGCAAAAGCTGTAAAGCACATCGAAAAAGACCTTCTCCCCTTCCACTGGGCTGTAAACTTCTCTTTAATCAATTCTGTCTCCTAGAAAATCTTGAATGAAATGGTGACAGTTCCTTTGTCATGAAATTATCTAAAAATACACCCTAGTCATTTAACTGCCATATTGCCTGATTAAATTTCTCAAAAACCTTATCCTTACACTGACTTTCAGCAATAAAAGCCATTCCACATTTCATCTAGTACCTCCTATAATTAACAGATGAGGATCACTGGAGTTTGTGGGAAGACTACAATTATTATTTATAGTACTAACATATTCTTTATTTCTGTAGGATATTTCTGTGTGTCATGCAAAAGCATGAGTCGTATCTCTACAAAATCCTTAAAAAGTATACTCACAAAAACTTACTTTAAGGTGAATTGTTTTTAAAGTCCTATGGGAGAGAGAAATCTGGCACAATAGACATTGACAAATAATTCAAGCCTGATACTGTGCTGTGTTTAGAGAACCCAGAGGGCGAGATAACTTCAGCTCCCGCAGACTAACAACTGATTTACAATTCTGTACAATTATTTGGCATTTTCTGGAGAGGGAAGAAAACTGTCAATGTATTTGTCAAGCTTTTGTTGCACATAAAAGCCTCCAGAGGTAAAACTTCCCTTTTACAATCCTCCACTGTTATTGGCATTACTGGGAAAGGGGACTGATTGTACACAGGTTTAGCAACCAATTTTGAGGTGCTTTGTTTATAAATTCTTTGTTTTATAAGAACAAAACTAAGGATTTGTTTTGTTTTAAATAAGAAGTCCCTTATCTCTTGGTAGCCACCAAGCAGACATTCCTGGGTTTGTACAATAAGGGCTTAAGCGTCTTTCATGACAGCAAAAGCTAACCGAAAAAGCCACTCCTATTCCAGTATATAAACATCAATGCAGGAAGATCTTGGGAAATTTGCTCTTTTTGTTCACGTTAGTTTAATAAAGCCTATATATCCCACACAGACAGCAAATACATTTAATTTTCAGGAAACTTTCTGGTAAAAGAGAATTCTTCTTGCCCTTTTTTTTGAGAAGCTGCCATCCATACACACACTTCTGCAAAAACAATTTTGGATGCTACACTATAAAATACTATACATGTAGGCTTTAACCACTTAAAAACTATTGCAACACTTGCCTTGCACCATCAGTTTCTAAGCAAAGCCCTCCCTGTGGAGCTTCCTAGGACCTAAACTGGACCAAAGCTGTTAAGAGACCTCATACTCTTGCTAGTCTCCCTTCTGAGCCACCACCGCTCTTAAACACAGTCAGTGAAACACTGCATTCAGCTTGAAGAGCAAGGTCCTTCATGAAGAACTCAGTAATTAGAAGGGAAGAGAGGAAGACAGAGCGCGGAAAGTCTTCTCCAGCTGGAATCATTCTTTCAATTTAACTAAGCCATCTTGCACACAGTCATTTCAACACCCTTCAAAAAGTGAGCCTCAATCTGGGCTACACTAAAAGGACTCTATAGATACTATATATAGTGTATATATACACACTATATATATCAATTGGCTCCTCGCGCTTTGGGCATCACTGCGGCCATGCTGAGTACTGGGAGGCTGCAGCTCCTGGTATTTATTCCTCACCCAATACTTCAAAGTATTCAACTGGGTAGATGGACCAGAGGGATCGTTTGCAGTCCTTATTGCTACATGTCAGAGTCACGTTACATTTTTGACAGTAAAATTGTATTTCCAAGCCCTTTTTCCAAACCTTTTGCTGCAACTCAAGGGCTGGAAATTCTTTTCAAATATCAGGATGTCCGTTATACACTTTTAAAGTTGTATAAATACAGATAGTGGTGTCTGAAACACAAGGCTGAAGGGCAAAGGCTTGGCGTAATGAAATCAATGGAAAATTTACCATAGATGTCAAACAGTATTGTCAAAACCAATAATTCATGTTATTTATTACTGGCAGACTTTCTCTGCATTGAATGACTACTGCCTATATACTGCTCTAGGAAAAAGAGGTAGCACAAGGCTGTTTCAGGTAATCTTAAGCATTGCTTATGTGTAGGGTGTTTTAAAGAATTAATTGTTACTAGCTTGGCCAGTCGTCTTGCTATTTAGGAGGTCGTAATGGTTGTCATTTCATTTCGTTAACATGAAATGTCAACATCTCTTACCTGTTGCAGTTCTGACCTCTGTCCCAGTGCATAGCATAAAGAGCATAAAAGAGTAGCATTTAATTTTTAGACTGTCAAAGGGGTTTTAGAGGTGAACATGCAGGTTTATGGTTATGGGATTGTTTATGCTTTCGGGAGCATCCAACAGTTAGGTGGTGGATGACAGCAATTTAGACAGTTATGCAATGGAATCGTGCAGAGGCAAACAGTGAACATATGGAAAGCTTCAATCGGAGATGCAACAAACTTCATTTGTGGACAATGATGAAACAGCAGCTTACTGACAATTTAGTAAGGCAGTATTTTAAGTATGTGGGGATTAAACTTACTATAGACAAAAAGCAGCTTCTAATTTTAAATTTTAGGAAAGTATGTTTGGTAACCTTTTACATTATCAACAAAAGTAATCAGATATCTCAGCTAATACTTGAATATTCTACACTTCTGAAATGTTTCTTGCCTGGGTAACCAACTCAAGACGAAGACATGTTAGTGGCTACAATAAACATGAAAGAAATATAATTCTGACTAAAAAGAACTTGCACTCTTAAAACCTACATTCATAAGCATTTACACACACTCACTGAAACTGCACACATCTCCACCAACATGTACAGGTCTTTGTAGTATCACGACTTAGGAAGTCAAGTTTAAATAGACAATGCTTCTCTGCATCACAAGATGGTGCTCCAGATAATGTTTTAATCCTAGAGACACATCACTAAATTCTTTTCAGCATATTTCAAATACTTTGATTCTTTTATATAGTATCTCTTAAATCAGACTGGGCAGCTTAGTACCGACCACTTGACTGTAACAATGGTTAAAGAACAGAAGCAGCAGAAAGAAAAGGTGGAGGTAAAACCATTACAAACCAACAGAGAACAAAACTGGCTGAGGAGAATTTTGTGCTGGTAAGTATACATACTCCATGCATAAAGCATGCAAACATACAAATTTTCTAAACATGGTTAAACAAGATACATAAACATATTGTAATTGTACCAATAAAAATACAAGATTCCCCTATTTGCTTAGAATAAGCCTTAAAAAATAATAACTAAATTGAATGTGGAGATGGTGGTATTTCCAATTTTAAATTATCTCATGTCCATCTCCTTCATCTTTAAAATAAAAGCACTAGGTTTACATACTGTCACTTGTAGTAGGTTGAAACGACATAGGAATGCAATCAGTTCAAATCACACCTTAATACCTTTCATTAAATGTGCAACATTCTGCATGTAGACAATCCTCTCAACTTACAGGAGCAACAAATTTGTAATAACATTAAAAGTTGTAGAACACATGAATTTATCCCCAGTAACCAAAACAGTATTTGGCAAGATTAAGGTGGGTAACACTTCATTCTGAAAATCCTTCATTATTTTGATTATTCCAAAATAGTAACTGTGATTTATAATGAATAAAGACAATTTTCTGCAAATATAGAAGACAACATAGAAATAGTATTTTACTTCCAAATATGGAAGCAGAAGTAGCCTTAAAGATCATGGTAAATATATAATGTTTATATAAAACTGTAACTCTGAGAAAACAAATAGGTACTTGTCTCTATTCAAGTCATTGAGAATTTTGTCATGGATTTTCAAGACAGTCAAGATTACCCTGACTGTCTGTGTAACATACATGTTTCAACTACTTTCTTACTTTCACAATGCACACTTACACAGCCAGTAAGTTTATAACAGCTAAGTTCAAACAATACTGAAAATAAAGCCCCTATTCTGCCTATTCCCACTGACATAGCAAAAGATCCTCTCGCTTCCAACATGGTTGTATTTGATGAATGCTTTGGAAAGAAAAACAAGTAGAAATTTAAACTTGAAACACTCCTTGTGTTCCTAGTCATTTTAGATGCACAGCATCAGTTGCAAAGGGAAAAAGCAAAGCCAGACTACATTACGAGGTACGCTCTACCTCAAGTACTTACTAACGATTTTTATTTTGGGGATAATTTTCACATTTACTTTACCCAACTGCTGTGATACTGAAACTCACTTGCCAGTGCTTTTTTCCCAGCAGCATGATAAGCAATAATGTATTTTTTTCCATCTCGATCTTCTGTTTTAGTCTCCAGTCCAGGAAACAAGGATTTCACAGCCTGATGGATAACTGTTCTTTTTTCTTTGGTGTCTTCAATTACCTGTGTTAATACACATGCGTGCAGAAACCAAGTAAAGCAATACAAAAGGGGAGGGATTCTCTCAGAGTTAAATTCTGCATGCTTAAAGAAAACCTACCAAATCACACTAAAGTACTGAACAGGTATACTTTTAAAAGTCTGTCCTACTTATTAAAATTACTTTGAAACATAATAAATAGCTGCTACAAACCCCAGTTTCAACATTCACAAAAGAAAATTCTCAAGATTTATTCCCCTCTTCTGTGCTTAATAAAATTCCCTCTTCTAATGAAAACTCTGGCAAAACTAAAAAAAAAGAGCTAGATAAGATTATTTAATGTGTGAATGCTTATTTGAAATTACCAGATTTAATCCTACTCATCTCTGTGTCCCAAATGTAGCTCAACAGTTATTCTTCAAGTACATGGAATATTTGGATGCTTAAAAATACAGTTTTAATTTCATTTTGTAACTTCTTATTTTTCTTGTTACAGAGGAGCATACTGATCTTCTTTTCTATTAAATCACTAAACACTGACCTTGAAAACAGTCTTTCATCAGGATAGATGTTTTATTTAATTCTTCTTACATAATTATTCTATAAAATACTACTAGACGGAAAACCAAAATACTGCAAGAAAATTTTAACACCACAAAAATTAAGATATGTATTTGAGTTCATGTGTACAGTCCCACTGAAATCAAAATGACAACTCATGTGCATGAATTTGAGTATATCTGTAAGGCTTAATAGAATTAAACCCTAAACTGGAAACATTTCAGCATTACCTGTTGCATCATGTTCAGACTGCTCTTATCCCTTACATACACCAGAAAGCGCATACCTCCCACTCACTCTCTTGTTGTCCCCCCCCACCCCCAGCTTCAGATAATTTATTAATTTTACCTCTATGGCAACACTAGTTTCCTTATTCTTAAGAAGCTGGAGCTCCTCTAAACGCTTCTTGTCTTCATCTGACAAAACTGTAAATGTTTCTTCTGATGGGTCCTAATACATATTTGGCAGGGAGAAAACAAATACCAAATAACCCTCACGGAACAACTTTCAGCCTTTGAATGTTTTTGCTCAAGGAGCATAGCCATTACCCAATCTTTACCTCAAAATTTACCTCATCATCCACTGGAACAGAAAAGTCATCTAAATGGCTCACACGTCCATCTTTGCCTATTTCATGGACAACAAAGTCCGAGTATCTGATAGGAAGAAACATGCATTAAATTTGCAATAATAATAATAAAAAAATCTCACATCACATAAAGTCCTTTCCCAAGAAGCTGTTTGTTAGCAGAATTCACTCAAGAATTCTGAATTCACATAATTCAATTCGCATAAAAGAAACTTCAACCATGAGAAAGCTGTACCTATTTCCACCCCCAAGAAGGACACCAGGAGAACACAGGAGAAAGTCTGGCATATCTAAACACAGCAGACTTCTTTGCAGATAACCAAACACCTGCTGTCGTTAGTCGGAATCATTTTCTCACTAGCTTGCAGATATCAGTAATGCATATCCTCAGTCCCAGCCATTACTGACAATTAAGACTCTACTGCATTGCTACACTGCGAACACAAATGCATTAACTCTGTCACTTCAAATAACCTGCAGAATAAAGTGCATGTCGCCCACTCTTCAAGGAAAGCAGGACAAATTCAGCTCCATTACATATATTCAATTGTAGAGAACATAACACTTTCAAATAAAGTTACTCTGCATACTCCACGACAGCAACAAAGAATTTGACTGTGATGTTTTCCATCAAGTCACTATCTCCAATAATAAAAACATCCTGACTTTAATAGAGTACAGTCTATGTTGCAATTGCTAAATGATTTAAGTAGCATTTGCTTGTAAAGGGTAAAAAAAAAGAAAAAAAATTCTTAGTCTGTGAATGTTGAAGGATGAATAAAACTTCACCATGGGAATGTTTCTCCTGTATCTCCCCCAAGCCCCCGTTTGTCATACATCGTATCGGTAGAACTCCTTCCTGAGGAGGGCTGTGCACTCCCTCTTATTATCTGGAGCTGTCTAGACATGCTAGTGACTGGTACCATAAAAACACCAGGACTAAATTAACGATAGGTGTTATAAACTACGATCAAAGAAAAACCATGAGCCCACAAACATTTCTACCACCTGGCTACCTTTGGCCACCTCGGTTCAAAACTGCCAGATTTCCCAGAAGGAGGTTCAGCACACACTGTCTTCCCCAGTGAAGCATTATGCTAGCTGCTTAATGCTGCACATAAAGCTTAAATACATACATAATATGTATATATCACTTTACTATGTAAAAATGATCTATATATGAAGCCAGTATTTAAAAAGAGGGAATTCTTGGTGTGTAAATAAAGCATCCTTAACTGCTTTGCTAAGTCAGGACAACAATGATTCTCACATCAGTGAGGTTTTGTATTTGCATTGTTTTATTCAAAGATGTTATTTAATTTTAAAAAACCTAGATGTTTCATTAAAAAAAGCTACTAAACCCCAAACATCTTCTGAAGTATATAATGTAAAATTCCACACCCTGAGTGAAATTCCCTTTTATGTTTTGTAAATGACATTGCAACTGATCAGACTATAATTTAAAGCCTAATGGACCATCTGACAAAACACATGTTTAAAGACATTAGCACAAAAGAGTCAGGGAGAAGCAAAGAAGAACCAAAGCAGGGTGGTTTCAATGCTGTTCTCCAGTGCATCTTGTATCAACACTGAAGAGCGGTACAAAAGGTGGGTGTACTGCACAAGGTTTTATGCTGTATGCTGCTGCCAGAGAGCAAGTCAAATGGCAAAGGTCAGTGTAATTGTGTATTTCTATCCATACACAGCTTCTTTCTTCAGAGCTCCATTTGACAGGAAAGAAGGGAAACAAAAGAGACAAAAAAAATCTAGAAAAGTCCCAAATTAAACCTTTCTTTCAGTCTCAGCACTAGGAAAAGAAAGTGATGAACCTCCCAAGTGGCTGCACATAATCCGGTTGCATCCTGCGAGTCAGAAAGGAAAATGGAGAACAACAACAGCTGCTTAACACAAGGAATTAACATACATAACAAGACAAAGAGTTACCTCTCTTTCAAGATTCCAGAAAACCCTTTATGAGAGCTAACAAATTTAGTTATGCCAACATCACTTTCTGTCAGTCCATGCTTCATCATGTCTGCAAAGCTCTCTGGATCTCCATCTTCATCACTGTCCTCTAGTTCCTCATCTTCCTGCTCCTCGCTTTCCTCATTGGGGATTATTTCATTTTTCGTGTCCTCAAGCAGACATTTGTCAGGTTGTTCTGTTACAGTCTCAACGCTCTGCCCGGAGTCGTTCCCTGTCTTAGACTTCTCTGAGATCTTCTGTCTTTTAATTTCATCTGCATTAGCCACATCATCCTCAGAGCGAGGACGTTTCAAGGATACACTATTCATTTCTACAGCTTCCATGTTTAAGGCACAGTGTAGGATAGAAAGCCCTGAGGAGCAAGAAGAATGGCTTATTTCCTGTCTGCTTAAGAGCAATATCAATACATAGTCTCTTCACTCCAAGGACTCTGCCCCCTGCAACAGTTCAGGAAAAAAATCACATAACTTTCTGCATTTTTAAGTTAAACATCAATTAAAGATTTTCTACAGCTAGAAACAGCATGTACTTAGGAAGAGAGAAGGGAGATGTTAAGGGGACGTAATACCCACCCAAGGCAGCACACACGTTAGGCTACAGAACAGCAGGATTTAATACTCCACCGAACATTTACCACCATCGTCACTCTTGCCAACTCTTACCACAGGTGCAGTAAGCTCTGTGCATGCAGGTTCTGCTGTCGATAGCAATTTAGTGCCTAAGAAACTTTTTGTTCCCAAGCTTTCTGTTAATCATGACTATACTCGATCATTCCTTGTTCTAGAATCATCATAGAACGGTTTGGGTTGGAAGGGACCTCAAAGATGATCTACTTCCAACCCCCTGCCATGGGCAGGGACACCCTCCACTGGATCAGGTTGCCGAAAGCCCCATCCAACCTGGCCTTGAACACTTCCAGGGATGGGGCCTCCACAACCTCTCTGGGCAACCTGTTCCAGGGATGGGGCCTCCACAACCTCTCTGGGCAACCTGTTCCAGTGTCTCACCACCCTCACAGTAAAGAATTTCTTCCTAACTTCTAATCTAAACCTACCCTCCTTCAGCTCAATGCCATTACCCCTTGTCCTATCACTCCATGCCCTTGTAAACAGTCCCTCTCCAGCTTTCCTGTAGGCCCCTTCAGGTACTGGCAGGCTGCAATAAGGCTACCAAGATTCAATCTTGCGAGGATTGAGAGATGACGGCTCAATTCCCCCAAGCTTGAAATCTCATCTCTTCTAACACACACAATCCCAGATGGAAGTCAAGGTGGCACCAATTTAGATGCAAAGGTAAGAGGGATGAAATAACAAGATCATTGAATGAGTGGGACAAACAAAAAACCAAGGAAGTGGAATGATCTCTGAGAACATGACTACTCACGCTGGTGGAGTGGAGCTCTGACTCTTCCCTGGCAACTTGAGCTGCCACCTTTGCGTCAGCAGAACTAGTACCTTCAGATCTGAAAAACAAATAAAAGCTAAGTCATTGAGAAAGTTTTAGGCAAAAAAGCCCAACTATGAAAACATGCATGAATGTGATCATTATGGAAAGCAGCCACCTCTGAACCCATGTATCAGTAATTCTATAGGAGCAGACACAACTACTCAGCAGACAATAACAAATAGAATTCTAAAAGTGTTACCAACCTGGTGACATAACACAATATTGCTATTTAGCAAGGTACAGCACAGAAGTTTGGCTTTATTTTTATGTTTATGAAAGGACACCACAGTTCCTTTCTCCCAGCACCACCAAAGTGGCACACCAGTGTGTCAGGAATACATCGCAGGTTTTGGTAGGTTGCATGGGAAGAGGCCATCAACTGCCCTGTGCTGGTCATGGCCAGTTCCAGCTGGGTCCATAATGGACCAAACCCACTGCCTGCCAAAACTCCAACTCATCAGATGAGCCCACAGTGCCTCTGCTCCAGCTGATTTAAAAAAGGGAGGAGCTGCTGGTGGCAGAAGGCGCAATGGGAAGCACAGGAGGTGGCACATGACAGCGTGTTAAAGGACATGGGGAAGGGGACACTGTTGGGGATGTGGCTGGAGACGCACTCTTGGAAGGAGGCTCTCCACACCAGAGCAGGGACGTGCCTGGGGGGTCTGCAACCTGTGGAGGTGCTCATAATGAGCAGGGACATCCTTGAGGAGCCTGCGGCCTGTGGAGAGGCCCACATGGGAGCAGAAGACATGAGAAAGAAGGAGCAGAAGAAAGAAAACCTCCATGCACCAACCCCAGCCTCCTGCACCAGTGCTGCCTTGCCCAAGGGACAGAGTGTAACCCATGGGGACAACCAGGGGAGAGGAGAGGAGGAAAGCAGGGGAGGGGAGGTGTCAGGAGTGAAGGGAAGGGGGAAGAAAGGAGTTTTCCCCCTAGTATTTGTTTGACTGGTTGTCTTCTTTGTATCTCACTAGCCAAATCAGTAATTAAATGTTTATGTTAACTGCCAATGAATTAAATTAAACTCCCCAAGTTAGGCCATTTTTGCCCACAACAGGCAAGTTTCTAAATTAATAGTATTCAACTGTTACCAAGAAATTAATCTAGGCACAGAGCAGTATTTTAGAATTACACACATCATCCTGTATTATTTCTCTAGTCACTAGATAGTATATTCTATTTAATTTTAAAGGGTATGTTTTTAAAGGAAGACTCATTACTAACTCGATAATCACCACGTGCTGGGTTGTTAACTGTTACCAGTTAGCTGTGAGCCCCTGCTGACTTCATTGCCTGGACTTCCTGCTGTAGAGGTCACAAACTTAGGGTAAAGTGGCAGGAACAACTGTTTTAGAAACACCTGAAATGTTTTGCTCAAAGGAAGAACTGAAAATGGACGCTAGAAAAAAGAATGAACAAAAGGGAAATAAGGAGAGACTTAAAAAAAAGTGTATGATGCCTGAAGAGAGGAGTGACAAAACACACACAGAAGAAAGCAGAACAATTAACAAATGGATGTACCTTCAAGGAGAAAGCACCAATTTCAGTTTGTCCGCAAATAAAATGAAAGTACATAAAATCCTTCTTTAAAAATAATAAAAAAAAATCAAACCCAAAAGAAGCAATTCACCAGCATTTCCAGATTCTTCTATGTTCCCAACTTTACGGAGCCTGGGTTATAAAGCACTAATGTGGAAAAGGCTTCTAGACAGCTTGTGAATGTCTTTACATGGCGAACAAAACACCACTTGGCACAGTGAAATCCTCCAAGCCACCTGCCAAAGGATATAAGACAAATCTCATGTCTCTACAACAAAATTGTAATAACTAGTTATTGAACGACACAAACTGTTAGAAGAACTTAACATTGGCAACAAATACTCCAAAGTTGTCAGATACGGCCTATTCTCACAGCAGAGCAATGACTCGCATACAACAAAGTACTGTCCCATGCCAAATGGTGGCCGTCATGTGGGAAAATTTCTGCAGGATAATCACATGAAGGAGCAAGTTGAAGCGAGCAGGGCGCACACTGTCTCATTGTACAGATTGCTAGTGAGAGGCGCCTATTATTTTTTGACAGCTGCTCAACCGTCTCAGTCCTTTTCCTAGCAAACAGGTGTTTCCATAAAAGCCAGAATCTGCATAAACAGCAGCTCTGTAGCAATTTCAACAGAGACCATGTTTTAGCAGAGACTGAATTTACTACTACAAATAAAGGGCTTGATTCTCGCCAGCAAGAAATGCTGAGCGATTACTTGTGGTGCAGTACCTGTCAGTCAGACACACAGGCTGGTGGGGGCTATGGGGTACTTCTCACTTAGTAAATAAAAGAGTAGGCACACGCCAGCGCTGGGTACGAAGCTAGTTTGTCATGAGACGAGGCAGATCGGATTAAGAGGGCACGATGATACAGCAGCGCCCGAAAGCAAGCCCTTCAGGCGGGGGCCGGGGAACCCGCCCGGGTGCAAGCAGCGTCCTGCAGCCATGCGGGCCGGGCAGCCAGCAGCGGCTCCGCACCTCCGCGAGGGTTTCGTGCAGGGGGAAGGGTCGGGCAGCCGCAGCAGGCAGCGCTCCGGGCGACCCGGGCCGGAGGAGCGGCGGCAGGTCCCGCGGCCCGGCTCTGCCGCTGCCAGCCCCGAGGCTGCCGGGGCAGGGCGAGAGCAAGCGAAGGGGCTGGGGCAGGCGGGAGGACGGGGAGGAGACAGGAGAAAAGGGCTGCCTCTGGGGTCCGGCACCACGCGGCTGCCGCCCGCCGCAGGAGCCCCGAAGCGGGCCGGGGAAAGCCCGGCGCAAGCGGGGAGGAAAGTTGCCCCGAGGCCGAGCCCCCCCACACCACCGCCGCGCCCGCCGCCACCGTGCCCGGGCTGGGAGCGGGACCTGGGAGCCGGCCCCACCGCGGAGGCCGCGGCTCTCGCCCGCCCGCCGAGGAGCCCTGGGCGGCCGTGGCTGCCGGGGGAGGGCGCGCCTCCGCCCGCCGCCAGGCAGGAGCCGGGGAGGGGGGTGCCACTTACCC
Source organism: Grus americana (assembly GCF_028858705.1). Lineage (NCBI taxonomy): Eukaryota > Metazoa > Chordata > Aves > Gruiformes > Gruidae > Grus > Grus americana. The sequence continues at coordinate 15,281,102 of NC_072852.1, read as the reverse complement.
GCACGCCGGCACGGTAGGACGGGCCAGGCGCCAGCGCCGCGGGGAAGGAGGCGGTGGCAGGAGCGAGCGGCGCGGGCCCGCCCCAGCTCCCCGTGTGCGGAGGCGGCCTCCTGCCTGCGCCCGCCCCCGGCCAGCCCCGTCGCCGCAGCGGCCCGGCCCGGCCTGGTCGGCGGGTAGCGCTCCAGCCCGCAGCAGCCATTTACCGCCGGCAGCGACTCCGCGCCCCGGCAGACCCCCGCGGAGTCGCCGCTTTGCGGTACGGCGCTCGGCCGCGCCTCCCGGAGGGAAAGCGGCAAATAACCTCAGGCGCTGGCCGCCGGCTGGAGCCCGTAGGGGCGCCCGGCTGGGTCCTAAGGCGGAAGGAGGGAGGTGCCATTAGCAGGGCGCCTTGGGACAGCCTAATCGTGTTTAATTAAAGTGTCCAGGCCGGGCCAGCCGCACGGGTGGGTGGTGGGGAGCGGCGGCCCCGGGTGCTTCCAGTGAGGGCAAGGTGGGGCGGGAGAGGCGGGAGGGGAGGCAGTGGTACCCACCGGTACCCACCGGAGGCTGCTCTTGCACACGCTTCGTCACCTCCGTCCTACTGAAGCTTCCTTTGACAGTAAAAACAAGTTTGAAGCATCTAGGGGAAGCAGACAAGAATTTACAAAAGAACAGCAGCTCTACAGAAAAAGTTTAATTCGCAGAATACAGACTATAGCCGAAGCAGGGAGTGATGCATATGGGACAGTGGCCTTCCTGAGCTCCCCTAAGACTGCAAACAGATTGCGCTAATGAAACATTAGTCCCTGGACACTGGCATGTTCGAATACCATTTCAAAACCTACACTATATCTATGGAAATCATGCTACCATTTTAAAACGCAATAAAACCAGGCTGGATCTGTACTATGAGTACATTATCAGAATGTCATCTTCTACCCTCCTTTCTATTTTCAGCAGTGGTCCAAAGAATGTCTTTTTATTAACTTCAACATGTATGATTTGTTTTTACTTTTAAGACCTTTTGTATCATACCTTAATCCTAGCCAGCCTCAGACTTCCTCTTTGCCAGGAATGCCACTCTTTAGTTTCTCATACTTCTCATTCTCTACTTGTATTCCATTCATCACATTCATATGGGTGACTGATTTTCTCATCCCTTGTACTTACTTTCTTATTCTGCTCCAAGAGGGGAGGTAACAGAATGGAGTGCTTTGGTTTGGATTTAAAAAGTCACAGGTACACATGCATTGCTCTATGGCTAGCTTATAAAAGACCATATTAAGGAAATGCATGTTGCAGTTAGAAAGAGCAAAGATTTGTGCCTATCCTTAGTTCAGAGTGGAGACGGATCCATAGAGATTTATTTTATCAAATAGCAGGGGATCAAAGCTGTGTCTTTATCACAGAGCTTTAGTTTACACCCTTTCCACCCTTCTCACGTGGAATTTAAGTAACCTACTAGAAACCAGTAGAGGTATCAGGAATGGGTTTAATGTGCTCCTGTGGACAGGGCAACAGCGATACACATTAGCAATTGACAAGGCAGAGTATTGTATCTCTGAAGACTGCAGCATCAGTGAGGAATCCACAGCTAGGACTGCTGTTGTCCATCTCCCAGGCTGTCTTGGTGGCAGGGGCAATACAAAAAGAGCTATGTGTCATTTGAACAATGCTGTCGTCTGACCAATTACTATAGCCACGGTATGTAGATGTTGAAAGGTAGTTCCTTCATCTCTCCCAGGCAAAGACATACTAGCCGGCTGAAAACATCTGGTTGGGGAGATCCTTCAGCAAGACTTCTACCATGCATTAGTCCAACTTTTTTTTTTTCTTGTAACTTTTTGCTTCTTTCATCTTCTGCAGGAGAAGTTCCCTAAAATACTTATTTTTTCTCCTTCAAATTCCTACATTTAAGTACCTCTCTGTCTACAAAATCCTTGTCAGTAATTAAGTAGCTTGTATGTTACAACCTGTGCTTGGTATGATAATTACCCTACTGTTAGTTCTCCCTGTTGACTATGTTCATCTATCATCCATTACCATCAGCTTGGATTGAATAGAATTTGGAGTGGTATGAAGTGCCTCATACAGTGAAGAACCAGCATTTTGAAGGACCTGCAGGTGCTACCACAAGGTAAATAGCTAATAATATCATTACTATGCATTTCTCAAGTTTTCTAATATATTCAGCAAAGTTTATTACACCTTTCTCAATCCCAGTAAACAATATCTCTGACATATCAGAGAACTATTTGTCTATGAGAATCTACAGACAAAATCCCTGAGACCATCCTTCCTATGGTTCAGGGGCTGGAAGGAGGGAATCTCTAGTTCTGCTTCTGAGATAAAACTGAGCTATTCTGGCAAGTGGACACCATCAGTACTTAAAAGATGACATGTTCCGTCACCTTCTGTTACAGTCTACCCCTAACACGGTTTCCAAGTGCAGGCTGGCAAAGGGCACGCAGTCATCACCACTTTCTCTTTCCATTGGTCAAGTCTCCATTTACGTACAGAAGTATAGTGTAAAATATAATAAGAAAATAATGATATGGCTGTAACTTCAGCTTTATTTTTTCCTCTGGCTGGTTTAACAGTTAAAAATACTCTATTATAAATGGTCTAATATACCCTTCAGGTGATATCATTAAAATACTTTTTTTTCATCTCAATTAAAATGTGAGTATCAGTACGTTCCCATAGAAACTTCATTTAATGCAACCTAAAGGAAGTTTGTTTTGTGGAAAAAAATTATGACTGACCATAGTTATGGCCCATAATAAGTTTATAATGGCTTCCTACTCTCAGGCTCCCCAGGAGGGGAAATCAGGATAGCACATTTTGGCAGATGGGAACATAAATCTGACTAGGAAGAGAACACAAGTGAGAAGCATGTTGAGTCAGTCTCCTCCAAAGATGCTCCTCGAAAACCCAAAGGTACAAAGTTGAGCTGTTCCCACTCCATAGAAAAAACTAATAAAATAGAGCAGCAATAACTGCACTCACTCTTCTTCAGTTTTATGCCTCCCAGGGGCACAGACAATCAGGCAGATAAGTTGTAATTTTACACCTCTTTGCACCAGCTGCACTGAACTGGTCTGATTTTTACCTGTCACTAATAGCACCACAGCAAATTAAAATGAAAGAACTATTAAAAGGCTAATGTATTTTTCATATGTAGGTTGTTTGCATTTCTAATGCTTATTTTGAAGCCTTGCATGAAGCAAAAAGTGGAGGTGATAAGTCATTACCATGCAAAATCTAAACGTACAATGTTATGAAAAAAACTGGCGTTTTTTGGAGATAAAGAACTTAATGCACAAGGTAATTAATTTCAATGAGGAGGTTCTTTGAAGAATGCTGAAAACAGTCCAAAAAGAATCATACAGATTTCCAAAATAACGACTAAAAATGGTTTTTAGAGAACACAAATTATCAAAGTTTATAGCACTTTAATAGGCCATCACCTTTAAGTTGATTCTTCCCCTTTTCCCATCCCCCATCCTTTTTTAAAAATTAAAAGCTGCTTCTTTTTCAAATTCATCTCCAAATCCCTTGGTCAATTAGTCTATAATAGGAGAAAGGTGGAAAAGCATCTTATCTAGACAGACAATGAGAATTTCAGGCAGAGACAATTTTTTTTTTTATTTTGACCAAGTTTGTTCCTCTCTAAAAAGTTAATTATATAAAAGTAGCTGTAAACAAATCATCAGGTACTGTGCTGTACAGGGTAATTTTAAATTAAGAATGTGTGTGACTATAGAAGATTAAGTAAAACCTTAACCATAGGATTGGGAGGTAACTGTGAAATGTATTTTCTTTTTGTACCTTTGTTTCACTGTTAGAAGTTTGATTCAAGGCTGTTGTAAAGCTTTGCAGCAGTGTAGACAAAACAGGATGTTATTGCCCACAGATCAAGTATCTTTGAGTGGCAGCGTTCAATTTTTGCAAAGACAGTAAAGAGCAAGTGTTACAAGAAATAAGAATCTGAGCTGGGGGAATAATCATATATTTCTGCCCCCACCCATAATTATTGCGGAAGACCTTTCACCTCCAAGGGCTGAAAGAGCTTTCTGTGTATTTGGGCTAGCACCATAAGCACGGGAGGAGGAAAGCAGCTGAGACGGGATGCAGAGCCCGAAGCGTGAGCTGCCAAGCAAGGCTGGCTGCTCCCGTTGCGCTCGCAAGGGCCGCAAAAGAGCGAGGATGCCGAGTGGTGCTGGGTGGGATGTCTCCTGCAGCAATGCTGCTGCCTCACACGCAGGAGGAAAAGCAGAAGGTTGCAAAGGTGGAGGGAGAAAATGAGCTATCCTGGCAGCTCATGCTGCTCAAGCGCTGGCCTGCAGGGTAGCAGAATGTGCTCTTTATATGCCTGCCTGCCTTGCCTGTGCCTGCTGTCACACTTGGTTTTCCATGAATTTTTTTGGCTGCCTTTGATCACTATTATTGGTGTGAAATTTTGTCCCCTATTATAAGCTCCTGGTAAATGCCTGTTGTCCTCAGTACGACTGGATCTGGTCACTAAAACCACTTTAAAAGTCAAAGCATTCATGTCAAAGATTGGCAGACATTAAACTAAAATGGATTATGGCAATACCTATGGTATTTTTTACTCATAGCTGTGAATTACTTTAAAATCTCATTCCCCATCATCCATGCAGAAAATCCTGATTCCTGCATTTAGTTAACTTCTAGGTTGTAGGCATACTGTATTGTTCCCTCTACATACACCTAATTGTTCGTGTAGTTTGTGGATGATAAAATCCAGAATACAAGCGGTCCTTCACCTTTCTATCACCCTTCTCTCTCCTGCTGCCTGAAGATACTATTGATCGTTCACTCACTTATGGAGTTGTCCAAACTGATGAGCACTGGCAAAAATCATCCCTGGGTCCCCCTGGCTACTTGACAAAAGGAGCACAACTGACTTCAGGCTATTGTCTAGAAGGAGTACAGTAAACACGCATGATTTCAAATAGGAAATAGGTAATAGGAATGTATTCCACCACAGTGTCATTTCACAGCAGCTTGTTTAGCTGGGAATTCACTGAGCCAGTGCATTGGTGCTGGGAGCACACAAATAAGCTCTCCTATGCAGCTGGGGATGAGGACCAGAATCTTGAAAATATCCCAACAAAGTTTGCCTGTTATATGGATCGAGAGGTACTTGCCAATTTTTAATCATTGAGCTTAGTGACTGGCATGACAACATTTTTCTGACAGGGAAATTATTCACAGGCAGTTGGAAGGTCTGTAAGGAGGTCAGGAGGCTGGCTCTGTGGCAAACCTAGAGTACGTCTTTCAGTGAACCCGCTCTCTCTCCGGTACCTGCTTGGTGGTCAGCTGGGAACATGGAGTATGTCCTAAGAGCAACCACCTTCGTTGTATTTTTCAGTGTACAAAAATACCTTGTAATTATGAAATAAGTGCAGTCTTAGGGAGGATTCTGCTTTGAGTCTGAGCTTGGCTGTGCAACATGGTGGAAGCTGTATAGTGGGCTGATACAGTGGTTTGCTTGATTCTGTTTCTTGTGTCAGACACTTGCCAATGCTGCTGATGAATAGTAGGGGGAAAAGAAATCTGAAAAAGCCCTAAACCAAGTGATAAAACAGAATATTATTTTCGTATTTCTGCTACCAGATAGTCATGCAATCCATGGAGTTAGTACACAAGGTTTAAAACGTTGAGAGGAATTCCAGTTATGATTTTTAGTATCCAGATAACCTCTGAATCTAAACTCTAATAAAGCTTTTCACCAAGATGCAAACGATGTTAATTAGTCAACACTATATTCAGACTCTTTTGTTAAAAACCTATTTACTTTTGTAGAAAGGCACCCAAAACCTGTACTATTCACGCTACTCTGTTTCTGTGGAAACTGTGTGTTGGAGTGGAATAGGAAAAACGGGGGAGAGAAGGAGAGGTGAAGTGGTTTTGGCTGAAGTCCCGTTGGCCAGTCAGAGTTTCAGCTGGGGTAACTCAGACAAGCAAGCCCTCAATGCTAAAGTCCAGACAGTTCTGTTCCCTCCTCCCTGTAACTTGTGGCGAGGGAGGACTCTGGTTCAACAGACACCATTCAAAAAGTACTTGCTTAAGCACTTTATCTGGGTTTTCCCCTGATTTTTCCTTATATTAAAGAGGTGATACGTACAGATTTTTTATGCAACAAGAATTGTAGACAATCAGTAATGTTAGTTAATAGCTACCTAAAGTGGTAGAGCAAGGTTTGCTCTGAAATGAGCCTTCCATTGACAGACATGTTGCACAGTCACTGGTCTTCTGAAAAGGACCATTGTACCCTTGAAATGACACTCTCCTCTTCCAAGACTGAAAAGACACCTTTTTATCATTCTGGGCCTTCCAAAATACGTGTATGTTTGATGAATTGCTCTGCAAAACAGACAGCCTTGACTAATAAACTCAGCTCTTTATTTTCTGTTCCCTGATAACTGTTTCACTGACAGTCATATTGCTTTCTCCTAGACTAAGACACCTTTCCTAAAAACAGGATCAACATTAACAAAAGAATATATTGTGAATTTTTTCTATTGTTAATCAGTATTTGCCTGCTACCTGTAGGTGCAGGTCAGGGTAAAAATTCTAACATGATACGGTTGTGATTGATGGCCTTATTCTGTAGAAATAGAAGGTGGTGGTGGGGTCTGTGTCTACCCACATACACACAAACAATGACTAACTGTCATTGCAGTCTGAGGCTCCAGGCTGGAGAGCCTGGGCATTTTCCTCTCTAGAGTCGGTACACACATGCTGCCACAGAGGACCAAATGGAAATGTGCCGCATGTGACATTATGCCCAAAGTTCAGTACAGAATTCGGAATCGCTGCAGGAAAAGAGGAAGGAACAGAAAAAGCAGCTTGCAAGAATGGAGATTACGGGAAAAAGTAACTAGGCAAATGACAGTATCTTTTCAAATTCAGATGTAAGTGCGTCTGTGTAAATTTCAGAAGAATTTCTTACAGGTGGAGGCTAACAGGAAGGGCCATACAGAGATAGTAGCTGTGTGTGTTCAGGCCTCTGCGTGGAGAAATGAACACCTACTTCTTGCTCTGCTGCTGCTTCAGCTTCTTAGTAAGACGTTAAAAGCTGTTCAAGTCTCTCTCTAATCTCTATGCATGGGAGTTAGCAGTCAAACATGAAGAGAGTTAACTGGAACAATTCAGGGAACCCTGCAGCCCTTTCCCTTTGTATGCCTGTAGTGTGTTGTGCTGTGCATGAAAGAAGCAGAAAGGGAAAAGAGAAAAAAGCAGAAAAGCAGGCAGTTGGTATCAGGCACTGGTGCTGCCTTCATTCTTTTGTGTATTAATGTTTTCATAAACTACAAGTGAGTTGCAGTTCAACCTAACTTTTCAGTTTTATTTGATTTGTAAGCCATTCTGCATTTTAGAAGTGTTTATTGTTTACAGTTGGCAGGTCTGATTGCGCTCCTCTTTAGGGTATTCAGGCTTTGACAGCGTAAGAAATATCAGTTTGTTGAAGTGCTTATTGCTTATTCACTCATTTGTAATGAATAGGAAGTTCAGGCCACACAAAGACATTATTGATACAATTGGAATATGCCAGAAAGACAATAGTTTGAAGCAACACTCCATTAACTCAAGTTAGCGCAGAAAAGTGATCACATTTATATCAATATATGCTTTAGGAGACAAATTAGCCTTTTATTCTTTGTAATCCATAAACTTCATCAGGCACAAAACAGAAGGCATTAATCAGCAGCTGTTTGGCTCTACATTCCTCCTTACAACAGGGTCTGGAACTGCCCTTTACAAACTGAGAAAATGTGAAAAGCATTACACTGGACTCTCTCCGGTGCAGTACAAAAGTCCCATTTGAAAATCATGGTAGCCATGCTAAATAAACAACCTTCGCAGAAACACTGTGGCTCACAGCTGCACTGCAACATCACACGGCAGCCGTAGGTGGCCAGTTTCTATACAGTGACTTTCCTATGCACAACACACTCCTCTGTGGGTACACTGTTCTTTGCATAGGTCCCTGTCCTGGTTCTGGCAAGGATAGAGTTAATTTCACAAGGAGCCAGGACAGGTGAGCCAAGCTGGCCAGGGGCTATGACATCATACTCACCATAAAAGGGGGCTAGTCGGGCAGGAGGGGGGCGGTGTGGTTTCAGCGGGGATTCAGGACGGGCTGAGTGTCCGGGTGGGTTGGTCGTTGGATCGGTAAATTGTTCTCTGTTATTACCCATTGTGAGTATCTGTTATCAGTACTGTTGTTGTTTTCCCTCTCCCTTGCTGTCCCAGTAAACTGCCCTTATCCCAACCCTCGAGGCTTTGCCGTTGTTTTTCCGTTCTCCTCCCCAGCCCGCCGGGGGAGGGGTGAGTGAGCGGCACGTGGTGCTCAGCTGCCGGCTGGGCCTAAACCACGTCAGTCCTTTTGGCGCCCAACGTGGGGCCCGAGGGGTTGTGATAACGACGAGTCTGACCCAAGTGTGTTAAAACAAAATTGTTATAAGCATTTATAATGTCATTTAAACCATGGTTGGTGACAATGATGTGCTGTTTGGTCCCGTGGCTCTGGTTTGTAAACCCATGTTTGCTCTCTGTAATCCCTGTGGCGTTGTTTATCACCTCTGGGAGAGGGGTTCGTGTTCTCATGTTGTTGTACTGTGTGATAATGACTTATGATAAGATATCATCGACGGTCATGAGTCTGAGCTGGTACTTGTATGTAGCATTTCTGTCAGGCCCGTACCTCGGTCAACATCTTTCAGAACTGATGAATAATTGCACCCAATCTATGGGGAAGACAGGTGGGGATACCTTCTCCTACTCTTTCACCTCCCCTTTTCCCTTTTGGTTGGTTACAACAATTTTTGAGAATTTTGAATACCCTTGGAATGTTCAGGCCAGTATATTCCTATTGCTAGGTCTCCTGCATGTTCTCCAAGTCCTGTTCAGGGTTAGCAAAAATTGTTTCAAGAATACCACCCAGGGATCTTCCCCGAGGCTGAATGGTCAGGGCTGGCATGGCATGTGGGAGAGTATGGGTGGGTATCTAGAGACCTTCTCACCCCCAATGGTTTGGAGCTTCACTCCCGAACAACTGCAAGACCCTGATAAAATGGTAGAATATTTGAAAGAAAAATGCTGTGGGTATTCTAAGGAGACACAACTTACTGCACTGTGCTGGGCCCTGGCCACAACCTATCAAACACTGCTTGACAGTAGACAGCACCATCCAGAGAGAGAGAGCGGACCCACAGGCACTGCAGCTACCCAAGCCCCCGCAACAGGCACTGCAGCTACCCAAGCCCCCGCAACAGGCACTGCAGCTACCCAAGCCCCCGCAACAGGCACTGTAGCCGAGCCAAAAGATCAACCCATACCAGTATCAGTCGCCCATATACACAAAAAGAAATACACAAGGAAATCGGTTCGCTTAGTGAGAGATGATGATGAACTGGGACCATCACAAGAAGAGCCAGAACCAGAAGTGATCACCCGATCCTGGTCCCTGAGTGAGCTGCGAGATATGCGGAAAGATTTCAGCCGCCTTCCGGGGGAGCACATAATTACCTGGCTGCTCCACTGCTGGGATAACGGGGCCAGTAGCCTGGAACTGGAGGGCAGGGAGGCCAAGCAGCTGGGATCCTTGTCTAGGGAAGGGGGCATTGACAAGGCAATTGGGAAGAAGGCACAGGCCCTCAGCCTCTGGAGGCGACTCCTGTCAAGTGTGAGGGAAAGGTATCCTTTCAGCGAAGATGTCGTATGTCAGCCAGGCAAGTGGACCACCATGGAGAGAGGTATCCAATATCTGAGGGAATTAGCCGTACGGGAGATGGTTTATTATGATCCAGACAACACACAGTTGCCCACAGACCCTGATGAAGTCCAGTGTACCCGACCCATGTGGCGAAAATTTGTGCGAAGTGCACCATCATCGTACGCCAACTCACTGGCAGTAATCGACTGGAAAAGTGAAGAGGCACCCACAGTGGACGAAGTGGCTGGCCGACTCCGGCAGTATGAAGAGAGCCTTTCATCCCCATCTACGTCATGCTCACCATAAAAGGGGGGCTAGTCGGGCAGGGGAGGGGGGCGGCATGGTTTCGCACGGTTCCGGGACGGGCTGAGTGTCCGGTTGGTTGGTCGTTGGATTGGTAAATTGTTCTCTGTTATCACCCATTGTGAATATCTGTTATCAGTACTGTTGTTGATTGTTTTCCCTCTCCCTTGCTGTCCCGGTAAACTGCCCTTATCCCAACCCTCGAGGCTTTGCCGTTGTTTGTTCCGTTCTCCTCCCCAGCCCGCTGGGAGAGGGGTGAGCAAGCAGCGTGTGGTGCTCAGCCGCCGGCTGGGCCTAAACCACGTCAGTCCATTAAGTTTTGGTGCCGCTGTTAGTCATCACTGGTCTACAAATAATAATTCCACTCATCTTCTTGATGCTAGTTTTTCTGATACAGAAATACAGTTGAGGATAGAGTGGGAATTACAACATGGATTATCTTGTACAAATGCCTTGCATTTCCAATGCTTTCTCTCTTGCTGACAACCATATAGTCTAATAAACTGCAAAAGCTTCTTCCCGCATCTTGAAGCATCCCTCTACACAGCTGTTCAATCACATACTCACTTAGGATACAATCAGAAGAGATCCCTCCAAAAAAATCCACAGTAAGTGTGTATTTCTACGAAATGCGCTTATGTAGTGTCTGGGCAGCAGCTGCATCCTCTAGCAGCATACAGGATTTGCCGTTGATATGATACTGAGAAAAAATGCCCTACAACATGCTGCAGACAGATTTTTAGAAGTGTTCTGCTCCAGGTAGGTTGAGGAAAACTGAATTGGCACCAGGTAGTTCAGGACAACCAGCTCACAGTGCTGTACTCAAGGTAAGAGAATTGAGGTTCAGGATTTTTCATAACTTTTACAAAAACTGCAGACATGATGAGGCAAGTTGCGTGAATACTACTCTGCTCAAGAACTGCTTATTGATAAAGCATGCTTAGTTTTTCTCAGTAAGACTTGCCACACACTGAACAAACAGGCAGCTGGACTGACTGCATGGCTGCAATTGAAACAATGCGCCTTAAGCAAAGTTGCAGCTTAGACTAACAAACCCATGATTTGCTTTAAAGAACATGATGCCAAATTCTGATTTTCTAAGACTAGACAGTTCGCATAACTGACATAGAGACAGTTGTACTTTCTGAGCTAAGAATACCCACAAAATATCTCTATTTATTTGAATTCAAATATATTTGAGAGACACTGGTAATAATGTGAACAGAATTTAGACATTGGAAAGAATTCAGTTCAACTAGCCCACGAAAGAACAGATGAGAAGATCTGACCTTGATGCAAATGAGAAAGTATTATCTTAGAATCATAACCCTGCAATTTCTCTTGCATGCCTCAATCAGAATCAAGGAGTAAGGTTCAATACCCATTTTAAGATCTCTCTTATTTATGAATCACAATATGTTCATTATCTGAAAATAAATGTGATGACAATTGAACCAATTTCCGATCACTCAACTTACCAAATTTGTAAAGCCAGAACTCTGTGATTTGCAAACCATATTTTCTCAAGTTTGAAAAAGATATGGAAACCCCAAGACAGTGTCCAAATTACACAGTCATTTATACGAGTCTCTCCTAATTTTAGATACTGATTCAAGTTCAGATTGGACATTAGGAAAAGGTTTTTCACTGAGAGGGTGGTCAGAACAGGCTCCCCAGGGAAGTGGTGATGGCACCAACCCTGTCAGAGTTCAAGGAGCAACTGGATGATTCTCTTAGTCATATGGTTTAGTTTTAGGTTGTCCTGCGAGGAGCAGGGAGTTGGACTCAATCATCCTTATGGGTCCCTTCTGGCTTGAGATATTCTATGATTCTATGATTCTAAGTTCAACAGGCACATAGAAGCATAGAACGGTTTAGGTTGGAAGACACCTCAAAGATCATCTAGTTCCAACCCCCCTGCCATGGGCAGGGACACCTTCCACTAGACCAGGTTGCCCAAAGCCCCATCCTACCTTGCCTTGAACACTTCCAGGGATGGGGCATCCACAACTTCTCTGGGCAACCTGTTCCAGTGCCTCACCACCCTCACAGGGAAGAATTTCTTCCTAGTATCTAAACTAAATCTACTCTCTTTTAGTTCAAACTAAATTACCCCTTGTCCTATCACTACACTCCCTGATAAACAGTCCCTCTCCAGCTTTCTTGTAGGCCCCTTTAGGTACTGGAAAGCTGCTCTAAGGTCTCCCTGGAGCCTTCTCTTCTCCAGGCTGAACAACCCCAGCTCTCTCAGCCTGTCCTCACAGGAGAGGTACTCCAGCCCTCTGATCATCTTCGTGGCCCTCCTCTGGACTCGCTCCAACAGCTCCATGTCTTTCTTATACTGGGGACCCCAGAGCTGGACGCAGAACTCCAGGTGGGGTCTCATGAGAGCAGAGTAGAGGGGGGGAATTACCTCCATCGACCTGCTGGTCACACTTCTTGTGATGCAGCACAGGATACGGTTGGCTTTCTGGGCTGCAAGCGCACATTGCTGGCTCATGTTGAGCTTTTCATCAACCAACACCCCAAGTCCTTCTCCTCAGGGCTACTCTCAACCCATTCTCTGCCCAGCCTGTAGTTGTGCTTGGGATTGTGCCAACCCATCTGCAAGACCTTGCACATGGTTAGTATTTTAGAGAAAAGATGTAGACAACCCAGCCAGAAGTACCATTTTCAAACAACTTTGGCAATTAAGATCCAGATAGTTTCCATTAGAAAGTGATAAGAAGATGCTGGCCTATGAAACCACTACTTTGTTTCAAGAGTAGTAAAACCAATGAAGGTCGGGTTTTGATAAATTTGTATCCTGTGTGCCCTACATCTTCCCACCATGATGCCATCAAAATATTTTCCCAGTCTTCCTCTTTGCCTCCTGCTCTTCCTTCCAATAACGTCAGCTCCCTTCTATAACTCAAATTATTTCCCCCCCGCCCCCACCTTGTAGTATTTCTAGTTCATTTGTACATCATTCTAGATGCCACCTTTGCCCTCTGCTTGCCCTTTTCCAGCTTGTTGTCTGGACCACAGTAGGAGAATGGGTTGACTCACTGGTGAGGATGCAGCAACTCCTGCCAAAAAGAGTGGAAGACTCTTGAGTTCTCCTTCCCTTGCTGTCAATGGAGATATTAAGTGTCTATCCTTAGTATCCTTGTAGTAACTTTGAGACTTCTAACCTTCTGCCAGCTTCATTTGATGTTGGACAATGAATTAAAAAATATAAGATGGGGACCAACCCTTCATACAAACCTTGTTTTCTCAGAAAAGATGCTAAGAAAATATTGATACAAATCCTATCAAAAAATGAAAATATGAGTAAAATAGCAATTAAAGTAGCTTTAGGGATGATTCACTTAGACATTTTAATTAGTTTAGAGCATGAGATTGCTTGCACTCAATACAAATAAATGTTTCCACTTCAGAAAAAAAGCTTAAGATTATAATTTAGAAAGAGGTTAAATGAGCTTTGAGATGAATAAGTTATTTAGAGTTAAAACTTTAAGAACCTAACTAAAAATTTCTGACATTTGCAAATGTTCTAGTGCTAGCATTTCTTGGCATTTTAAAATGGCTGTGTTCTGAGCTGTAGTACTTAGGCAGGAGAGAGTAATTTGACATGTATTTCTGTTTAAATTCAACACCTTTGGCCCTACAAAGGGATGATTTTCCAATTTAATTAAATACTGCTTGAATAAAAATCTGTCTGTGTTTAACTGAGTGTCTGGTATTCATTAATAGGTGTCTTTGGTTTATTGCTTAGAAAACAAGCAGAAATGCAGCATGATAACAAACATGAAACATTTGAGATATAGCTGTTTTGCAGACATTGCAAACAGAAGTTGAGCATTATGGTGCCATCATATCATTAATTAAACTAAACTTTCCTTAAAGGATTAATGTAGTAAAAATAGAGATGTTTTTAAAGTCTAAGTGCTTAAATATATGGGTTGAATTGTTGCTATATACAAATAGGGATTATTCCTTTAGCCAGAGGTCAAGCCTAGAAAGTTCCCCCAAAAATAACTTTTAAGAAACAGGAAATTAGTGATATGCAACTTTAGGATAAATGGGGAAATAATCTGAAATATCTGTGCTCTTTTACTGTCTGCTGGGGAGACATGATTAAACAGTGATTAAATTAAAAAAAATATATGCACAGTATTCAACAAACTCATTATTTTAAACTAAAACAGTCTAAACTTTCTCAAGTCCTGTCTAAACTGCAGAAGTGTGCTGCACAATATACCCTAACCCCGGTCCGTTAGTTTCTCCAGATTGTACAGGTACAGCTGCTTTCTGGCCTCATGCCCGATTCTTATTTCACCCATCAAAACCAGGTGGTGGAGAAGGTTGACTGTAGCTGGATTTCATTTCAATGTAAGGATGAGAAATACCTGGGGACTCTGGGTCCTGAATGTCACATCAACTCAGTGATCTACTGGCCCATGCAACTGCAATATATTGCTACATGAAAGACTGTAATTTAGGGTCTAAGATCACAGAAATAGTTCTCAGCTCTACAGCTAGTGATAACAAATTTAAGCTAACTTTAACTAGTTAGCTGATGTTTATACAGCAGTATAGCCTGCTAATTTTCTAGGTTACTAATTCATTAATTTAATAATTTAGCACAGAGCAACTACAGGTCACCAATAACAGGCTGCTGCTATAGTACCCAGGCTGGCTCATTTAAAGCTAACACAGACCTGCTTATGCAAGTTGCACCTGCATCTTTGTCTGCAGTGAGTGTTTAAAAAATTTTCAGGAAGGCATGTTTGATCCTGAAAACAAAAAAGTAAAATTACTAGGCTGTGATGAAAAGCTGAACCATTTCTTCTTAGAGAGAGGAAAAGTTAAGAGTTATACAAGGCCACTGATATCCAAAAATAGGACAGGAGAGGAAACATGGCTAATACTTTTATGCCTTGCGATCTCCTCCTGAAAAAGTCGTATTAGAAAGGTTCTTGAAGTCCTCTGAGTCTAGTCTTATCTGTGTAGCTAAGAGGATAAATTAAAGTCCTGTTTTGCTTACTTGGTATCCATCCCACCTGTTTTGTGGTCTGACCATGAATTACAGCATGTACACTGTGATATTATTCTGGGGGCCTGCACATTTCATTACAACATCTATTTTTGTCTGTCTACTTATTCATTTTCCATTTACCTCCTGAGTATGAGGGACCATACAGCAGTTTAAGTCCCTGTTTTCACCTTACTTTCTCCATTTCTGTACAGCTATTTCATTCAAGCAATATAAAAAGAGACTCTCTAGCACAGCTGTGTTCCAGCACGCTGTGAGCTAGCTGGAGACTTGCACAACCTTCTAGCGGTCCTCTGGGGTGAGCACAGCAAAGAAGATAATTCTGGATGGCACACTCATACAAATGATTATTTTTTGTAAGTTTGAGGAGGAAAGGATCAAGCAGGGAGTAATTCAATGCCAGAAGAAGAAAATAAAATGCATCTACTGGCAAATTCACACTGGACAGCTTTTGAGGCAGAAGTTTGTCTCAGATTTTAGATTGAGGCAAAAAGGGCCGTACTGTAGGAAATTCCTGCAGCAGAGGTAGTGAAGTGGTAACCTAGATATGAAGCAGACCTCAAAAACAACGAAATGGACAGAGACCATGGATTTATCAAAGGATGAACTCACGTAGAAACAGAACTGATGACAGAGCCACCAAGTAAAAGGTCTGTTCTTTCCTATGGATAGAATTACAGCATCACCATAGCATATCCTCTGCAGGTATTAGTGTGGGGGACAGCAGATGGCATAGTATGACCCTTCCTTTGGTCAAGGACAGGAGTTGTATCACTTGCCTGTCTACTTTTCCCCCTTGGGCCCCTTATTCTAGTGGGTATGTGCACATACAATCCAATATAAATTCCAACTAGGGAAAATTTACCTATGCAATTAACGATTTACTCTAGCCATGGTTTAATTGGTAACTATTAAACTTATTCAAAGCTGGGATTAGATGCTTAGCGAGAACCAAGTGCCTATCTTTTTATCTGTACCTACTGAATTCTGTGAGTGTTATACAGGTACTAGCATAAAAGCACTGTTCCAGGGAGTGTCTATGGCAAGTCCCACTTGTATTCAGTGAAGAAATAATTTTCTGCTTGCAGTGTTTGGTCTCCTGTCACTTTTTGTTCACAGTATACTTTCCAGCCAAAAACATAAGAAACGGATTTATTTTTAGCTAGCCTTGGCATCCTAATTCAGTATCCTTTTAATGTTCAACTATATATTTTCCCTTTTCCTGCTTGATGAGTCTTACAAATTATTAAAATATGAGAAAATCACAGTGGTCAGTGAAATTACTGGAGAGCGCTAACTTCCTGTATCTGTTCTACAGTTTATTGGCTCTCTCCATTCAGTGGTTTGTTAATCAGTCACCAGATTATAAGTCTTCTACCAGATGCCGGGAAAAATTGTTTCTTCTTCTAATCTGGGACCTCCAACTGATTAATATATTCTCATGGCACTGCTGCTTGAAACCGTAACTAGTAAACATCCCTTTTATCTGACAGTCCCAGTCCCTCAGCAAGGGCCTCCTAACCATCACAATTTCTGTGTGAGAATGCATTAATATGAAATACTATAGGCTCTGTAGACTGGCAGCATGGGATATAACTGCTTCTAAACAGAAAAGAGAGAGGAAATGAAAGCACAGTAAGCACATCAAATATTAATTTAAGGCTTAGTATGATACAAAGTGTTACGGGGTGATACTTTTTTTTCTTTTCTTCTCTCTGTGCACAACATCAGATACATATTTTGGGAAAAGGACCCTGATGCAGCAAAGATTAAAAAAAAACCCACAAAAACAAAAAACCCAAAACAACCCACAACAAAACCAAAACCAAACCAGCAAAGATTCAAGGATAACCTGCTGCAAATAAGCCTTGGACATAGGCCTTATGTGCATCTTGAGTTCTACTGAAAAAGGAGCTGGGAAGAAGGAAAAAGTGGTTGCCAAAAATTTAGAGAATAACTGGAAAGTTAGAATACACAAGTTACAAAATCAAGTATAGTTTCTTGAGTTGCTCTTTCCCCTCATATCTAATAAGCTGCAGCCGCCACATCTTTATCAGGCTATATGTGATATACAGGCGACACGTACTTCACATCATCAGGTTCTTCAGCTGTCTAAGCAATTCCAGACGTTAAAGGGTAATAGCCAACCATAAACTCCTGAAATGGAAGACGACCCGGACAGATGTACTTCTTTTACATGAGGACCAGTCTGGCACTAGAGAAAAGGAGAACAGCATGCTGGCAATGCAGATTCCATTACAATTGAGATTATTGTTAATTTCACTGCAAATAAGATTTTTGCATATTTTTCTTATTTGCAGGTAGATTTCCAGTGTTATTTCATATGGTATGTTAGTTTGTAACAGAATTCTGGATCTTGAACTATGTGTTATTTTGGGGAAAGAAAGAAGAGACAGGGAGCCTTATTCGAAGTTTTAAACAGGGCAGACAAAGATGCTATAACCAGAACAGCATTAGATAAATCGGTATCTGGACAAAACCACCAACATCACCACATTTCCACATGGAATTCAACTACAATTCAAAGGAAGAGACAGAAAAGGCACACTCTGTTCTCCTGGATTTTCAGTGATAAGAGGCATGTTCTGAATGTATGTGCTGGATTTAGCAGCATATTGAGTTCACAGTAACATTTCTTGCTTCTGTCTCCCTAGAAATGGTGCAGTGTATTCAGAAATGGTACAGTGCATTGTTCCACTGAATGCAAATAGCACCAAGCATATTGGTAAATAGATAGATTTGAATGTATCCTGCCATCAACTAGCCAGATGTGCATTCTATTCTATTTTGCAATTGTCTCTTGCCATTCTGCTTTTCCTGTCATTTTCTGCATTTGTGTTCTTACTTTAAGAATAATGCATGTTAGTACAGAGGAGGAGATTTTAGGCAGTGGACTTATATGCCTATCATAACTAGAGTTTGAAGGGAATAAAAGCCCTTATTGTCAAACCAGGTTAAATTCAGGTATCTGGATAAAGAAGAAATCATTTTCCTACACTGGATTTCTTTCTCACTAGGAATTGCAATAGCCATAATCCTTTAGTTTTGTGCCTAATGCCTCTCTATATCAGGGCAGCCCAGCTAGTAAAATACCAGCTGCTCTGGAAGGTGGGTAAAAATCCTGACACTTAGAAGTTACTGCAAATAGATGGACATACTGTGTGAATGCAGTTTTACACTGTAGTGATTTTAAAGGCCTGGCTTGAGTAAATACTGCAATGAAGACATATTCTTTGGTGAAAATATTTACATTCTTAATGTTTATTACAATATTTTGCAGCTCTGAAGGCAAAAGCATGTGAATATTTCCTACCACAGTCACTTGTGTTACTATGAGGAACAGCAAAGTGGATGTAAAACATGATTAAATGAAACCCAAAAAGTCAAGCCCACTGAATTAATTTCTAAGAAACAATGCACAAGGCCAAATTGCAATGGATTAATTCTCTGTGCTTTGAATGAATATAGCTGACTGTTTATAATATTTTCGCTGTTATTTGATGTTATGCATCTTATAGTAGGAGGACAGGGAGTTTCATGTGCCTAGAGGTGGATAATCAGTCTTTATTCAGTTCTTTGAAAGTAACAAAGTTCATTTATGAGTGTTCTTTGTGAAGGCTGGAAAGCAATACTGGTTAGCTAACAAGCCAAGCCAGTTCTGCTTTATTTTAACAATTAACTGTAACATTTTCTGCTTTTAAGAAATTAATTTTGCTGTTTTACATGCTATAGATACGGTATAGACATACCCAGATAGAATGAAACTGAATGGCTAGTTCACACACGTTATGAACCAGGCCAATAATGCCTATGACTATCGAAGCTGGCTGACATTTCACTTTGTAAGATCCAGTTACTGTTAACTTTGTAAAATTTTAATCATATGGGATGAAATATCCCATGCTGAGTAATGAAATAATTCATACATTTTAAAGAATATTGTTTTGATCATATTAACAGAATCCTGAGAAACTTCTTGGAAATGACCCTCTAGCACAGTAGTTCCTTGTCTCCAATATGTAGTGACGACTAATTGAGCAAAAATGGCCTTAATGGTAAACAATAGTGTACTGATAACTGTAGCTGCTAATGCATGTGTCCTGTCTAACTGAGCCACCATTTACCAAATGGTTGCTTCCTACAAAACAGGACAGGCTTACTCTGCTCTCAAACTGTACCCAGACAAACCAGTTTGGCCAGTGCTTCTTTACTGGCCATTTCCCTAACAGAAGTTTATTTCAGAATGCATTGTAACCTGAAATTTTGTGGAGTAACACTGGTCCTTACTGAGATGCAGTAGGGCAATGGTTGTTAATTTCCCAGAAAGGTATTGGCGAGGGTGTTGTAGCGATGTCACACTGAAGGATGTGTGAAGAAAGGACACCTGGGGCACTACTGACTTAACATGGCATCATCCTACTAGTCAGCTGGTGTCTGATTTTTCTGAAGGCTGTGAAAACATCTTGTAACAAGTAAAAGTACAGGGGAGGTTGTGGAGAAGAAAGAAGCTTTATTCTTCAAGAGAAAATGAGTCAATTGCTTCCTCTTACATTAAGCTTGAGCTTACAGTTTGTCCCTTGTTGTTTTCATTGTGACTATTGTTTGTGTAGTCCAAGCCAAGAGAAAAGGAAACTGGGTAAGCCCTGTATCTGATTTCTAATGGATTCTCATCTCACTGGTTGGCAATCCCTACCTTTGAGTAGGAAGCTGAGATTTCATAGAAAGGGGCCTTAATATCAAAAATGTGCTTTTGCAATCCCTATGAAAGTCTTCTCAAATTTGGCCAAATTACGAGGCTTTATAAAGCAGCATTTTGCACATGTTGGACAGAGGCATGTGAGAGTTCAATACTTAAGTCTCAAAATATTCCACGCTCATTTAGTAGATGAATCTCTGACGTGCATGACCAAACTGCATAACTGCCATTCAGAGAGAAATAGCAGGCATGAGTCCAAACCACCGCTGCATCACTGCTGAAGAACTTTCCCTATAATTGCTTGTGTTGTGTTTGATCAGGAAACAGCAGTTGCTAATCTTTCAGTGATCCTCTCTTCCCTTGCTGACCTTTAATCAGCATGAAGGAAGAAAACATCCAATTTAAACAGAGGGGAAAAAGGCAATAGATTGGAACAAGGAGATGAGGGAGGTTGAAATGAGAAGGGTAAAGAGCTGGGAATCAGGAGGAGGGGGGAGGCTAATGAAGAAATTTAAGACAAGGACCCAGGAAATTGGAGGAAGTTTAACTGAAGAGGTGTTTGGGAGCCTGCTGGAAGTAATGGGGGAAGCTGGAATGAGTCATTCTGGAAATCTGGGTACTTTAACACTAGAAGAAATATTATCATTATAATATTGCCACAGCCTGTTTTAATCCTATTTCAGATCTGAGTTAAGTCATGCCAGTTCATGCCCTATTTTCCACTACATACAATATGTATCTGGGTTGATGCAACTATTTCTGGGCATAGGTAAGTCTTTAATTTCATGTCAAATTGGTGTTAAACTGGTCTGTTTTCTCCTTTACATCTTTCTTCTCTTATTAGTAATCCCAATTTACTTGATAAACAAGAATTCTCTACCAATGTTAACTCTGTGCAGCTGGCATACACTGTACCATTTTAAAGATGAAAAAAATGAGTCAGGTGAGTCATGTAATTTGCTTTAGAAAGAGCACAATGAATCAGTGAATGAGCCAGGAATCTAAATTCAGGAATTTCTGACCTCTTTTTTTTCTGGAAATCCCAACTTATACTTCCTGCTATTTTTTCTCCAGTTACACTACTGAGATAACAAGCCTATTTTTCTTGTTTAATGTGTATATTGTTTCTATTAACATTAACTGGTTATACTCAAGCAGTGACGAGCCAACAGTCCTCCTGACTTTAAAAGCAAATCCAGCTTATTAGTTACTGTTGCTTAATACTTCCTATCTGTAAGTGTGTTTCTGTGTTGCTCAAGAACAAGCTGAGAATTGTCTTCTGCTTTGTTTACATATAAGAGTGAAAAAAAGCACATTGTTAGCCATAAAGTTCTTCAAGTGAACAAGACAAGGACAGATGCATTGTTTTTATGCCTACACAAATATATTATACTTAAAGAAATGTGGAATGGGGGTGGGAACTGAAGGAACAAGAGCAACCATGAAAGGCGAGGGGATGAGAAGGCTGGACTTGCATATTAATAAGAACTCTCCTTTAATTTGGAATTTCCTTTCACTACATTGTTCTTCTTTTCTTTTTCTACCACCCATCATTGTATTTTTCCTCCCTCTGCCTTAAGTGTTATGTCTTGTTTGTTCCATCCTGTGCAAGAGCAGCATGAAGTTGGCTAATATCCTGATTTCTGAGAAAGTGCAGTTCAGAGAGTATGCTGCCACACAGTAGGAAAAGCAATGCTGAAAGGAACTGGTACAGAAATCAGGGCAAAAGCTTCTAATATCCCTCTGCTGAAGGAAAAATTTTGAATTATTCTCAGAAAGACAACAATATCATGTTTACAGGATTGCTGCTAGGTAGCTTTTTATTCTGTAGAAATAAAAAAACCTTCCTCTAGTGGAGGGTGTCCCTGCCCGCAGCAGCAGGGTTGGAACTAGATGATCTTTAAGGTTCCTTCCAACCCAAACCATTCTATGATTCTATGAAATGTATTCCATTCATGTCTGAAAGGCTAATGTCTTCTTGTGCACGTGGGATATTTAAAAGGTAGGTGAAAGGGAAACAAGCCAAACATCTGTGGGGTGTCAGGTGAGTGATCCAAACTATATTACACACAAGTAAAAATATAATTCCATAATTTCGTATTTTCTCCTTCTTCTCCCCTGATGTTTGTACCTAAGATCCCCTAACTCTGCTGTTGTCCCTCCTTTCTGCGTAGGTCATATCACCTAAATCTGACAGTGCCCTTCCCCAGAGCGCATGAGCTCTATGGTAATCTTTGTAACAAAACAGACACCTGTTCCCATATTATGTTCAAAGAGACAGCCAGAAACAGATACATTCTGACCCAGTCTACTGTTCTTTATTTGTGTTGTATACTGATTTTACAAATGCCTTCTTTTGCTGTTTAGTCTGTCTTCTCTCTTGATTCATAATTTATTTTTGAAAAAGCAGAGATACACACACTAAGACATATATTGAAATAAAGATGGAGAATTTCACTGAAATGAGTGGATTCAAATAAACATAATCCAGGGTAGGCCCCTTCTTAACAACAACATACGTTGAATTATTTCTGTAGTTTCTTGAATTTCCACTTACTCTTTGTGTTCCCAGGAAAAGAGTTACACTCTCAAGCTTCTGAGATGCTTCTGAGATTTTTCTTTTCTGAAATACATCTAGCCTCTACTGACCTCAATTTATTCTCCAGTTAGTTAATCGCACATGGTAATCCTCTATACATAGAATCTCAGTGATTTTTTGCATTTCTGCATGCACATCCTTTGAGTGGCTCCTTGCGGGGGGTGGGGGGGAAAGCAGGGAAGAAAACAACAAAACTTGGGAAGAACAGAGTCCCCAAATATGTGTCCATTACAACTGAAAGAAATTGACTGTGTAGTATACACCCACCTTGTCCTAACATAATTCCTTCTCTGTGCGCTAGCAGATTGTTCCCTAGCCCTGATTATATTGCTGACATTATGCTCGTGAGGGAAATTCTTTCCTGACTCCAGATTTGGCGAATTTATAATCCTGTTGATGTAGGCAAAGCTCATTGTACTTATCTAAGACCCAATTGTCCAATCGGTTCTACATATAAACCCGCTGTTGAAGTAAACAGAATTGCACACAAGTAGCTGAAAAGATGATTGGGACCCTGATATGGTTTCTGCTCTATAGCCATAGCTGCAAGGTACCTTTAAGCCAGCACTGCTCTGACAAAGAAAAAAAGCACTCTCACCGTTTTCTCCACCATCAGCTGCTTGTCTCTACCATTCTCTGTACAGGCACAAGTATTCATGCAGGAGCACAGTTTAACCAATGAATTTAAAATTAACCTGGAAACAAAGGGTAAATGTGTAATCTGCTTTTTAACATTCAATTACTAATTTTCATGTATCTAAACTTTCTCAGCAGAAAGCCTTCAAAATTTCAGTACAGCATTCTGTTGCCTGACCTATCACACTGTACTATTACTGAAAGACTAACCACAACAAAGGAGACATGTAAAACATCAACATTGCACATTACCATAGTAGTTTATATTGTAAATGTCTTTTTTCCTGTGTTCTTTTAAGATGGAGGATAGGACACAAAATGTTGCAGCTGTGGTGCCTCATGAGAGCTGTAGTATAGGAACTTCATGGTCCTGTTTTTTTGTGTTCACCAGGCTCTCTAGTCAGACAAAAAAGTATTGTACATTGTGGTACCTCCTCTTTGAGTCGTCTAGCTTTATCTTTGTGTTCCTCTCCCACTCCTAAGCTTAACTAACCATAACTAGGGATTCAGTTTTCTGTCTAGTTGAAATCTCAATGATCCAATTACTTAACACCAGCGATTACTGCTAGTTCCCTTCACTCTCATAATACCTTGACCGCAGCTGCTTTTAGATCTTCATCCTTATGGATTCTTTGTCTTGCCATTTAGGGAGGCAGTTCTGCCTCAAAATTTAATGACTGTCCCCTGTTATCTTTCAGTTACTATGCCTTGGAATTCCAGTCCCACGTGAAGATAAGGCAGACAAGCCTCACACTCATACTGGAGTTTTTGATAGGACTCCGATCATCTTCTGCACCAGGTATAAATTATAGAGCCACAAAATTTCAGTCATAACACTGTCGAAAATTGAGCCATGCTATGCACAGCACAAGTAAGAAGAGACAGTTTCCAACAGGTCATTACTAGGCCAAATCTCAATAGTGCCTGGTATCACAGGCAATAAGATGTCCTCAGCAGGAAAAAACTGATTGCCAAGAATTGTCCATCATGACAATCAAAGCACTTAGTGAGAATCAGAATTAAGGAAATCTAATTTCCCTGGATTTGTGGCATGAGGTTAATTGGTTCTGGCATCTAACCCCACAGAGGTCCTGGGACAAGCTAAAGCTGATCTTGCCCCAGCCGCTGCCAAGGAAGCAGACCGCCACCTCTCTCTTTTGTCACAGCTCCCAGCACGGTACAGCAACGGGGTGAACCACTCTGCTACTCCGACCACAACCCAAAATTTAGCAAAATTAATTTCCAGTTAGATGGACGACCTGACAAAGCCCACCTGGGCGGCAGCGAGGCAGCAGATGGCGGAGCCGAGGCCGGTCGGAGGCCGAGGCTGCCCAGCTACACGTAGGACCGGCCGCTGAGGGGACGCCCCGAGCCTCAGGTGCGCTCCCGCCGGGCGCGCGCCGCCACCTGCCGCCGCCCCGCCCACGCCTTTCCGGCCGCGGCCCCGCCGGCAGGGCCGCGCCTGCGCAGTTGACGGCGGCGGCGCGAGGGCGGGCGGTGCGGGGGTGCCGCGGTTGCCGGCCGGTGCCCGGCGCGCGGTCGCGGCTGGCGGGCGGCGGCGGGACCGGGTCGGGGGCAGGGCGAGCCGGGGAGCGGCGCGCCTGCTGAGCAGCGTGCGGCGCGGGGCGATGAACTCGCGCAAAGGTACCGTGCTGTGCCGGGCGGCGGGGCGGGGGGCCGGGCTGCGCGGCCGCCGCTCATACCGGCTCCCGGTTGTTCTCTTCTCCCCGGCAGTGCTGGCCCTGCAGGCCCGCAGGCGGCGGCCCAAGCAGTCCGCGGCGGCCGGCAGGAGGGACAAGCACCCGCCGCCCCACAAAAAGTGAGTACGGGGACCCCCGACCCGCCGGGACGGAGTCTCCCCCCCGGGTCAGCTTCGTTGTCTGTCCTTCCCTCACGCTTTCCTCCCGCCGTCCCCTAACGTCTGTTGGGGCAGTCCTGCGGCCCGGCCCCTCTGCCCCCGCGCAGTCCCGGCCCCACTGCTTGCTTTCACGGGGGAAGCTCCCCGCTCCCACCGCCGCCTCCGGGACAGAAGGCAGCTCCCCCGGCAGAGCACACACACCCCTACCCCCGCCCGCACCGCGCCCGGGCCCTCCCACGGGGGATGTCGCCACGTCCCCCCGGGGACCGTCCGCAGCCTCGGCCCCGGGCTGAGCCTCCTTCGGGCAGGGCCTCCCCGTGCCGCACTGACCGTCCTTCCTCCCCCGTGGAAACCCGCGCCGGGCACTCTGGCCAAGCCCCGGGCATCGCCGCCGTGCTCGTCTCAGAGAAGCCCCTGTTTGTCGGGGATCTGCACAGACTCAGTCTTTACAGCCCTCGTGTCCCTTTTGAATCGCCCTCCAATTCTCTCATCTTCGTGGTCGTCTTTCTCTCCTTGTGCTGTCTGTTCTGTGATTTCTTGCTGGCAGCATTGTCCTATCTATAGGCAGCCCTTTTTCTTATCCTGCTAACAGCCTGATATACCCATCCTGCTCTCTGCTTCCTGCTCGGTACTGTCAGATTATCTCCTGTTCCCAGATGTGTCTAATTGCCAGCAATAATGATACCAGTATTTTGTTGTCGTTGTTTAAATCTCTTTGGGTCTTGCAGAAACAGACCAAAGTCATGGTCGGGTTTTTTTCCCTGTCTTCTGCTAGCCCTTCATGTTCTTGTCACTGTCCAGTTCATCTTTCCTCATTCTCACGATACCTGTTTACCACGTAGGAACGTTCTTCCATCTCTATAGTGTTCCCGCTTTAACTACTCTTTCCTAGGATAATGTGGCTTTGGACTTCTCCCTAATGTATTTTTTCTCCTCGTAGGATTACACATTTCTCTCACTAACTTTTACTGTATTTTGTTCAGTGAGACTTTATTGCTGGCTCGTTAAGTCACCCTGGGAAGCAGGGTATGCTGGATGGATGGATATATATGTGATGGGGTAAAGATGTTGCTATGTGCAATGGTAAATGATTCAAGGGCCAAGGTTTTTTTCTTATGATTTCTCCAGAAAGAAATAATAATATATCCCTGACCCTGAGTTGTGGTTTTTATTTATGATGAATGGGCTTTTTTCCTCTTTGAGGTGGGTAAAAAATAATGTAAGATGAAATGCTAGTGTAGTGGTTGTCAGGCTTTGACAGCTAACTTTTGTTCACATCCTGTTCTGCTACTGCTGTTTCCTCCAGCATTGTATGAAAGCTGCATTATGCTTTCAGTTCTGCGAACTTGGAGTTATTGCAATGGAAACAAATTTTATGTGCGAGATAGGCGGTTTGATTGGATTGGTTTCCTTGTTTCCAAAAACCTTTTCGAAAGTCAGTTTGTAATGTTACATGGATTTGTTTTGCCACTTTGAAAACAGAAATAGCTTTAATTTTTTAGTAGCTCTAGGTTTAGAATTGGTTTTGTAGCTTTCAATTGAGTCTTAACCACAAGGTTATTAATAAACTTCTATTCTACGTAGATGATACAGTGTTTAATTTACCTCTTAACAGGGCTGCCTTGGGATGTCTTGTTGAATGAGTTTGTCAAAAGTTTGCTTTCACAGACACTTAGTAAACTCGGAATTGGTATTCTTTTTGTGTTCGCTGAAGAAGCTGGCTACTGTTAAGTCAGGGTGCACAGTCAGTAGCTGGCCATTTGCCATACTGAGTCGGCATTTCCAGATGCAGTGGGTTCAGTTGCCTCGGGAAACAGTGGTTTTGCTGCGGTAGACAACAGAGCCATCATTTCTTTTCTGCTACGTATGTTTTCTTTTCTCTTCAAACCACTTTTACACTATGGAGACCTCGTACTCTGTTTTATGCTTTTTTATGAAAGGGAAACTCCTTTCAAGTCTTTAAGTCTCTTTGCATGTGGCCGAATAGATTAGACCCCCAAAGTAAAGCTGGCATTGGACGTTATTTCAGAAGACAATCTCAGCAAAAGTATCTGGTTTGCCCTGTTCCTAGCCTTGCTTTAAATTCAACTGCTACAGCATATACTAGTGTGTTAGAGCTGTACAGTGTCTGTGATGCACATCAAATGCACAGTAGCTGCAAATGAAAATGTTGATTTGAGGGGTGGAAATTCTATACCGTAAGTTCCCTGTAGTGAACTTGTTCACTACGTGAAAATTGTGACTTGGTTTTGAATCCAAAGCTGGGTTTTTCTGTTTTTTTTTTTAAAACTGGTTCTTAGGAAGACTCTTCTCTGCCGGGTCATAGCTTTATAGAGCAACTTCCATTGTTGCTGCTAACAATGTGCTTCAAAGAAACTGCAGGATTCCTCTTCTAGAATTGACTGGGAGAGTTATATCGCATTGTAGCTTACTTGCAGGCTTTTGTTTGAAGAGTATTAAGATGATGACACAAGAAGAAGAAAAAATTGCAGTGCTCTTTAACGCTGAATAGCTTTTTGTCTCTTATGACCTTAATTGCCATAGAAGGCTGCAAGATTGGTCCTGTAACTGCTCAATGTTGACCCCTTAAGTCAATGATGAGAACTGGTGGAGGTGAATCCATATTTTTTATGTAATAGGGTGGAAAAATAAGAAAGTAGAAGTTAAGTGGCTCATGTTCTGAAGAGAAAGCACTTTGTCTTGAATCAAGACTATATCTAAAATTGCGTGTAATAATGAAACCTACTTCGTATGGCCTTACTTTGAATTCAATCATCCAGGCTACTGAAAACGAGTAATACCTCACTATTTTAAGAGAACAGTTAACACTTGATTTTGGTTATAATAGATGGACTTGCATGCAGTGTGTACGAACTGCTTATGTATTTTTTGAGTCAGACAAAAGAAATAATCCAAATGGTTAATTCAGGTCCTCTGTGAATTATTTCTCCTTAAAATGGAGATCTGCATTGAGAGATGTCTATGAAATAGCATTTTCAACAGATGCCCAAGTCTGTGTTCAGAGAAACTTGCTTACAGATAGACAAGCCTGTTGATTGCCCTTTACTTAGTGCTAACAGGACCCAGTTATGTAAGAGATGGCATCAGGTATGTCTACCTTTTGCATTCAGCAGAATGGTAGGCTCTTCTTTATATTCAGACTAGTACTGGCTTCAGTTGGAGCAAACTTCTATCTTGGATATTTTAATTTTGCTTGACTTTATTTCTGAGTAAATATGACAAAAACCAAGTGAATATCCAATCAGAGATTTGTCATCTTTAACACATTTACTATCAATTTTTATCCAAAGTTAAAGGATAGTGTTTTGTATATAAAAATATCTGGATGATGATGTGTGAATGTATGGAGAAAGGATTAAGTGTGTTGAATACTTCAATACAAATGCATAAATCCAGATATCAAGATTGACTTTTCAAAATGCAGTTTTCTTGTAGAGCAGGTTTTTTGGTTTTGTCTTTGAGCAATACTTTACAACAGGTGATAGAGACCATGCAATACTGCTTTATAGTGGTGAAGAGTATGTATGTTAGATAACATGGGAAGTGCCAGATTTCTGTACTGTGCACTTCCAGATGACTAAATTCTTGGACCGACAGGTATTGTACCAAGGTTTTGGATATATCGCATTACTATGGAATCTTAAATATCTGAAATTGTTTCATTGCTTTTGGTTGTCAGTGTTTCTCTACCACAATGTTTTTCAGTAACTCTTTGAGAACAAAATTACCCATCTTGTACAGTGCTACAGTGGCTTTTATTAGCTTCATTTATTTTTTGCTTGCAGAAGTTTTGCAAACCCTCCCCGAGCTTTTTCGTTAGCTTTTTTGCAAGGGTGAGAGGGCAAGGGTGGAAGTGTGCATATGTGAAATAAGTCAAATGGGCTTTTTTTTTTTTTTCTTTTTTTACCACCAGTGGTCTGAGGCCACAATTGTGATATCCTACAGTGGCTATATAGGCTAGATCAGCTCAAGAAGTCCGCTCAGTGTTGTTTTGGGTATTTACTCAAAATGTGGTGTTGATGTGAATTGCTACTCTTGCCTTCTTTCTTAATAGCCTTTTGTCTTCTTGTAACAATATTTTAATTGGAGCTTTATCTTCCTGTTTCTGTCAAATTTTAAGATTTCATTAAGCTACCTATACTACAGGGCTGTAATTTTATCTTGGTTATTTGCCCGCTTAGTGTATGTAGGCTTCAGCTGCTTAACATTGTGCCTTCTTTCTGAAAGAAACAAAGTTGATTTTGGATGTCTAGATATAATAGTAATAATTCTTTTGTAAAGAAGTAAATAATTGCATGTATTGAGATTACAGAAATTTAATTTAAAGAAGGTGTTGTGACATGTTTGATCTTGAATGCCTGATTCAGTCCAATGTCCTTTGTAATGTGGTAATAAAACATGTCAAAGACTTTTCGTGGGATCCAATGGAATCTAGAGTAAATTTTAGTGTAAAGTAGCTTGTGTATTACAAAGCATGTTCATCTTTTTGTTCCGAAGTCTGTGTCGTGTAGCAAGAAAACATCCTGCAGCTCTAATAAACTTAGTTGCTAAAATGAGAATGGCCCTAGAATTTCCAATATTCTACTAGCTGATTTGTATAATGAAGGTAGTTATTGTCATATAAGTGTCAGGGGACACCTGTTATCAAAGAATTATCTGTTCATACAAATTTGCCAAGATTCAGGCCTTTTTCATAGAACAAAATCATAGAGCAGCCCAGGTTGGAAGTGCCCTGGAAAGATCATCTGGTCCAACCTTTTGTGGCAAAGGGAGTCTAGATGAGATTGTCTAGCACCTTGTCCAGCTGCATCTTGAAAACCTCCACTGTGGGGATTCCACCATGTCCCTGGGGATGTTGTTCCAGTGAGTGTTTGTTCTCACTGTAAAAAATTTCTTTCTTATATCAAGATGAAACCACTCCCAGTGCAACTTGTACCCCTTGCCCCTTGTCTTTTCTGTGTGGCTCCTTGTGAAAAGAGAGACTCATCCACTCTGTAGCCACCTTTTATGTACTGGAATACTATGATGAGGTCCCTGCTGAGCCTTCTCTTCTCCAGGGAGGAGAGGCCTAACTCCTTCAGCCTTTCCTCAAAGGGTGCTCCAGACCTTTAGTCATCTTCATGGTCCTCATTTGGACCCTCTCCAGTTTGTCTGTGTATCTTTTGAACTGTGGGGACCAGAACTGGACACAGTACTCCAAGTGTGACCTGAGAGGTGCCAAGTAGAGTGGGATGATTACTTCTCTACCTCTGCTAGCAATGCCCCTGCGGATGCAGTCCAGGGTTGGATTTACCTTCATTGCTGCAGCAGTGCAGGGCTGATGCATGTTCAGCTTTGTTGTCCATCAGGCCCCCCAGGTCCCTGCCAGCAAGGCTGGTCCCCAGCCACACACATCCTAGCCTGTACTGGGCTCCTTGGTTATGTCAGGTTTTGAACAGGCAATGAAAAGAGATACCATCCTGGGACCTTAATTTAATTTGTAGTAATTATATTTTATGAAATAACATTGTTTTTAGTATAATGGTGATTTTATTAAGGAAAATACCCTGGTTTAGCACAGTTATGTTAAACAAGAGTGCCTTAGTAGGGGAGGGAAAATGACTGCATTTCATGTTTCAGATCATAGTGAGGTGAACTGTTGGGGTATAATATTCATGATGACCGGGCCAATTGTTCTGCAGTACATTTTTAATTTTTTATCTCTTTTATTTACTGTAACTACAGAGTAGGATAGTAATAAATCTTGTGGACAAGGCTTGGACATGGATTTTGAAATATAAACATCTGTTTCTTCCTTTTGTCCTCAAGATGATGACAGACTGTAGAAGCTATTGATTTTTTTTTCTTAAACTACAATTTGAAGATGTATATGACAATCTTTACTGAATAAATAAGAATGTCAGGTTGTACAACAAATGTAATTTGGTTGAATAAAGATGGGACCAAATCAAACTATTTTTAGTTTTGGACAATTCCACTGAATTCCCACACATTAACCTGAAGAAAAGAATTCCTTTATTACCTGGCTTCTTCATGGTGTACTAAATATACTTTGTGATCATTTCATTGATTTAATGTATGTGAAAAAAAGATTGGAAAGCATGCACACAGTCCTTTTTGATGGCCATAGATTATCTAGGCATAGGGGAAGAGTAAAACCTGGAGAGATGCTTGTTCTCATGGCTATGCTAAATATTCAACTTTTTGATTGCTGGCTTACAGCATGAATCTTCTCAGATAAAGTTTGTGGTCAATCTCAAGCATTTTCTGGAGCAGTAAGAGTTGTAGAAATAAATGTGTCTAGCTAAGCCAAAAATTCCATTAAAGAATAGAAATGTGGGACAATGAGAACATTATATGAGAACATTGTATCAGATTAAACTCTCCATTTCCTCATGTAGAGGAGAACTGCTCATCCTGTTGAGAAACAGACACATTTACTTTATTAATTTACTCTTAAGAGACAAGAGTTTTGTATTTAAAATCTGATTTTTGTTTCAAATTCCGTTCATTTTTTTCAAGATTGCAGTCTTAAAGGATTGTCATCTTTTCACTGAGAAAATTAGTGGCAAAGGTGAGCTACTACATTAACTAGTGAACTGTAGGGCAGCAGTGGAAACTGCACTTTCTTGTGTGCATACCTGTACTTTGAGTGGATTTGCTAATTGCTGATCTGTTTGTCTTCCTAATGTCTGTAATAAGAGTAAATCTCTACCTCTACTGAAAACCATTTTGATTTGGTCTCTCTTACTTAGATAGTAAGCCTTGTCTAGCTTCCTTTTCCTGTCTTCTCATGGGAAAATGCTACTAGATTTGCCGCTATGCATACAAACATATATACACACGTATTTATACTTAATAATGTATATAGAAGTTAAAAGTTATTTTAATCCTTGTTTGAAGGAAGCCTGGGTCTAGGTAGGGACAAGGAAGGCTAGAAAGTTAGTGTCCAGGAAATTATAGAAGTGTTTCA
The DNA here is from genome assembly GCF_028858705.1 of Grus americana. Lineage (NCBI taxonomy): Eukaryota > Metazoa > Chordata > Aves > Gruiformes > Gruidae > Grus > Grus americana. Next base: position 15,249,230 of record NC_072852.1, on the reverse strand, counting down.
ATGCTTCCTCAAGTGTGTGTGTTATGCTTAGACAAAATAATAATTTTGTATTGTGACATCTAAGTTATTTTTCTTAAAAGTAGCATCTATTAGGTAGTTGCTGTGCCTGTGGGTATTGGCTGAATGGATTCTCTTCACTGATCAAAGGCTACAAGTATACCTCTTGCACTTCCTATAAGAGAATGACCATGAACTCTCACAGTCTGAGGTGGTCCCTCAATTGTAATGTGTGCGAGGTTGTTGGTTGTTTGGGTGTTGTGGTTTGTTTTTGTTTGTTTGTTTGTTTTCTTCTTTACTGAAGAATGTCAGAAAAGCTAATGTTAATTTTTTTTTAGAGGAGGACTCAGAAAGATGCAGAAGGCTAGTACCCAAAGTTATGTTACTAGCTAATGAAAGCAAATAAGATGACCTCTGTTCTCTACAGAAGAGATAGGACTGTTAAAAATGAAAAAATAACTATATAGCAGTTGTATTCATAATTGTTCCCTTTTCTTACTGATTACTCCTGTTGTAATTCTGCCCAACTCTTACATTTGTAATCTAGCCTGTATTTTAATAATCAATAACTAATTCTGTTCTAATTGCCTATGGGGACTTTGGGAATGGCCCCGATTTTGTTAGACTGTTTTTAAAAGACAGAACAAAACTAAACCCCACCACTCTTATTAAAATTTGAAGGAACAAAAAATTGTCTTTCTACCTGTCTTTACAATTCCCAATATTCATATCTTTAAATTACTGTTGGTCTCAGCCTTCATATGAAGGCCTTGAAGTGATAACCCTTCCTTCTTGGTTTTCCTATTGACACTTTTAAGACCCTTACCCTTGTTTTCTCATTTTTCACTTTTAATCTGTTAACAGTTGTAGCACATTATAAGAGGGATGGTTCTGTTTAAAATTGGCAGAGCATTGGTAGTAGTCTTCCTCCTGTGTCCCCCTTTCTACCCCAGTAATATGCCTTTTAGGGTGAGCTGTTCTTCTGGGAACTATTGTTTTTGGATCTCTGACTGTGTGCAGATGGTACATGGAGAAGTGGGAAGATAAGCATAGTGTAATAAAGCACATGTTACAGAGCAGAATCGCAACAGTCTGTATCTGTTTGAGCCTAAGCAAAAGTTTTCTTATTTATTTAACAGAAGACATTATGAAGAAGCTTTTTGACTGGAAAAGGTAGTCTACTAAGTTTCAAAGTGAACCTCTGTAAAGGTAGTAAATTTTTTTGGCATTATATGTGTATTGTTTTTAATTTAGCCTATGCATTTGGAAATCCTATGATTAAAACAGTGCATATGTCTAAATACCAAATATTCTGGTTTTGTCCAGCAAAGCAGCTGGGAGACGACTTTTACATCAAGGTCCTGCATAATGAAGTCATGTTCTGTTAGGGAGTCTCTTTGAGTATTAATGCTAAAGGAATCTTATCTTGAACCTTTTGGTTAAAGACAAACCACAGAATAGACTCTGGTGAAATAATGCTTCTTGACAGTAGTGGTGCCTTACTGGTTTTTTCCTCAACTGAAGTTAGTCAATTAAAAGTCAATAATTTGAATGTAGGAGACTAAAAGAATCAAGGGCTTCAGTTGCCTTGAGCTATTGTCAATGCTTAGTTTGCAGTTTTCTAAAATGGGAGAATTCCATAGTTAGAGGTCAATTACATTTTCCTATCCCTGAGGAAAAAAATGAGTATCTCTTTTGTTGCAGTGATAGAGGTCAGAGCTGTCTAGGTACAGTATCTCTACCTTAAATTCTGATACTAAAATAAATTGTTTACTAATTTTCAAACAGTACTAAAATTATACTGTTCTTGTATTTATGGTTCTAAAGAAAATTGTCTCTTGGGACATCTCTCTTTTTTTTTTTTTTTTTTTCTTTGCATTCACCTGTTTCTTCTAGTCTCCTCTCACCCCAGTAATTTCTGTTGAATAATTGTGCTTGTCTCCCACTCACTACCCTCCTGCTGTTGCTCACCTATATGCGACGTTACTCCTTCTTCATAGACTGACACATATATGTTTGTGTAAAATCATTACAGAAGAGGTTCTTAGGTAGTTGCATGGAGCCTGGAGATGGGTATGATGGAAGTGCTGTTTTTGCAACTGGTTGCCTGAAAGGTTGCTGTAGGGGTAGCAAATGCATGATTGAGCTATATCTGCAAGAGAGAAGGTACAGTCAGTAGAGCACGATGACTCCTTGTTCTTTCAGAGTGCTTCAGGAAAGAAACAACTCTGAATTCCTTTCCAGGAGTTCAGAAGGTTGGGCTTGGGTTAGCATTGGTCCTGCTGAGCGGTGGGCAGTTACGTGGGCTGGGCCCACTCTGTTGTGCTATGCGGGACTGTGGAAGTGTGGTAAGGCAGCTGGATTTATTCTTTTCTCCTGCCAGAATCTGAGTACCCAGTAGGCACTTATCACCTCTGGTGAGGGACGGTTGGGCAGTTTGAGATCATGTATCCTGTAGAAACAAAACAGTGGAACACTGAATCCTGGAAAAAAAAAAAGGCAGAAGTTATTAAAATCCAAGTAGACGGTAGTTAAAAGAATGCCAGTTAAGTGCAGTTAAGGCTGTAGTTAAGTAAGGTACATAGCAAGCCAACTTTATTTAAAGCAGATTTTTTTAATGGCTATTTTAATGTTTGAAAGCTAATTATAAAATATTTTAAAATGTGCTTCTATATAAATTGTGGTTTATTTTTGTGCTCATGTTACATGCTTCACATCTTACCATCTCAAAAAAGATGACATAGAACTAGAAATGGCTCAAAGGAGGAGGTAGTAAAGGTGATTGAGGATATTGGACAGCTTAATTTATGACTAGTGCTTTTCAAATATGTGAAGGTGATTAAGGAGCATTTTGACATGCCTGAAAAATCATTACTGTTAAAGAAGGGGAAGAATAACTTGCCTCTTTTCATTACAAAACAATGGTTTCCAGAGAGTGACTTTAATTCTAAAAAAGGTACTTCTTTTTGTACAGTACAAACAGCAGAATGTGGCTTTGCAATATGTTGTAGAGGCCAAATTATAGATGGGTTTAAGAAGGATGAGACTGGACACTAGAACCACCAGTTGTTTTTAAGTATACTACTGTGGATGCAATTTGACTTTCCAAGCCAGTGTTTGCTGAAGGCCTGTCATCTAAGTTTCTCCTAATATAGAGCAATCCACTTGTATACTGATCTCTAAATGTATGTTTCTGGCACCTAGAGGTATAATACTGGCCTAGGTATGTATTTGACCTAATTTAGTGTGGCACCTCTTAGATTAAGGCCACCTCAGTAGATCACTTGCAATATCTGATAGTATGCGTAAGCCTGGCAGTATCTGTGAGCCTAGATCCAAACGGGACTTAAATGGTCTAATGTGTGGCACTCCTGTACCTGGCTCAGGAAGGAGCTGTGAAACTGGAGTTAGCTACTAAATCTGAGTCTACAGTGAATCAGCAGAGCTGTGTGCTTGAGAAGAGCTTTCATAAACCCAAGAACAGTAAGGTAATGACAAAGGGGTGGGGAGGCATGCCAAGGAGTGCAAAATACTGAAGGAATGGGTGTGCCTGAATGCTATGTTTCCTGTAGACTTTGATGCCATCTGCAGGTCTGAGTTTGATGCCAAAATGAGCCTGGGATTTAAAGTCATGAATCTAAGAATTCGGGTTATTTCCTCTGTTGCTATGAACAACCAGCTTTGTTTTAAAGTTTCAGTTCTCGTGCTTATGTAGTAGCTCAATAATTCACTCACCTGTGAAATAAGAGTTAGATGCCTGAGGAATTTCAAGCTTATTATTTCAACCTGCCATGTGCAGGTGTCAATCACAGGATTATAGGCTGTGCTAGGCTTTGGTGTGTAAGGGACAGCCAGTAGCTTTACACTTCTTCTGTGAAATAACAAGAGCAACAGACTGATGGAGTCAGAAGACAAGTGATTAAAAGGGAAGCGTTGCTATGAAGTTTCACTAATACACAGGTATCACCATGCTGCTTGGTTGCGGCCAAATAACTCTTGAGTTACAAACCAAACATATGTGGTGATTAGGTCAGAATGAGGCTGTTTGGGTGATTAAATGATTTTTCTTTTTAGCATAGCAGTCACAATTCAGCATTTTTATGAAAGAAGGAGCCCTGAGGAGATCAAAGGCTTAAACCTTCTTGCAAGTTTCCTTTCCTGGTGTTAAAAGGCATGGTATGACAGATCCCTGCTGCCAGAATCTGTTCCCAGGGGAATGTTTTAAAATTTTGGCAGTATCAGTAAAACTTGGAAAAGACCAGGAGCCTTATGATGCTATTATGAGTTTTAGCTCAAAAGAATAGGAATCATATTTACGGATAATAGTATCTGGAAAAAAACCCAATTTGCTTTTGTTTTGTTTTTTAAGGTAGTCTGTTGCTCAGGGCAACTTGTTTTGTGTATTAGTAACACAGCGTTCCAGCACACATTGGTGTCCAAGTTTGTGACACCAGTCCTAGATATTTAATCAAATTCTACTCAAATGCTATTAGAGCATTGCCTCTATTTTTTAAAATTAAAATCTCTATATGACATTGTTGTTTCCCAGAAATTTTTGCTATATAGCAACTTGCAAGTCTTGGATTGCGTCAGCAGTGTCGAGAAGATGACACACAGCAATTTTGGTAGTTGCTTCCAGCACTGCACATTTTATAGAGTCACTCTTTAATCAGGGACGAGCAGTCCTGGAAACTGGGAGCTTTGTGATGAGCTTGGTATTGCTGTTGTGGGCAGACTTAATCTGGGTACACCTGCCAGTCAAGGCTCTTGGAGAAGATGGATGTGAAAACACAATGTGTGAATCTCAAGTTGACTTAAAATGTGAGACACAGCTATAAAGAATTAGGCTGAGGCTACCACTATATTTTAGATCACCAAATACCTGTTAGATAGCTACTTTGGTCTTTGGTATGGATCAGTTATTTTTAAGTATTGCATTCTCACTGCTAATCCACATTGTTTAGTAAATCCAGCATCTAGAAACTAGGTTAAAACTACTTATCGAATAGACAGTACCTATTTTCCCCAGTTGTCTAAAATAAGTATTGTTGAGAATTGATTAGTTTATTGAAAAATGTTGCAACAAAACTGGCAAACTTTCTGCATATTCTATAGTAAATATGGTGCAGAAAATCCTCCTGTTCTTATTATTGAGAAATAGAATAACTGTATTCTGTAATGTTTATTTCTGAAGCCAGAAAAATCAGTTTTGTGTAATGAGAACATTTGTCTTGGGAATAAAGATGTTATTCTTTTAAAGTGATCATTTTGATCTAATTTTGTGTTTCCAAAATGACTCTCACTAGCTTGTGTCTCACAGGGTGCCATATCTTGTCCTAATTGTAACATCATGAAAACTTGAAATAAAGTGTAAGTAGACCAGACTCCCTTCTCTTCCACTTGCACCTCCTCTGTGGTAGCTACTAGTCTTAACCCTTGCCTTGCACTTTACCAGGCTGGTGAAAACAGAGTATTTTCAATAGCTGCAACTAAAAGGAACGTTAAAATAAACCACAACTGAATATGTATATTGAAGAAAACACAGATTTATTCTGAGACTTTTGCTGTTTTCATTATAGTTTTTTTCCATACATCAGTGCCCAGTGTGCAGAATTCACATTCTGGTGATCAATTGAGAATGTAGTCTGGATAGTAGAATTGGGAAAGATCATAGAATCATAGAATTCTATGGGTTGGAAGGGACCTTAAAGATCATCTAGTTCCAGCCACCCACACGGGCAGGGACACCTTCCACTAGACCAGGTTGCCCAAAGCCCCATCCAACCTGGCCTTGAACACTTCCAGGGATGGGACATCCACAACCTCTCTGGGAAACCTGTTCCAGTGCCTCACTACCCTCACAGTCAAGAATTTCTTCCTAAAATCTAATCTAAATCGACCCTTCTTCAGCTTAAAGCCATTACCCCTTTTTCTGTCACTCCATGCCCTTGTAAGCAGTCCCTCTCCAGATTTCCTGTAGGCCCCTTCAGGTACTGGAAAGCTGCTCTAAAGTCTCCCTGGAGCCTTTTCTTCTCCAGGCTGAACAACCCCAACTCTCTCAGCCTGTCTTCATAGGAGAGGTACTCCAGCCCTCTGATCATCTTCATGGCCCTCCTCTGGACTCGCTCCAACAGCTCCATGTCTTTCTTATACTGGGGCCCCCAGAGCTGGATGCAGTACTCCAGGTAGGGTCTCAGGAGAGTGGAGTAGAGAGGCAGGATCACCTTCCTCGACCTGCTGGTCACACTTCTTGTGATGCAGCACAGGATACGGTTGGCTTTCTGGGCTGCAAGCGCACATTGCTGGCTCATGTTGAGCTTAATGAACAGATTAAATTTATTTTGGGGATAATATTTCAGTCAACCAAGTGCTTTGTTTTAATTTTCATTTGTTGTTTGAAATAAACACCCTTTTCTGGAAAGCTTCATCTATCTGAGGAGTATTCATAGGAGAGAACATGACAATCTAAGACTAATCAGATGCAATGGTAAGTTTTAAGACATGCATTGCTGACCATTATGGTCAAAGGTGACAAGTTGTAAACTCAGTATGGTTTGAAACTACCAGCTGAATTTGATAGAGAAATTTTGGTTGGTAATTTGATCCATTGTTCTTTTTGGTAAATTAGATGTTCTGTTTCCCTGCTAGTCCGTTGGAAGGCTTGATCAGCAGTTGCACATCTGACTTGTGAGCTTTGCCATTTCTCTTTTGCTACTTTTCCAATGTCACAATCCCCAGATATTGCTGACTTCCCTTGTAAGAAGGCCTTGAGCCTTCCGTTTAATTTTGGTGGTTTTTGTGCTTGGGCTGTTCTGCGTCTTCTGCCAGCTTCTCTGGCCTTGGATTAGCTACCAGCAGTGCCCATCGTGGTAACATGGCTGAGGGCACAAAGATGAGTGTGGCAGCAGGGCTGCCATGGGGTTGCAGGAAGACGAAAGAAAATGGAGTCTAGAAACAAACAACATATAAAATCAAGGCTCATTGCTTTGGAGTCATCAGGGATGCAGTTTTGGAGAGTGCAAGGATAAGCGTTTGGTACAACCAAAACTGGAACTACCTCATCACCCGCAACTTAAGGGCATGAGAGTGTTGAGGTTGCGAATTCAAAGTAGTTTAAATAGAAGGGGAGGAGGGAAGTTACTTTTTTCCCTCCACAGAAAACTGTTGACCTTGTATGTAATCATTTTTATATGTCATAATTTATAACTATGTAACATTAGTTTTCTGATATTCTTTGGTTTTAGGACAGCTTGCTTAAATACTAAACATGGTGTGACTGATCATAGGGAAGCTATTAATAAAGTATCTTCAGATGTTGTAACTGAGTTAATACCACAGCAAACCAAACATTTAAAATATTAAAATATTTTTATAATAGACTCATTCTAGCATGTATTACTATGTATTATGTAGTATTGTGTTTACATATATATTGTGAAGATCTGAAAATAGTTAAAATTCTAGGCCTCTCAATGGCTTTGTGTGATATTCTGTCTTTGCAAATGAGGGAAAAGGAACACATATTAGCTTAACTCAGGCTGTATACATGTAAAAAGGAATAATTCACTCTTAATTGTGCCACATCTGGATCAAAGAATTTGATGTATTTGCATTGTTGTGCTGTCTCCTTTCCCACTTTAAAACATTTAATCAACATTTTAGATAAATATGTCAAGCAGTAAAGTCACCTTGAAAATAAAACTATGAAAAAGGTAAAAGAAAGTCCTCTCAGTTCTAACACTGAAAAGTTAGGTGACGGCAAAAAATTATCTTTTCAGTTTATTTTTGAGATTCATAGATTGCTAAAAATCACTTCATGTGACCTCTTCAAGAAGTGAGGAAGGAAACCTCACTTCATTTTTCTGGAGGGCATACATTTAAGCAGAAGAGTGTGACTGAGTTTTTAAAGCAGAAAGTGGTGTTATTTATGTTGAGAGTGTCTCTCTCAAATCCAAACAAGTATGTGATTAATTATGACAAAAATAATGGAGATAATGCAAGAGTTAGCAAAAAGTTAAAAAAGTAAACCAGACCAAATTGGACCTCAGACTGTTGTTCCTTAGCATCAGGACATGATGGAGAAAATGCAGAGAACTTGCTTGTCCTGTTAGTTTATTCAGAGTGTTTTAAAGACATAGCGATGTCTGTATGCAAGGGCAATAGAACTGAATATATGCCAGCTTCTTCCTAATCACAGTTCACAGCCTGAAATATTAAGTTGAATTGAAACTGCACATGGTTTAAATTAATATGTTAAACTCTACACTGTGTGCGCCAGGCGCTGGCATGTTTGATTTAGCAATGATTGCTGCAAAGCAGCAATCTCCAGCAGGAAGATGAGTTGATAGCTAATTCTCAGAGTCTGTTTTTCAAAGCTTCTTCTCAGATCTTGTTCCACAGCAATATTTCAGTTTTGATGCCATGAATTTTACATTGGTAAGAAAGGAGCTGTTTTAAAATAACATTGCAGTGATAAGAGAAAGATTTTATTTTTTTCAGTGTTTGTATTATTAATAAATTTTTTCTCCGCTGTTGATTCAATGTCAACTCTGCCAATATTTTATTTTTGAGAAAATGTATATGCTATACTTCATATTTTGTAGTCAATTGGTATAGGTAGTAAATAATGGGCATGTATGTGTATGTAGATAAAATATTGCCTTTACATAAGAAACTTAAATTTGAGAGTCTTTAAATACCATTTAAACTCAGTACATAAAATCTCTTTACATTCTACAAAGGTAATAGTCTAATAGCAGGGATGAAGTGTGTAATCTCTTAGTGTTTCAGGAAGGCTGAAAACAACAAAGTAGAGAAATAGGTCCCCTCTCACTTCTTTGTCTAGTAATATCACCTTTCTTCATGGGTTTGCTTCTTGCGGTGTTCTTATCAAAGCATGACAATGTTATAAGCAAGTGAAATAAAAAGGAGCAAACTGCCTTGTTTCTGCTTTCAGATGATATGGTTTTCTTCAAAGTGAATTACCATAGATAATGTGGAATTAAAACTTAATCAAGAATTAAAAGCATCTTCACCACATTTCTCAGAATAGAAATTAATTTCTACCTTTATCAGCAGCAATGGAAAGAGCAAAGCCCAGATTTGCTGCCAATAAATGTATACCTAGAATATCAGAATGAAAAGTGAGCATATAATGGCATTTCCTTACCTAAGCAGTTATACATGAATATGGGGGCTGGGTATTTGGAGGAACAGAATAGAAGACAGAGCAGAGGCTGAATAAGGGGACCTTTAGCAGAAAAAGGAAAGCCTGATTTATGATGTAGGGTTTCACTGATGGGGGAAAAAATGTGTATGCACTTCAGTTGGTGTGAGCAAACTCCCAAAATGCTCAAATAAGTCTGGAAATTGGAAACTGGGACTTAGTGAGGTGGAGAGAGCATGTCTCTCTGTGTGTATGTATATATAAATAAAATTGCTTGATATATCCCTTCTTAGTAACATGTTGTTTGTCTTATTTGGAGGATGATAAATTAACTTCATTCTGAACTCACCATTTTCTTTACGGATGCTGGGAGGGAGGGAATCCGGTGACTGTTCCGACTGTATGCTTTCTAAGCCTGAAGTTCTTCACTGCTTATCTCCCGTGTTTGCAGGATGATCATCGCCCACCAGCTGCTCAGGTATTTATTGCACTAATGCAGCTTGGACCTGTGTGTTTCTCCTCAGGCTAAATAGCTACTAATGGATCCATCTGTACCCACTCTCCTTCCAAATCTTAGAGTCTCTTCTTGCTGCTTTGTTGCATCCAGGTTTCAGATAGGTTGCTTGAATTTGTTATGCTCAATTTTTTCTTTATAAGCAAAAGGAATGATCACTGTTTGCAGAGTCAAGAATTTGTAGTTAGTCTAGTGAAATTCTTAACGGTCCAATCAAAGAATTATTGATAGTTGAGTTAGTGATACTAGTATTTGTTTCAAATTGCTTTCAATCAAAATGATAAACACATAAACTTTGTAGTATCTGCTCTTTCTTTGGTGCTGTGCCCACCCTACTAAGATGGGTGGTTTCATATGGGAGAAGGGATATGGGCAGTCATCAGCCTCCTGAGCCCCACTGAGAGGTCTCTGAGGTTGATGTTGGTAGCTTCTTCCTCCTCATTCCAAAATCCACTTGGGTCATTTTTATGTTTCTACAAGTTGTTCTTTCTGTGCTGCCTTGTAAATTCATGTTACAACTCATGTCAATCCATCCAGATTTACTATATAATGGTGTATTTTACATACGTTTGATACTTGTTCTTTGTTTCCCCTGTTGAGTGGCTTTGCCCAGCTCCCAGGCTGCAGTCCTGCTGCCAGCAAATGACCATTGGCTAGATGTTTGTAGCCACAGGCCTCTGTATCATCCTGTGACTTTCCAGTCCTCTACAGTTGTTTGTTGTCTTTACCCCCTTAGGCTGCTTTTATTCCAGCATATTAAATAGTTCACTTTACACAGAATAATTATTATTGCTATGTTAATTCCAGATATATGTATAAAAATAGGTGCTACACCATGTAACTGTACAAAGCTACGTGATAGCTAAAACAAAATAGGTAGTAGTCATTTGATCAGTAGACTTGTTGTTTAATGCTAAAACAAATCTCCAGGCAGGCTAAGACATGTTGGGACAGAGCTGGTAAGGCTTGTGTTATGAGCTCGTGGCCCATTACAAACAATGGCAACACCATATCTATGGGCTACATAGTCTTGCTTTGTGTGGTCTGTGGTGAGGAGCAATCACTGCTTTTCATTCAGGTAACCTGAATGCAAATATACTGAATTTGTAAAATTGCTGCCATGCTCTGAACCTTGCTGCTGCTGAAGTGATTTTAAAGCTTGCAAGAGGCAGCTAGAAGTGACAAGGCATAAATTTGATGCTGATCTGGTGATGCCTAAGTGAAGTGGTATTCTGGACCTTTTTCCAGGAAAATGGATGATCTTGGAATTCAAAAGATGGTACTTAGATCAGCACATTTGAAGGAATATTTGCAAGTAGCTCTCTTACTGTAAGCAGAAATTGTATCAGAAGGACACTCCTTCTGTACATATGAAAAACTATAAGGGGATTAGCTTTTAGTTAAAATTCAAATGCAATCTGCTTTGTTTTTACAGAAAGTCTATATGGTCTTTATTTTATTAACATTTTAAAATTATTTTCTTGCTGGGAACTGCAGTAGTAAATAGTGGGAGAATCCTGGCTAGTGGGAAGGTTCTCATTTGCAAATTGGCTTTGTAAAGACCTCTGAAGGTTGAATCTTGTTAAAGTAGCATCTTAAAATATTGGTGGTTTGCAGAGTAGCTTTTGGGTTTATTTACATTTAACATGTAGTTATTCAACACTTCATTAGAAAACTGTTATTTCTTCTCTCAAAAGAACCTTTGTACTTGCCATCATGAAAGAAGCTCTACGAGCTTTTACATGTAAGTAGACACAGCCGTGTAGTGTTGTGTGTTGAATAGACTGCTAAAATAGTTGAAAGGGCTTGAATGCATATTTGAGGTATGATCTTCCTTCATTGTAGAAATACTCTCTGTGTTCTAAAGTAGATAAAAAATGTTCCAGGAAATAATGGAGAGATCTTTTGAGTATATTTAGAGATATTATAAGCAAAAGACCTTCTGGTCTGTATATCTCTTCAAGGTTGAGAAAAAAGAATTATTTTTTCTTTCCTGATTGACATCAGTAGCGTTTTTATATGAATTTTTTTTAAAAAAAGTGCAGTAATAATAGCCAATCTTTATATTTATGTCTGTGTAAATATATATGTATTTATGAGATGTACTATAGTAATCCCAATTAGGTATAGGTTAAAGCAGGTAAACAGATTAAGGAAAGTGAATGTAAAGCAGGTAATTCAGTGCTGTTACATATTTCACAGTGCCACATAAGTTAAAAAAGCCGTATTAAAAATTTTGGTTCCATGTGCATTTATATCCAACATCACCTGTATCTCACCACCACAATAGCCTTGGCTTTTCTTTTGTATGTGCTGTGGATACTCCTCTCTACTGTCCACCACAAGTCCCTGCCTTGCTGAAATCAGTGGCCACCTGCATGAGAATCTGAGCTTCTCCTGTAGCTACTACATCTCTTTGTGTGATGTGCTCACTAGGCAAGAAGTGTCGTGCTCATAGCGACTGGTGTGGAGTTTGATCTGGGCTGGTTGATCAGCTAGCAATGGACCTTCAGCAGCTAGGCAAGCCAGATGGAAAATAGGAGAGCTGGACTACCCCGACCTTCCCTCTGTAAGGTACTAATAGGCTTCGTTTATTTCTTCCCAGCTGCCACAAAACTTGCAGAAATTTAATAGCTCAGAGGTCTCCATGCACTTTTTTAAATGTTAGAACTGGCAAATCTGATTTTGAAAAAAGGTTGGATAGACACACAAAAATTACATAAGCTCTGTTTTTTAAGCAGCAAGGTAAAAAGAAAGATGGGAGTTATATTTGTTTGCTAGAAGAAAAATGGATTTAAAAGCAAATTACTGGTTGGAAATAATTGTGTTTGTTCAAATTTGATCAGTTTTTTGCATATGTGTTTTAATTCCAAGAATACTTAAAATCACTACTGCTGAACTGTTTGGAAACAATATTGCCAACTGTTTGAAAATTTTAATTTTTCATTAAAATGTAATTGATTTTTTTTTTGTCTATTGGAAATAAGGACATAGAAGCAGAAAGGATTAAAGTGACATACAGTCTTGTCAATCAGCTGTTACTAATGTTGCATAATAAGCATCTGAGTTTCCACAAGATAGGGAAGCTGGCTGTAATCTGAACAAAGAACAGGGCTTTCTGTAAGTGTAGGACTCTTATGTGTGTATGTTGGTTTGGATCAGACTGAAATAGCAATGGAAAAGCTGCATAAATACTAAGAACTTCTTGCCTAGTTTGTCTCATTTCTTTTACAACTGAGCCGAACTTGCTAGCAGAAATGTTTTGAAAGTTGTTTTTCCTTATGTTACATAAGCTAGGACTTGTCCTGCTTTTTTTTTTTTTTCTTCCCCTGTATTTAGGGGATCTGTATTTAGATCATCTTGCCATTAAACATACAACAGCAAACCCATGGTAAACCAAAGACCAGACAAATGGGAAATACACTCCTCTATTTTGTATTTAAGAAAGTGAAAGAAATAAGCTTTAAAAGTAGATTTTAGTAATGGTACTTTTTCTCTGAAATTATGTGTTTGGAGAATTATTCAATATTGGGTTATTACATAATGTAAACCAAATTATTTGATGATACTGTTTTATTCTGCCCATGGAAATAATTTTATTTTAAAGAGAATGTACTACCTTAGGCTTATTTCTATAAGTAGTCCTTTGCCATTTCCTTTGTTTTAGGTGGAGAGCAGTATTACGTTTTTCTACATTGGTGAAAAAAATATCTGATGGGTTTTCTCAAACTTACTGTAGACATTGATGTTCTCATGCTGGCTTTTATGATTATTGAATATTGTTGAAACAAACCGCTAGGTGGCAATATCAATTAAATGTCATCTAAAATGGGACACTAAACAGTAGATTGGATTAAAGTGAAAACATTAAACTTTCTTGTATGTAAAATTGTCCTGATCTAGAGAGCATGTGTTCTGCAAAAGCACTTGGTGTGGGTGATGGGTGGCTGAGGACAGCTAGGGGTGTGTGTGTATATGGAGGAAACATTATTTTCATTTTCATATGTTTGCAATATATATTACACATTTGAAAACGTGAATTATTATCATACTGCTTCTTGAAGAAACTTGTTTTAGCCTGGCAGTTAAAATTAATTGGGGTTGTATCAGTGCTACTTGGGAAACAAATCCTCACTGGTGTGAATGTAAAACATTTAAAACTAGTTAATGTAAAATCACTATGAATTTTTTTGTGGCTGTGGATGAATTTATGAAATATCAAATGTGTCTGTTGACAAATAAACACTTGTTAATGGATGTGCTGATTATATCTTCTTCGGTGTAGGTGCCACTGCACAGCACGTGAGCTGGGTTTGTACGTGAGATGGAAGACTGAAGAGACTTGTCATTAAATAGCTTGTGAATGTAGCCTGCTTCCTGCACAGCTTAGCACATACAGAAACCATATCCTTATGTCACAGGACTTGTTTTACCAGAGGTATCTTGTCCTTTTATTTAGATATGTATATCCTTTTCCTTTTTCAGGACATTTATTGAAGATGCTGTTGCTAATGTTCCTGCTTAGGAACTGTTTAATTTTCTATCACAGTCTGGTTTGGGTTATTACTTTGGGAATACATACAATGAAATTGCTGGCATGCACTAACAGTGGCATTTCTACTTGAGTGTGGTTTTACTGGAGCTCCTGTCTGCCTGCTCCATCTTGCCTGTACCACTCCACATGCATTTTTGAAACATCTATGCAGTATGCTGTTCTCTCGTTAGATTTAACTGGAGTATGATAGCCTATCCCTCTTCCTGGGAGCTTTAGTTCTTTGGGGTTTATTCCCAGTGCTTTGTGCTGTCACTAATGGGTAAGTTGTGAACCCTGCTGTGGTTCTTGGGTATTTTTGAGAAGGCAGTGTTTTCTCTTGCTTTAACTCTTGGTCTTTATTTTGTCAGGTTTTATAATCGTTTTATCAGGCAGTGGGTAGAGGAGCTGCTTTATCTTGGAGTGATTTATATTTTGCCTTTCTCTGTTCTTTTTCGTCTGCTGTATATTAGGGTGTTGCATTGACTTTGCTTCTCAGTCCTTATGTCATGCAATTTCTCCTAAACTATTTCTGGTGTGGATGATACAGCAGAAGCACTCCCTTGAAGTACTATTTCTCAAATGGGGTTGAAAATGCTTAATTCGATGGTCTTCGTGCCCAGTTGACTCTGTTGTAGACCAGAGTGGACTGCTTGTAGGAGTAGTTGTGAATGGTGCTTCTTAAAATAAGTGGTAATGTTCCTGTAAGTTGCTATGTCTAGGTATGTGAGGTCTAGGCAAATAAGGATTGTGCCTGGTTTTGGGGTTTTTTTGCTTGTTTTTTACAGGTTTGATTTAAATTTTAACAATTCCTCTGTGTTTTTTAGAGATAAGTAATTATATCATACATGGTGGTATTGTCACTGTAAGTTGATTCTGTGCATGCGCTACCTCTTTAAGTGTAGATTATTTAATCTTGCAGTATTACAGTAGACATTTAAACGTTACTGGGACAAAAGGAAAAGATTTCTGAAACTTTATTCTGTGCAAGACCTATGTCTGTAGAGTCTGCTGCTATTAAGATTTTTATTAAGTCTAATAATTTATAGTTTATGTACTATACACTCAGAGAATGTGTAGAAAGTGCTTCACAGGTATGGGCTATCTTAGGCGTAAGGAGCAATATGTAGCTGGGATAATTGAGCAGGGAATGAATGTAAACACTAAAATTCACTTAGGAGGGGGACGTGAGGCAAAATGAGTTAGGAAATGCTGTTAAAGGTTTTTAGACTCTAACCCAGAGTTCAATGCTGACTTTCTGGTTACGTTTTTCCTCTTATTGATACTCACTGTTGCATGTTTTTGTAGGTGAAGTATCCTGCTAATGTTTGAGGTGGTCTATGTTAGTGCAAGGCAGAAACTTGCCGGAGTTATAGGATGTGTTATTAGGATGGATGTGTTATTAGGATGTATTTTCTGTCATTGTGTCATTTTGAATCCTGGTGATACACCTGTAATTCTCTTAGCCATCCTTTTTCTCAGGGTGTATTGTAGCCAAAAATAATGCTGTGTCATTTCTGCTTAACAGCTTTTCTTTCAGGTGTGGCATGTACTTTGCACAGTGGGTGTCTGGACCCTCTTGGCATTCTTGTTCTGAATGCTTTGCTTTCTGTGATAGCACGGTGTCTGTGTTACCATAGGCTTAGTGTGTCTGAGCTTTTCCAAATGTTTCTCCTTTAACAGTTTTCTAACACTTTTCTGTAATTTCCACCTTACTGTTGCTCCCCTGCCTCTTCAGGCAGCTCCTGGTTCTGTAGGGACCAGGACAGACATGACACAAAATGAACATTCCTTGAGATTCTGTGTCTGTCGTTCTTTGCTTGTTCTGACTTTTTTCTGATGTTTGAATGGTCCTTCATCAGCTTTTTTTTTTTTTTTCTCTTCTGAGGGATCCCATTAAGAATGAGTCCTGAATGCCATTGTGCCTGTAAAAGCTGGGTCATCTGCTATTGACTTCAGCTGGGTTAGTCTCTAAGCAGGTCTGAGATCACATTCATGTCTGGGAGAGCATTTTTTTTTCCTTTGGAAACAAGAAGCCTTGAATAAGTTTAAAAAAAATCCACAACAGCAAACCAACAGATGGACTGCTTGAACTACCTGCCTCAGCAAGTATCCTGTCAGGATTGGTGCTCTGTAGATAGCCCTGCATTTTTGTCCAAGGCACATCAGAAAGTGGGAGGTTTCGTGGGATGTCTGGTTTTTTTTGTCTGCCTCACATGCTGCAAATGTTAGCTCTGTTAACTCCTTCTATTTAATCTGATTTTAATTTTTTTGCAGTGCTTTCCAGTTTGAAGCTTACAGACTGCTCATGCTTTCAATATTTTTTTTCCATGCAAATAACAATTTTGTTATTTTTTCCTTCTGCTTCTTGAAGATAGAGTAAATTCTGTTGGTATGCACTTGGTTTATGTCTCCCAGTGATCCAGCAAAACAGTGCCTGGTTTTGTGTCTAGCAGCAATGCTGCCCTGGGGAGCAGGGACAGCAGGCTGCTTCTGTGGCAAGGGAGATGGAGGTTTCTGGAGAGAAGACCTTATGGAGATTATCCTCTAAAGCAGTAGAGGTTGAACACTCAATATCCAAACTAATTGATCCATTGTTTCTTTAAAATCACCAGAAGCACTTAAAATAGCTTCTTCCTGTACCTTATTATTTGTGCTCTGGAGGTGCTACCAGTATATGTGTGTTTGTAGACCCAGGTAAATAAAAAGTCTTTGTGGTTCATCTGTGTTCTACTGGCTTCTTAAGCGTGACCTGACAGGTAGGGAAAAGTGATTTGCAGTGACTTTGCAGAACTACAAGAAATATGAAATTAACAGTAAGTGGTGGTGGTCTAAGAAATTTTGAGGGGTGGCAGTGGTCTTGGCTCCAAAATCTCTTGAGTCCATCTGCTGCCTATGTGGATTTTCATCCTTCTTCAGTACTGCATGCTTTTGCGAAATGGGATCAGCAAAGCACGGATCTATTTTTGGTAGCTGCAATACAAAAACATTCCTTTGTGTGTAGTAGAGTTATTTTCCTTACTTGTTTTTTTTCTTTGAATAAGAAGAGCAAATGCAATGCAGTTTGGCTGCAGGGAATTATATGACTCATTTAGTACTGAATACAAAGAAAAATAGTGTTTCTATTGTATTGCAGTTTTCTGGTGTTTCTGTTGTCTCAGACTTTAATAGGGAAATCATCCAAGTAGCCTGGGTCCAAGATGATGTTCTGAAAGATAACTAAGCTGTACACCACAAAATCTAGGTGTTCCCATTACATTAAAATTTATTTCCATTTGTGTTCAAGTATATGTTTGTTTACAGGGTATGTGTTGAATTCTACTTCATTTCTACTGCAATAAAAGGTGACTACTCTGTCAAGCATGAATGAAGTTTGAAATATAGAGCTGCGTAAATGATAGGCAATGTCTACAGGGTTAACATTGACATTTTAGCTGGCAAAACAGCCAGTTATCTGTGTGCTATAAATAACTTGAACATAAAGACAAACTCAAATAGTGAAGGGGAATCAGTTTCACCAAAAACCTTCTTCTTTTAGTACTCTTTAGTACATTTTTATTTTTTTGTAATTTGATCTCACTTCTATTTTCTATTTAATTTCAGAGTCCTGTAGGAGCAAGCGGGACATTGCCCATCAGTTAATATTACAACTCAGCAACATGCTTGGGTTGACTTTTTTCCCTACTCCTGTTTGTATTGCATGATCAATAAAATCAGTCAAAAATGTGCTATTTAAAGTGCTTCACAGAAGTAGATATCTAGTAGTTTGTTATTAGGAACATGGGAAGTTTATAAAACAAAAATAATGCAGCCATGCTTGTAACTGTCATGATACCTTACCCAGCGTGATTTTTCTCACTTGAAGAATGAGAAACTTGAGTAATATCCTACTCTGAGATGGGTGAAGGATCCCAACTATTGCCCTGTTCAGATTTTCTGTGAGCGCTGTCCTCTTCTACAGTGAGGTTTTCTTTGAACAAAACTTTTTTATTCTCCAGTATAGGAATTATATTTTGTTTTAGTGGATTTAAGAGCCAAGATCACACTGGCATATGTATTTGTCAAAAATAGTCTGTCAAGTAGAAGTCGTCTCATTTCTTCATGGTGTGGTATGTTTAAAATTCTATTCTAATTTGCTTTAAACTGTATCAGCTAATGAAACCAACCTTCATGTTAGCATGTTGAGGGGCTAAGATGAGCTTTACGTGTTAATAAATCCCTTGATGTGCATATGAATCAGACATAGACTGAAAATAGTAGTGAAAGCTAAAATATGTATTTTTGTAACTACTAAATACAGGTAGTATTTCAGAGAAGTCAAGAGAGCTTCAAGATCTTTCAGGGATCTAACAGGCTTTGCAAGCAACTACCTTTTTTTAGGCTAGTCCTTAAACAGAATCAGAAAGTGATATGGGTCTCAAAGGCAAACCTTCGTGAAAATGCATGGGAATTGCCTGCTGGGCAGAGAGTGTAGGACTGCACAGCCCTGGTTTGGGCAGGTGACCGAGTTTTGTTGCCCTCCTGTGTCTGGGAGGTGTATCAGAGGAGTATTGGAGAAGTTTGCAGTAACTTGAGTAAGAAAGCGGTGGGGAAAAAAGGTTCAAATCATAGAAAATCAGGTTTTGTTAATTATGCAGTTCATTTATGACAACTTTGTTGTGATTACTTATTTTTCCAAGTATTTCTACCCATTTCAATTTAATTTATTTTGTGAACTTACTTGAAATCTTAATATATAATTTTAAAATTTAATTGATACTGATTACATTATCTTAATAAATACCATTAACTGAGAAAAGTAGTGTGGGAAGGAAAGGGAACAGGGTATTTTTGTCTCCTTCTTTAAACTGTGGGCATGGTTAGATAAAATTTGTTCCTACAATCAGCATAAATGCGAACCAGAATTGTCATTAAGAAAAAAGGACTCCTGGATGATCTTGTCATCCCTTTTCCTGCTGAAAGTGTGCTTTGTGCATAGCACGTTGTGTGTGCTTCCTTGTACTTCTGAAGGCATGAGGAAAATTAAGGAATTATGTTTTACAGCAAGAGTAAGTTCCCTCTATGTACATTGCTCTTTATAGTCCCAGTGTTGAATTTTTACATTTCAGTGAGGAGATGTGGAAGCTATTGCATAATATAAATACGTAGCTTGAGTATTTGACTGAGTTTTCTTAGAATACAAGACTTTTATGGTTTTCATGTTCCTCTAAGCGTGAAGGCAGTTGTGCCTAGTTTTTGTCTCTGAGAACTGCTTTGTGCTTAACTTATGTGACTTCAGTTAATATTGTTTGGAGAAATTCTCAGGCTTTTTTCCTTCAGTTTTCAATCTAAAGGGAATTTCGATAGTGGTTCCATTAGGCTGCAAGACTTTTGCTAAAATTAGGGCTGACTTGTCAGACTTGAGATGCCGCCATTTGGTTTGCATTTGCTATTTCATAAATGGAGGCATTTTTTAGTAATACACCTATACTATTATGCAGGTTTTTTAATGGAAAATTTGAATTTAACTTCTACAAAACGCTGGAAAAGAACTGATTTTGATCAATAGCAATGGACCTGTTTGTCGCAGTACCCACTCAGTGATTTTTTTTTTTTTTTTTTTTTTTTTTTTGACCTAGAGTTTTGCTGTCTGGTTGCAGTACAGCTTTGACCCAACTGTGCTGTAGGTTTGCCTTGTGCTTGAGAGGGAGCTGTGCTGCTGTGAAGATTATTCTTATGGTGTTCTTGAGATGTGCTGCTTTGGAAAACATGTTTCTGTGTTCTGCAAACCTGGAACTTCTGTCTAACAGGGATTTGTGACTGCATTTGTGACTCACTGCTGGGCTACAGTGAGATGGCTGTAGAAAGCAAAGCTTATGGAAACTATCACTGTGTTTTTAAAACTTAAAGCAAGTATTAGTTATTCCTATACTGCTTTATTTTTGGCTTTAGATTGTGAGTCTATCTGACTATCTTAACTGCAATGATCAGGAGTGTTTATTTGGCTTTACTGGGATTATAATTTCAGAGAACCACGGGTATCAATTTTATGCTGTTCTTTAGCTTGTGCAGTATTATTTAACAATGCATAGAGATATGACTAGTGTGAGTGAAGCTAATATTGTGTTATTTAATTTTTTGAATACCATTAGGATGATGTCATTGTCTCAGATGTGGCATTTTGCACTGGCACTGAGGTGAAAAGTACGGAGTGGGCAGAAGTGGTTGAAAGGCTCATATTAGTCGTGTCAGAAGAGCAATCAAAGCGCTATCAAATTAAACCACCAAAAAATACAATGGGACATAGCTTAATTTTAATACCAGAAGAACAGGGGAGAAAGCTAATTTTACTTTAAATAAATTAGATCACTGAGGAGGCTGCTTGGGAATTATTTAAAAAAAGTAATCATAGAAATTGGCATATTAAATTTTTCTGGGTCAGATTTGGGGAATGAAGTTTTAAACCAGGCATTAGGGCATTTATTCATATTATTTGTGAAGGCTTCCATGGAGATATAAACCCAAAGCCACTAGGAATACTTAGCTACTTATTTAGGCAATGATGGGGAAAAAAATCTGACTTGTAAAGGAAAACCTTGCAGTAGTTTATAGCGGGCTGAAACATGCATAATTAAAATATTAAGTCATGGTGGATTATTCCAGCATGAACCTACTTCTGAATTTGCTTCATTATTTGATTGTGATGCTGCTGGTGATGAACTGAAATCAACACCTTTGGTAATTTAATAAATCCAGTATAAGGAGATGAATATGATTAGATTTATAATCTCAATGTTGTTGTACTGATTTTTAGGTACTTGCAGCAATGCATATATTTGAATCAAGTGTTCTTGAATCACTATTTTAAAGACATCAGTAAATCAGACTGTTTTACTTTGCATGATATGTACTTTTAATTTTGTTTTGGACATTTCACGTTGCTCATATATGATGTTACTTGTAGCACATTGATATTCTAAATTGAACAAACTGGTTTTTTGTAATAAGTTATGGTAGGTAAATTCAAAGCCTTTAGCAAAGGTCATATAGGACTATAACCTCAGATTCATGACAGCTTTAGGCTCCTATTGTCAATTTAAGTGACATGTCAGAGGTCACTTAGAAAAACATCCTTTAGGTAGACAAAGGAGACCTCTTATTCCCATCTCAGACATCAGCTGGTGGGGCTCTCCAAAGAAATTCTTTGTTTATGTGCATCTCATTTGCGGTTATTAAATTACCAAATAAAAGTTAAATGCTGTCTTAGATACTCAGAAAATTTGTAGAATCGGATTCTTGTTCAGAGCAGAAATTACTTGTCAGTTCTAAAGCAGATCAAAATTAAGAGGGTGGGTTTAACATTCATGATGTTTTAAACAGGACAAATATATTTTTTTTTATCCTTTCAAGTGACGGATCTGTGTACTACGGAATTTCCAAAAGTTGAATGGTTTTTTGGACTCATTTGTGGACTGACAAATGTTTTATGTATCTCTTACTATATGTGTTTTAGAAATTATTTGCTTATTTTGTCTACTCTTGATACTTGGGTTGGAGATGAGTGAAGATGTTAGAAGTTCTTCTATATAGCATATCTTTATCTTAACTATATAGTTGTAAACCTGGTGCCCTAATACACCATAGATGAAAGCAGGCTTTTCCAGTGCTTCAATAAGAAAATAATTAGCTAACTAATAGCCTATGAGAAAAGGGAAAAGATAAATTCCTATAAATGTTCTCAAGGTGTTTAAATTTGGAGTATTTGATTTTTAGTCTGCCTTCCAAGAGAAAAAAAATTGTTTTAAGCCTCATTATTTCCAAGTTTTTATCTGAAAGATTTCCCTGTTGGCATTGATTTCAGCTTTCAGAACACAGGCCGCTAATATAAGGAAGATTCAGTTGTGCAAGGATTGCATGGTGTTACACATGCATCTGAAATTGCTTTGGCAAATGGTTCTATGTTTTAGAGCAGCTGCACTTTTATCTGTTCTTAGCTTCCTCCTGCCCCTTACTGTTACTTGGCAAAGGCAAAAAAACCAAACAAAAACCCAAAACAAAACACACACACAAAAAGCCAAACCAAAAGAAACTCTTAACTGAATTAGCAGTTAGGAATGCAAAGTCACGTGCACTCTTAGAAATTCTTCATCCTATTTGCAGCTGAATCGTAAATTGTTCACACCATGACACTGCTGAACAGCATCCACAGTCCAGTATTAGCTAAGCACTTCCTAAGCGCAGTTGTAGCGATTTGCCCAGGGAATGTTTGAGACTCAGTGTCTTGTCTAGGGACCGATCTTTCTGCTTCAATCCTGACTGGTTTCTAGCCTTATCAAAATCTGTATTGCCATCTTAAAAAACCAAAACCCAAACCCCCCAAAAAAACCCAAGAAGAAAAAAATAAGCATGTTGCCAGTTAAGAGATGCATTAAGCTATTGTACTGTGTATTGTATATAGGTTCTTTGTTTTAGCTTTGAGGGTGATGTCTTTTTTTATTTTTTTTCCTGTACATATATTTCATTTTGCAGGAGTTTAAACCCGATGTAATGACTTGTCTTTTAGATCATGATAAGCTCTGTAATTGTTTTCTGTAAATAATACATTGTGACAGCTCTCCAACAGAGAAAAATACTTTGCATTGCCATAAATTACCCTCTTAGTAGGTTTTATATTCTTTCATTTGTTGTCTCCTAGAGTTATTTCAAGCTGAGGGCTCTGGAGGCCCTGTTGGACATTCCTCACTGAGGCTAACTCACGAATTTCCTCATCAGTAACAGCAGCTCTGAATTTTGAGATGTGTCTTTCCCATGTGGGAAAATACCTCAAACACAAACCCAAGTCTGGGGATTGCTTGTGATGTCTTTCTTCAAAGAGAATTATAATTCTTCTACATTATTGTATTCTTTGATTTTAATGATTAAATGTACAATAGTCCACTTCTTAAGTAATTGCAATAGGTATTGCTTTGAAAATGAATGCCGTTAAGTGTGGCCCTGCATGCTTTGATTAATGATCTACAAATATGAAAGCATAATCCTGTGAAACCCTGTCCCATTAGGTTTCAGAAGTTATATTTCTGCCTTTTTAGTTACATTCTTGATTTTTAATGGGATACAGATTAAATACACCGTTCAGTTAAAGAGCTCATTGAAGAGGTAGGACATTCTAAGATTCAGGCTTTTAGGCAGACTACATATGAGCATAAAGCCAGCAGAATCTACAGAAACTTTTTGAAATAAATATTGCAAATGTTCCTAAAACTTGGATATGTCCGACAGCCACACTTAAAACTCATCAATTTGAGTAATTTCATTCTACATTATTTTTCTCGCTTCTAGATTTAGTTTCATGGAACTTGTTTCAATCGATTACCTTGATGCTAGAAAAGCAATGAACTTGAACTGTATCATCCTGATGATAAGGAGAGTTGGAGCTGTCTCATCTGTGTATTGATGACTATTACAATTTGAAATCTTCAGAGACTCTTCTCAGTGAGCAGGTAGTGCTTATGACAGTGTTAATGCTATAAGATCATTACACTCAATTAACATAATTTGATTTAATTTAAAGTAGGGCTTTCTGCTCAAGAATAAGAGAAGCAATTGATAGACAAAAAAGGTTTTGATCTTTGTTGTTTAACTAGTATTCATTTATAGAAATTCATTAGGTGTATGTCCTTTGACTTATATACATATATACATAAAGCTGTTTACCTTTCTTTTGCATGAATTGGCAAGCCACACGCAGTTAGAAATTCTGCATGCTAAGTCTGTCCTTGAAGTGGTGCTTAGAGCCCTCTTCTCTTAGGTAGAGGAGTTTATTGTAACATTGAACATTGAGAGTGGATTCAGAGTGAAAGCTGTAGTGGGCAAAGGCTACTTTGATTTCTCTAGTGTCATCAAAGAATCAAGAAAAGAGGTCCATGACCATCTTTTGGAGAGATAGTTGAGTAATTTAGAAACTTTTGTGGTTTGGGGTCAACTGTAGAAAGGAAATGTTGACTGGTCATGTGACATTGTTGATAATTACTGGCAGTCAGTGACACTGCACAGTTACCCATTTCATGAAACAGAAATGTGTGACTCAAGACAGACATTAGAATACAAACATACTGTAGCAGTCTCTCAATATTGCTGCATACTTAGAGGCAAAATGCAGATATAGCTAGCATGAAATGTATGGACCAGTGTTTTAAAGGTTAAGTAATATTACTGAGATATTGCTAGTAAACTACCATTCAGGCATATAACTCAGTGAATACAGAATTCGGTTGAGATTTAGAAGAAATATGCATTCATTTAAGAGATCAACGTAGTTTTGTCATCCTAATGACATCATACAACAACTAAGAGGAAGTTAAAGTGTATGTTTCTAGAAGACACAATCATTGAATTCATAGTATTTTCATATTCCTGCTCTCTGAGGCATTAAAGCAAGGAGATTACCAATCCCTTCTCCTTTAAGATTCTGTGTTTTGCATAATATTAATCCCATATGTTAACACTGTGCTGCTAAATATACCATCTTGCAGATTAAATTGTGTTAGACTACCAGTTTGTTTTATGTGAAGTTAGTATGGAATCATCAAAGCTCTTTAAAAAAAAAGAGGGGAAAAAAAAAAAAGCTGGAGCACTTGATGTTGTGCTATCACTTAAGATACAAAATGCAGAAGAGCATCTTAATTGAGGCTGGGAGCAATAAAATATATTTATATGCTAAAAGGCAGCTTCTCAAGTGGGTAGAACCAATTTATGCAAGAAAGAAAATATGTATGCCTTATCCACCAACTTGATTACTGAGGGATCATCCCTTCGAGTCCTTCCAAGCAGCATGTGGAATGTATTCTATTTTTTTATTTTGACCGAAGTATCACTAAAATTTCTTCATCAATATGCGCTGTTAAGCTGATCCAGCTTATTTTTTTTCTTATTATCTGCACTTGCCCACTGTGTTCCTCTCTTGTGTGCAAATCTGATTGCATCGTCTGTCTCTTCATATCTGTCAACATTGTAAGCCTTGCCCCCTCATTCCTTATCTCCTGTAAATGCTCCATTCTTCCTCCTGTGGTGTTCTTTTTCCTATAAATACCCTCCATCACCAACATTTGTAGCTACTGCACTCTTCTTTTTCAACCTCCTTAGCTGTTTCTGCCATCACACCCAGAAGGAGTTGAGGGGATGATGGATATGGTTGGCAATTGCATTACTCTAATTATAAACATTGTCTGTGTAGATGCATTTATAAATGCTTTGATCTCCCCATGCCTGCCTTCTCTTTCTTCCCCCACGTTATACTTCTTGTACTCTTAGTCTGTAAACTCTTAATTCAGGGAAGCAGTCTTGTCCCTGAGTGGTTTTTTTTAATGGAACAGTATGTTCTAACCCTAACTGAGGCTAATATAATGTAAACACTGTATAAGAATACTTTGTTATTATATAAGATGTTCTGGCTGGTGTAAATAGGAGCCTCAAGCATTTGCTGTGAACTCTGTCTGATGGCAGTGTTGGAGCTAGAATATGGAAAACTGGAGTCTTAGGAAGCTTTGAGGTCTGTCACAAATGCTCCGTGGCTATAATGCTGATGGCGATAAAAATAGCATGAAAGTGTATCTTAAAACAGCTTTAATACCATAACGTGGATATGTATTTGGAGCACACTTATCCTAGGATTTCTTTGTAAAGGTACAAAAAATACCTACGAACGTGTGAAGGAACAAAACTGTGATTTTAATTGGAAAGCAATATAGCTGCCCTCAAAAGGGAGGCTTGTCATCTGGGGATCTGCCTGACAGTTGGCACTCTCCACAGTCACTGGAAAAAAATACATTTTGTATTTTGAATGAACTTTTGCTAGAATGCTGTGTCAATAAACCACAGATGTATCCTGATATTTATTGGGTGTGATCATAGTTTTTTGAGGTACAGCTGTCTCTGAGATGAGAGAAAAGCAGTGCTTCAACAGCATTGTCAGTGCCAAGTGTCCTCTACAGTGTTTTGCTTACAAAGAAAGAGAAGGCAGTGTTATAATCAGTCTGCCTTTGTGAATGCTCAATGAAAAAGATGATTAACGATTTGTTTTAAACAAAGCAAAGTGTTAAGTAACATGGGTTACTAGAGGGACTTAGTGTTAAACATGGACTGCAATAAATATTGATTTCAATCCTTTTTCCACTACAGTACTGAAAGTTTTCATTAAGGGTTAACAAGTACTTTGTCAAAATGAGTCTTACAGGACAGAACTTAGGTCAGTGATAAACACGTCTTCCTCTTTCAGAGAGCTGGTCTAGCTCTAGTGGTATAGCAAGGCTGAAATGGTTCTTGTCAGCATAAGAACCCTGTGATGAAACCTGCTGCGAGTTCTTCAAACCTGGAAAACACTAAACTGACCAAGAGGGTCAGACGAATTAAAGTGAATAATACTTAATTGGTAGCAATCTTTTTAGGTAGCTGTGGGGTATATGGCTTTGTGTTTAAAAATGGAAAACACGACTATTCACCATGTTTGTTTTTGTAGTTACTAAATAACCATTTCCATGTTCTTTTCAAATTCAGTAGAAGGTCACTGTTTTTCGAGCCAGTCACAGCAATGCCACAGCGTAACAAAGCTACTTGAGAAAATTAACACAGCCTGATAGAAGTTGCCATCTGAAAAAAAAAAAAAAAAAAAATTGCTTTGTTTTTAATCCATATTTATGATTTTTCTCCAGGCTTTACTAAAGGGTTGATTTTCATCTCCAGTGTTCAGATTTTGGCAGAAGTATGTCTCTAATTTTATATTGCTGTTGCTACGTAATCTGTACTGTCTTTGAGGAAAGAGAACATCCTTTAAAAAATCTCTTATTAATGTTCCCACATAATATAAAGGAGACTAGTAGTCTAAAACATGTTTTCTTTGAGCACATTCTCAGTGAATCTCAAGTGGTTAACATGCAGCTTAAAGCATATAGATAGATAGTCTATCTGGTGGACAAAAATAGTCTAAGGACAAGGCAAAAAAAAAAAGGAATCCTTGACATGATTTAAGAACATGTACTCACAACTGAGTAAAGAAAGACGAGTAATGGCCTGTCGGAGGGCTTAAACTGGGATGCTGGCTAATAGCACTACACGTGAGTAATACATGCAGATCACAGGTTTGCTTTTGGCATGTGTTAGCAGCTAATGATGCGCAGGGTTTTATCTGTCCTTGTATGGCCTAAATGTGGTTACATTTTATAGTCTCGTGCTTGTGTCAGTTTTAGCCTTGCCAAAAACCCCTTTAATTGGCAAAGAGGGCCAAATCTTGGCTGTAAACTTTCAAACCTTTAAGGCAAAATTTGTGAAATTAGCAGCAATCTGGAATATTTGATTGTGGTGGGTGTTCACAAAGAAATATTAACTCTAAGCAGCTACAGAAAACAGGCCAATATTGCCCTGACTTTCAAACAAAGTAATAAAGGAAACCTTCCTGACAGAGGCAAAAAAAGGCTCTACCCCAGTTACTTGTACACTGAGATTGTGCAAGGAGGGCCAAATGGTCAAGGCTAATACCTAATAGTTAGGCACTTCTAGTATTTTGTACCCTTGTCATGACTAAGAATCCCACACCTGTGTGAGCCCTCTGCTATTTCAGGCTGTTTTGCAAAACACTGATGTCCCCACCTCAGAGAAGTTAAAAGAAAAAAAAAAAAGTAGTGAAGTAGAGGGAAACAGATCATCCTCCACTTGACTAGTTTTTGTGGGTGCTGTGCCAGAAATGCATGGAAATTAGTTGGAGTATGGTTGTATTTTATGTATGTATTTATTTTTAAAATCTGATTAACAGTATCTCATACAACTATACTTGCTTGGACACTCCATATGCATATACTGTTGTCAGGAGTGTAATGTTACAGGTATTTAAGCTCGCTTTGGTACCAAACTGTATGCATGGTAGTATGCAAGACATTAGCCTACCCTCCCTGGTGCCATCACTAGATGGCCTCTGGGTAGCTTCTTTAAAGATATTTAGGTGTTATGACACTGTAGGTTAATTGGCAGAATAAAATCATTTATACTTTGTGACGTGCTTTAATAATAAAAGCTAGCTACAATTTAGGTAGTATGTTCACTTTAATGATCATGCTTTTGGCTTGAATTTTAACTGTATATTACCTATATTTTAAACTATCTGCATAATTTATTGCCATATAAACATTTATAATAAAAGTGATAAATCAGAACTGAAAGACACTACATGTCAGCACTCTGGGGTAGATTTTGCTACACAGCAAAAGGTGCTGTCTGTCTTCATTGGCCTATTTCTCTTTTGCCTGTTGCTTGGATTGTGAAAGATTCATTTTTATTCTATCATTCAGCCACCTCCTAGTAGACTTGTTAAATTAAAATCTTAGTTTAATGAATGGTTACAAGACTAAGTCTTCTGTTGTTTAACTGTTCTGTTCAGGCCCTTTTCAATTGCTGTTTGCTAAAATGTGCCCTACTATGAGATACTTAAGTCTTTCCAATGAGTAGCAATTTGAGAATTCTGTTTCTCGAACCTGCTGCATGTCTAACACCTCATCTTCTGACATTCAGATGTTCATACATTAACTTATAATGTGGTATTAGCTTCAGAGCTGAAAAAAATATATAAAATGCACAAGTGAGTTGAAAGGGGTCAATAATGGTTTCTATAACTGTAGCAATGTCCAGATTCTGTCAGAGCCTGGCCCTGGCTGCAGAACACAGACCCTGGCTGTACCTGCTCCGGAGCACTTGCATTCTGGGAACAGTATAGTGGCTACATTGATAGCTCTTCTGTTATGCTGGTGACAATAACAATATATTTATCTCCACTGAAATTTTACATTCTCTAGGGCAGTAAATAAAAATACTGGTTCTGCAATGGCCCTTAGTGTATCTGTCTATTCCATGTTTTAAGAGTTTTGTTTGATAACCAGAAGTTTCATATGTGTAGAGATTTGGAGCAATATAGGACTGAAAATGTTCTTATAGTCCTGTATGCATCTCTTAATCCACAAATATATCTGTTCAGACTTATCCCACCTAACTTTATCAGCCTGAGTGGAGTTACATCACTACTTAAATTTCCCTGTGCTGTTGTGTACTTCATCGTTTATCTTGCCATAACATTTTTGTAAAATCTGTAGCCTCTGTGTTACTTTACACGAACATGAATATAAGAATGAGAATGAATGAAGCAGAAATTTGTTTGATTTTTTTCCTTCTCTAGTTTTTTAAAAATTATTTTTTTCAGTCAACATGCCTGTGCACTTTTAATTTTTTTTTTTAACTTTTATAAGTGCTTTACTTTTTCTCCACTGGTACTCTCCATGATTTGTTGTACTTTTCCTGTCTTCATACTTCGTTGTATCCATGTTCTTCCCTTTTTAAAGAAAGAATAAATGTTAATATGATTGATGGCTTGCCTCTATATAAGGATATTTATGTGCTAATGTAGCTATATTAGTACCTGTTCTTAACCTTTATCATATGTGGATTGCAATGAATAATAGCAATTTAAAAACAGTTTTGAACATCTGAGTGACTCCACTGTAAAGGATGGGATTCACCTGACCTCACGCGGATGCCTGCAGTGTAGGCATCTACGTCTGACCTGGTTACCCAGACTTCTTTATTATGGGTGGAGAGATACTGGCACTTGGGGTGATTCATCTTGTTTGGGATTAGATTAACCAACTAATGAGATGAACTCTGTCCTGAACTTCCCATTTTCCCCTCTACGGCAGAAGGAGCCTACAGTAACTTAGAGGTAGACAATAACAGATAGAATTCATTTTAGTTGTCTAAAAGTTAGTGGTTGAAAATTGTCATCATGCCTCTATAGTCAGTGGAACAAGTTACCAGAGGAAGGCAATTTCTTCTCTCTTTAAAAATAATGCTGATATCCTCAGTGATCTCCATAGTACACTAGGGTTTTATACTCTACAAATGCTGGGTTTGGGAGCTTTTGAAGCTGTTCCAGCTAGATTTTTAAGAGGTCGTTTGGACATAGCCAAGTGTAGTGTAAAATAAGTTAATTTACTCTTTTTTACATACTTCTTGTACTGGCCTCTTCTTTATCTGGTCACCTTATGTGCTTTCTCAAGCAGATTAAGAAAGGAACGAAGTAATTGTAATAATTATCCTTGGGGGATAAAGAAAGTCTGAATATTTTATCACTTTCAGTCACTTTTCCTGTTGATATTTCTAAGTGAAAATAAACCAGGGCAATGTTAAGTCTTGCTGTCTTTATTCTTGTTGGAGGAGTGGTTTGATGACTCATGTTGATTGGGAGTTTTTCCAATTTTAACATAGCAATTGGGGGTGTTGCATATTAAAAAATAAAAAAGCAAGCTCTTCTCCCCAGTCTTCTAGTAAAATAAGCCTGAAAAATAACAGCAAAAATAAACAAAAGTCTGAAATAAATCCTATTTTTAAATGCACATTTTACTTTTTGCGTCCATCTTGTCATTATACTGCTTTATTCACAAGTTTTTTATGGGCAAAAGCTGAATTTCTAATGTAAAAAAGCAGATGCTACAGGTTCTCTAAATATACTTTGGACTTTCTTAAAATAGGTGTAAATTGTACTCAGTATATCATATTTTCAAGTATATAGGAACCTCCAAAGCATGGTTTTAAATTAAGGTGCTGGGTACAACTCACGGACCTGCCACTTCCTCAACTGCTCTTATCATTGCTTAGTTGTTTGTTGGAGTAGAAGGAGCAGTGTTTACTGTCACGTCCCTTTTTGGAGGGGGAAAGGAAGGATGTGTTATTTTCCAGTACATATTCTGATGTATTGTGTAGACAGTGTGTAGAAGAGCACACCTTGATCTTCCTTAAAATATTTTAAAGTGCTCTTGCCTTCCTTTTCCTAAACAATCACACATCGGCTCACTTAAGTTGAGCACATTTTCTGTATTCAGTGTTTTCCCTTGTAAGATTTAGTCCTCGTCTTTTTTTAGTTTGCTTTTCTTCCTACACTATCCTGAGCTTTCTCATCCTTCTTTGTCTACTCTCTTCAGCTATCTATCTTTGCCTTGGCAACATACCTTTTCTCCCTCTCAAAGTTCTTCCCTTCTTCTCCCGGAATTTTTGCTTTATTTTTCTCCTGCTTGATTTTTCTCTGCTCTCAGTGATTTCTGCTGATTTTATTTTGCTCCCTGTGTCTCCCAACAGTCTCTATACTCTTTCTCATCTCTTTTCCTTCATCTAGTTCTTAATTAACATTTGAAGATAAATTGGTGATTCTTACGACTTAACAAAATGACATTGTTTAGAATCGACTTGTAAGGTTGGCTTTTCTTCTCTTGCTCATTTTTTCTTTCCTTTTTATGCATATATAAAAGTGTTAAATACCAGGAACAAATAAAGATGATATAGATCTATTTATATTCTAGGTTTCCTATAAATTGAATGCAGTAGTAGTGGCATTTAGAAATACATATAATCTTTGAAGCGTGTTTCCTTCACTGTAAGGGAGCCAGGATGATCATCGGTAGACTTTGTCTGGGCTAGACATGCTAGTCCTGTTGAAACTTGAATGATCTGATTTTCCAGCATGTATCTTCTATGACTGTAAACTTAGATACTTTAGGGAATGGTGAATAGCATAGTGAAACTGGCAGAGAATTCAGATAATTTAACTTTTGGTGCTCTTTCATGAGGTTTTTTATTTTATTTAACATAGTTTTCAATTTCCCCCCCCCGTGTTTATAAAAGGGAAATGCTCTAAGAATGAATCCTTTCTCTGAACCCTCAGTGAAACCTGAAGTAGTAGGTAGAGTATTACCTGCCAATCTGTGTTTTCTTCCCATTTTCATTTTGATGTCTTTATGACTATCTGCATTGGTCTATTTTTTTAAACAAAGTTTCTTTTAGTTCCAGTAGGGTTTTATTTTTATGAAAGACATAACTGACACTGCTGGCAATCTGTTCAACATTGTGTATTGTTTAAGTGTTGCTCTAACAGCTGCCAAAATTAGGAGTATGTTGTTGAAAACCTAAATTTATAGATGTTTCTTGCCAACAGTGAAGTCAAAGTGCTCTGCTCATGTATGCAGGAAAAGACTGAAATGTATAGGAGTTCTAACTTTATAGTTTAGAGAAGAAGTTGGCTGGGTATGGACATGTGTAAGTGACATCATTTGCTGACTCTTTAGATGCTAGCCACCAGGGTTGAGACCCAGAGAGAAGCTGCTGGAGTTGCAGGGGAGGAGAAGGCTGTGACGTACTTCTACACTTTCAGTGGCATCGCTCAACAAAATCTGCTTCATACAATGTAGGAGAAGATGGGAGGTAACGAAGGACAGCATGACTAGCTCCTGAACGATGTCACCACACATTTGCAGAGTGGATGGTGATGACTGGCCCCCTACATCATTGTGTGTTCACCACAGAAGACGCTATTTGTAGCCAGCTTTTAGACAAGGCAATACCAGGTTTCTCATGTGATTCCTGAATAAGTAATGGGGAAGTCAGATGGAGAAGGGGAGAGGGTGTGAAAAGGAAAAAGGTAGAGCTAAAAAAAAATAATCTTGAAATGCTTAGCATTCAAGAGGTGAACTTGCAGACCAGCAAACTGCACTCTGAATTTTTCATCAGCAATAGCTGATTATGATATAATTTAGATGAGATATTAATGGGGGCGGGGGGGGGAAGCAGTGGAGATGTAAATAGCTTTACTGATTGTAAGATCAAATCTCATATCTGGACAGACCTCTGCTTTATATAAACACCTCCATTACTGTGGTTACTTTTAACTCCCTTCTTTTCTATGGAAATATTTTGTCTCCAGCAGCCAGAATTTTTTTCTGATAAGATTTTTTAAAAATTTCTTACACTTATTCCTTTTCTCAAATCTTGCAGTAAAAGTGTGTAGCTGTTTCTCCAGATTCCAATCATTTATTGTTTTTGCATATGTGTAATGTTGCTTTTTAAAAAGAAAAAAAAAATCAACATCCCATTTCTCTGAAGAACATAGCAAAAGCAAAGCAAGGGGATATTTTAACATGTATTTGCATGTGTTGTAGGTTTTATGTATAAAATTAAAAATGTTCCTGATGGAAGTCCTTCAGGACTAGGCGGCTTTCATAGCACTCCCTTAAATGGAGCCACTTCATAGTTTTTCCTTCCATTTCTGTGAGTATAAGATGTTCTTCTCCTATATATTCAATGATAGATATTCAATACATGTATCTTTATACTATAATTACATTCAGACTTTACAAAGGCAGGCATCTGAAGCTTTAAAGCTATTTCTGTTCCTTGCAAAAAAGAAAGTGTAAATAGAAGAATGTCCTTTACTTGAAGATTTTGGTGGGGTGCCAAGTTATCAGTGTTAGGGTGTTTAACATTTGTATCAGTTTAAATAAATACTTTCCTGTGTTACTGCTATGTCCACTCTTAGCTAGGGAGAAGCCCAGTAGAAAAATCACCAGTGTCTTTTTCATGTTGCTATGTAAATCCAGGGCACTGGCAATTAAAGATTGAAAATGATATACGTGAGAAACACACTTGAAATATAATTAGAAGGTTCCTCCTTTCGTGGGCACTGCATGCATGTTTAAAATTTGTCATCAGTACAATTTTATCTCCAGTAATAATTTTCAAATTTAATTTTTCTGTATTACAGCTTTACTAAAAATACTGTTTCTAAAAGCTTAAACTTGATCAAGATGTAGTTTAAGAATAGGTAGATCTATTCAGTTAACTAAAATAGTATTTTAAAATAATAAAAAGATCACAAAATCACAGAATGGCAGGGGTTGGAAGGGACCTCTGGAGATCATCTAGTCCAACCCCCCTGCTAGAGCAGGATCACCTAGAGCAGGTTGCACGGGATGGCATCCAGGCAGGTTTTGAGTATCTCCAGAGAAGGAGACTCCACAACCTCTCTGGGCAGCCTGTCCCAGGGCTTGGTCACCCTCAGAGTAAAGAAGTTTTTCCTCATGTTGAGCTGGAACTTCCTGTGTTCCAGTTTGTGCCCATTGCCCCATGTCCTGTCACTGGGCACCACTGAAAAGAGTCTGGCCCCATCCTCTTGACATCCCCCCTTTAGATATTTATAAGTATTGATGAGATCCCCTCTCAGTCTTCTCTTCTCCAAGCTAAACAGACCCAGCTCTCTCAGCCTTTCCTCATCAGAGAGATGCTCCAGTCCTCTCATCATCCTCGTAGCCCTCCACTGGACTCTCCCCAGTAGTTCCCTGTCTTTCTTGAACTGGGAAGCCCAGAACTGGACACAGTACTCCAAAAAGATGCTATATTAATGGAGAATCAGGTACGATTGTTACAGCTTTATTGTTGCTACTAGTTGTCTGTTACAATAGACAATGATTCCTTCTGTGCAATGTCTTGAGGTTTTTTGCTTTCATTGGCAATGATTATGGTAGCAGGAAGGGAGATCCACATCTGAGAAGCAGGTATGATTACAGTTAGTGCATGTGCATTTTGGAGGACTGGGAAATGGTGATGGTTTCATATTAAGTTTCTTCTGCCAGCTATGTGCTTTACCTCAGAGATAGCAAAGGGGTTGTGTGCTGGTGCCATGATCCAAAGCCTTTTCTTTCCAGTAATTGATCTTGGTCTGACAGGCTCTAACAGAGGATTTTGGTGTCCTTCAAGAGTTTGTATTGGCCTTCAGTTGTCTTTTTGACAAGAAACAAGCTGCGAAGGGGATGCTGAAGGATGACTAACTCTGGTCAGATGTGAAATTTCAGGTTTGTTGTAATATTGGGAAGATTGCTGTGAGACAAAGCCTTAGTATTTCATTCGGTGGTGCCAGTGATTCCCAGAACCTAGACTACACAGTGGACATGGACAGGCTTATTTACGCAGGAGTCGTAGTGTCCAAATGAAGGAACCATAGGTAAAACCAGAAGGAGTATTGGATATTATTTGATGAGTGTGGCACAGTACAGTTGACATCAGTATCTTGGTTTTGGTAGCTGTAATGGCTGCTGAGGATGTTCTTCCTGCTGTCTTTTACAGTCTTTTCATTCCTTCTTTGTGTGAAAACACTTTTTTGTTTCTCTCTTTTGTTTTTGTTTTGTTGTTTGTTTTTTTTTTTCCCCTTGACATCTTAACTGAAGTTTGATAGACAAAACTCTGTAACCTCCCCAGTGTTCCTGAAGAATTGCACTTCAGGTAAGACGATGACTGTGATGACCCATGTCCCAGTGTGGCACAACTGCTAAAGTGGAGAGGTTTTTGGCTTGCTATGTGCTCAGATGATGTACTTTTTTGATGGAGCTTTTTCTTTGAACTGTTTGTCCTCTTATGAGGCCAGAAAAGGTGAAACAAGTCCTGCCTCTTCTTCTAGAGGAACAGAGTTAAGAATGTCAGCCAAGAATTCAAGGCGTATAAAAGTCTGATGATCTGCTGGATAAGAACTGTTGAAAACCTTGCAAGAATATTTGGAAAAGCCTGTTATGTAGATACTGTGGTAATGATCACAATATAAAAACTTTGACAGAACATACTGAAAAACATCCTTCGAATATCCTGTCAAAATATCTCAATTTAAAAATATTTCTCCTATAAGGATTTCTAACTGTAAAATTTGTAACAAAAAGTAAAAACAAAGCTTTTTAGAACAGTGAATGATAATAAAAAGTAAGGCTAAGGAGAAATTCTAACCTGGAGTTTAATGTTATAACATGTATTCAATAACTGTGACCCAGTTTAATCCTTTTGGGTAAATCATGTAGCTTCATCTCCTAGGAGAGGCAGGAATCAGAGTGTGTGCAAGATTTTATGAGTCATTGCTTTAGACTGTAGAAGGTAACATATGCTTGACTCAGTCTGGATGAATAGAAACCTGTATTTTCTTAAGGCTGGAATTTAATTTGTCGTTCTACATTAGGGCAATTTAATTTTTTTTTCTTGAATTTTGAAGAAAAAGCACATAACAAATGAGCGAAAAAATAATAGTATTTGAAAATTTGAATAGCACTTAAGGCATTTAAGCAAATTGTAGACCTGAAAGAAAAGGCTATTATGAAAAGAATCCTAACACAGTAACAATTGTACACTAGATTGTAAAAGGAATAAATTAGAAATATTTCAGACTAGCAATCAAAAATTATCAATTCTGTCTAGGGAGTTAAGACAGTAAAGATACTACAAGTGATCTAGTTTGAGGGTGTGAAAAAAATTCATATTGCATTATCATGCAGAGGTTGAATTTCTTTCAGCTTTGATAGAAAATCTGACCATGCACACTCAGCAAATCATTGCCTTGCTCTAGACAAAGTCTGGAAAATACAGCTAATCGTTTATTGTGTTTTAACTAACAGCATAATAACTTCTTACATCACTGTCTCCAGCTACCTTATGTACAACTGTTCCCACATGAAGATGTTTTTTGCCTAGTTGTGGGAAGCATTTGGAAGTTGATTTTAAAGGATTTTTAAGGAGGATACATTTTAATATACTTAGTGAATATTTTGTTTTTTTTTTCCCCAGAATGGATGAACCTGTAGGAATAAGCTTTCCAGCAACTCTAGGAAATAGTCTCAACTCTGTCCCCTCCAAACAAAACCTTTCTCATAAAGGTTAAATACATATAAATAATATAAAAATATAAGTAATAAAGTTAAAGACAAATTTGAAAATAACAACAAGCATAGTCATATTTGGGGTTAATGTTTTCTTTGGTATGCTTTACGAGTATTTAATCTGACAAGTGGGTATGCAAACAGAAGTTTAAATTTTGATTTTTTTTTTTCTTTGAAGGATGGCTTTTTCTGCGACTGCAGTTTTTCAGACATTGGGCAGACTTGATTATTGGGCTGAGATGGGAGGAGGGAGGGAAAAGCAACAACTTGGTGCTGGGCGTACAGCTGGTACAGCAAATGCTTCCAGACCCAGGAGAACTACCAGAGTGAAGAATTCCTCTTAATGTTATCTTTGTGTTTCAGTAAGCACTTTATTAATGAATACTACAGCCTGGCAAAAGATCAAATGCCAGATTATGTCAACAAGGTTTAGTTAAAGTTACGTGGGTGACTTAACTATCCATTTGAATTTTTTTTAAGTTTAACTGTAATTCTGTTTCCCTGGGTTTATACTGGGCCATTTTTAGAGTAATTGTAGCATACTCTTAATGCTTTTCTTCTTAAACACCTAATGGTTTCTCAAGTTTATCTACAAACTTCCTGCAAAAATTTCCATACAGAAACATAAACAAGAAACTCAAGAATTTGACCCTATTAAAAATTCTTCAGAGGTATTAAGTATGTGACTTAGGCTGTATATTTATATATTTGGAAACTAAATATTTAAACAAGTAAAAGGCAAATTCATCTGTGTATTTTGTATGCTTTTTTCCCTTTTGGAGAAGCAGAAACAAACTTGACCGTAAGGTGGATGTTCTCAAGCTTCTGGTTTCCGCCCTGAAATCTCCTGCAGTGCGTGTTTCCTTCCTACCATGTTTCATTCCTTTCTGTATCCCATGCTTTCCTCTGTCCTTCTTATGGTGAAGATTCAGTGAAATGAAGTTTTAAAATGACAGTACTAGTGTTGCTATTTTTCATTAATTAAATACCATTGTTCAGTAAGTTCTCGAAGTCTTCCATTTTCCTCTGCAAAACCAAGGCAATGGCTACCATTAAAGGTATATACTGTCTCTCAGATTGGCTTTGCCTTCCATTTGTGTTCATGAGAACAGCGCTAAACAACTAGCCATGTCATCTGGATGAAAGATGTCTATCTTTCAGAAGTAGGGTAGACATCTCTTGGGTACTAATGGGGGGTGGCAGCCATTTTAGAATCATAGAATCTCAGGTTGGAAAAGACCTCTAAGATCATCAAATCCAATGGTCATTTTGAAGGAAGACAGATTTTCCTCAGAATATTTTGTAAAAGTATTATTTTTCAACCTCATCTCAGGGATGGAAAACTTATTTTGGAAGGATAACAGTGATATTACTGTGAATATATTCTTTCAAAGTACCTGAGAAGATGATGCCAGTGGAGTTTTAAGTATATTGGAAACGTGAAAAATCAGTGTTTCTGTATCTCTGAGATTGCTTGGAGAGATCACGTGCACCCTATAGTTTCTTTAAAAAAAAAAAAAAAAGTCTTGGTATTGTTAAGTCCACTTAATGTACTTGTAAATACTGAGTAAATCCATCTTGCTCTTTATGCAAGGGAAAATTAAATATTTCCGTTCATCACATTTTTCTCTTTTCTAGACCTTTTTTTTTCTTTTTTCTGGGCAGATACTGACTCCTATTATGTATGCCTGCTGAGGTGAGCATGAGTGGGATGCAGCTTTAGTTGGTGCTTGTTGTGTGGACTTGTGCAGTGTGTACAAATAAAGGATCTGTGCTCCCCTTTGTATCTCTTATCCAGTCCCTACTATTTGTGTGTGTGATGAACTAATCTTTCCAGTCTTCTTGCAGTTGCACTTAATGCAAAAGAGGATAGATGCCTGCTTTATACTAACTGAATTTTGTTCTGTTGTAGTAGGGGAAAACAATTCAGGCCATCCCTCTATTTCTTCTTTGTTATGTAAAGTTGTTGGAAGACAAGAAGTTTCATCACAAGAAGCACCACCCGAGGTTTGTTGTCTGCTCATTAAGGGGCTCCAGATTTCTCCACCTGTACAGCAAATAACACTAAATTGGGGCACAAGCACTATATTTTTTTTTTTTTTTTTACTTCCAAAGCTTAGTAACCTCTGGAAGAATGATTTATTTTAGGGTAATTATACTCTGTGTTTCCATACTACCCCATTTAACACTCACGTATTGATCAAATTTAGGCTTGCTCTGTGTTTGTGCCATTTTGAAACTCCTGGTGCCAGAGCCTGTGATTCTAGCAGTTCACTTTGTAGAAGTATTTCCTATTTTAAAAGTGTGTTATCTAAAAGAGATCAAGGAGTGAAGCTCTCAAGTTGTGTGTAAATCTGCCTAATTTTGTCCTGTGATACCCGGTGCCTCATCAGGTGAATTTTAATTTATTGCCTTCTTTTGTACCATGTAGTATGTCACTTGTACAACAACTATCCACAGCTCAAAACATTGATTTGCCCACATAAAATAAAATTACTAATACTAAAATTCCTAAGGCATTTCATGGTTTCAAGGCTGAAAATTTACTTAGAATGGGTTGTTTGGTTAATTTGCTTTGCATAATATTTTCAGGTCTGTCTTTATAGGATGTGGGAAGCAAGATTATTTATTTTTACAGTAACACTGGAAGTACAATCAACTTGCAGCAGGATGAAAGTTTTAGTAGGCAAAATGTAAGATCCAAGCTGCTGTAGCACTAATGTGACGTAAAGAAGGAAAAGATGATGGGGAATAGACTAGGATGGATATTGATGGGGACGGAAATGTTTGAAGATACTATGTAAGAAAGGCTAAAAGCATCTTGAGCTTGTGACCTAACACATATGCTGCACAGAAAATGGAAGAAAAGCACTGAACCTGCTAGTTTATGATCAGGCTAGATTAACAAAACATGTGGATAAGCCTACTTATTAATTAAAAACCAAGTATATTTTTCTTGCATTTGTTTAGTATAATGTTTATTTTAAGCGATGTATGATATTTTGTATGGCAGTGGTTTACATTGCAACAAATGGAAAGTAGTATTTTTAGTTGCTACTTTGTCTCTTCCCTTGCCCCCAAAAGGGGGTGAAACAGTGACTTTTGTCAGTTGACTTTGAAATAGTGGTGACTCTGATATCTACCCATATGTCACAGGGAACAGTTTGTGCACTGGTGTATACCTTGTCCGCACTTTTCCATCTGTGAAGCAGCAGCTAGGTTTTTTTTTCTTTCTTTTGTTGCGGAAAACTCTTGGTTTTTTTTCTTATTGGTAAAACCAAATAAACAAAACTCTAGGCTAGACATGCTTCCCTGTTCTTTTTTTCCAGATTATGTTTATATTCCTCAGAGCTTCTCAATTCCCATATCATGTTTTTTTCTTCTTCTTTCACATTATTGAAATAAAATAGCGTCTCTTCTTTGGCTTGTCTGGAGAGTTTCTTCCCTTATCCTTTCTGAGGTAGTTTGTTTTAGATTCATTGTGGAAACATTTTGGTTTCTTGGAGCCTTTGGCATGATGCTCTCCTACAAATCCCCTTTGAGTTAGAAACTGCTAGCATGTCTTTGTAGGGCTCTCCCTTCCATTTTTCCAAGCTTCTGGTCTCCTCTTTTATTGGCAGAGCAGATGATCTCTCTGAAAAGGAGATCCCTTCCTGTTTTAACTTTATCAGATGCCTTTTTCTCTGACCTAACCCACAACCTACACTTGAACATCTCAGAGGAGACAAACAACTGGGCTAAAAAAACAGTCTGAGCACAGATCCCTCTAAATGGTTATTCTTGCTTTGGTTTTAAAAAAATAAAGATCATGATGATTCTCACGCCATTTTGGGCAGCGCAGAGCCTTTCTGAACTTGTTTTCATTTAATTGCAGCTTGAATAGTATGAATGGCTTTAGAGACTTAGTGTCTCTGCTCTGCTCAGGTCTTGGATGACAGGCAATTGTCTGCCACTTGATCTATATACAATGTAAAATTACTCAAAGTGGGCTGATAAAGTGCATGGAACAACTGAGGAGTTGGTGACAAGGATACTGCCACCCATACCTGAATTTATTGTTATTTTGTCACTTGGGAAATTTATTAGCTGCTGCTTTGGGATTTGCAGGCACTAATTTTCATTCATTTTCATCTTTTTTTCAGCTAGAGTGTTATGATCTATTCCTCTGGATGTGCTTCTACTTACAGTGCCATCTTTTTGTTGCCTCTGTAATTAGGACAGTCCGAAAACCTTCAGTGAGAACCCATGTGCTTGCTCGCTAAGCAGAGGTTCACTGTACGTCTGTGCGCTGATCAATACAGTGATCTAATTAACTCATAAAAGCCATTAAAGATGATGTCTTTGAATCTGTAATGGGTGTTGATCCTGATTAGCCCAGCATTTATTTACCTTGGTGCCACAGCACTTCAGGTCGACCAAAAGTTGAAGTGTTAGTTCTCTGTGTCAGGTTGGAGGGACTTGAACCAAGAGGTCTTCAGGAAGAGCTGCTCGGTTGTAAAACTTTTCTACTTGAATTTTAACAAATATTACTATAATTTGCATTCTTCTGGGCTGCAAAGGCTGGTTGAGTGGGTGGTACAGTAACCACCATTTGGAGGTTTTTTTTCTTTTTTTATTTGAACTTGGGATGCAATTTGTATGTTCTAATAAATTCTGTAAATGAGCCCAGATTTCTGGATATGTAATTTATAAATAATCAAAATAAACAAGTGATAACATTGCTGTTTCTGCAGCCATTTTTCTCTTATGGCCTAAAAGGCACTTAGTGTAAAACTCGTCTGTCTTATTTTGGTGATATTATTTCCATGATCAGTTTTGTATCAGGAGTGATAATGGTGTTATCAGCCTGACCTTGGGGGTGCAGTATAGATGTGGAAAGGTACAGATTTGCTTTTAAAAATGAATGAAATGGGTCCACTTGCAAAAATCTCAGATAGCAGAGACAAAAGATAGGTAAATCCCAAATAAGAAAATATTTCAAATTGACAGAAGAGGAGCAGAGAGGGTAAAGAAAGAAAAACCCCAAAACCTTATGGTAGATGTTTTATCAACTTGTGGAATGGAACACTTGATACTAGGATTTATTTTTTTTTCACTGAGGTATCATTTTATTTAAATTCTTCTTATCATTCTATTAAATAAATCTTTGTTGTCACTGAATAAAAATGAAACTAAATTACGTGCTGGAATACCAGCAGAGAGAAATGTCTTCGTGCATCTCTTAGAGCATCCGGGGACTTCAAGTTTGTAGTGAAGTAACTTATATCTTGGATTTTATTTTTAACATCTTGTAGCATGGTGTTAGTGTAATAATCTCTAGACATCCACTGAAAAACCTGTATGGAGGGCTGTTAATGGAATGGATCAGCTAATCACTTCATTCCACGCTCTGTGGATTTTGTTTTGCCGTAAAATCCTGCCTTGTTAATATCTGTTTGTTTCATCCGTTTTAAATTTTAACAGGGTTAAACACCTTCAGATGGAATTAAAAAATAAAATGTTGGATTATGAGATTGAGGAACATATTTAGTTAATCAGTGTCAAGGATCTGTGGTAGGGGACGTGAACTTGAGTTTGCACCTCCAAATTGTCAACTCTCTAACCAAAAGTGAGGGTAAGCAACTGAGAGAGCTGCCTTCTAACATTCCTTCATCTAGAAGGAAAAATAAAAAAACCCTAGAGTACTAAAAGAATATACTTTCTTTTAACCTGTGTAATATGAAATACTCTATATTCGGAGACTTTTTGAGGTAATTTTTTTCTGAGTTTTCTTAAAGGCAGTTTATTTCAGAGAAATATTTCTGCAGTGTTCTGAATACCTGGTTGAGTCCTGCAGTAGGCCTTTTTGATCACACTGTGCCACTGTTCTTTGGTCTATTTAATCTTTTGCGCTGTCTTCATACAGTTTAAACATAAATGTGTGGAAAATACCGTATTATGATAACCTTAATATTACAGGGTTAGCCTTCCTTCACTTGTTTAAAACAAGCTTTGAAATAAATATATCCAGTGTGTAATTTGTATGATCAACACCAATGTCAAATGTTGCACTAAAAAATCTGTTTTAAAATAACAGTGTGGTTGTATAGTTGAAAACAGAGATATTAAAGCTGTTCATGGAGCCTTCATGTAGTACAGTGTAGTTGTCAGTGACATGTCCGAATTTTTTTTACTGTAATGTGACTGGGTTTTTCAGTGATGAGGTGGATATTCACTGTTTTCAGTTTTTAGCCACTATGCAGTTCTAAGTCTTAGTTAATAGACATTTTTCTAAGACTTAATAGTCATTTTCAAGACTGCAGTGAGTACAAAATTAGATAATTTGATGTTTGGAGGTGCTCACTGGTGTTTTATCATAGGTGTTGGGTGTTTTTTTAACTGAAAAAACCCTCTAGTACCCCAGGGAGTGTAGTTTATGTTGTCATCCCATCTTGATAGCTGGAGAACCAAGGCACAGAGGGAAAGATGCACGTGGCCTAAACGAGAACTGCTATGGACTTTTGGTAATGAGGTTTGAAAGACTAGATCAGCAAGCTTATTCTCTAGCACACTGCAGCTCTGGAGCTGCCCAGAATATCAGGCTGGACATTCCTGTGGCAGCTGAACTTCTGCCTGTGTTGGGACATGAGTCTGGGTAGGCAGAGAAGTCTCCTGGTAGCTGTGACCAGAGGAGCACCTGCTGCCTGGGATGGGCAATGGCAAAGGAAGTTTTGCATGGTGGAGCCAGTTGTGGACATATGGACGCGTCAAAGATGTGTCTTGAAAGCTCTGAGAAGCATCTGCTTTGGATGTGAGAACTGAGATTCTTCTTGAAGGCTTCTCTGGTCTGTATGTTTTGGGAAGAACAAGTGGCATGCGCTTAACCAGGTGATGATCGCTGATAACTTGCAACCCTTCCACCCAAGCAGGAGGGTAATGAACTCATTCAAGCAGTAATAACAATTTTTTAACTTTGGTTAAAAAAAAAAAAAGAAAATCTAGTTTCTTTTTTTTTTTTTCTGTTTTTAGAAATTTCTGAGGCTTTGTATCTGAAATATGTGTAAAGAAAGAAAAAAAAGTCAGGTTGAAGCTCTCCTGTCATAAAATGGTTAATTCCAAATAGTTGAAGTTTACTTTGGTTGGAAACAAGAGGACATAATATTGCACAGGTCTCACCAGTATTTCTATAGGTGGCACTACGGTCTCCAGTGCGGATATGATCTTAAAATGATGCTCAGATCTGTAACATTATTCTTTGGTTTCTTTGGGTCACAAACCTCTTGACTCCAGAGCTCCTGGTGAATTCATTTTCCGGCAGTCTCTCTGTTCTGCTTTGGCAGGATCTTGTGAAACAAGTGACAGGCGGCGCAAGGGTGCATCTCCCCTTCGGTTACCGTTGGTCCGGGTGTCCGCGCTGGGGTGCGCTGCCAGGCCGTTTCTGTTACGACGGTGATGAGGTATCAGCTCAGGTTAGCCTGCTGGGTGTTTCCGCTTAGTCCTTGCAAGTGCTAGATTGGTAATTAATAGATGTCAAAAAAAAAAAAAAAAAGGAAAATGAAATATTACTTTTCAGAGTATATTCGAAGGAAATTAGAGGCAGGGCAGTAAAAAATAAAATCCAGGTGTGCGTAGCGTTTTCCTTGTCTGATTTCGAACCCACGTATGAAAGTCGTGATTTAATACTTCATTCTTTGTGACAAAAATGATTCAAAGAGCCATATTTTTCAGGGCTTTTGATCTGAAGGTTTTTGAGGGTGTCCAACACAGCTTAGATAACTAACCAGGAAGACAACCCGTG
Source organism: Grus americana (assembly GCF_028858705.1). Lineage (NCBI taxonomy): Eukaryota > Metazoa > Chordata > Aves > Gruiformes > Gruidae > Grus > Grus americana. The sequence goes on along the minus strand of NC_072852.1, from coordinate 15,204,719 downwards.
CCATAAATCCTTTGTTTCGGGTTTTTTTCCCCTCAGAAACTCACCTCCGGGCACCCGCTGGCAGCGGTGGCAGCAGGGCTCGCCCGGTAACCGTGTCTGCTCCCGCCGAGGAGAGGCGCCCCCCCTTCCCTTCCTCCTCCCCCCCCCCGCCCGTGGAATGGTTCCGCCCGCCGCCGTGCCCAGTCATGTGCGCGGGCCGGCCCGGCCCGCCGCCTCCCGCCTCGTCCCCTCAGAGCGCGGCTGGGCCGGCCCTCGCACAAGCACCGTGGCTCCTGCGGCCTCCTTCCGAACAAAAGGGCTTAGGGAAATAAAGTCGTTTGGTTAATAAGACTTTGGAAAGCGAGGGCAGGCGGTCTCGGTTGTGAATATTTTCTGATTTTTCCAGAAATCAAGCAGAAGATTGAGCTGCTGATGTCAGTTAACTCTGAGAAGTCGTCCTCTTCAGAAAGGTACAGCTGCATCTCTTGCATGAACGATTCATGGTGTAGCATTGCCAAGCAGCGGCGCAGGGCTTTTTTCTTTTCCTTGTCAAGTTTGCTAGCATTGTTTACGTATTGCATGCTGGTTATTGTACCGTATCCATTGAACCTCCCTTTTTGGTTAAGCTTTGTGCATTTTTGCGGAGATTTATTGGTGTCTTTTTTTTTTAATGAAGCCTACTGGGCTGCAGCATGCAAATCATACTACAGCAGGCTGCTGGTTTGTGTGTGCTGGTGTTGCAGACCTTGCTCCTTTTCACTGTCATGCAAACAGCATCTCGATTTCTAAATTCGTTTTTAAAGACCTCGCGTTTTTGTTGTGTTGCAGGAAGCCGTTCCTTTCAATTTAGATGCATAGGAAATACAACTTGGTGAAGCGTTTCATGTCCTGTTATGTGGAAAGGGAGTGTCCTTTCTAAAGTAGCTCAGGAATCGCAAATCCCCCAATTAGTCATATTCTGTAAGATAGATGTGATCCTTGTTCAAGTCTGTGCTAGGAAATGGAGCAGTCGCTGCATGCAGTAATGGTTCATGCCTGCAGGTAAGGACAAAATGACTCAGAAGTGTTTTTAAAGCAATTATTTTATCTGTCAATCAGATGATTATAATTTCAAGTAGCTGTTTCATTTTAAAGAAATATTTCGAGATACCAAATGCACATTAAGTTTTCTGATGTGAGATAACCTCCTGATGTGATTATTTTGTTCATTTTAAATGATCCAGTCCCGCTCACTTCTGTTTTGCTTGCAACTGAATTTTAGGAGAGATTTTAATTTTCAAAATTGCTTAAAGCCAGAGCAACATAATATCTATCTTTTTTCCCCCCAAATTACTTACAGTAATCATCTTGGCTGTATGCAAAAGACCATCTGAATGCTTAATTTTGCCATTTTAATATTGGACATTGGCAAAAAAATACAGTGATTAATTTTAAGCACTCAAACTGTATGTTTAGCTGAAATTATTATCTAAAGTACATTTTATTGAATGTCTCAGCATAGAAAGATATGGTAATGCACTGAAAGCTATCTTAAGGAAACAAGCTACAAGACATCTTTCAAAATGAATGAGTGCTGTGTGGCATGCATGGTTTAAAAAACCAAAATGAGTGCTTTAATTTGATTTATAAGTATATTTGTGTAAGATGCACAGAAGCAAACTGCATTGCCTTTCACCAGCTGTAGTATAACAAAATATCAGCAATGAGAGATACAGAAAATGGTGGGGGGGAATGGGTTGTTAAGTCACCTTTCCAAAATGGAGAAATATAAGAAGAGCTTTGAGATAGATTTTATTTATTTATTTATTCAAAATTAAGAATCGTGAGTGAAAATGTCAATGTTTATTTATTTACCTCTATCCCACCCTGATGCCTAAAATTTTTAAATACAAGACTAATAAAATGGTGGTGATAACAGAGAGGGTGATGGGGTGAAAATAGTAAAGGAAACAGGTGTTAACTTGATTTTTGGAAAGGCTTTTGTTGGCATTGCTGTGGGAGAATTTGGTATATAACATAGGTATTTATTTTATTAATATGAACGTTACGCAGCACCCTAAAACCAATCAGACCGTTTTTGAGCAAAACATGCTCATAGTTGAACTAATGGTAGTCCTAGATGTAAAGGATTATAACACATAATTAGAAAAAGATGCATTTGCCTGAGATCCATTTAAATGCCATTCATTAAAAAGCAAGATTTTATAACAGTATGATACATTATCGTGCAACAGAGATTAAAATGTGAATGTTCTATATGCACATAGATTTCTTTTGAGGATTTAAATATGTGGTACTGTTCACCTCGAGATTGATTTGACACATCAGCTGCACAATTTTCGTGATCAGTTATAAATGAAAACAACTTTATATATAATCTGAGAATTTTTTTTTTAAATAACCACATTCTTTTCACCCATCTAAAAATAGACTGATTTTTTTTTTTTGCAAGCTGTTATGAAACAGTGCTCATGCTATCCTATTAGCTGCCAGTTCCTTTCAAGGCCCTTTCAAAATTACTATATAAGATGCTTTTAAGAAAAAAAAAAAAATTATAGTATTAAGTGTTTGAACTGCTATACTGTCCTCAGTCTGCTGTATAGTAAAATTGCAGTGTGTGTTCAGACATGAACATGTCTGAATATTCATGTTTTTGACAAACACAGCAAGGGAGCCCATACTTGCCTTTTTTTTTTTTTTTTTTTTTAATTATCAATTTTTACCCTTGCTCCTAGTGGTTGGATTTTTGAGAAGCTTGAGTTCTCCGGGTGGAAATGCCGGGTGGAAGATATGAAAGAGTCCATGGCATGTTTCTTGTTTTCCACACTAGCAGAGGCTGCTAGACAGTGCTTGCATAGCGGGAGGGGAGGTGCTCTGTGCATTTACAGAAACTGATGAAATGGGAAGAGAGAAGGAATGAGAGAGAGAAGCCCATTGCTTTTCTTTGGTTGGTCTTTGTTTTTACAAGACAGTTTAGTGTTTGTAGGTTTTCCTGCTCACTTGGCAAGTTCAACATGTTATCGTATCTTAGAGGAAAAAAATGATGAGAAGGAAGCTGGAATATAACGGATGGTTTGGCTGATATGGAAGCTCAACATATCAGAAATCCGGCAGCGTTTTTTTAGAATAGTTTGTTGTTGTTTTTTTAAGAGGCTTTCAGGAGACATAAGCAAAAAAGTGGGATGAACCCTTTTGTTGAGGATCCTCTGAGATGTTAAAGCCTTGAAAATTAAATTAATACAAACCTGAGACTTCTTTCATAGTGAGATTCACCCTTCCTTTCCCCTTACCTTTCCCTCCAGAAAAACTAATTGCAAATGGGGTGGATAAGACATCTGTGTTATGGGATATTTCATTAAGCAGATACAATCAGACAGCATCTACAAGTCCTAAATTTCTGAGTAGTTAATGCTGCCCATATATATGTTAGCAGCCTGTGACAAAGTCCTCATTCCTTGTTGGTAAGGTAACCCGGGTAACTATGGATGCGTGTGTGCACGTGGACAGTTACAGTGGATCAGGTAACCTACTGTAACTTGTTACACCGAATTGATTTGTTTGGATGCCTGAGCTTTAAGTACACTGTGGAAATGTTTTCCTACAGCATGCTTATAATGTGATACACACCTGGTTTCTTTACCTAATACGTTGTAATTTAACTACCATGTACCCCCATGTTGTCTATGTTTCAGTGGAGGCTATGTGAGGTTACTTGTCCAAACCTTGCAGGTGTCATTAGAAAGCTTGTAGCAGCAGCCAGATGGAGGAGGATGGTCTTTCAAGAATCCTCCAAGAAAGCAAAAATACTTTCATTTCTGTTGTATGAGTTACACACTCTTCTTATGTACAGTATAGTCAACCTTTGAGCTGTGCAGATTTTCTTTTTTGCCTTTTTAAGGGCTTTGTGGAACTCCTGCAAGTTTCTGTTTTGTTTTGAGAAAAGCCACTTCTTCCACCTGGATCGCTACTGTTTAGACTGCAAACCTAATGTATATACTGTTTTTCATACTTTAGGACAAAGAACTTAGTATTTTTTTTTAGCTCTGATTTTGGATTCTAAATTTATGTCATCCTAGCAATGCAGTTTGACCACAGGGTATTTCCTGGTAAAGGTTATTAGCAAGGCTGGTAAGTCCCTTTCCCATCTTTCTGCAAAGGGTGTATGTGCACGTTTCTTTAATTTCTGCTTCAGTGTTATTAAAAAAAAAAAATTAATAGGAGCCACTCATGAGCAATCTTAAAGTAGATAACTGGTGTGTGTAGAATTCAATTTTCATGATTTTGAGGGTTTTTATAAATAGCAGGAAAGGGAAGATGCTTTCAAATGACAGCAGGACAGCAAAGTTTCTGTTGTTCAATGTGCAGAAGTATTTGGAGTGGGGTGGTGCAGGCAAGGTTTAAGGAGAACTGTTGGTTTTGTTGGGTCTTTTTAGCTTTGGGCTATATATACCCTTTCTCTCTTTGTAATTTATCTTTGCAGAGTAAATTAATGTATTTCTCAATGCTTTTATGTGGTTTCTTCATCAGGTCATGCCAAGAATGCAGTCAGGGATAAAGTAAAGGAGGAAAAAATCTAAAATAATGAGGAGGAAGAAAAAAAGATGGAGACTGAGTACTGTCTGCTTACTTTTCTAAGAAGAGACCTAATGTTAGTTAATATAATAGGCATTGTGAAACAAATTATGATGCCGAAGGATTCCTTCAGGTTTAGGAACATGTGAGAAATTTTTTTGTTCTGTTTTTTGGTTGAGGTTTTTTTTGGTGTGTGTTTTTTGTTTTTTAATTTAATTGTGGATGCACTACTACTCCTAAGGTAGAAGTATCACTTCTAATGAAATACAGAAATAAAACACGTTTGAAAGTAGAACCACCATTAGCTCACAACATTCAGTATGAGCTGACATTGCTGTGTGTCAAATAAATGTTTTGGAATAATTATTAGATAAATAACAATCCTATTATTATTTATATTACTAACATTGAAACAAAAAATAATTATCAGAATAACGCAACTATTTCATCAGTTCCACTACCTTTTAAACACGTTTTTTAAATACTATCTTTTCTTAAAATACCATCTTCCTGCTTTACATTTTTTTTAAGTGTAAAAGAAATATTGCGTAACTTCTATTACAGGGCCATTCAAATTTATTTTTAGTAGTCATACAACTTTAATTTTTCAATTTTGTTTAAAATCACAGAATCATAGAATGGTTTGGGTTGGAAGGGACCTCAAAGACTAGCTAGTTCCAACTCCTCTGCCACGGGCAGGGACACCCTTCATTAGACCAGGTTGCCCAAAGTCCCATTGTCTGGGCAACCTATTCCAGTGCCTCACCACCCTCACAGTAAAGAATTTCTTCCCAATATCTAATCTAAATCTACCTTCTTTTGGTTTAAAGCCATTACCCCTTGTCCTGTCACTCTATGCCCTTGTAAACAGTCCCTCTCCAGCTTTCCTGTAGGCCCCTTTAGGTACTGGAAAGCTGCTCTAAGGTCTCCCTGGAGCCTGCTCTTCTCCAGGCTGAACAACCCCAACTCTCTCAGCCTGTCTTCATAGGAGAGGTGCTCCAGCCCTCTGATCATCTTCATGGCCCTCCTCTGGACTTGCTCCAACAGCTCCATGCCCTTCTTATGTTGGGGACCCCAGAGCTGGACACAGTACTCCAGGTGGGGTCTCATGAGAGCGGAGAGGGGGAGAATCCCCTCTCTCGACTTGCTGGTCACACTTCTTGTGATGCAGCACAGGATACGGTTGGCTTTCTGGGCTGCAAGCGCGCATTGCTGGCTCATGTTGAGCTTCTCAAAATAATATATCATAACAATGAACAGTGTATATTTTTTTCCTTTTTTCAAAATTACAAGCTAATACTGATATCTTTTGTATTTTATCTCAGAAGTTGGGAGGAAATAATTCTATCTTAATGTGGGCCCTAAGCTATTTGTCCAGGGAGGCATTTCATTCCACTGCCAAATTCTGTTCTGGAACAATGTGCCTATATAGCTTTTTTAGACTAGATACTTAAATTTAACTTACTAAAATTGGACCAAAATAAATCCCATGTTTTGTGTATTTTTCATATTAAAGGTTTCATAGGCTCATTGTCTTAGTGTGCAAGGCTTTTAAGTGAAGTATCAAAGGGATGTAGAGGCAAGGACTCCTGCAACATGCCGATGGGCTTGTGTAGACAAAAAATGGAATTAGCCTATGTAGAAACAGTCTCTTGTGGAGCAGCTTTTTCACTCACAATGATATTTTTAGGGGACACTGCACTCTTTGTAGAGCTATAATGCCTGTGTCAGTTCATCAGTATGCTTTGAAAAGGTTTGGAATTTGAAGTGTATTTTATTTTTCAGTGATAGACTTTATTTCTGTATCTGGAATTTCTGCTGTACATAAAAAAATCAGGTACTTTGTTATTTAATCACAAGTGAAACGTATCATTAGTATCCCTACTATTCAGATGATCTGTGTGCAACTTGATTTTTTTTTTTGTTTTGGTTGATCTTCAAGAGCTTTTTGTCATGCAGTTATTTGTGAGATATTTATTACAGGGAGGTTTCTAATATACCTTCTGAAAATACAAACCTTGGGTTTGGCACTTACTGTTGGAACTAAAATGAGAGAACTTTGGAAAAAGGAGAAATTGAAGGTGGTGGGGGGTTGTATGAGATTTTCCTGTATGAGAACTGTTCACTGGAAACTAATTTGAGCAATCCAGTAACGATTAGAACATGGTTAGTTAATGACAAAAAACATGTACATAAAAAATTTGAAAACTGTGAGTTGAAGAATATATTTTCTCTATCTAAGGTAAACATATGTATTCCAATTCCACTTCAGGGTAAAATGTCAGCAAAAAAGTAATGGTTCATTTTAAGCAAAGCCTTTTGTATTACAAATTCAGTCTGTTTCATGACTTGAAACTTCTTGCCTAATCATCCTCTTAATCATGACTTTGCTAAAATGTTCCTGTCAGTCCCCTAGACAGATGGTAAGGGATCATTACCTGACAGATTGCATGAAACAATGTGTACCTATGTGAGATGACTGCATTTCTGTGGTCGCTGTGCTGTGTTACGGGATAAATTAATTTGTGGTTTTTCTGCATCTTCACATTATATACTTACAAATGAATAATAAAATATTTAGGTGTTCATATAATTCAGTAAATTTACTGTGATGTGACATCTGTATTTTCATTGATCTGCAATTGATGTAGTTACCAAGAGAGGCTAAGCAACAGGTTAAGCAAATGTATGCCAATTTAAGCATTCGATTTTGTTGCATGTTTTGTATATTATATTATCAGGAAATTGTGGCATCTCTCAGCTTGTGAGTTGCTGTGAATCCTACCATACAGTTCAGAGGACATCACCAGTCTTTCTCCCTGATCAAAAAATACCTTTTCTATTCAAAGGATGTTGTGACCAGAAGGTCTTTTACTAGTTCAGTCTTTAGGAACTTTACACTCCTGAGCCAGTGCCTGCCCCAAGTGCTTCTGTATTTTCTTCAAGACTCACCCTTATGCTTGGGTAAACACTGACAAAATACAGTCACTGTTACCTTAAAAACAAATATTAAGTCATCTCATCTAGGATGCCTACCAAGCTCATGCTGCTGATTGTGACTAGATGGATAGTGAATTACTACATCCCTTTCTTTTGCTTCACTCTTTTTCTCTCTTTTTTATTCTTTAAAGCTCCAGTTTTGAAACAAACGTGCAGCTCTAAGCTCTGCCTGTTATCTGCTACAAATGAAGGAGTGCCAGTTCTTCTTTAGCAAATTTGCCTAGACAGCTTTCCTTGTTTCATTTTAGCTTTAGGTCAGTCAGGCTGGTTGATTGCTTCTCTTCCATGACTGGGCAATGTTCAAGACCAGAACCACATCTCACGTAGATGTTCTGTTTGTATGAAATTTTGGCAATTGTGTTTAATAGGATGTTCAGAAGGCACTTTAACCTCTCTCTATTGATTAAATGTGTCCTAATTCTAACTTTATCTTCTTGTCTGCTAAAGCAATAAATGTCTAAGTTAATGATACCTTCCTTTGCTAAAAGATCATAATTTTCTTGAAAGCTTGTGAAACATCTGTATTTTAATGTTGTGCTGGTTATTCTTGAAGACTTTTTCAAAACCTTTAGCAGTGTAATTCCATGGAAGGGAAGAGAATGTCTTAAAACTACTTCTTATTTGGCAAAATGTCATTGGGGTAACATGAAGCATTTTAAGAATTCAGTGCTTTGTTTTCATGAAGCAACTTCCTATGTCCCAAATCTACTGGATATTCACAGCCTTCCTAAGAAGGCAAGGACTTGTCCTCACTTCTGTTGCTCAGTACTACTGTGCATGGGGATACAGTAGTCTATGTCTTTTGGGGGGGCAAAGAAGGCCACATTAGTGCAGAAACTCTTCTTAAGCTACGTGTTTGTTCTGTGTTGTCAAAGCTTAAATATTAGTATTACTTCTGGCAGAAACTGTGAGAATTATTTTTGTCATTAATACTACTGTAAAGAGACAGTATTATTTTCTTTTGTAACCACTGTATCAGAATATCCAGCAGTGATTTTTTTTGTGGAGGTGGAAGAGGCATCTGAAATTCCTCTGGGTTTCAGTGGACAGCGGTTTTGTTATTCTGTATCCAGCATCAGGACCTGCAGATTCTCGTTGTCTGCCATCTTCAGCTGCTATGCCACTGTTCACAGAAGCATTCAGTTTCTGCCATGCCCATGTACCAAACAGACGTATCAACCTCTGTTTATTCCATGCCATGAACAAGAATGGAAGATGTTTGGAATTAGCTCTGCTCTTTATGAATCCTTCTATAAAAGGATTACCTTACCCATAGGAGAGACCACGTGTTGTGGTTTCCTCAGAGTGGTGCTTTGTCGTCCCCGGTATGACAGTGTAAAGCCTTTCTGACAGCTGGTATTGCGTATGTGACAAGAATCAGGAATTTCCACTGCTGCTTGATGTCTTAGCTATGAGAAGTGTCTGCTTCCGGGAAGATCGTAATACAGCTTTGGACCAAGACTTCCCTAAGAGATGTGAAAAAGATGATCAACCACAGTGATTCTGAAGTATGTTTTTGTCAATTAAAACATTTCATTCTAATATAATATAAATAAGAGTACAAACAGTCTTTATATGCTTAGTTTGAAGTCTTGCTTGGCTCCTTCCCAGGTGATTAATGTTTCAGAGTATTAGTCTAGAAAGCCAAATAAAAAAAGATACAGCCATCCTCGGAATGTGTATGTTTCACAACAGAAGTGAAGGAATACAGAACTTAAAAAGAAATTATCTATTGGTGATCAAGGAAAAAAAAATCTTCCCCTTTCTCACAGGTACTCTTGATATCTGTGGGTGGATTCCTGAAATGATGAATTAGTGTAGACTATTCCTTGGGCACCCCAGCTGTAGTATGCTGCCAGAGAATGCATGATTTTAAAGGTGGTGTTGCTCTTTATGGAAATCTGTTTACAAGTTTCTCCAAGGCAAACTTATTTAATATATTCCTGTAATTTAATTTACATCTATTTTGTTTCATCTGTATTTTTGCTTTATTTGTACTACTCTTCAGTTATATTGTTGTGCAATTGAGTCCTGACTTGAAAAGAAAACAGATAGGAAAGATCTGGTCAAGATTCCTTTCAAATGTGTTTAGCACATAGGAATTTCAAGGGCTATTAAAAGAACCAGAGGACATCCAAATGAAGTAGAATGGTGCCTGAGAATGCTAATACATTTTTTTACTATCATTTAACTACTCAGTGGTTTACAAAATGCCTTAGCAAAACTGCATGGAACATGTTCTAGTAGATGCCAGGACAGCTTAAGCAGGTATAGACTACCTCGAACTCGAATCTAAGGCAGATTTATACATTTCACCTTCAAAGTGTTACGGATAGCTTTGCTGAGAAACTTGCTAAAGATGTGTATCCTTTTAGCCATGCCAGTTGTTAGAGGTAGCCAAATGTGGAGGGCTTTGCATCCCACAGGCAGACCTCCTGTCCCAGCTGAACAGGTAAGCACAAGACTGCTGCGGTTCTGTGTCCCCAGGGCCAGCCAGTAATGAGACCGAGCACTTGTTCCCAATGGGTGTGCGTGCATGCACACACTCTCACCTACAGAAGACACATACGCAGCTGGCCACACAGATCAACAGAGACTCAAACCTGTGCTTTTATTGGCACCCACATAAACATACACAGAGCACTCAAGAACTACACGGACAGCCCAGTCCTGTTCCTCCTTCCCAGCTCCTCAGGGTGGAAGTCCACTAGTGTAATTCTCACAGAACCTCACACACATGCTATATAGGTCCCCCTAGTAGCTGGTTTTAAATGGTCTATGTAGTTGCTGAAGCCTTGACCCATTGGTGCCACCAGATTATTGGCACCTTTGAGCCCCCAAGGTTTGTGTTCTCACTCCAGTTGCTGGTACTTAGTCTTCTTATCTACTTGCTGGCCAGTATGGCCTGAAGTTGGCGTGAGTTCACGTGTACACACTCAGGATAGAAAGTGCATCCACAAAGAAGACAGAAATAGGATTTAACAACGATATAGGATAGACTGTTGTGTTCAAGGGCAGGGCTCAGTCAGACTAATGCACTGACCAGCCACCCGTTTGTACTGGATCTGACCCATTTATCCCTTTCCCCTGCTGTTTTTCCGTACTTGTTTGTCCCTTATCCACCTTTATCCCTGTCTTTTTCCACCTCTGGTGCCTTCCTCTAAACATTTCATAATATCTTGCATATTCTCACAATCCCACGGTAAGTTTTACACAATCCCAAAATGTTCTTCCTCCCTGCATCCCATAATAAGTCCTGTGCCCCTTAAGGCAATAACCTTTAGTTTTCAAGGTGTTTCTGGGGAGAGAGTTTCCTCCTTGACTCATCTTGGTGGGTTTCACAGTGTGGGAATGTGGTCTAATTGATGGTCTTGGGAGTAGCTGATTGAGATGGCTCATCTTCATTGATTAGGTTGTTTGGGTTTCTCTACCTATTTTTTTTCCACTGATCCTGGCTGGATCTGTTTCTATTGTGATTAGCCTTTAATCAGATAACCTAACACTGGTCTCCCCGGGGCCTAGTAGTACCTGTCAAAACTGGATCTAGGTCTGTTTGGATTTTTGGCCATCTGACGTGGGCATCCAAAAGATTGAGATCAGCTGAGGATACAATATGCACAGTTCTTTTACTGCTGCTTCTCAGTCTCATGGAAATTTAACAGAGTTTTGTCTAGTCCTTAACTCCTATTCAGATTATAGACCTGTAATTCTGGAAAGGAAAAGTGAGGTATCTTCTTACAATGTGTTAAATATATACTTTATGCTTTGGACTCACACCTGCTGGAAATGTTAGGCTTGTACATCTAATGAAGGCAAAGCTCGGCACTGACTGCAGGCAAGTAGTGCTACTTACTCTGCTGAAATTGTCCTCTGTGCTTGTTGCAAAACCAATTTGAGGTAAGACAGCACAGGGACACATAATAATAGTAAGGAGTTCTGGAGCATAAACCAGCTCAGACTAGACGTCCTGCCTCTATGCATTCTGGTCGAGAAAAGAGCTGTCTGATAATAGCAATCAAGAAGTATTTCTTGGGTCAGTTTAGAAAAGGCGAAAAGCAATCACAGATCCTTGGTTAGAAGGGCAGTAATGTCTCAAAGGTGGACAGGAAGGCCAGTTGTTAATTTGACCCGCAAGCATCAGGAGATTACTCAATTCCTTTGCAAGGTAGCTGAGCAGGCAAAAACTGACCCACAACATCTATTAGCCAATATTTGGCTATCTGACATCTGGATTCAGAAAACCTGGCATGTATTATTTCTACTATAAGAGCCCAAGAACTAGCTAATACTTGAAGCTTTGCCAAGTTGCTTCTCTCAGGAAGAGAAATAGATTATGTGATTTGAGGGTTGTGAGATTTTTGTGTGTGCGTATGTGCAGTCCTGTTTATTTACAAAGCATGTAAACAGAGCTCTGTTTGCTTGAGCAGAGTAGAAACAAAGTGCAACAAGCAGCTATTCTGCTGATGTTTTCAAGTCTGCCTGTCTAGCAAGTACTGTACTAAAAAAAACCCCTAAAACTCAAAAAACCCCAACACCCAAAAAACCCCACACAACACTCTCTCTCCTGAGATCACAGGCACAGTGTTTTTTTCTGGTTAAAACACAGAGGCATATGTAAGTGTTTCCCCCAACTCCTTTAATTTCATAATTGTTATTTATAAAATTCTTAATTCTTCACACACTTTACAGCCTGACTGGATTTGATATGTAAGTGCTTTGGACAGTATTTTTCTTTTTCTTTTCTTTTTACAGCTGTTGTGTAAAAGACCTAATGTTCCTTTTTCACTTAGACTAAAAGGAGGGCATTCAGCCCAGCCATCAGCCTTGATTGCAGCCAAATACAGAATCTTTAGAGAACAGCTTGGATCACAGACATTATTTTTTCAGGATAATGCCGTACCTAAAATATAACTGTCAAAAAAGGTCTTTATGCATGCTATAATACCTTTATTCACTTTCTGGGCTCTACAGTTTTTTCCCAGGTCGTGTTACGTGGCATCTGAGGACTCCTGCCCTTTACTGCAAATAGCTCTAGTCGCGCCTTTCCCATGGACAGGTGTGAGCTGCTTTAGGATCTGTCTTCCCAGGCTTCTGCCACGTCTTCACTAGACTTCTCTAGGGCAAGAGTGTTTAGATTTAGTCCATCCTGGTTTTGGTTTGTGGGGGGGTTTTTTGTTTTTTTTTTTTCTTCTAAATGATTGCTTTTCTTCTCTAGAAAGCCTGACTAGGTTATCGCGTGATGCTTCATCACCCTGTTCCATTGGTCTAAGCCTGTATGAGTCAGCTGGAGCTGATGTACATGTTGTCTTCCTTAACTCCTGAAAGCTTCTGAGACTCACAGCTTCCTGGCTCTCTGAACTTCTAAGACCTCATTGTTTTGTCCACAACTAGCAGTTCATGTGTGTACTGTTGCCTGCAAAAAGTAATCAGAGGTTCAATTACAGTGGAGTTTTATATGAAATAGTACAACAGGAGGTTTATCCCACAGCTTTGCCTTTACCCACCAGAGTCCTAATTCTTGTCCTTCTTTGTGTTTGGGTACTATCTGCTCACAGTCCTCTATCATCTGTTTGCTTTGTTATCCTGCCTTTGATTTTGTGCTAGTTAGTTGAAAATTTATTTTAAAGTACTGATGCATTGAAAGAGATAAGGATTGTGTGAAGTGAAAGTTAGGTACATGACAATATGGTAGTGCTTCACTTGCTTCTGCTTATATATGTGTTTGATGAAGGTTTTATAATTCAGTTATCAGCTTGTAGTGGCTAGAGTTCACAAGAGAGAATAGAATTTACTGTGATGTAGCAAAAAACGGTCCAAGTATATACTAAAGGACAAAAATGTTAGAGGCTTAAGATATATTTAACATTGATCAAACAATAGCAGTGTCTGTTTATCTTGACTTTAGCAAGACTTTTGGCACTGTCTACCATAACGTATTGATTGACAAACTGAGGAAGTCTGGGCTACATAAGTAGACAGTGAAGTGGATTGAAATCTGGCTGAACTGTTGGGCTTAACAGGCTGTGGTCAGTGGCACAAAGTCCAGCTGGAGGCCAGTCACTAGTGGTGTACTCCCTCAGTCATCCTTTACTGAGGCCAGTACTGTTTGGTATGTTCATTAATGACCTGACTGATGGGACACAGTGCACCCTCAGCAAGTTTGCATGATACAAAACTTGGAGTGATTAATGCACCAGAGGGTTGTGCTGCTGTTCAGAGGAACCACCACAGGCTGGAGAAATGGGCAGACACAAACCTCCTGAAGTTTGACACAGGGACATGCCAAGCCCTGCACCTGTCTGGGAATAACCCCATGCACCAGTGCAGGCTGGGGGCCAACCAGCTGGAATGCAGCTTTGCAGGAAAGTACCTGGTAGATAGCACATTGAACATGAGCCAGCGCGTTGTCAAGGGAGGTGATCCTTCCACTGTACTCAGCCCTGGTGAGACACACTGGAGTGCTGTGTCCAGTGCTGGGCTCCCCAGTACAAGAGAGCTGTAGAGACACATACTGCAGTGAGTCCACTGAAGGGCCACAAAGATGGTGAAGGGCTTGGAGCCCCTGTCGTACAAGGAGAGGCTGAGAGAGCTGGGGTTGTTCAGCCTGGAGAAAAGAAGGGCGATCTTACCAGTGTGCATGAAGTAAGTCTTGATGGCTGAATGTAAAGACGACGGACTTCTCAGTGGTGCCCAGTAACCAGAGAAGAGGCAGAAGGCACGAACTGAAATATAGTATACTCCATTCAGATGTAAGAAAAACTTTTTATCGTGAGACTATTGAACACTGGCAGAGGTTGCCCAAAGGAATCTCCATCTTTGGAAATACTCAAAACCAAACTGGATATGACCCTGAGAAACCTGCTTAGGTTGACCCTGGTTTGAGCAGTCAGGTGGGACCAGGTGACCTCTAGAGGTACCTTCCAGCCTCAGCTGTTCTGTGACTGTGTGAAAACAGAGTATTTGGACAAAGCTTGCTTTCTGAAATTCAACTAAAACTATAACAGGAAAGACACATACTAGAGTTCTTAAAAGCTATTACTTTTTTTTAAAAATAAAGCCACCTTACATCAGGAATTTGGTTTTCTGACTTCTATATGTAAACTGTAATCCTAAGACTAGTTGCTTTTTTAGTTGCTCATCATCTTTTTCTGTTGAAAGCACCTTTTTCAGTAGTCAAGTAATTCACATGAGAGCACATAGCTTTTCTTTGATATTGTTCTATATATTCTTGTTTATTGGCTATAAAGTAAAATCCTGTAAAAAAAATCCTATGCAAAAGACATCTGTCTGCTCCAGTTCTATCTCTCTGGCTATTTGTTTCCCCTTCAACAGTAACTGGGGCTTCACTAGCTTGACAATACTAATACTTAGTATTTTTCCTCTAGCTGTCTCTAGAATTCACTTTGGTGTTTAGCTGTTTTGCATCTAGGGAAGGGATTGAGCCTCAGATCTATAGGCAGATGTTTTACAGTGCGCTTAAGACAAAAGTAATCAGTAAGGGAGGTATTTGTTGTTCATCATTTGTCCTGGATATTTCAAAGCATATACTATTCCTGCATCTTAATTTCTGATGCTCTGAGTTATTCATAGTTAATTATGCTTTTTACCTATTAAACATTCAGCAGATTCTACAATAAGATTTGGGTTGGGAGGGGTGTTGTTTACTTATTTATGGTAAATTCATAGCCTTAATTGTGATGGAGAAAGCTTTTTACCAAATTGTATTAATGATGTGATAATTTAACTCCTTCAACACACATGACTAATATACTTATTGTGTGCCAAGTAATACAGAAACTTTCCCTTTTCTTGGGCAATCTCACCTTTATTCACTGGTAACAAACCCATCATTTTGGTTTCTGTGGAAGCTGCTGTGAGGTAATAACTGGGCAAACTGTAACAATGTCTTCATAACTGAACACCTAGAAAGTTACTTTTACCTGTGACTTGTATCTTTTAAATTGGTACCAGCCCATTCTAAGCAATAGAATGCAAACTGCAGATACTCAAAATTACAGGAAAAAATGGAACACGCAGCTCATTGGCTCATTGTTTGGCAATGACACTTTTTATAAAAACAAAGGAGGATATGAAATAAATATTTAAACTGTTCTATCTTTAAATGAAATGAGAATTTTTAATGTAAATAGAGATGGATAAAAACTAGTTCTGAGTATAATGCATGGATATTGGTATACATTGGTAACTGTCAGCATGGATATTGGTATACATTGTACTGCATTTTTGTTAGGATGGCACATTATAATAATTAGTGGGCTACAGCTATTTTTATACAGATGTAAACCTCAGTGATTTATATTGTGCATACTGCAAGCATTTGGTACTATCAAACAGAATATTATCTCCTTCCTATTTGGCCCCACCTGCATGTATTTTGTGTCCTCTGTTGACTTGTTTCTTGCCTTGGTTGGATAGGAGGATCACAGGCTGCAGTACATCAACTTCTGGTGTAGCTTTTCAAGTAGTGCTGGTAGCCTGCTGTATGACCTAGATACTGAAGAATCGGTAGGCAATCAAGAAAATAATTCTTGCTAAGTAAAAGTGATTTTTTGGAAGTGGGATTATGCAAAATTCTTTGAGAAAGATATCGACAGGAATTTCATATTCAGTCTGTCTGCAGAGTTCAGTCACAGACTGCTTTGGGGGATTACGAAAAGTATTTCTTATTTTGACAGTGATAAGATTTATATTGTTTCAAAGTAGCGTTGAGGTAATGAACTAAACATTATGTTCTGTAGCATGCCTTTGCACTAAGGTGCTTTTTTTAAAAGCCTTATGTAAATTGATCACAGCGAGTGGTTTCGTTGATTAGAGGAGGGCAAGTATTGATACACCTAATTTTAATATATATATATAAATTTTTTTTTCAAGTAACCTAGTCCTTTTTAAATCAAGTCTTCCTGAGTTGGAAATCTACATTTTGTAATTTAAAATGTAAGTGAAGATTGAAAATGTTAAAGTTTCTTTCTAGTTTTTTTTTTTTTTTGCATGTTTGTTACTGTTGCTGGCATTCAATCCTATAATTTCATAGTAATGCAAAAGTCTGTTTTCAATTACAGTGTTGTTTCACTGCATGTAATAGAAATTGCTAGAATTTCAATGAAATACAGACCGGTTTCCTTGTGCCAGATGGGACGATTTAAATTGCTGTTGTGCAGAGGTGTGGATGATGTTGACAACGTGTCAGTGGAGGTGATTTGTTTGGAGTGAATCACTAACTGGATAGGAAGATGAAAACATGAGAGTTTGTAAGTCAGCTTTTATTTTGTGTGTTGATTTGACTTCAAAATGCAAATCTTCTCTTAAGAGACAGTTACTAGAAATCATGAAATGCACTATTTATGTTGAACTGAAGGGGCAAAAAGTGTTATGAAATGTAGGGAAGAGAGAGTAATATTTATACTATTGTAATAAAGATATCCTTTGTCAGTATCTTTTTTTCTCAGTTTTAGGGCTTCATGCTAGTTAAGTTTGGCAAATATGTCTAGATACTGCTAAAAACTGTTCTAGTGTTGCTGACATGACTAGTTTAATTTTTCCAAAATCTGTTGAATATACTGTGTTTTGCTTAAGTCATATTGTGCATTGCTTAGGGTTTCTTTATTATCTCGTTTTTGTTTTTTTTTAAACGCTTTTAGTCGATTGCACATTGTTGTATCGGCATACTTGAGAACAGTCCAAGCACATATTGAACTGGAATCCATAAACATAATTAAGATAATGGTGGTGTTATGATGTAATTAGGTTCGTTAACGATACAAACACAAAAGGGAAATGTTTTATTCACAGGAGATGCTAACATCTTTTTGATTGTATGATTGTGATTTTTCTATTACTTAAAAGTTTTCTTTCAAATGATTTGATTTTCCTTAAAGACTGGGATTCTTACTGTGAAAGATGCATATATGAGTTTCTTCCAAAGATGACTAGTGGAAAGGCATGATATATATATACACACACTCTGAAAAGAAGGAATTTTTTTTCCCAGTTTTTGCTTTTTAGAAGAAATGAGACTTCAGTTTTGAGAAATTATGTTTAATGGTTTCCTGTAAAGCATAAGTATAAAGGCACATGTAAATGCAATATATCTTTGAAAATTTGTTACATATTTAACTTAGTTGAGTATTTCTTGTCTCTCTTTTAACAAAAGGCTGAATTAAAACATTCACTTGGGCTTCTCTTGCACTTGTTGTAAGTCAGTCTTAACACTTCAGCATTGTTTTGTTGAGGTTTTTTTTTTTTTTTATTTTAAGTCCCCACTGTTGTTGTTATACTTGTAGTTTGCAAACATTACCTATAAGAATCAGATACTGGCTGAGGCTGGTAAAACTCTGATTTCAATCAACTGTATTAATTTGTACCCACATTGATTGTAAGTACCTATCTCCATCTTCTACTCCGTTTCTAGCTTACTTTTACCTAGGTTAATGATTATAACATCCTTGCCTGAGGAAAGCTTGGTGTATCTCCCTCCAGGATTCATCAATAACTGTATTTGAATTGTCCTTAGAGCACCAGAAGTCATTATTCTCCCTCAGGATCTGATTGTGCTGTGTCTGAAATGATGCCACCCTATGACAGTCAAAGCAACAGGCCTGTATTTGATTATCAAACACTGATGTATTCATACTGCTGTAGCTTCTAGGCCATTTCGTTTGTTCTTGCAACCAATGTCATTTTTATTTCTCCGTGTTGTATATAAGGTTACGGATCAGAGAGGAACTAAGGCATGGTTGTGATGATTCTTTACTATTTTTAACATACTTTGATTCACCTTTTGATGTAGCTTGTGCTCTCTTGGAATTTTTTGATGTTACAATTGGAAATAGCAGCTGTTCTCAAGCTTTTAGCAGGTGCTCACTGTGTGTGTCTGCATGCCCGTAAGGAGGTGAGCAGGCAAGTGTGGGGACTGCTCAGTTAATGTCGCAGTGCTGCTGCCCTGCTTGGGTCTATGTAGGCTTATTAGGGAATCAGTCTCTGGTAGTACCTGGATTAAAGATGGGTTAATTCTGGGTATAGTATTAGTTGAGTACATCCATTTTCTGTTCACTTTCCCACAAGAAGGCTGATTCCTGGCACAGAAACAAGTATCTAGAGAGCTCGTATGTTAAAGTGGCCCAGCTGTCTTGCAGGTGGATATTTCCTGGATTTTGGTACTGGTGACATGACAAGCTTACCCAGATTCCTTATGCTTCTCACTGAACTACAAGGGATAAATACTGCTTGTGTATGGTTCTGTGAGAAGGGCTGACCTCAGCCTAACAGTTTTGCAACTGAAATGAGTGGTCCTGCCACAGCTTTTTCACTTGTGCCAGTCTTCCTCTCCCCTCTGCCCCCCCAAGTTTTCCACCTCAATGAGCTGAGTCAGTTCACTGGGGCATTGGGTAAGTGCCAGAGCCTGCATGCTGGATAAGAGGAGAGAACACGTGAGCAGGACAGTAATTGCACATGCCACGAGCTGTCGAGGTGTTTTTAGTTTGTTTTCTAGCATAACATTCATGTTTAGTTTTTAAAAATTCACCTAGGATTCTCTTGTGCTTGCTCTAAGTCAGCCTTAACACTTTGGCATTGTTTTGTGGATTTTTTTGTTGTAGTCTCCACTATCATACCTGCAGCTTGCAAACATTAAAGCATTAGCTAAAAGAAAACATTGCAATTTGAATTTCAGGTTTAACAGAAATTCTGACAAAAAAAGAGCATGTTAATCTAGATGAATGCTCATTTGTTTCATACAGTAAGAATATGGCATGTCTTTCAGTACATAATCAAATGCCTAATAGGGTTAATACGTAATTCCACATAACTGAGTTATTTACTAATTCTTCTAATGTCTACCTGCTATGTAGGCAGATGTTTATTTCATTTTAATTAGTGAGATTTTCAGACTAGCGTACTGCTTGGATATTTTGTATTTAATGTACATTAAAATGAAACAATAGTAAGAAAAAGTCATCAAGTATTCTTGGGTATATGGTTCCCACTCAGAAATTACAAAGTCAGTCACTACTTGAAGGTCAATGTGGAAGAAGAGCTCACCTACAGAGCACAGGCTCATTTGGTCTTGTGGAGCCTTAGCACCCAACTCCTTCCAGTTTGGGGGGATGAAAGTTGAGACTTTCGGGTTTTGCTGGATCCTGTTTGTCTGATAGGAACATCATGAGCATGACATTTTATTACCTCTCCCCAAAAGTGGCTAGGATAGCTGGATATCCTTGCATTTTGACAGTTTCTATTTTTACAGTCTTTCTTCAGCATTAATTAATCCAGCATCTATGTTCTGTTTCATAGAGCAAGACCAACGATTAATCTGTGTGGTATAAGGCATTTAATTTCTTGTCTCAGAAGTTCTTACTAACAGCAGTGGAACTGTTAGGCTTTTAAAGCATTCTGGTTCTGTTTGACAAAATTTTGAGAATATAAGGCATTGATATTTTAAAAAACTGTGTAAGGTGCAACAGTGCCATCACTGTTTGGGGACCTATATTTGGGGACATATCGCATATTTGGGGAACAATAATTATAATCCTCCAGAACAGAGACTTCATTCTTGAAAGGGGAGGGGGAGAGGAAGGCTGATGTTAACATCTATGGTCCCATGTTGGCTGTGGAAGTCAAGTGAGATTTCCATTGGTAATTTAGTTTAGCTGTAGCTTAGTTACTAGCATAGCATTTTTCAGCTATGAAGATTGCACATACAGTACACTTTGTGATGCATTGCCTCTGTATTTCTAAAACCGAAAATATTGCAAAGGCAAGGCATTGACAATCCTGTTAGAATTCATATCAGGCAATGATGTGTTCACAGTATAACATCCTCTTTCGTGTATCATGCATGGCAACAAATAGTTATTGGTGGAATTAGGAAAGGTTCTCATCTGTAATCAATACTATAGCTTTTTTAGACTAGCCTTGGAGCGGAAAATTCTCTAAATACCAACCCCAGTTCAACAGTAACATTTTAAGAAAAGTTTTCTGAATTGAAAGGGGGGGGAACCCACCAAAAAAGCCCTGGAAAATTATCTTATGTGTATGTTTGCCCATTTCAGTGATCTGGGTACATCAGCTGGGAGCTGGAGATCTAAATGCCATCAAAGACTCATTTGAAACATGAAAGCACTCATTATAGATTGTAACAACTGTTTCAAGTTCATTGTGCCCAAAATCTGTTATGTTTTTGTTGCAGGAAAGATGTTTAAGCTTTAAAGCTAGAACAGTACATAGCTAGATCATGCTAGTATGAAAAGACATTTGATCTAAGGCTGAGTAACTGCAGGAGACAGGGCTGCCTTGTTGATAGTTGTCTTAGGAGGTAGGAAAAGAATATTTACAATTCACTCAGCCTTTGACAAGGTGACTTGGGGAGGGTGATAGCATTCGCTCCCTCTGGAACAGTTTAAAAGAAAGAGGGGCCTGAGAAATTATAGTTCAAATATCAGTGACTAAAAATATTGCATGATTCAGTTTCATTCTGAGAAGAAAGGCAACACTTGGCAAAGGAACCCTGTTAATAGAGTAAAACATAAGAGCTTTCTACCTGTGGCAAACTGTCTCAGCTCAAAGTAGAGATAATACCCATCTTTATAAAATTTTCACTCATATATTCTCTACATTATTGAAGTCAGCATCAGTTTAAAATGTTTTGTTTCTTTATCATCATTTACAATACAGAATGTCAAATTAATCAGGTCAGCAAGGCTTAATTAAGATGATACTGAAACCTACACAGAATGCTAATGGTTCTTCAATACAAGTCCGCTGTACTGCACAGACTGAAGAGTATAAGATGATTTGTGTGTGTATATGTATATACTTATTTCAGTATTGTTACAGGAGAAATGTTGGGGTGAATCACCTGGGCTTATTGTAACCTCAGAGTTTTGTTCTTTTTGAGAAGTCCATAATGAACCATGCGTATTTACCCTTTAAGCCATTTGTACTGTATGTTACTGCATCGTTTTTAAGGAGCTGTGTAAAATTTCATGGAGAAGATACTTCATATTAAAAATACACATCAAGAGCACAGTTCCACAGTTGGCTTAAGCCTAAGTTTAAAGTCTCATGTTATCCCCCCAGCTTCTTCTGTACTTCTCTAGTGCTGGAACTGGTGCTTTTGATGCAGTCAGTTGGATCGAGGTTTGATCAGCCTGAAAATTGCCACAGAGTATGTGAGGAGGTATTCAGCTGAATTCGGGAGCTACATAGCATAGTGGCATGAGCACAAATGCAGGCAGAAGAAATGCCTAGAAATAAGCAGAAGGCAGGACAATCCCTCTCACTGCTATCATTCACCCGGATCAGCCTAAGTCAATCGTGAAGCTTCACTCTGACAGTTTCTAAAGAGATAATTCTAATAAATATCACTCAAGATATACCGAATAACAGCAAATCCAGGAGCTCATTACCATTGAAATAACTGAGCCATCTTCTGTGCAGTATTGCCCACATCATCTTATCCCTGTATTTGCATTCACTTTGCAACTTGCCTGTTATGCTTCAGCTTATTTGAACCACCTTCAAAAAAAGTGAGTAAATAAGTGCAAGAGCTGGTGGAAAGGAGAGGGCAGGACTGCATGCCCATGACTGAGAGAAGCAAGACTGACGTGTTCACAGCAGCAGCAAGCAATCAGGTTGACTCTGTACGTATGACTGAACTGCAGATCCACTCTCAGCCCCAGGGAAGGAAGAAACGGGGAGATTAGCTCCCTGCCACCAAAAAAAGGAAGGAAGGGAAGGTAATGATTTATCCCTTCTGGTGTGCATATTCTTCTGTTGTTGTTTATTCCGTGCCCTATCTTGCATCAGCGGTATCACTCATGGCTCACTGCTTTTAACTTGTGAGACAGAAACCTTAACCAGTTTGATTTGGTTTGGGGACTTTTTCCCAGGTTTAACTGGAGAGGAGTCTGCAGCTGGAAGCAGGTGAAAAGAAAATGGAGTAGGGAGCATGACCTCCTGCTGTTGTAACGTTAGTACTGATTGTACTGATTTGTTCCGGACAGTAAAATGGAGGTATTGCTGAAAAAAATCAGAAGAAACTCTACCAGAGGGAGATAATGTACATAAAAGTGTAATAAATGTAAAATGAAGTCACAGGGGAAAAACCTTTATATCTAGTGATGGGATCTAGTGCAATTATCAATATTGGAGGAGTACTGGATCCATGCAAGTCACAGTTCAGTGCTGTAATAGGACTGTAAATAGGATGTTAGGGACTGTAAGGAAAGGAATCATGATCAGTGGATAAATACGCTGTGTCTCATGCCTTAAATATGGCACTCAGTGGCTGCTTGCCTTCTCAGAAAGAATGTAGTAAATGATTAAGTGACATATAATTTATAAAATTGTGAGTGACATGAAAAGAGTAAATAAATATTTTTTTTTCACTGCTTCTTCCAATACGGGAAGCTTGCAGGCAGTTTCTGAACAAACAAAATGAAATTATTCTTCAAACGTGGGCAGTTAAGTATGTGGAAGTCCTAGCCACAGGATGTTAATATTAAATTTTCATCAGTTCAAGAGGTGACTGAACAAGTTTATAGAAAAATACCTCACTAGCGCTGAAGATTGTTGAGTACAAAGATCCCATTTATGGCCCAGGAAGTCCCTACGGCAAATTGTTGCAGACTGGGCCGGTGTTTGGCTGTACTCTTCCCAAGGTGTCCACTTTCAGCCACTGTCAGGAGTAGGATAATGGCTTAGGTGTGACTTTGATTTGACTCAGTGTGGCCATTCTTCTACTAGCAGAATTCAAAGTAGCTACCTGTATTGTCAAGATAAATTTTATTTTTGAGAAGATTGAGTTGTAATGTGAAATGTAATGTGAAAATTTGCTATCTAGACTTTTTCTTACTGAGTGCTAATGGACTGTACTTGGCACTGATAATTTTTGAACTCTTTGGGTAAGAAAAATATATTTTTGAAGATAAAAATATGCAACTGTTGATTATTGTTTCTCTACAGATAGAATAACAGTTGTGCTGTTTGATATTAAAATTGCAGAACTTTGGTTAAATCACGTATACAAGTATCAAGTGTTGCAATTTCATGGGAAGTTTCTGAAGAACTTAGTCAATGTAGAACACTGAATAGAGTCTCAGGTCTGTATATAAGAAAAAATGAAAGTGTCTGGGTTTGGAAGTGATCAGTAGTATATAGTAAAAAATCACAAACTCAGTGTTCTTTTTCTAGAAAATAATTCTGTAATAGTCCTTTATTATGAAGATTGAACAGCAAGTTGTTGAAGCCATTTCAGGTGCTAAGCAAAAGGCCATAACTATTTTCTCCCTAATTATTATTATTTAGAACATGCCATGTGCAGAATAAAGAATAAACAAATGCGTACCCTGTTTTTGAAATGTATACAGAAGTTATGAAGGTGTTCTGGACTGTTCCCCTCCTACTCTCCAAAATGTTTTTGATACTCTCATCCAGCTTTCTACATCTTTTAAATAGAATTTCTAGTCTGGTATCTTCTCTGTTTTGCTGGAGGTGTGGCTTTTTTTTTTTTTTTTTTGTGAGTCAGATGTGCATTAGTAGTTCTCACTGTTTTAATTAAAGTGGCAGTGTTGTTGAATCCTTATCAAGGCAGACTGAGGTGGAGGTGACAAAACAGAATAAAACCTCACATCTCATCTTGATTCTTAGGTTAATCATCCAGAGTGTCTCTAAAGTCATAATCACATAATTCTTTTAACCACCTACAGAATCTTCTAACATAGGTGGTAGTTCAATGTCTAAACTAAGAACAAGCAAGAAAAATATTTAAATTTCAAAATGAAATTTTACAGGTTCTCAAACTTTGTAAAGAACCTGTAAAAAGAGGATATATAATCCTACATCTTCCTCTTTTTAAAGCTGTTTGTTTGTTTGGGGTTTTTTGTTTGTTTGTTTTTTAGGCAATAGACTGGTAAGCAGGTGCAAGACAGTTTTGGGTGACAGTAGCAAGGTAATTGTAGTATATGTGAGAGAGATGCAAGGTCATGGGGCTCTCACAAAACTGGATAAGCCTTTTCAGCACTTACTTTTTGTATGTATTTTTATAGAAATAGAAGAACTGGAAGTTCATACAGAGTCAGTGAAGTCATGACAGTGTTTTGGAGTCCTCCTTTAATGTGTAGAGAACCAAAGCCAGAACTTTTTGTTGTCAGAAGGATATTAGTTCTTGAAAAATTTCAGTTCTGTTGCCTTCCTAATTTGAACAGTTACTGAATTAATCTCGGGGCTTAATATTAATGGCTACAGGTTGCAATCCTGATTTTGAGTGGCTTTAAAAATTAAAAACTTTAAAAATTTAGCAGTTCTCTTCTACTCTTTATTCAGTCTTGTGCTTCTGTTACAGTTGAGAAGTTTCAAGGTACCATATAGCCTGTTCCTACATATAAATGGAGTCCATTTTTAATTTAAATAGATTCAACTGATGCTTTCCTGTTTTTTATAATTGGTGCGTAAATCCCATTCTCTGGTGCTTACATATGGTAACTGGCATCACATCCACCCTGTTTGTGTGTGCTTCAGATCTCCGTGATGATTTCCCAGCTTAGTTTCCATTTCTCGCAGCAATTTGACTAGAGTCTTGCAAGTTAACTTCAGTCTTTGTTTGCCATAATACTGCCATAAAATTTTGGGTTATACCCAGACACTGATTTATTTACTGAAAGCTATGAGCCATGTTCAGTGATACTGTGTTTATCCAGACCTTTAGCAATATTTTAAAATGCTGAAAATTATCCTTGTATAAAAATAAGTTACACCTCTCCCTTTTTTGTAGCAAAACGAGAAGGCATTTTTATAAGGTTAGTCATGAAATTTTGACACTGTTCAGATTAGTGACAATCTAATTATATTTTCCATGGAAAATACTGGCTTATTCTACTTGCTCATCTTTTTTTGTACTCCTCAAAAAGTTTCTTTTAAAAAAAAAAGTGATTGCTGTAAACTTAAGGAAATAAGATTCCTTAAAAATATTCTTCACAAGTTTTTAATACTCTTGATACTTCCATTCTTTAAAAAATATAGTATTAATGCAACCTACTTTAGGGTCTGTAAAGGCAAAACCAGTATCTAAAAAAATTATGAAGTTGTAAATTTATTAATGCTTGAACCCTGGCTTGTTTGGGAATCTGGGTTTAAAAGAGATGAGTATAAATGCAGTGTAGCAGAGCTAACTGAAAGAAAGCCTCACTGAGGTTATGTAGAAACCCCCATGCAAAGCTTTGCTATTTGGCATGTCCCTGACTTGGGGAATTGTGTGAATGCCAGCTGTGCCTCTTGCTTAATAGATACATAGATTATGTGTTTCCTTTTTTTCCTTCTCTCTTGGAAAGGGAAGTCAAAGTATGGTAAAAATGCAAAAATCAGTTGTAATTAGAAACTAGAAATAAATATTAAGCAAATCTTTGTATTGCATGTCATTCCGTTTTTCTCAAGTCTAAATTTTTATAGATGTTAATAGTTCCTTATAGTCTGCTAAGAATTAGAGTTCCCTTTCACCACTGTGTACATGCAGCACATGCTGCTTGAATATTACGCCCACTTGTCAGTATTTTTCAATTTTTTTTTAAATCTGAATGACAGTTCATGAGTGGTACTCAAGAATAAGATTGTACTCAGCCAGACCAATTTGCAGTTTTGAAGGCAGGTGGTATAACTCTGGATTTTGGGTACTGTATAAATTGTGTAACTCTGGACTGCAATTTCTTCCTTCTGCCAGAAGGGAGAAAAAAAAAATCCTCATAAAAACATAGTTTAATTCATTGTGTTTCATTAGACTCTTTCTCACAAAATTCAAGGTTATTTTTAGCTCAGTTTTTACACAGACTGTTCTACAGTGTTGTTACAAAAAGCCTCCTCTCTAAGTCAGCCTGTTAACTGTCAGGCCCTGCAAGTGATGCTCAATTTTAACAAGAACTCTTTTGATTTTGGAGGGTGTACAATATATTGGCAAGTGACTTAAGCTCCAGGCTTTTGTTGGATATTAGTGTGCAGACATTCAGTAACTCTGTCCACATCCAGAAAATGCAATGATCCTGTTTCTTATGAGAACACTTTTGTGTACATACAAAACATTTGTACTGTAAGTACAAAATGAGAATCTAAATTGGATGCCTTCACATTATATTTGAGTCATTTTCTTTGCTACAGTAGTTTCTCTCCCCTCATTTCTTAATTTAAGAAGAGAAAGAATCCATAATACAAGCAATAGGTCCTTCAAAAGCCCTCAGCTTTTTATATTCAAGGGCTGCATCTCCACTTTTCTGCTAAAGCTCCCTGGTTGTGCTGACAGGGCTGACAAGATCTGTAATGGTTTGACCTTACTGCATGGGTAGAGGTTTATTAGCAAGACTTCAGGGGGACTTCAGAATGCAGTGAGGTGAGCACTCCTTATTGTGCTCTCAGTGTGTAGCCCAGGCAGGCTGTATCATCATATCTGGGGACAGCTGTGACTAGAGTTTGCTGTATGCATCAGTGCCTACCTGCTCAGGCACTTTCTCACATACCACGCTCTTCCAAAATTCCTGGGACCCGGTGCTGGAGAGAAGCACGGAGATGTCCTCCTGTGGAAAGCTGGTGGACGTGCTGGTGAGCAGAGCACGGAGCTGAGCCCGAGGGCAGTGGCAGAAGCACGGCAGCCAGCCTGCCTGAGTGGTCTTCCTGTAGTGAATGTGGTGGTATTGGTCTGGGGCGGTTGTCACCGAGGAAGTGCTTAAGGGCACCTAATGGAGAAGGGGAGATGAAGTCAAATCTGTGGCCCTTTCTCTGAAGATTTCTGCATTGTGTGTGTGCAGAAGGATCATTGTTAGAACTACACCTAACGGCTCGGTCTGTCATCTGGGTGGATACAGGGTTATCAAGAGGGTGATTTTCTGAAATAACTTTGCTATGCAAACCATTAAGATTACCAAATACCTTATGCTTTTATTGGACCACATTAGTTAGAAAAAGCGAACATGTCTTTGGGCTCAGAGTTTTTTTCCTCAGCTCTAACAAGAACCGACTTATTGTCTATCTTGATGAAAAACTGAGCTTTTCATTCTCAATGTCAAGAACTGTTTATTAAAAGATTTTTGCTGTTCTTGTTAAGCCTTATTTCCTTATATCTTTAGGCCATTACAGCTTTAACACCACCATGGTGCACTTGTCAGTGAAGGCTGAGTCCTATAACAAATGCTGGGTGACTTTGTTTTGCATTTTGAGGTTTGACTATCCATTTAAAGTTTTCATAAAATGGTTCTTCATCCTGCTGTTCAGGATAACCTGTCCTCACTATGTAATTATTTGCAATGTTTCGTAGAATCACAGAATGGTTTGGGTTGGAAGGGACCTCAAAGATCATCTAGTTCCAACCCCCCTGCCATGGGTTTCCAAAGTGTTGTAGATTAGGTGGGAAAAGTAAAGGAGATAAAAGGTTAAGAGCTGTTTGTGTTAAGATTTAGATTTACACCTTTTTGAAGCATGGCCTACCACGGCCTTTGAAGTTAAGTTGCCAGAAGAGTGTGCCCACATCTATAAGCTTTCAGTATGGATTAGACCCTGTATTCAGACATGTTTTGATTTAACTACAATCCATACCCTGGAAGGATTGAGGGCACATTCTGCCGGTTTGAAAGCAGACTTGCAAAACTGTCACTTGCTGTTCTATTCACACACACTTGTAGCAGTAGTTTTTAAAATTTACTGTCCTTTTTGCATGCTTATTTTAGGAGATTAGTTCTGCAAAACATGGCCTCTTTTGGTTTGGACTGGTTATTGAGCTGTAAAAATGGGATCTGCAGAGTGTATTTTTAAGAAGATTTCTTTTAAGTTAGTTGCTATTTTCATTTTTTTTTTCATTTTTTTTATATTCCTCCAAAGACCTACATTGCAGATCTATTTTCAGTATTTTGATTTAGAGGGAAAATATGGAAGAACGCTTTGTTCATAGCCACATCCTCTCTTTTTGACCTTAAGCATTTAACTTCTTGCAGAGGAGTTTGTCCAGTCTTTATAGTCACTTATGCAGCAGTATACTTAATGTCACAATTATTAAGTGTCCTTTTTGTTGTCATTATGGTGACTTTTAGCTTGTAGAAGATGAAATTATTAGTTTTACTTAAGCTTATGCAAGTGTACGGTAAAGAAAAACCACAATAAATATTCTGTGAAGTTTTAAATTTAGCAAATTCATGTGGGTCACTTGGATGTAGTTCCTAATCATTACTGGATCCTAGGTAGAAGGAGGAAGCAGACAGAAAAACTGTTATTTTATTTTCAGCTCTAGGCTAAATAAAACTATTGTGTTTCTAGTACCTGTGCTTTTTAGGTAGGTTGGTAAATCTGGGGGTTTTATCAATGTTTTTAACAGTTTAGGCAGTCTGTTAATTTTTAGAATTGATCCTTCCCATGAGTGAATTTCTTCCAGTCTCTTTCAAAGAGCAGAGTAATTTAAGTTAAACCCCCCCCAAAACAAAATGTCAGAGCATTGCAGGCATTGTAGGGTTTTCTCTAAGTCTATATCTATAAACCTTTTTTAGGCATGGAATCATATGCTCAGTTATTTAGCCTTGCAGAACTGTCACAAGCTGAGAAAAAAAACATTCTAGAAACTCATTTCACGTATGTTGCTACGGCAATATTCTCTTCTGCATTATGAAAAAGTCTGGCTTTGCAGGCCTTGCTCCTTCTCTTGTTTCTGTCCTGGCTCCTCCACCACTGGGAGTGGGCACGGGGCAATCTGCACCTGCCTTTCAGGTGGTAACTCAGTTTAACATTCTCCTATTCATATATGCATTGTATAGTTTGAGCTTGCTCTGAGGTGTAGTCAAATGTAGCACTAAGAGTGCATGTATCCAAGTTCTGATTTTCTCTAAAGAATTAATTAAAAAAAAAAAAAGAATAAAACTATAGTAAATAGAGCACAGTGCAACAAGCAAGTTATGTTTTCCAATATTTCCAGTTTTTCTGAAAGAACCATTCCTGTACAAATATGCAGCTTTATTGCTGCATTTGAGTTTTAAATTTAAAAGAAAATCCTTTCTAAGCCAGATAGGTATTTACAAATAACAAGTAAGGTGAAGAAAATGGAAAGCTTTGCATTTCCCTCAGACCTGTTTTCAGATTTTTTTTTTGTGCTTCTTGGAGGACATCTGGAATAATGTTTCACACTGCGTTTCTTAAAGCCCTCTTCTCCAGCATTCATATGACCCTAAAATCCTAGATTTGTTTTGTAAGAAGCAAATAATATTTTTTTATTTCAATGTGGAATCTGCGGACATATGTTTTGCGTTGCACATTAATTGCAATGCAAATTACTGCCTTATTTCTTTAAAATTGTAGCAGTTTTACCCACATGCTTCTGGTTCCTGAGAATTCCCTCGACCTGAATAAAATTCTGTTGCAAAATTTAAGGATGCTTATGTCATCTACAAAATGAGTGTGATTCTTTGGCTTTCATTGTATCTGACAGAATTGTGCTGAAACTCTTCTTAAGCCTAGAAATTGTGTGGTGGCTGTGTATCAAATGTGTTTTTGAAAAGGAAAACAAACAAACAAGAATGATGTATCTTTTGAAGCATCTGAGTTGGTGTTGTGTGTGCATGCTCTATTGCTTGTATGTGTGTGTATTCTGACATTTTTGTTTCATTACAGTACCCAGAGCGATACTGTATTCTGATCCTTCCTTTGCACATTGTTGATGAAGCTTTTAAGAACCATGTTTTGTAAGTTACTCTTCCATAGGCTGTTGTTGAGAAATAATAAATAAATAAAATTATAAAGCCAGGTTTCCTATGCAGTCGTCGTGCTGAATGCAATGGATATTGGAAAAGTTCAGGAAATGTTTCCTGAAACATTTTATCCCTTTTTAGAGTTTACTGACTTTTCATTTGAAGAACTTTGAACCTAATAAGTGCCACTTACTATTTTGATTTCTTTTTGATTTGCATGCTCTGATGCAAATTCAAGGAGTCTCTCTGGTAAGGTGACATAGACACAAGCATTGCAAGTAGGACACAGAATACTGCAAGGGAAAGATGCTTTGGCTATTTTAGGAACTAGTAAGTCTATTCTCTAGCTATTAAATAGCAGCATCACAGTAAAGGGACTTAGAAAATCCATAGTGCTGTAGAGGATGCCAAAGGAAAACCTCTGCCTCTGGTGACAGTGGCATTGGCCGCTCTCATGGTTCTACTCACAGCCCACCCGTTGTACCCTCACTTCTGTCGTTTCACTGTCTGAACTTGGAGTAACTGTGATGTGGATGAATTAATGCCAAATTCACAGTTGCATTTAATTCTGTAAGAATAATTTTGTATGTAATATAACACTGTTCAGCAAACCAAATACTTATGTAACTTGACCAGCCTATACCTTGCAAAAGGAAGGGAGTGCTTCGTTTTTGTGTACTCCTGACACTTCCTTTGTTAGGAAGATTGTGGTTTACTTTCATAGGGATAATGTCTCACATAACGAAGTATTAAATACTTGCCTTAGGTAAATGCCTGAAATAAATGGCAAAAAAAGAAGGGTCAAAAGCTGAAGGGGTAAAACAGTGTAGGTTTTTTTGCCTCTCAACTAAGGCAAAATCTTTGAACTTGCTATTGGCTCCTTTTGCTCTGATCTCCACTCTTGAGCAAAAGCTTTTCTTTGGGCAGATGCTGTGGTAGCTGCAGTTCTCAGTCACGATTTAAAACCTGGCAAGAAAACATGAGCTAAGTCACATTTCTGACGTCTCAGTTTTCCTTTAATTGATATAAATGCTTTTCTTAGCAGAGTCAGAAAATATACAGGAAATAAATGATTGTATCTTCCTGTTTATATCTTGTAACTGTTTTCTGCTCTCACTGGGACAGGTCAACTGAAGGCTGGAGCTGTCAGTGAGCAAAGCCTTGAAGATGAACAGGAAAGTTTTCCCTCAGCTATCTTTCTCCTAGCTTAGATTTGTGTTTTACTCTGCAGATTTTTAAAAAAAAAAAAAAAAAAAAAAAGGCACAAACCAACAACAAAAAACCCACAGAGCTTAAACCCAGTTTATAATAATAATTTTGCTTCTGGTCATTGAAGATTTGATTATTAGGCACTATCTTTGGAAACCATTTCAACTACATGTAATTGAGCGTGTGTTAGCATATAAGATAGTGTAGTGCTATTTCTAGCGGGACCTGACAGTAAGAAAAATAACTTTAAAGCAAAGTCAGAGCAAACGGCCTGAGGTTTACCGTGAAATTTAAGTGCAAAGTAATAATTTATGTTTAAAAAGCAGTTTTCATTTAACGATTCATTCCTGTTCATTTTGTCATGTATATGTATTTATTACAGTGATCTTAATCTTTTGCCCAGTAGATCTGAAAATTCCTAATACAGTTGTCAAGTGTATGCATTGTCCATGTGCAGCAGAGGATACGTGTTTTGTGGAAGAATCCTGCTGAATGTCAGCCTGTCTGAATGAAGATCACTCTAGTACTAGGGTTCTCATTTCCTCAAATGAGCAGCTGCTTTCAAACTAGAATGGTTTCATTTTTCATTTTTATAGATCTTAATGATTCATAAAGATATTTTACTTTTTTATTTAATGATAGGCATAGGTAAATAACAGACATCTCTGAGAATAGCAATTTGTACAGAAATAGCTGTAAGGAAAATGACTTTTTATGTTACTGGATTAAGTTGCAGCCTGCTACTGTTTTGTAAGGTCTTTATTTGAATATATTCTTATCAGTTGAAACATAAATAAATAAATAACATTATAAAGGCCAGGTCTCCTATGCAATCATAATAATGAAATGAAAATGAAATATAAAATTTAATAAACATTTCACTATATTGTCCTTCAACAAACATATGGAAGTTTTCTACCAATTTATAAATTGCCTGAAGCAACTACTATCTTCTCTAGTCTGCTTAGCCAAAATCTGCTTTAAGCTCAGAGCTGTCTGGCCTGCACTGGCTGAGCTGATTCTAGGCTTTTGCAAATAGATAACAATGAAGCCCATGCAATTGATTTTAAAATTATTCTCATTTACCTTTACCTATTGTCACTACGATATTTTTAGTGCAACTGTTTCCAGAGAAGAGTTGTTTTTCTGTTCACAATTTTGTAACATGTTCAGTTCATTTTATTCATGTTCTGGGAGTGTAAACACTTAGTTATCACTGAAATTTAAATAGCCTCATCTCTCAATTGTAATCTTCTCCCCTACCGATAAAAAGGAAAATTATTTTAATAAAGTTTGTTCATTTATTACTATAGCACTCATCATTCATTTGAAATTAAATGCCTAATGTAATGAATATATAATTAAATACCTAATGCATGAATTGCCCCTTTTTTTTCTGCCGTTGTTGTAGAGGGAGTTGAAGTCAACTAGGTTTCTAATAGTCTGCTCACCTTTCTAAATTAGGTAGGTACATTTTATTTTCTTGGCATATGGCTTCAGAATTGCAATGATAAACACTATTCTCCTCTTTGAGTTTAGTCTGTAGTATGTCATATTTTTATGTTGA
Organism: Grus americana; assembly: GCF_028858705.1. NCBI lineage: Eukaryota > Metazoa > Chordata > Aves > Gruiformes > Gruidae > Grus > Grus americana. The sequence continues at coordinate 15,171,671 of NC_072852.1, read as the reverse complement.
TGCTTTATTCCTGTCAATGACAATTACTTCTTCTTTAAACTTGCATTTCTATGGATGTGATGACTATTTTGAAGTCACAGGTTGTATTGATAAATTGCATGTGTTCTTTTCAAGAGAGATGACACCTAGCTGGTGTTTTTGAGCCAAGGAGAATATTATTGTAAAGAACATGTCTTTGCGTTATTTTGCAAAGTATATGTTTTCTGGGGCTGTCTGGTGTTAACTAAAGCAGAGTAAGAGTCTTTGTGTATGACTTTGGTAAATGTTTTTAATTTAAGGTCTCTTTACAATTCTCAAATCTCATTTACTTAAATTTCATGAGATACATAATTATTTTTATGTAAAATGATATTTTAAAAGGAAATGTCATTTCCTTTTTTTGAGCTACTGATTAATCTACTTCTATTCAAAGATGTAATAACTCATACCATAATCACACTCTCATTAGAAAATAATTAGGCAGTTCTGGGGAGTCGCAGTTATATGAGCTAGTCATAGACCTAAGATGTTAAAAACAAGAAAAAAACTGCAATCAAAAATAGTTCTTTGTTTTCCAGAAGATACAAAGAAGCTTATTTTGGTTATATTATCTGGTGGAAGCATATGCGTTTCTTCTTTTCCCTTTTATCTTCATGGTTCTTGGTCAAAAAACTACATCAAGCCTAGTTCACTGTATTCATACTGGCATTTTGGATGTCAAAATGGCAAATGAGATTCAGCCTAGATAAATGTTAGTGATACACATTGAAAATTAATCATAACTTTTCATATAAAATAATGGGTTCTGAGGTGATAATCATTATTTAGGGAACTACCATTGAAATAGATGTTTCATAAAAGCATCAGCTTTGTGTTCAGTAGTGATTAAAAAGGACAAATACATGATTAGGAACAAAGGAGGAGACAACACAGTAGAAAATATCATTATGCCAAAATATAAGCCCATCACACATCACCTATGGAATATTGCATACAAATGGTACAATGTGATAGGGTCTGGAGAAGAGTGAAGGGGAGGATCTTGAATTATGGAGCAGCTTTCCTGTGAGGAAAGACAAAATTGAGTAGGACTCTTTTGAAAAACAGATGGCAGAGGGGGATAAAGTAGATGTCTATTAAATTGTGTGCCAGGGAGAGGGTGACTGCAGAATGACTGTTTGCAGGCACTTTTAGTACAAGAATCAAAGGATGTCAGGTGAAGCTATGAGATGGCAGATGCAGAACAAACACAAGAAAATGATCCTTTGGAAAAGGTGTCAGTACACTCTGGAATTCCGTGCCATACTATGTGGATGTTAGAAGTTTCCATGTGCTCGGAGGAACTGGATAGATTTTTGGAGTAAATGTCGGGTGGGAGTTACTGAATACAGAGGAATCCCATCTGGTGGCCTCTGAACTGCCATTTGTTGGAGACCAGGGGACTGCTGCGGGGGGAGGAAGGATCCCTGTGTGCTTAGCTTGCTCTTATGCTTTTTCGTGGACATCTGCACATGGGTGTTTTTCTAAATATAGGATATGGGCCTGTGTGGATCTTTGATCTGTCCTAGAAGAGCCCATCTAATATCATTGCACTCAAGTTCTTGGGTCTCCTCCTTTTCCATGGGATTTCTGTCTCAAGAAGGATAATTTGTTCTAGCTAATGTTTGTAACTTAAAACATTTTATTTGTAAGAAAGTCTATATAGGTGAGAAAGAGGGTAAGACTTGAATCTAGTGGTAGACTTTGGGTATTGGCTTATGGCATAGGAAAGAACTACAGATACTTGAAGTAAAAGTTATGTCTCAGATCATGCAGATCAGGGATTTGAACCTGGCTTTGAGAGTCTTTCCCAGGCTGTCTACCTCTAGAGTGTGTGTGTGTCTGTCCCCACTTTCATATTTCTAGTCAGAAATTCTTCCAGACAAAAAACCCACTTAAGACCAGTAGTTCTTTTCAAAACATGTTACCTTTGAAAAAGTGTTCTGAGAAAGTCTAACAGAGGTGAGGGAAATTAGACTTCATTTTTTTCTTCTATGTGTAAGAGTCTCTGCAGCATTTACCACCCCTTTAAATAGACTTGAAAGGTATTTTCCATTCTGTCATTTTACAGTGAGCTAATAAAGTTGTTTTGGTATTGAAAACATTTTTGGGGCATTAACCAGGGTTGTTTGCCCTTTAGAAGTTTGAATCCGTCTCCTGATCTCCTGCCTGGTGTTGAAAGCTGAGCTCTGGCATGGATAGCTTGCCCAGAGATGTGGTGGAGTCTCCATTCTGTGAGATATTCAAAATAAGCAATCTGCCATGGTCCTGGGCAACTGGTTCTAGGTGGCCCCTGCAAGGGGGTTGGACCAGGCCACCTTCAGAGGTCCCTTCCAACCTCAACCCTTCTGTGATTCAGTGAAGGCTGTGTGGGCATACACAGCTTGTATTCAGAAAACAAACAAAAAACCAACTCAAAACCCACCTAAATTGCAGGACAATATTTTTACTGCAATATTTTTACAGGAAATTTGCTTGAAGTGGGTGCAGGGGGAAGAGAAGACAGACACGCCATCCTATTAAAAGAAGGGGAATACTGAAGGTTAGGTTGGCTTTCCTTTGTTTCAAAACCTGTTACAAAAAAGCTTTTTGAAAATAAGGCAAAGGGGTTGTCTCACTCCTGAAGGAATAAATTAAATTCTAGTTTTTTCACAGTACAGTTGAAGAACACATGATTTTACTGACTTACAAAGTATGGAGCTTGTGTGTCTCTTTGATTGAAAACAAGAGGGAGAAAAGAATATACTAAATTCCACATATGTATGTATTTCCTATGCTATGATTTTGAGGCTACTTATATAAATATACTTTGACTGTCTGATAGAAACAGTCTGAGAATTCTTTAAGCCACTTCAGCCAGTCTGCAGGCCTCCAATGAAACCATAAACGTTGTATATGTGTTCTCTGTTGCATATTATATAAATATTACTTAAGCTCTTTTCCTGCTTATATGGAACCTATATTGGCAGTAGAAATCGGGGCCAGTTTCCATGGCAATGCGGCAGCACTGGGAGAAAGGCTGATGCTGTGCTGTGGTTGGTATTTTTATGCAAGGGAAGAGATGCAGACCTACATTTTTAGATAGGAAATGTATTTCAAGGCACAAAAAAATTTAACAATTTTTATAAATGTGTTGAAAAACTAGATCTGTATCACAATGGAAATTGAAACCTATTGTTTGCTGTTTGCAATAGAAAATTAATTTTTATTTTTATCTAACATTATGGAACAGCACTGTTAAATATATACACAGTTATTACTGCTATATTTGCTTGGAAATAGCAAGGAGTCTTCTGTACTGAGGACAAAGGAAGTTTTGTACTGGGGCAAAACAGGGACAAAATAGACTGCATTTTGGCTTAGTCTCCTAGTTTTTCAGTCTAGTTTTCACCTTCTGAACTCTTTTAAAATCATTTTCACAAAGGTTTTTGAGGACTTCCAGAAAATCTTGTTCTTTTTTTATGGCAATTCTATCTCTCTGGTTTTCTTTATTTTCTCTGGGTTTTCAAAAGATAATCCTCACTTGTTTATTCTTTCAACCCTGTGTTATTTTTCAGTGGTACTTAGTATACCTTTTTCTACTTTTTGCATGATCATAGGAGTGGGGAGAGCTCTGTCAGTGACTCCTGTATTTTTATTTTTCCCTCTCTGTCACTGGGAATGGTGAGGAAGCCAAGCCCCTCATGCCCCTTATTTGCTGAAGATTGTCCAGTAGTTATGCACAATTGCTCCTCCTTGTATATTTTTGCTTGCCATTTGTGTATTAGGTATCATCATTATTTATTCAAGAAATGGTTGTAGCTGATACATGGGTACCTAAGAGGAATTCAGATGAAATTGGAAGAATTGTGGACGTTATTTTACAAACTGTCTTCCATGTACTTGTGAAGATTGCTGATGGGGATAGATTGGGACATCAGGGGATGCGTGGGGAGGTGAAGAAAGTGAAGGTTGTGTTTAAGATGAACAAAACAAGGCAGCTGCTTATACTTCCCTAGAAGTTGTATTTCTGGAGAATTAAATCTACATAGATGAGATCTTCAGGTAGATATTTTCCTTTGTTACTAATGGAAAAGTTAGGAGTGAGGAAGGCATGATTTAAAGGTATTGGGGAGTTTTCTAGAAGTGCTACATTTTTGTTTGGGTACCAGTAGTCGTTAAGGGAAGGGGTTTCTAAAGCCTGCAGTTTCTCTTTTATCTTTGATGGGACTTGGGTGAAGCTTTGCTCATCTCTCTGCATTTCTCTGTGCCTCCTACAGTGCAAAGTACTTGCTCCACCTCGGTGAAGTGGGATGTTCTGAGAAGTCAGAACCTTCTAAGAAGATGAACCTAGCTGGAAGCAGTATTCTTCAGAAGTGTGAAGGGCTCTGTTCATCTCAGTGAATCATCATCTTTCTTTCCCAACTCTAGCACTATACAGTTAGTCTGTATCTGGTGTTGCCTAGCAGGAATTCATCAAATGTCTGAAGGGAACTGATTTATCCTAACTGGGACTCTTGTAGAAATCTAAGTAGACAAAATGTTCACAGAGGAATATTAGCCTCTTCCTTATGTCTGGCACCCACACTATCAGTCAGGATTAAGCTCGAAGTAATTTTACAGCTGTCCAAGGCTTGGCTGCCTTGTCATGCTGATGATTTAAAGATGTCTCACTTTATAGTGGAATATCTCCATCCCATCCTGCAATCAGCATGTGTTTCAGCTATCATCTTTTCAGAGGTTTAGCAAATCAAAGCTCTAAGTGATAGCCCATGTGCACGGTGGCACTGACTGCATATACACATCTTCATTCAGAAATAGAAAAACAACTTTGTCTCTGCGGTAACTATAGGTACATAAGGTGAGATGAGCCTCGTACGCTTTCAGTTCCTCTCAGCTTCTTCCCTTGAAACATAGTCGTTCAGCTCTGAGTTTCCTTCAGCTCTTTTCCAGCCGTTACTGCTGATTGATAGTCTACATCGCTTCTTGAAGACCTCTCTGAGGCTTGTCAGATAACAGTCAATGCCAGAGTAGACTTCATCTGGCTTTGGCAGTGACTCAGCTTAGCGAAAGTCAAGGCAATACGCTGCAAACATATGTACTGTGTCTTAGTTTTAGCACCAGTCAGATGAGAAGCTTTGCCAGGACCATAACAACTTAATGTTGCCATTTTCAGCAGCAGTAAACATATAATGTTCCTTGGATGTCAGTTTCTGCTTGTGGTATGTCATGGATTTGAAATCATGATGTCACCATCCTTTACTGTCATTAGGACTCAGCACCAGAGTGTTTCTGACCTTTACTGTGCCATGCCAATTATCCTGGATATTTGACTTTTGAAATCGGAAAGTTCTTCAGTTTTGCAAACAGCTCTGTGTAGTGGTCAGGTACAGACACCACTGTCCTTCCCTGAGAAACCCTGAGATGGGGTTACTCATGTAGAAGAGGTGAACTGGAGGCGATAGCCTCCTGGTAATAATAATTGCTGTCCACTTCTTGTTGTAAACTGGGTTCAGATTTTATCTTTACAAGAGGAGTTTCTTTTCCTGAGGCTTACAGTTTACTGACCTGGTAGGGGAAGCTTCAGTCACAGCGTTCTGGTATCAAGCATAGGATATGGAAAGATCTTACTCTAGGAGGCAGGTGCATCTTTACAGTTGCATCTTCTCTACAAGGGAGAACATTCATCTGGGATACTACAACAGCTGGGATTCCTTCGGTGCTTTTCCACCATGGATCAGAGACTCTCTTGCTGTTAGGAATATTCCACTAAGTGAGTCATCCAGCATCCATGCTGTGAGGTAAAGCATGCCAAGGCTGGGATGAGTCAGATGGTCTGATAACCCTTATTCTCAGACTTGCTGACACAAAAGAGATTCCGAAAATCTCATCAGGAATTGTCACAGTTTTGGTATCCAAAACTGCCTCATCCAAGCCAGCTGGACAGAGCTCTAAAATACTGAAGTGACTTCCCTAACTCTCCTGAAACAGCTACTGCTTGTTGAAGATCCAGTCAAATGAAAGAACCTTCACTTACAAGCTTCAAAAAAAAGAAAAAAAAAAAGACACATGCAAAATTTGCTCTACAACCCACAAGACAAACAATTGATGAGAATGAGGGATTGAAAGGCATTTTCCTGGGAATGTTGAATAGGCAGCACAGCACATGGAGGAATCTTACGGACTGAGGAATAACGACATCTATACTGAGGGAACACGTGCCAGGAGAGGATGCCGAATATGACAGCTTTTGCAAACATATGTCGTGAAATTTGCATAAAATAAATAAAAGATACCATGTTCTATAAGGTGGTTGGGCAAGAGATCAGCTGTAAATTTTGCATGAAAAAGTATGCAAAGTAAAATGGAAAAAAATATTCAGAGTTAAAATATTTTTCTTCAGGAACTTCAGTTACTGTTTTCTTCTAGACCAATTTATCAAACAATTTTCCAAATAAAAAGTATTTCCATGTGTCTGAACAGCAATAATTGGTACTGCCTTCATGAAGACAAGATGACAAAAAGATGAAGTAGAGGGTCATGAATTGCACAGTGTATTACCTGAGAAGAAGATGAAGAGGGCCTCATTGAGTCAGTCTTATTACAGTGTGAAAGTTCTCATACTGGAGATGAAAAGCCAGTATGTTCTGGACTGTAATTCAGAGCTAAAGAGTGACCATCTTCTTGATTCCTTTTTCACCTCTGTGAAACTGCTACTCCCAAAACTCTCCCAGATGCAGGAAAGCTCAGCAAAGCCAGCATGAAGATCTAAGCAGACCAGCAAAAATATGCCATGTTTGTACTTACTGGCAGCTCATTTCATGGTCCTGGCTTAACCATGGTCAGTGTCCAGGTTTCAAAATTATGTTCTTGCTTATGATAATACTAGATGTAGAAGAATGGATGCTAAAATTTTGTTCGCCTCCAGGTATAGGTGCAGGCCTCAAAATGTTTGAGACCATATTTTAAAATACAGCATATTTAAAACCAGCTGCTAATTATTTATCTGTTTTTGGGTGAGAATGAGTTTTCGTGAAAAACACGTGTCTGTAATTTTGCCATTTTCTTGCTTTTGACTGCTGCTGGACTTTGCAATCTCTTTGCTTCTTTTATGTATTTCTGTTATGAAAATGGATGCTTAAATTAAAATGAATGAGCAATATAGAGAGAGAAACTCAAACCAGGCATTTCATATATTGTACTTATGGCCACATGTACTCAAAATGGAAGAATTTTAGTAACTTTTGAACACTGGCAAAATGTTTTTGAATGATAGGCATATTTACAACTTCTGTCTAATATTTAAGGTAAAAAGTTTTGTTGCTCTTATTTAGCTTGTTTTTATTATTTACTGATACTGCAGTGCAAGCACAGATACTTTAATCAAATGCTAGTAGGAATTGTGAAGAGATTTGTTAAAATTCTTGTAAAGTTATACGGAAGAAATGTTACTAGCATTTGGAAGTTTGGGAGGGGAGTTGTATGTTTTTAGAAGGTTTGAGATCAATCCTTCATTTTGAAAGGAAGTCTGTTAGTGAAAAGGAGTTACTATTGTTAATGTAAAGAGTTCATGTAAATGCTTGTTCCAGCTTCTGGAAAGCAAGGTTAATGAGGTGAAGTTTGGTATCAACAGAGTTCCAACTATGGCATTCAGAATTTATTGCTGCAATGATGCTTTGTATTTGCTGCACACAGAGGGGTTCCTCTAATTGCTGACTTAGTCATGCAACCTTATTCCTTCAGTCTTCCCCCGCCCCGCCAGTTTTGTCCCTCAGTGTTTGTTGCATCCAAAATGCTTGTCTGCTTACACTTTTCTCATTGGCTGTAGAATTGGGTTCCCAGACATAATCCAGAGCATGATGTGTGCGCACTAGTAGGGTGAATGGGTCTTCCAAACATTCACTAAGCTTGGAGATGAAAAGTGCTTTTTTGCATTGAGATGATCACGTGAAGTCAGGATTACATTTTACCAGGCTGCTTTGGGGGGCGGGGGGGAAGCAAGAGGTACTCTGCTGCTGACTGCACTTGATATTAAGTGAAGGGTTACAATTCCACTATTCCTATGAAATCTTTTCTACTAGGCTGTTGAATAGGTAAAAAGGGGTGCAAAACACTGCATTCATTGACTTATTCCTGCTCATTTTGCTTAAGATTCTCACAGTTGTCTTCGTATGGTTTCTAACCGATACAAATGGCACATATACTTCCGTATAGTGTGTGTATGTTTGTATTAACTCTAAGGAAGTTGTTGGCTTGTACTGATAAACAGAGAGTAAATCCTATGTTTCATAATTTAGTTATGAATTCATATTTGAGTCTATCTTTGACTTCAAAGGGTCACTGACTTAAGGGGTTTTGATGCCAAATTAAGTTAAATCTACTAATGTTTCCAGGGGCAGATAGGGCTGTTGAAGAGCAGAGGGTGCTTCTTTCCCCTCCCCTTCAAAACTTGCAAATTTGTTGCTAGTGGCAACTGTGAGATATTAAAGCAACAACAGCATGTTTTCTGATTAGATCTTATTAATAGAAAGACTAGAAATGCTATAATTTAACATGACAAAGAGAAAGTCAGAAATTAAATACTACAACGTAACACGCCAAAAAGAAAATCAAAAATTAATTTCCGTTTATACACTTGTGAGTTATTCTGTTACAAGAAATCTATCACACAGCTTAACCAGAGTAAGAGGAAGTCAAAGCAAATAGTGGCTACTTCGTTACTGTTTGCCATCAGGTCTTCTAATTGGTCCGAAGTGGAGGTGCGTACGCAGGGAGATGGAGGAAGGAGCCGTGCAATGTGAGAAAGGACTCTTGTTGCCAGAGGATTTGGAGAAGGTGAAGCTTCATGTGTGGTTTATGAGACTGGCTTGTTTTTTAATGAGGTTTTTATCATTGCATTGGAGTGATATTCCTTATCTGACTTACTTCAGGTGGAGGTTTCATTTTGGCATGTTAGGATGCATATGTGAGAAACTCTGTATTCTCCATTGATCAGTACATATTCCATGGAGTTATGACAGCTGTGTTTCTCCTCTTTGACTTTTAGGAATTTGTGCTATTTTAATTTTTTTAATAACTTTCCCAGCCTTTACAAGACTTTACTGGTGACTAGAAATCTGGCTAAAGTACAAACTGCTGAGTGTACATCTAGGTATCTTTTTGTGTCACCAGCTGGGTCTGTTTTTTTCTGTTGACTTTTTTTCCTCTGCAAGTCTGTAATGGATGACTGGTCTGGAAAGTAAAATGCTGCAAGAAAAACAGTATTTGAAAACATAATACCTTGGCAAGTTCAGTTAAGATTGAGGCTTCCTGGATAGATTTGGCTTCTGGTTTGCTGTCTTAAGACCATTTTAACAGAATTGTATGTGTTTGAGAACAAAATTCATTTGGGACTGATTTTTCAGAGCTTGAAACCAATTACTTCTGGAAACTTTTGTGTAACTCTGTGTCAGAGAAAGCCCAAAGGAGCTACCTCCTGTAACATCTACAAACCTGCCAGACCTTACTGCTTCGTATACAATATATATGATGATATAATGGTAAGCTACTATTGGTTCCCCTCAGCTCTGCCCTTGGCGATGTGCTCCTCCTGCTCGCCTTGCCTCCGACATGACTGCAGAGTGAGGGAGCCCAGTTCATGGATTTATGATCCATCGTGGCTGTGTAATTGCTAGATCCAGCACTGAGGCAAGGGAGAAACTCCGTGGTGAGGAGCAGAAAGCAAGAAGGATCTCTCTTTGTGCCAGCACTCTGCTGCTAGGCTGGGGTGGTGGCATAAGACTGCAGTACAAGCTGCTTGAAATTATATTTATTTATAGTACCTATTGTTTTGAACGGAAGAAGGCAGAGTTCCTTGGCATTTTTACTTTGTGTATACATTGAAGCCCAAGGTTGCCTCTAAAAGGCTAGTAAGCAAGATGGGAAGGAAAAATTCATTCTCTGTCTTGCTGTTTGTTGAGGTTGCAGAACTGTGTCTCAGCCTGCTCCGTTTCAGGACGGGTTTCCACTGGTGATTTGATTGATGTTTGACGGTATGATGGTATCTTTCAAAGGAATGTCAACAGTCCCAGGAGGAATGATAATTTTGTTTGATAATGACCAGATGTAGAAACTGTTTCATGCTTGTGACATGCCAGCAGTCTCTCTTTTTATGCATGTATTTTCTAGAATTGGTAATTGTAGTATAGTTTTGCACTAGTATAAGAACACAAATAGAGCTTTTCATGTAAAGCAAAGCTGACTCTGGAAGTTCACATAAATAATTTCTTGGAGTTAGTTAAAAACATGTCTCCTTATGCTCTATTTCCTTATGGACTTATAGACTTTGTTTCTAAAAACAGTAAGATGACCTCTGGCATAATTAAAAAAATTATAATACTAAATTACAAATAGTTTATCATACCTATTAAAATTTAAAATTATTCAGAATTATAACCAATTAAAAATCTTACTTGAAATACGCAACATCATTTTGTTCCTTGAGCAAGAACTTTGGTGTTGTTTTGATCTTCCTTGTGTTTGTGTTGCTTGTTGCATGTGTGTGGATTTATTTAGAAAGCCTTCAGTTAAGGCTGCGTCCGGTTCAAAGAGCTCACTGTTAGAAGGCACCTGTCTAATTAAGCTAAATCTGCATTTGGGAAAAAGAACAGGCAAGAGTTCAACTAGTATAGCTGACACCATTTGAATGAATGAGAAGGAGATCCAAACAACTGAGTCCTTAAGGGATTAATAACAGCTGGAAGAAACTTGTGTAGAGGTTTCAGACTTTAAGCTCTACAGCACCTGAGAGCCTTGCCTGGGAGCATGAAAGATTTTGCCTTCTGGAGCTGGAGGCAAGCATAGCTGGAGCTCCTTCCAGATGGACCCACACCCACTCATAGATTTCTTAAAGCTCTCATTTCAGTGTTAGGAGGTTTATAGCACATTTCTTCTGATGTTTACCCTCCCCCTGCCTCCTTCCCCCCCCCCCGCATTTGAAATTCCCCAAAGAGCCTCTGTGGACGTGTCAGGAGGTTCATAACGTTGTTAGAATACAGTTTATTCCAAATTTTATTTTATTAAATATATGGAGTCATTTAACTTCCTTTTAATTGCATTTTCTATTAGCAAAAAAATTCTCTGGATGTGTTCATCTGAAAATCTTAACGAGAGTTTTGTTTTCCCCTCAGACTGGGGTAGTTCTTAGCTTAACCCCACCAATTTCTGATTCCTTCACAATTTGTTTTCATTTGACTCAGTCTGTTTTCCTTCTGAGACAATACCCTTCTAAAGGTAGGAGAATCAGGTGTAAGTTTTAGCTACATTCAAGGTAAAGTTCTGTTGACCTAAAAGTAGTCTTTAGGTTAATAAATTCAATAGTTCACCATGCCTACAGTACAGTGTTCATAGAGAAGGACTCCTCCTGTCATATGCTGTTCCCCGTGGAGAACAACACAACGATTACTTCTTCAGGTAATTTTGTTGTGTAGCAATCTTGCCTGCAATGCATTATTATCCATTACAATAGAATAAAATAAAAACATATGTTTTGTCTATAAGGGTTTTGGATAAAGAGGCCTGAAGTCTGTTGTGGTTTTTAGTAATGGAAGTCATTCATTTGTTGAGGAAAAGGAAGGAATGTCTGAAGATGAAGTTGACTGTGTGAGGTCAGATCCAAGGTGCATCTATATTCCCTCTGGCCAGGAGCAGTTGCCTGGGGAAGAGTGCAGGGTTGGGCCCCGATGTGCTGAACACTTTCCCAAATCCAGCAATCTTGGGCTGATGGGCTTCGTGAATCAAAGGCGATTTTGTATTAGCCATCAGCTAATTTTTCTTCCGTGATTTTTCCTGAGCCCTATTTGAACTTAGCTAAGTTCTCTTATCCGTGATATCTGAGGAAAAAAGTTGGCTTTACTTTTTAACATCATGTTGCATGAGTAATTTTTTTTTTTCTTTAGATTTTTTTGTCAACTTGGCTCAATTTATGCGGGGAGAGGCAGTGAACAGTCATTTCCTATTTGCTTTCTCTGCGCCTCTTAAGATTTTATAGATCTCTGCTATTTTCCTGGCTGAAGAGTTCTGGTATGTTCAGATGCTTCCCATATGGAAGGCACTTCATGTTTTTAATCATGCTCGCTGCTCTTGTTTTACCTTTTCCAGAACAGAAGAATAGCAAACAACCCCACAACATCAACAACAAAAAACTGAACAGTTCTTCCTGAATTTCTTATGGTATAATTTCCTCGACATTTTCACGTTTTAACGTTAGGGTGATTGCTTTTACTGTTGGCTCTTCCCCAGTTGGAACACAGAGCAACATGTCCATGATGGAGAACAGTAAAATTAAGTTGTCAGTAATTTTACATTTCTTAAAGTGGGCAATTGATTTTCTGTAAGACTCCACACAGTGTTTCAGCGCATTATGCTTCAAGTTCACTGTAGAGGAGAAATGCTTCAGCTTTCCTTTTGTCTTTTGCTAAGCATTCCCTCTAAGAGCAGGTTAAAATAGGTTTTCATTGTATTTTGATTGGACTCTGCTGTAAATTTATTTTTATCCATTTAAAAGAGAGTAATTAAAAGATAGAACATCCTGGCTAGTTTTGATAATTGTTTGTAAAGTTTCTTTCAATATAATTATAAGGTTTGTCACTGTAGCCTGTGGCAATGGTCAGTTTTCTCCATACCTACTGACAGAATACTATGAGTCTCGAAATGATGTGTCATCTTCTTCTATTAATTAAGTGTTTATGCTTGGATGGTGATGAATAACCTAATAGTGGTAGACCACAGAGTTCCAAGTGATTACTTCAGAAAAAAGAAAAACAGATTTAATATGTGCTTCTGTGTGCATGTGCTACCTAATGCATATCATTACATACATCATTTTAGGAAATAAGAAAGAGTAATAACTTGAAGTAATGCAGCTGTTGAATAGCTTGTTGTATTGTGATAGTTTTTGACAATGATGTTTCTGAAAAGGAGATGGAGGTTAGCATACATGTTTATTACAGCTTTCTTAATGGCTGGATTTTTAATGGCAAAGATGTTTCAAAGTCCACTTTGAAGACAAAATAATTCACATTTTAACAAACTCTGTACTGCAAAAATGAAAATCTAAGCCAAATAAAGTATGTATTCATGCCATATATCGCAAAGGAAGATGTTGAAACATTCGTTATGGCTTATCTTTCCAATTTGTGTTGGGTTTGCATGGCAAGGTTTTGGTCAGCCAGACCCAATACACAAATCAGTAAAAGGACTACTAAGAAACAGCAAAAGTGGAGTTCTCTCATTGACTGATGTCCTACCTAACACTGCAAAATTGTGTACTGGCAGAAGAGCAAGCATCAGTCATGCCTGGATGAGTTATTCAACTTGTAGGCAGAATTTAAGCAGCCAAATCAAGTGTTGAAGACTTGATCTTTATGTATACCCCAGAAATGCAAAAGTGAACAAAACCAAAGAACAATGCTAAGAATCCCTTGCTAAGAATCCTAAACTGAAGCAAAAAATGGCAAAATAAGCCAATAATGAAGAATTAGCAGTCAGGCTGATTTAACTCAGCAGCATTTCTTTCCTTCACCCTTCTTCATGTACTAATACTTGATTGCTTCAAAAGGTGCAAGCAAAGCTAAAAGGACAAATCAAAGATCTTCCTCAGTTTAAATCAGTGTTCTGTTATTCACAGATAAAATCATAAATAACTCCAGAAGGAAATAAAGTAATATCTTTCCTTCCTTCCTGATGTCCACAAAAAACAATAAGAAAACACTGCTGAATACCAAATACAGCTAGGATTGGAGACAGGAAACAAATAGCTATTTTCAAAACAAAATCGAATCTAGTAGCTTGAGAGAGACTCAGAAGCAGCTCTATCTTCTTAATCTATTTCCCTAGGAATAAATTCAAATATTGGCATTTTTGAAATCTTGGGTTGTACACTTCCTCCTCTTGGAGGAAGATTCTTGATGTTTATTTCAAACTTAGCAACAAAATGTGTGACTCTCAATTCCAGAAATGCTCCCAATTCTCTTTAAAGTATTATCTTTGTCATGTGAAGAAACAGAGCAAGTAGCTGTTATCTTAAAAGCCAAAATCAGCACAATTTCAATGGATTTTTAAACTTACCCCTGAACTGCATTGCCCTAACCTACCCAAGGTTTTGCTATATTTGTACCATCTTATGTGACCAAAATAATAACATGGAAACTTGTGGTCAGAACAAAGTAAAATGATGGCACCATCCAAAATAAGGAGTGGAAACACTGATGGATATACCTGTGTTACCTGACACGCTGCTTTCAGATATATTAATGAAGTGCAGGCTATTTTACTATGCTTTATTTTTCTTGCTCATCATTAGCATTATTAATTTTTAAGTGTTCATTGTTCTTGATATGTGTATCCAAAATGGCCTTGTGCCCAGCAAATGAGGTTTCAAGGTTGTAATGTAGATCCTTACTCTATGATTTGTTTGATGAAAGCAACGGGTGTGCGAGCCGTGAGCTTGCTGACACTATGAAACCAGGCTATCGGAGGGCCATTAATCTAACCTGTAGTAAGATTAACTGGTCAGAGAATGTGCTGTACCTTTCATTTGCTGTATCGGTTTATTTTCCTTGCAATGTACAATATAGAGACATCTGTTGGGAATAAAAGAAGAAAGATGAAGACAAAAAAAAAAAGTTTAATTTATGTAAGTAGGAGCATGTGCAAACATATTTATTGTTTATCCTACAAATGGGTCCCTTCTCTCTCTTCTATTCTGTCCAAGATTTATGTGGTTAAAAATGACATAAACTTTATTTATTTGGGTAGATTTCTTTATCATAACTTAAACCATTAATAAATTAGTTCCAAATATTCCTTTTTAAATCTGACTATTCAGTGAATGAATAGAAGAATGTTGTTATCTGAAAGGGGTAGCAGGCAGATAAATTTGGTATGCATGCAACTTCCAGTGATGTCCTTTAAAGCAAAGGCATAATAGCAGCTGTTGTGCAGGCGGTGCATGTTGCCAGTGGAATTTATTTCTGACCAACTGTGTACTCTTCGGCTCCAAATGCTCTGTCTTGAACGATTGCAGTGTGTAAAAAGAAAAAGTGGGGGGAATTATAAGGATGAGGACTACAGGAGTGGGATAAACATAAATACATTTTTTTCTCATCAAGGAAGTGTTTGAATCTAAATTTTAGGAGCTGAAAAATTAGCAAATTACAGATTTCTTTTTTTTTATCTTATGAATGACAAAATACTGTTAATATAGTGTTTTTCAGATGGCTTAGATTTGAAGTAGATATAAATACACCTAGTGGAAGGTGTCGCTGCCCGTTGGCAGGGGAGTTGGAACTAGATGATCTTTAAGGTCCCTTCCAACCCAAACCATTCTGTGATTCTAAATGCAGATTATAGTAGCTTTTGATGGCACAAATGCCTTAAGTTACTTTGCAAATGTATTTTGCAAGTCTATTATTTGGCAAGTGTATATTTTTTTATTTATATGAAGTACAAATACAAAAAATAACAGCGTCAACCTGTATGGAGAAGGCTTTCTTAATTATTTGACAAACAGGTATACTTCAACCCTGGATTTCATTTTTTATGTGTATTGGAAATACTCAGAATTTCAAAATGTGAGTAATTTGTAGGTATGTAGAAATACCAAGTACAGCCTTTTTTTGGAACAGGATATAAAACATTTCTTTTTTTTTTTTTTTTTTTTTTTACCTAAACTGGAGATGCAAGGCAGTCATAAAAACACCTCATGGTGGTTTTGTTTTGTGGGTTTTTTTAATTATTATTTTTATTTTTAATTAGTCATGTTAAAGCATGGTGCGTGTGTTCTGGGAGTGCATTATAGGCTACCTAGGAAGATTATTTTTTTCTCTTTTACTTCCTAATACCTGTTTTCAGTATTTTGTATACTGATACAGCTTTCCATAGCCTTGGCAGCAGCTACAGATGAGAAGTGCATTAAGTCGTCTCGTTTGGGTCAGTGTTTATTTCTTACTGTGTATTGATGAGATCTTTCTTCCTTCAGCTAGGAGGCAGGAGCTTTTGAATAACCTGATACTCTCTGAAAAATATTTCTTCTCAATCATGCTCAAGAAAAGAGGTCTAACATCTCATTTGCTCATCAGGAATTCTAAAAGCTCGTCCATATCTGATTATATGTATACTTTATATATCTTTTACCAGCTGTTCCAGTGACTAAGTCCAAATTCCCTCGAGACCTGATTTTGGTCTGGTCATGTGCATCTCTGTCCATGCCTCCCTAGGGTCCCATGGGTGATAGGAAAGATGACAGTGAGAATATGTGAGACACGCTTCACTGGTATTTCCCAAGGTGGTTTTCCCTCCTCTCTGAAGCATTGGGTTACCCCTGCCAGGAAGGTTTTTACTAAGTGTGCTCTCTTTCATTTTCAGGCCAGAGCCTCAACAGAAAGCTCCCTCTGCACCTCCACCTCCACCCCCGCCCCCACCTCCGCCCCTACCGGAGCCCACCCCACCAGAGCCAGAGGAAGAGATTTTAGGGTCTGACGATGAGGAGCAAGAGGATCCTGCGGATTACTGTAAAGGTGTGTGCAATTCGGCAGTGTCAATGAGGGTAAACATTGTCATGCAAGTCTTAACTTTGGTTCTTGGGAGGTTTTTAAAGACCTGATCTTTAATTACAGAATTTATACAAGAATTATGAACAACTGCTCATTCCAGGTCCGTATGCACAACTGTCTTCAGTTTTACTTTTTCCCTTAGCCATAGCTTATTTTGCAGTAAATATACAAATACTACATCACTGTTTTCTTCGTGATGTCCTAGTTATAAGAATAGAGAAGGAACTTTTCTTGATTGATGTTAGTTGTAAGAGAAACAAAACCACCTAAACAAAAAAGTTCTAAAATGCCTTGATGCCTTTAACAACATCAACTACATTTATTTTTTCATCTAGATCTTTTTTCCCCTTCTTCTCTCACCTGCACCATGCTTTTTTGCATGTTGTCTTTCACAGCCCTCAGCATTGTCTGAGGTGCTCTACATCTTCATTTTAGCTCTTGATGTCTTTAATTTTTGTAGTTGGTTATATTAATTTTTGTAGTATCGTTAAATGCATAAAAACGTGACTGCACTACAACAGTGTCAATACTTAAGTTTGTTTTAATGTCACTGCTGAAGTTGCAAGTCTGTTCCCGTTAGGGTAAAATATATACTGTACTTACATGAAAAATCATAAATAACAGGTCTGTCAAGTTTGGGTTATCCATCTTAGTACATTTCAAGGATATGAATTTACTTTAGGAAACATCAAAGTTTTATCACTTTAGATTAATGTTTTTGAACAGCCCAAAAAGCACTGTATGCACATTGGCTGTATCTGCTGTTCTGTGTTCCTCATATCAGGAACTACTTTCTGTGTCAAATATGATGATGTCTTCTTAATCAGAAGTTTCTGTGTAAGCCTGGAGATGCGCTATTTTAAGAATCCCCTCTCCCAGCCTGGAACAAGTTGTTCTGTATTTTCAGATTTAACAATTGATAGTGACTATTTCATTTTGGTATGAGAAGTTTTATTAATATGTGATATTTCAAATGTTTCAGTAGCTTACAGATACCAATAGTGAAAACCAAACAGTAAACTCAAACTAAATGTTGAAGTCTACAGCAGGGAAAAGACAAACATGTCACTAAAGCATGTTTGTATTTCTTTTTAATTACTTCTGTTACAAAACATTTGTTCCTTAAGATAACTCTTCTGGTATCTGTAACATCTTCCCTCAGTGAGCAGGGATTTGTTGTTTAAACATCTGTTTACTTGTAAACATCTGTATTTCCTTGAGATTAAGCGTTTCAAGGCCCCCACTTAATTCTTCCCTGAAGTAAGGGCTGCATTTAATATCAAACAATCCATTGTTGTCTGTGTTCCAGTATCTTGCAAAATGTCACCATCTGGAGAAGCTAGATCACAAAAAAACAAAAAAGTAGTCTAAGTTTACAGCCTGCTTATAAGTTACCTGTTTAACTAGAGTCTCTGTGACTACAGCAGGTCAGTAGTGAGATCTGTACGCTTTTAAAATGAACTAGATGTTACACTAAAAATACTTGCAAGTTTCCTGACGAATTAAAGGGAACTTCTGTACGCTTAAAGGTTCTTCTGAATCCTTTTGGTCTTGAAGCTCTGAATTGATGGAAGTATATTAAACAGGTTCAAGCTTCATTTGGATGTAAGCTTTGTTTGGTTCATTTGGATGTCATCATCATTCTTTGTTTCTGTGAGAACAGTGCTTTTGTTGCTCTGGTAGATGATTTACCTATTTTCTGACCGTAATTTTCTGTAAGACTGATAAGTACGTTTACTTCTAGTCTGCTGGGGTTGAACTGAAGGGAAGGTCACCATGTTGTATAAGAATCTGAATCAAATGGCCAGACTGGGATGGTATGGGGCCACGCAGACTTTCTGTTTGTTTATTTTATATTCGGTAATGGGGAATAAATAAGTTGTTTGGTAAAGAATTCCAGGGATGGCTTTTATATACATTATTTCCATTTTTTGGAGAGGTATTTTATTAGTTTGAATATATTTTTCTGGTTTGAGTAACCTTACCTGTGCTTACAGAATGGAGGATAAATATTTGGAATTTATCATTTATTAATGGAGTGTCTCGTCTCTTCCTAATTTTATCTCCAAAATGGCACTCTCCCAGGAGTTTTGAGTGAGGCACAGAGCATACTTCATCTGTTCTCAACCCCAGTCTGAAATTTCGTAGGAGGGCAGTTATGATGAGGGAGTATACAATTCATTTTTTTAATGAATTCAGCATCTTACCAGTTAATTGTACTTTCTGGTGCCAGGGTATTTTTGTTACTAATTTAATTTTATTTATTATTTTTAAGGATATGTTACTATGCACTGGACTCACATCTTCACCGCGTTACATGGTGGTTAATAAATAGTCATCATAGTTTTTTTAATCAAGAAATTGAGGTATTGAATTAGCATCTGATGGTGAAAGAGACAACTAAGAGCCATCGGTGTAGCAGACTAACCTCTGTTCCCGGGGGCTTCCTCCAGGGCCTGTTTTAAATCTGTGTTTAATTCTGTTGGTGCCACTGAATTTACATTAAATGCTTTTCAAATCTTTGTTTAAGGGATGGAAATATCGAAAGTTCAACTACATGATTTTTCAAGGGGTACTTAGACAATGAAGCTATTTTTTCTTCTTTTCTGAAAAGCCTTGAAACACTTGGAGATTTTTTTCAAGAACCTGTTGTGTCATGGATGTAATTGGAATTCTTTGCTTCTCTGATCATCTTCTTTGCCTCCTGGAGATGTCTCCCATTCATCCAGTTCACAAAGGGAATAATTCCCTATGCAAACATAGAACTAGCCAGCTACAATTACCAATACATTCAGGAGACATTTAGGAATAATGATCTCATTTTTCTGACCCTCTTTCTTGAGTGCAAGTAGCTAGCTAGCTGTTAGAGAGACTTTTTTTCTCTGTGTGCTGCAGTGAATAGTACAACAGGGTTTTTTTGTTACATTATCAGCAGTGCCACTTACACATTGTATATTTTCAAATACCAATATTGTTTTTGGAAAAGCACATAATTTTTCTCAACCCAGTAATTTTGCATAGATGCTTTCTTGTTACTACTATTTAGAAATACTTTCTGTATCATGAAGAACTTAAATAATTACATTCATCTTAGGATGACACCAGTTTTTAAAATGCATTTAACTAAGTGTGATGTTACCAGGTTGTCCACAACCTGTAAATTAATATGTTGCTGACATGAATAATCAGGGAGTAATGTGTACAGGAATGGTAATGAGTTATTTCCAAAAACGTTCCTGTTGTGGCTTAGGACAGTAGAAGGTATCTTGTGAAGTATATATACTCAGAGAACATGCTACTGCTGTTGGTATCTCTAACATATGCTGGTGTATTGCTATAATTAGTTATGACAGTGCTGTAGTGACCAAAATAACATGGCTTTTACATATATAGTATTGTTATTCTTGCAATACGTAGATTTTACTAAAATAACTCTTCAACCCCTTAATAACTTACCAAGTTTATTGACTTCGGTGTCTTTGATTTCCTCTGTAGGGTGTTCTCTCTCCTGTCTGCGATAGGAAGAAAGCATCCCAAGTTTTTGATTATTTTTGGCCCTTTGAAGCACAAGTATGCCAAATGCCATTTGCAGAGAGGCAGACTTATAAGGCACTTGTTTACCTAAACTATTCTTAGAAACCTATGTTTACCTGTATTTAAATTCTTCATCTTTGAGTGTTTTGCTGTTAACATGTCAAAAAACGGCAAATATTTTGTTTAGTGCAAAAAAATTACTTCTGGACATTGTTTTATATACTTGAAGACCCACATACACCCTTCTGGCAGTGCAAAAGACTGCATGAATTATGTTTTCATATACATCTGAAGCCATGTAACTGTTAAGGAATGATTTAATAGGATATTTAGGAAAATTGTAAAATTCCCAGAAATGTTTGTATTGTTGAATTTTAAAATCTATTTTGCAAACTATAGAGAGGTGTTAAAACTAAGTGTTAAATATTTTTCACTTTTTCTAATTATATCCGTTTGCAAAAGGAGTAATGATTTTACAGAGAATAATGTTTTGTACTTCTCACTGTTTTCATGTGATGATACACGCAGGACAAAAATCAGAAGAAATGATACTGTGATAGTGAATTATGTGGAAGCGTTTTATGTAATTCTTGCTGTCAGGTCAGCAGACTTGATTTGTTTCACAAACGCAAACTTTTTTCAGTAACGGAAAGGTAGAATAGCTGTATGTTCTCTCAGCCTTCCACTCACATCTATCACTTCATCATCCTAGATAGTTTTATGGAAAGAATTTACCAAAGGGTAATAATTTTTTTTGTCTTAAATGAGTCAATAGCTGTCTTAAAATATATTTATTTAGATTTTTTTAATATTTTCATCAGCTGTTACTGCAAGGATGGTTAAATAGACAATTACATTAAAATTTAGTTTTGCTTATTAGTTTAATGTTTCTATCAGTATGGATTTGTACATGTGAGTTTGTTCAGCAAAACTTCTATAATAATGAAGCTGCCATAGACTTGGGCTTCATATGTGGCTGACACTGTTTCTTTTGACAAATGAAGTGGACAGCATAATCGTCAACGCATCCTTACCGTAAGTCCATGTCCCCCTGCCCCTTTCCTGGAGAGTAAATCCCGTTGGGTTTTCCAAAGGTGACCTGTTTTTTCTGTGAAAAGTAAGGAGTTCCCACTTAGCAATGTTGCGCATTCTTATTGACGTTGACACAATTCAACAGTGGAAATGAAGGTTTCTTTTTAGGTTGCTAGGTGAGTTGTCCTGGCAGGTTTCTGTGAACGTTTTTGTCCTGGTGATGGAGGGGAGGGTAGGTCTTCCCCCAAGGGGCAGTCCTGGGACTCAGTCCTGGGACTCAGTCCTAGGCTGGGTCCGTAGGTCTTGGTCCTTCTGTAATGCTCTCTACTGCTCCTGAACTAGGGCTGCCTTTTTCCTTTGCTCTTTTTAAACTGAAAGCGGTGGTGTCTGTGTACCTGATAATTTGTGAAATGAAATATTGTGTGCAATAGGGTGCAAAATTTGTTGAAAATTTTCATGGAAAAGATGAAACTTTTAACACTTACTGCTAGGCTGGGGGAGCTGAGACTGCACTGTGTGTGTCTGTCCATGCTACCTGTGCACATCAAACTCATTTCTCTGCCCAGTGAACATGCTTGACCCTCTGCGATGGTATAAACTGGGAGGCAGGTGGGCAGGGAGGTACGTGAAGTCAGCGCTGTATAGCCGAGACTTGCGCTGCCCATCTGAAATACTTTGTTGCTGTTGCTTGCTTCAGAGCAGCCCCTGCTGAGACGAGTATTTGCGAGTGCCACTTCCCTGGTGCTCCGGCCCCAGCCGTTTGAGTCTCTGCCAGCAGCATGACGTGCGGCAGCCGGGGCAGCTGTGTCGGATGGGTCAGCTTTTGGCTGACGTTGTGAGCAAACCAGCGTCTGCTGTCTGCTAAGCTTGAAGTTACACCCTAACATGCACATCAAAGTTCTGTGTGTGTTAGAGTTTCAGTTTAAACATACTGACATCTAAAGCAATACATCATTTAAGCTTTATTGTTCTGTTGAATATGTGATCTTTATGGTTCTGTTGTACGATTATGTTAAATTTATTAATCTGCTCTGGAAGCATTTGGGAAAAGTTCACAAATAAACTCTTGAACTTCTCTTCAGGCAAAAGATGGTATTAGCAAAGAAAGAATATAAATATATCCAGATTTGATGTTGCTGTTCCACAGATAAGAAAAAGAAAAGAGAGAAGCCCTCGTGTTAAATGCAAGGAATTAAGTGATAAGTTCACATTGTTGTCTTACCTGGGCATCAGTTCTAGCAAGATTTTCAGGGGATTTCAAACCAAATATAGCAACTTAGAGAAAGTAGTCTGAGGTTTTCTTAATTTTAAGTGAAATAGTCAATAACTGAGAATCCTGCCAAAGGACAGTTGGGCGTGACATTGTAAAGGACCAGAAAGAGCCGAAGGGGTGATTCCTTGAGAGCTGCTCTGAGTTTGCTGCTGGTGACGTCCTGGAGGGTTGCATGGTGCAATTTAGGCAATTATTTATTTACAATTTAGGCAAAATTGTGGATGTTCTTATTAGTGTGTTAAAGTCTGAATAATAATCTTGTGTGATCACTGTCTTCCCTGTGTTTGACTGGGAGGAAGAATGCCTTGCTGCTATGGATCAGGAGCCAAGCAGAAGAGCATCAACAAAGCCTGTGTTGTTTTAACATTTTTCTCAGGAAGTATTTTGTTGCTGCCTTTATTAGAAGAAAGGAAATGGGAATTAAAACATCTCTGTTGAGATTCTGCAATCATCCAAAATATGTTGACTGGAGAAGCTTCAAATATGATAAAGAAATAATGTAGATCTTTCCTGTACTCTCTGTGAAGTGGAAGATAAGCCTGGGGAAATAGAAAACAGATGGTAATACTACCACAAATAAAAGCCATAAGAGAGAAGGGTGAACAAACTCTACAGTAGTTACAGGACATGATTTTTTTCCCTCCAGGCCAAGTAAGGCAGAATTTTTAACATTGGAGTAAATTTTTCTTTAGATTTCTTATTTATAGTACAAGACAATGTGAAGAGGAAAATTTGTACAAGAATTACTTTAAAAACTGGGAATTATTGTTTGTTTTCTAAATATTCTTTCTCTGTTTGTTTTTTTCATGAAAGGAGGCTATCATCCAGTGAAAATTGGTGATCTTTTCAATGGCCGGTATCATGTTATTAGAAAGTTAGGATGGGGACACTTCTCTACAGTCTGGCTATGCTGGGATATGCAGTAAGAAAACTACTTATTTCCATTCACTATTTTCTTAATGTTGCTCTATTTTGTTTGCAGTAACTTTTGTTTTACATGCATGGTAAAGTTATGTAAATGTTTGCTAACTTTATATGCAGAAAAATGTCTGCAGTCTTATTTTGCTCTTGGTTAAGGGTGTAATTCATAAAAGCTCTCAGAAATAAGTGGAATTCTATTTTCTTTGACAAATCAGCTTTGCTTATTGAATTTGCATGTTGTCTTGAACATGTGAGAGTAAGCTAATGTTTTTATTTCTGTTGTACCTTTAATGAAAAAATGTAATTATACCTTGATTGAATGATAAAACATGTAACCAAATTCCTCTTTTAAAGACATTAATGTCAAGGAGACAAAATATTCAATAAATCAGACTGTTAACAGACCATTGTTGTTTTTAAGTGTAATTTCACTGTTTTCTGTCAGAATGCAGTAGGTTATGAAATATTGTATTTTAAATTTCCGAGCCTTCAAAGTATGTTTATTTTAGCTCAGAGCATGTGTTGAAAATGTTTTTGTTCTTTTCAAGGGGGAAACGATTTGTTGCAATGAAAGTTGTAAAAAGTGCCCAGCATTATACAGAGACAGCCTTGGATGAAATAAAGTTGCTCAAATGTGTAAGTATCACTCATACAGTACAGTGCTCAATATCAATAAAAATAGTAATAATGAATTAAAAAAATGTACCAGAATATTGGTCTTAAACATTCTTACTTTTTTTTTTTCCTAAATAGCTGACTTATTATGTCTTAGCATTTCTGAAGCTCCAAAACATTGTTTAACTTCATGTGGAAAGTTAACTAATTAGTATTTTAAAGTGATTTTTTCCGTAAAATGTCAGTGTTTACATTCTTGGTTTAGGTTCGTGAAAGTGACCCTAATGATCCCAACAAGGATATGGTTGTACAGCTAATTGATGACTTCAAAATTTCTGGAATGAATGGAATTCGTATCCTTTTGAAAACATGGCATCTTCATTAAAAATGATCTACTGAGATAAGTAAGCATTTAGTTCTGGCTTTTTTCTGGTTAGTTTTACTTTAAATTTGTAACATAGAAGCACCAAAATATATGTAGATGCAAAGAATAGTCCAATGTGTAATGTACTCAGTGGAGTGAAAGTTGCTTAGCTTTTCTAGGCACAATGCAAAATTAAAAAAAAAATTCCCTTGAACCCTGCCATGGTCAGCTAGATCTGGAGATAGTTTACTTAAAAACTGGAGTTTTACTGAAAAGGTTTGTAATAACTGAGGCTTACAGGAAATATATTGTGCTCTAGACTAGTAAAGAGAAAGAAAGTGTCAGTGTTGTGAAGAATCTGTTTTCCATTTTCTTGTGGGAAGTGTGAGGGCAAGGAGATTCTTCTCTTGTTTATGTGATCCTCTTGGCTAGGTGTTAACCTCTCTTTTGGCAGAGGTTTTAAAGCTTGACCTTCGAATGCTTCTTTTAAAAGAAAGGGAAAAAAAAAGAGACAAAGTGAAATGTGACTGAATATTGTTCTCAGGGAAAATTTTGTGTCTGTGCATATATTTGATTCTAGAGTTGAGCTAAAGTAATTATCCTTTCTAATTATATTAGATATTTTAGCAGCTTATTATATTACTGTGCTTTCATTTACTGTTACAACTGGTGTTTATGTGTATGCTGCTTGTGTCTTGGAGCCCTAATAACAGACCTCATTGTTCATGGTGTTGTACTACCAGACAAAGAGACAGTTCCTGATCTAGAGAGCTTAACGCTAAGTTGATTTTGGTGATGTGCCTTCAGTCTGCAGCAGATCAGGTTGAGATGCTCTTCACCAACTCTCATCCTCTGAGAGAGGAATCTCAGAGGTGACTGTCAGTAAATTTGAATGCCCACTAGAAAGCATCCTTTCAGGGAGAAGTGTGCAAGCAGTTTTCATCCCACCCATCTGTCTCTTGACATTAGTTATGAAGCCTTTGGGTTTGTGATAAGAGATAATGACAGTGTGGGGACAAGATTCTTGCTTACAGAATGGGGTCTTAACTGCTTTCCATTTGTTCTGTTTTGGTTTGTTTCTGTGTTGCTTCAGTGGTCAGCTAGCATGGTAGAAAGCTGCTTAAATGTAGTTGAAGTTACTATAGTCTACTTTTTTCCTAGGCTTTATCATCAAATTAAAATTAATTAAAATAAACCGTAGAGTTGTCAGTAGTAATTTCAACCTGAATAGAAATGGTTTGTGATCAAGGAAATTGCTTAACACAGTGAGGCAAAGAACCCTGGTTAGACTTTGGTGGTGCTGCTGCTGTGCTATTAAAAATATGTTATGAGCCGAGATGCTTATTATGAAGTATTTTATAAATATCTCTATTGTCTAACTATATTCACAAAAAATAATGCGACCAAAGCACTTCAGGTCTTCGGCTGACAGCTGTACATTTGAAGAATAATTAAAGTTATTTTTAGAAATAATAAATTTTGACTTACTGTTTTCATTGTAAAACACTAATATGAGATAGGGAATAAGAAAATGTATTCATAACTATACATAGAAATAATTTTTATCTGTTTAACAGACCAGTTTCCCAATAATGTTCTTAAATTCCTGTTAAGATTCACATGTATGCATACATTTGTATTAAAGGTGAGAGATGTTTCTAAGTGAAGAGTAAATTTTGTTTGTGATAATATTTTGAAAGCATGTCCAAACTTTATCTTTTTGAAATGGAGCACTTGACAAAGCCAGAAGAGACCATATACTAGTGAAAAATAAGGATTCAGATAGCTTTGTGTTAGCAGATTAAAACTGGGCCACTGATACTGGTTTATTCTATTTCAGTTTTACCTTCATGTTGAAAACTGTGGCAGTACAGAAGTTTTCATGTGGAAGGCAAATGTTCCTGCCTCACTGAAAAGTACATTTTTCAGAAAGGTGTGGTAGGCAGGATGGGCCGATACTGGACTCAAATTTAAATTAGTCTGTCAAAGTCTTAGCCACCAGTGAAAAAGTAATGCCAAGTATTTTATGCTTTGAGTTTTGTTGTGAATGGTTTGGGCATCTCGAGTTGCATTGCTTATTTGAGCAGCATTTGGTTGCATTGATTATTTGATAAACTCCTTTTTATCTTCTAGGGGAAAAAAATCTTTGGTGCAGGTTCTTGTGGGAGGGAGCAGGTAACTGATTTTAACGTTTTGCTGCTATTTGTTTCTGTTTTAAAAATGCCATATTAGTGCTATGTTAGTGTTATTGACTTGAACAGGTTGAGAGAAATACAGTAATTTGAGAGTTTTTCCATGCTCTGCCGTTTCCTGCTTCCTTTGGGCAAGTCACTAAATATCTGTTCCTTGACTGTAATTTAAAACAACATATGTTTCATAGAGGCTTGATTATTGATTATGGAATACATTTAAAAGTTAAAGCAAGACAGAAGAGAGGTGGGTGAATCCTTTGGATGTCTAATATCACAAAATGTCGTGGAGCTTCCAAACAGGGAAACTTGTCAAGAACTGTGTAGCACGGAGCTGGGAATGTGCAGAGCCATTGGCCTGCACTGTGTGTCTGAAAACAGTCATCTTTCTCCTAGGAGCTGTAATAAGTGTTTATATACAGAGGGATTTTAACAATCTGTGTTATGCTACACTAGATGGATAATTCTTTAACTACTTGTACATTTTAAAAAGATTGCAATTATGATTTTTTCAGGAAATAACAGAATTCCCAAACTTGGGCACTTTGGTGTTTTCAGTAAGTGTAGATTATTATGTTTGTCTGTACTGGGTATTTATTAGAGCCTTAATAAATATTAATTTGAGTGTAGCATTTTTTAAATAAAAAATTCAGATAATCACATGATGAAACAAGTGTTTGGAGAGACAAGTGAAAAAATAAAGGAGATGTTCCTGAGACAATCAAA
Source organism: Grus americana (assembly GCF_028858705.1). Classification (NCBI taxonomy): domain Eukaryota; kingdom Metazoa; phylum Chordata; class Aves; order Gruiformes; family Gruidae; genus Grus; species Grus americana. Next base: position 15,144,428 of record NC_072852.1, on the reverse strand, counting down.
CATTATTATAATTGTAATAAATTTATCTCCAAAGAATATACAGCATTAATTAAATGCTATAGAGCCTAAATGCTGCTGATCCAGAAGCAACTGAGATATATCCAGAAGCGCTCTGTGTTGTTATCAGAGCCTTATTTTATTTAGCTTAACTAGTCCTTAATCCTCATCAGATGTCTAAATGCTCCTGTAATGCGTGTTTGTAGACAGTTACAGGTAGGATTTTAGTCAAGAAGGAACAATTTCAAGTGCTTAACCATGTCAGCTGATTAATGTTATGTTTACTCTCAGTTTTGCTGCTCTGTTTCCCCCTTTCAGACATTCCCCGAACTGCTTCAAAGAGCATTTCATAAGAGGCATATCTGCTGGGTGGGCTTCAGGTTTATTTGTGCTGGAGGACTTCTTGAACATACTCATCTGTCAGGATGTTGGTGCTGTAGGAAGATCCTGGGGCTTGCAAGGCTGGTTTCCTAATACTTAATGCACAGCTTTTCCCACACTCTTTGTTGTGGGCAGTCTGGCTTACAGCTAACATTTTTCAGGTCAGGGTAGTAAATCAGACAACAGTCACATTTTCGCATACCTACTTCAAACACTGAGCCTCCTGTATGTCTTTTCCCCATCTCAGTTGCCTCCCAGTACTGAGCATGCCTTGAGTTTGTCCGAGTCCTCCCAGCAAAAAACTGCAATCTTTCTTCAGGTAGATGTCACTTCTCTTTCTTGTGGCCCTCCCTCTCTTTGTCTGCCTCTGCCATTCCTCCTTGCATCTTCCTTCTCTGTACCCTCCCCTTCCTCGCCTCTCAGCTATTCACTTCACTACACCCCTTTCTCTTCTGGTAGGCTGGCAAGGCTTAGCATTTCTGTAAGCGCAAGGAATGGCAGGAATGTGCATCGGAGAGTCTGCAGAAGCAGTGGTCTGAAGGACTGTGGGCGGGTGTCCTAAATTTCATTTCTGAATGCTGCAGTGTCTTGTCTTTCTGAAATCTGTATTGCTGTAGCATTGCAACTTCACTGCGTGGGCTAAGTTAATAAGCCCTGCAGAGCTAATGTGCTCTGCTAATCTTTTTTGATGGCTGTGTGCTTTACTAGGGACTTCTGTTCATTGGATGCTTGTGTGGTACAGTAACCAAGACTGTTTCCTCTTCTGAATGGAACAGAGTGTTATAGTATTCTGAATAGACTTGATTGATATGATTGGGAAATGACTATTCATGGTCTCCTCTAATACAAGAATTAAGGAACATGAAGTGAGATGAACAGGTAGCAGCAATCAAAATGTTACAGTTCTTCACAATCTGCTTTAACCAGTCTTGAGACCTTTTAACTTTGGTCTAACTCCAGCATAGGGGATGTAGATTTTAAAACTTCATTTAGCTTCATGCGTATAGGTAGGTGGTTGAGAAGAATGTAAATGATAGACCAATAGACAAGGTAAGTCTTATTTTTACACAAGTTAAGGCAGTGACTCTAAGATCATTGCCAAGACTCTAGTTAATAAAAATTAGAAAACTTAGGTAAGATTTCTCCCCTATGAATGGTCTCTGAGATGCAGACTGTCTGATTTCCATCCACTGAGATTTTCCTGCACTATCCATCAATTAATTCATTTTCTCTTATTTGTATTACATTATTCTTTGCAAGGTTATAATATCATGTAGTTAAGATTTTAACATTCTTTTTGATTTCCGCTAAGGTCATTCCCAGCTCATGTCTGAGAAGTAACCCAGAATAGTCAAATTATTTAATTTCTTGTTGGAAGGTTGTGAATGATAAAACTTACAATTAGCTTGAATATATGAATATTTTCTCAATAGAAAGATAATCTGCCAGTTATATTGTGTAGAATCTTAGGAAGACCTTAAACCACAAATCACTGGAAGTTCATACATCTTGTTTTTTCCTAATACTCTTCACTGATCATCTACTATTGGCCTCTGTTGGTGGGCAATAGTAGATGCTGGGTCAAATTAAACTTTTTGGGACTGTGGTTTTTGCATATTGCTTCTGAGTTCTGCATTTTCTTTGCTCCTGAGTTGTTTGATGATTGCCATTATTCTCTGCAGTTATAACTGTAGGTGGTAAGAGATCCATTCTCTTACTACTTTAGTCTTTGTTGTCAAGTGATTCTTAATTGAGCCTAATCAAAAAGATGTTTAGTATGGTTCAGTTTCTAACACACTGTTTGTGCAGCCTATTGTTAAAACCACCTATTCATATAATTTAATTTTTTTTTAGAAACTAGAGATAATAGGCCAAGTCAGTACTTCAGTGTTTCAAAGAAAACAAAAATGAATTATTTATTTTTTACAATTACCTATTTCATTGTTCACCCTAATGGTATTGTTAACGTGTAGAAATAACTGACAAGATTTGCGTAATTAAAATGTTTTATTTTAATTTGTTCTACATTTTGGTACTGTTCTTGTATGTGTTTCTATATAATTGAAATGTTGTACCAAAGCATATACCATGTTCTGCTCGTTTTAGGGGGAACTGTTTTCCCTCTAAACAGGGATTGATTGCTTTAGCCAGTATGCAGACAAACATTTGTGTTGATCTCATCAACAAGTTTATTTGGAAATGATCCTTAATTAAATCCCAGATGTCTGTATGGTCTTTGAAGTACTAGGACATCATCTCCTAAAATGGATAATCAAGTCCAATTATCAAGGGCTTCCCATCCGTTGTGTAAAAAGTATAATTCGGCAGGTAAGATTTGTTAATGCTTTAATCAGTTTTTTCCACCATTGTTAACAGTTTGAAGGTTGGAATGATGATATTTTAGCTGAACTTTTTCTAATGAATATCTAAGCTAAGCTAATTCTACTGGTAGTCCCAGGGGGGTGTTTGCAAGAGCATCTTTCTGGATAGTCTGTATTTCTGCATGCTGGTTTGGTTGTGGTTTTGTTTTTTCTTTTTTAAAATCAAGGTTTCCCACTGATAAGGGAGTTTCCTGAGCTGCCATAGAAAATAAAAAGTCGGAGAAATGAGTCTTTTTCATAGATGTAAGGATATTCATATTCAATTGTAATTTTGGTTGACATGTCATGCTTCTTAATAACATCTTCTGGAAAATAAAACGTCAGAACAGTGAGAAATACTATATCATTCTTATAAAACTGAGCAAAACCTGAAAAACAGGTTCTAAAGAAAAAAAAGTTATTTGAAAATTGTCAATTAAGATTTTGTAGAGTCAGAGGGATAACAAGAGAAAACAGTTCAGAACATTTCACTGGGGCATATTTTTCAGAATATGTGTTTGCTATACTATGAAAATCAAATTGCTGAAAGGTGATCTCAAGGAGAAATAGTGTCTTAGCAAGGAAAAATCATATACCTCTGTGATTTTGTATATTCTATTAATAGATGTGCAGTTAATACCTACAAATGACAAATGAAATATTTTGGTACTTAGGTCACTTGTATTGCCTTTCATCAACATTGCCTCTATTTTATTAATAAGCAATCTGTTAAAATAGTTACTTTCATTGTAATTATTATTGTATCTCAACCGGTAAATATGAACCCAGCAGCTCTTTAATCAGAATTAGCTAAATAACCTGATTGATGTGGTTGTTAATATATAGTTGAAATTTTAGGTCCATTGATTTCTATATAACTAGATGGTTCAGACACTAGAAATAAGGAGCTGTAGTAATGCAGTGCTCCAGCCGAACTGAGCTGCCTGCTAAGAAATGGGAATGAGTGTTTTTGTATTACACATGCATATAAATATCCACTGTTTTTGGTAAATGTTGTAATTTTTTTGTTTGGGATGTTTTTGCTTTGGTTGCCACATTGTCCTGGAGTTTGGCCAAAGCCTGAGAAATTACAATGTAATTTTTTGATACACTGGGTTTAGCAGCAAAACTGGATTTAGGAGCTCCCTGGTGCAGTTTACTCTTACCTCAGTTACACTGCCTGTTTGCAGAAACAGGCTGTAAGCCAGACCACTGAATGGATCCAAGCTGAAAACAACCCCTTTTTGGAAGGAAGGTGAGAACTGAACTCAGTTTCGCCGCATCCTTGCCAGCAGCCTCCTGTAACCTAGCAGAGGACTTTCAGGTGGAATCTTCAGACATGGTGACCACAACCCGGTGAGAAGTGGGGTCAGCAAGGACAGGGGCCTGAAGGACAGAATTATGGGGGAGGCTCTCAGTGCTTCCTCTCGTCATCATGACTGGGGGACATGATAAAGACACCTTCAAAAGGATAGCCAGGGAAGAGGAGCTTAAATGTTTGAATGTTTGCTGTAGAATAGGTGAGGGTCAGAGGGGAGACCCAACAAGGGTGACATCACGATACGTATCTGCTACAGGCTGCGAATTTCAGAAGTAGATGAGAAAGCACCTTCTTTAGACAACTGGAATAAGCTAATTCTTATGGGGGACTTTTAACCACCTTGATATCTGTTCTGGTGTGGCACATGCAGCCAAGGAAATTTCTAGAGTGTGTTGAGGACAATTTCTCAACATGGGGTGAGCTGTGTCTCAGCAAAGAGACAAGTTGGAGGTGCACCTTGCTGGACTGGTTACACATAAGGAAGAGCTAGTTGATGGCAACCTTGGCATGAGGAGTCCTGCTAGGCAAGCTGAACACGAGTCAGTGGTGGGCTCCTGTGATGATGAAAGCTAACTGTGTAGTAGGCCACATTTGCAAGAGGCAGCAGAATGAGAACTCTGGTTTAGGACTTCAGGACTCTGTACAGTTTTAGGCTGCAAGTGCAAGACATTGGCTTACTGAAGTGAGTCCAGTGGAAGGCCATGAGGAGGATGAGGAACCTGCAGCATATGATGTATGAGAGGTCTTGGGAGGGCTGGTTTGTTTGGTTTTGATAAGAAGAGGCTAATAAAGGGGGAAAACTTTGTTCTCTTCAGCACAGATAAAGAAAATGGAGGCAGATTCCTCTTGGTGATACAAGAAGCAATGTACATGAATTACAAAAAGAGAAATCCTGGTTACGTATTAAATTCTTTGTAGTGAGGGTGTGTCCCGATCCAATATCGGGGAGGTTTAGATATGATCCCAAGAGCGAGATTAAGACACAAACGAGGTCAAATGCCATATGCCAGAAACAGTTTTTATTATGAAAAGAGTAAAAAAAAAAAAAAAAAGAAAGGTAAAGGTAACCGATAAGAGCGATAGGACAGGGCGGAAAAGAAAGGCAGAAAACCAAGCAAGACTCCGGGATAGAATCGCAAGAATAGTCACCACCACGGATCCACGGTGTCTCGGTGGAGGGGTCCAAATCTCTTGTTCTGCGACGGCGGACGAAGACGTGGGTCCACAGCGTCCCGTGGACGAAGGTGCGGCGCGGGTCCACAGCGTCTCGGCTCGGAGGTCCGGCTCGGGAGAGTCCAAATCTCTTGTTCTGCGGCGGTGGGCGAAGGTGCGCCATCCTCATCTTGGCAGTCCCCTTTTATACTGGTAGCAGTCTTCACGATGGCACGTACGACACGGCTTCCACGTTCCTCTACACGTGTACACACAGTTCCAGCCCTGTTCTTCACGTGACTGTTACCTGACTCTGTGGCGCATGACCCGGCAAGGCGTTTTTTTTCAGCTTGAAAGTCTCGACGACCTGGCAATCGTCCTTGCGACCCGGCAATCGTCCTTATCGTCCTTATCACACTCAGTAGCTGGAGGGGTTTCCTGCTTGAGCAAGGCAATCTTTGAGACAAAAGTTCTTACAGTCCGGTTTCTCACAGGGTGGTCAGGCAGGAACAGGTTGTCTACAGTGTTACGCAGTGTTATGCAGGACATAGGCAGAAATGAAGTGGATAAAGACTTGAGCAGGCTGGTTTAATTTTGAGGTTAGATACAGCTTTGAAGCTGGTATGACTTAGATGGGGAAGGTTTGAATCACACAGTCTTCCAACCTAAATTACTCTTTGAATGTAAGCAAAGGTAAACATTCCAAGTAATTCAAACACTTCATACCTGAAAAAAAGAGGAACAAGTTAGTCCTGAAAGATTAAAAAGGTTTAATTTTTGTGAGATTGGAATGAACTGTTTGGACTAGTGAGAGTGGCATTGACTGGTAAGACTTCCAGGTTGTTCATCTCATTAAAGATAATACAGATCCTTATTCTTTCTTCTACTCAGACAAAACTTGTGCTACTCATGTTCTAAAAACTTATTTATGAACCTTGAATATGAAGCAGTTCAATTATTGCACTGGTGTTACTGTACAGCAAACCATTTTGTTTGAGAAAGTACTGTAATTGCATGCTACAATTGAAAAGGAACTTTTTATGCTATGATTTGGAAAATATCAGTTTTTGAATACATTTGAGCATTGGGGTGAAATTAGGTTTATTTTAAAATGCAGCTGAGAGTTGAGTTTCTTAATCAGAAATATCATTTTGGTTTCAAGCAGGTTTTTTTTTTTTCCCCTGGGACAGAGTTATATGAACGGTCATGCAAGAGAAGACCCTGCAGAATTGAAAAAAGGGCTAGTTGCTGCAGTTCCTTCTTTTGCAGTGGAGATGATTGAAAATATTTATTTAATTCTGGAGTCCTTATTTTTGGCTGTAAAATGTATAGCATCAGTCTCTTGTGAGAGGATCGTGTTCTGAAACTGATGCTGAAACAAGCATTGTGTATTTGATTAAAAAATTTCACTTTTGCTTTGATCTACAATATAGTAAATCTGTTTAATGGGTCAATATGATGTGGCTTCTTGAATGAAAAAGAAAGTGAATATTAGTTAGAAACTGCCAATTATGAGAGTTTCCTGATGTGAAACTAACCACGTGACCTTTACAAGGGAAAAAATAGTCTTCTAATTTACATTTTTGATTGTAGTTACAGGATCTGTCATAATTTTTCAGTCACAATGCATCACACATTTCATTTTTTTCCTTTTTCAGTGGACAAATAACTAAAAACTAGGAGTGTTTTCCCTGTTCTGCATCATCTCAGAGCGTGGTGCAAAGCATGTCCATGTAGTATACATTTCCTTACTGGTTTAGTGGTATAATGTGCTTCCAGTTTTTAGGATGAAGCACTCTGATCCACATTTTAAGACAGCTAAGAACATTCTTTCTAATTATAAAATTCTAGCAGCATGGTCCTTATGGTTAGCCGTAGAACTGATTTGGATTCTACAAAATATTCTGTTTTCTATTTTTTTTCCCAAAAAAAGACTCTTCAGCCAAATAGAAGACAAAGCTGGCACCCTAACACTGTTACGCAGCAGGGGGACAGGCTATCTTTTTAAAGTGGGAAGTCTAGTTTCATATTAATTCCACTTCCACATATCACAGTGGAACAGATATTTTTTTCTTCTGAAAGTTTATGGCTTTCGGTGAACTCTGGAATCTTTTCTTTTCTTGGCCTCAGAATTACAGACATTCAGTGGTAATTTGTAAGATGATCTGTGGTGTAGTGGGGGAGGGAAGAGACTATTATAATGTCTTTATGTTGCTATTGCTGTTAATGCCTCTTCTAAAATTTGAAGTCACTTAACCACTAACTACCATCCCATTATAAGCCAGTCTTTCTTTAACATTTCTTACTTTGAGACATACTGTATGTTCTTTCAGTTGTTCTGGCAAGTAGTCAAGGATATTTTGGATCTTGAGGAAAAAAATCCAGATTATCAAGAACGCAACAGGTTTTTAGGTGTACCATTGGCACTGACGCTGAGTCCTGCTCCAGTGATCATACGATTTTTATATAGGCATACAAAGAAAGCTTTTCAGAAAGGTTGCTGTTCCAGTCTAGCTCCAGAACTGGAGAAGGCAGAGCCATGCACTTGAGGTGTTTCTAGGATACATTAGCCTGAGTATAAATATCATACACATGCTACTGCTCTTCTCTTGAGCTACCTTGTGTGCTGGATCGATGTACCAGTTCTAGTGTGAGCTCAGGACTGGGTGGTAGACTAATGTCTTTGTGTTCTCTTACTGCATTTTGAACCAACACGTTTTGGTTTTAAAGTTCAGCCCAGCTAGTTATGTCTTAAAGGAGCTTAACAAGGAGCTTGTTAATTTATTTATAAAGTACCTAGAATGGCAGGATGTTCTTGTAGGTGGAGCTCATGAGTCTGGAGGTTTGTTTCCTGCTGTAGAACATTCTCTAAAAATTGAAAGAAGTCTTTCAAGTGGTCTTAGTCAGGTTTCTGCTTTTTTTTTCCTTGCTGATATTTTCCTACAATAGTTATGTAGATTATCACAACAATAGCTTGGTTTACACTGTGACTTTATTCTGTACTGAATAATTGTAATAATTGACTTCCACCGTTTATCATACCTAGGCCTTACCTAAAATACTTTTACAATCAGACAAACTATTGTATTTCTGTTCCAGTCAGAATTTGAAAATTTTTTTAATTGTGTAAAAATAATTTTTGAACTTTTGTCCCAGAATGCATTTTTAAGACTTTGGATATGCAGGTTCGATACGAGTTGGCAGAAATTAGCCTGCAGAGAGTATGAAAGACTAGTGGAAAAATACATGTGATGAATACATGTAGACAAATACTTATGTGACGTCTCGGTCACATTAAAAGCTGAATTACTATTGGAATTCTAAGGAAAACTAGAGTTAGCATTTCATCCCAACAATACATTTCCATTTTTGCTTTTTATTATGATTAATTTCAAGATGCTTATTCGCAGACCAGACTTCAGATATAGTATGTAGTTCTTGCAGTGGTTTTTTTTTTTTTTTTTTAATAACTATCTTTTAAACAATGAACCAGTAAGATTCAGCCTGACTGAGTGGCAAAATTCCCTTTTCAAAGGGAGATGTATCAAGTTTTTTTACACATGTGCAGATCAACTAAAAAGCACTTGGGAAATGGAAGTCTGAGAGCAGGCTGCTGTCATCAGGACAATTCATCCAGGCAGTGTCTTACTCATGGAAGTCTCAATAACTGGGTTTATGAGCTAAATAAATTCTCCTCTCAGGCCACACATGGACAGCAGGCAATCAGTTCAACATCTCTGTACTATTAATAAATACATTTAGCTTGGTCTGAGTAATTAAAATAAATTTTTAAAAAATTTTTTTGTAATTAGGTACTTCAAGGTCTAGATTATTTACACAGCAAGTGCAAGATCATTCATACAGATATAAAGCCAGAAAACATTTTGATGTGCGTGGATGATGCCTATGTTCGTAGAATGGCTGCTGAGGCTACCGAGTGGCAGAAGGCTGGTGCTCCTCCTCCCTCTGGCTCAGCAGGTATGATACTATATTTAAATGCAATGTAGTAAAGTTCCATCACTATATTGTTGCTAAGAATATTTTGTTTAATGAAAATTAACATTTTAAATAATCGTGCATAAAAAACAAAAAGCATGTCTAGTTAATTCTTATTCGTGCTGTGGAAACTATCAGGGAAACGCTTTCTTTTCAGTTTTGCACGTTCAAGTTTTTGGGGTCCCCAGATACAGAAGAAGATTTATTGGTATAAACTTACTCTCCTCCTACCCCACAAGCTTTAACAGCTGGGTTTTAGCTGCACTGGAGCCTTACATCTCTAATATTGACAATAATTACTAGTTCCATTACAAGTAATCAGCGTCCTCGTGAAATTATCTGCCTTCTCGTCAGTTATCACTTATTCTCAGAATGCAATGAAAAGTCTTAGAGATTCCATAGTTTTTCACCCTTGAAAAGGGAATTTATTGTACCTAACTGAATTCAAGATAAGCCCTTCTCCCTAGTACTTTATGCAAAATGTTTTACGTTAAACTTGCCAAGTGTTTAGATAGGAACTGTACATTATATTTAGCTAGGAGAAACCAAGGTAAAGTAGTTCACAGCAATCAGTAAAGACAAGAAAGGAGGAAGTGTGGCTTTTCTAGTGATCTTTAGTGCCATGGTTGCTATTTATTTGCCAGTCCAGCACATCAGCTACAGGCAGTGGAGAAATAATAACATTTAAATACCTTTGCAATGTTGTCAGAAAATACATTACAGATTAAATTCTCTGAGGTATAATAAAATACCTGCTATATCAGGAACAAATACTGTGGCCAAAATCCATAAATATTTCACAGTAATCCATAAATATTTCTTAACTTATATAAGTTAAGATGCAAAATCTTACAAATCATGAATATATTATATTGAATTTTACATAATGTGTACTCACATAGCTAAAGACTGTATGTTATTTGTGTGGGAAGTAACTTGATTTTATTCATGCAGCCTTTATATTGCTTCCTGACATTAAAATAAATATTATTTTAAGGAATATATTGATGGCGTTCTTATCACGCTTTGTTCTTAGCAGATTGAAATTAAATCTATGACTTTCCACACAGGAGCCAAAGATATGTTTTCTTTACAGCATTTCAAGAATAGGTTCTGCATAATTTCCCTTTTTAGAACAGTGATGGTACTCAAGTTTAAGAATCTTTTCAAAAACCTTGCCCTTTCAGGGGCATGCAAGCAGTTTTTTCCCTGAACTTAGCGGCAGGAACTGAACCTAAAAGAACTCTGAAGTCTTAGCTGTCTCTGTTTTTTATTTTGCATTTGTTAATTGCCATATGCCTGTGTGTCTGAAGAAGTTCCTGAGAGGTTCTCCTCCCCCTGTTCAGTTCCTCTTTCTCACTTCCACTTTGCCTCTGTCTCCTGTATTTGGTTGTTTCTATTGGTTTTGATAATTTGGGGTGGGGAGGTGGGGGGTTGTGTGACTTGTGTTGCTGTTCTGTGTTCAGTTAGTGTTGTAATCTCATCAGACCTAGTCGTTGATGGTATTCTTCCAAGAGGTGCTTAGGAAGAGGTCCATGCTGGAGATGCTTTTTGCCATAGGCACTTATTCATGCCTCCAGTCCTAGCAATCAAACTACCTTGTTTCAGAACAAAAGAAACACAAATATTTGACTTTTCTTTTGAGTGCGGCACAGTAGTTGTCTTTGTTGATATTCCCTGAACTATTTTAAATCTATCTATACCTGCTCAGCCAGCTGACTACCTACATTTCATCTGTGACAGCTCTGCAGTCATTTAATGTTTTCTGTCCAATCTGTACTGATTCAGACTTGCCTTTCTGACTTTAGTTAAGTCTCCACCAACCACAACAGAGTGAACAGAAATTGATGCTAGCTCTTTCCAATTCCACATGCTCTGAGGCATCAAATGACGTTCTTGTAAAGAGTAAAAAAACAGCTAAAAAAAAAAAAAATCAGTGCCCTATATTTCGTTAAGAATATTTTTATGTGATTTCTACAACTTTCTACTTTATACAGTTGTTTTTGTAAAAATATATCTTTAAAATTTTATTTTTTTTCTTTTTAGTGAGTACAGCTCCACAACAAAAGCCTGTAAGTATTGTTACATAATTCATATTAACTATCTTTCTGTGTTTCCATAGGTATTAATAGCTATTAGACTGTTGGCAGTCTACCCTTTTTAAAAGCTTCCTTTGAATAAAGCTTTTATCTTTCAAAGAACACTTTTCTTTTAATGTCTTTGGCCTTACCAGTTTTAAGCACAGTATGTCTCTGATGGAAACTCTCATAGACTTACTATAGCTATGTCAAAGAAAGTTAAGCGTTGCCATTTTCATCTCTCGAGGAATAATCCATTCTGTTCAAATCCTGACAAAAATGGGTGCATGCACTAAATATCATGCATGGCAGATAGCTTAAGGACTTCAAAGCCTTAATGGTCAAGGCCATAAAGGAGAGAGGTTTTTTTATGACGTTGGAAAGATCTTTTTGCCATGTACACATAGCAAATAACCACTGATAATACAGCTGTTTAGAAATATCTAAGGTCAAACCTGCTTTCTACATCTGTCTGTACAAAATGTGTATCATTTCAATGGGCGTACAACATGGATGAAAATTAATAGGATTGTCAAATTAACTGTCTGGTTTTAACTGTCCCGTAGCTTCTTTTGAAGGTAACAGGATTTACAGATAAACCTTTGAGAAAATAATATTTTCCTTGGTTCCTTATACTTTATTTTTTAATTATACGAGGATTTCTTACTGTGATATCTAAACAATGAATGAAAATTGGAGAGTTCTCATTTATCAAATAGTAAAAATAAAAGTCAGAATTCAGTTAAAATATAAGAAAGTGTTTCAGTCCTAGCTCAGATGTGTTAATTTTTCTTTTCCTTGTTATTGTACCTGAGTTTTTCAATCCTTATGTTATATAAAATGTGAAACTTTTTGTAATGGCAATCTGTTGTTTGTGATTCATATGGTTTGGGCCAGAAGTGAATAATAAAAATGCTTTCCTTTCACAGGGAAATAGCTGAACAACACAGCATTTATTTAAAATTCTTTGCCATTTTCAGTCTCTTTGGCTTTCTTGTATCATTTTTCTCAGCATACTTTTGCATTACCTGCATTGTATGGAGAGAGAAATCATGTCTAAAATTTATATGTAAATAAATAGATATTATAACAGACTATCTTCCAAATACAATATCATCTGTTAGTCTGGATTGAAGTTTAAGATTATTGTGGCTAGTCAAGATTATAGGATCATAGGAATTTTACTATGGTACCTTAGATTAATTTTGTCCTTGTATCTGGTAAACAACCATGTAAAAACATGTATAACTATGTAAACTTTTGATAGCTCTTTTTGCATCATATAACCCTACGTCATTCTTGATTTGAAGTAAAATGGAAAAAACAATAGATTTACTATATTAATTGCCATGCAGTATTTTCAAATAAAAAGTAATCATATTGCAAGTGAATTTGGTGTGAGATGCCTTGTGAATAATTGTTTAGGGGTTTTTTGTTTTCTTTTGTTTGTATTAATATTTCAGGTTGGAAAAATATCCAAAAACAAAAAGAAAAAACTGAAGAAAAAACAGAAGAGACAAGCTGAGCTGTTAGAAAAACGCCTGCAGGAAATAGAAGAACTAGAGCGAGAAGCTGAAAGGAAAAAAATAGAAGAAAACGTAACCTCAGCTGTACCATCAAATGAACAAGAAGATGAGTACCACCCAGAGGTGAAACTAAAAACAGCCGATATAGAAGAGGTAGTAGATGAAGAACCTGGAAATGATGATGGTTAGTATTACCTGCTTGTATTGATCCTGAATTTACTGTTTCAGAGGGGAAAGTAATTGCAGCATTGCATCTGGTGCAATGAACAAAGACTCCAGGCTCTCCGAGATCATCAAGTTTCATTTTCTCCTGTAGGTAAAATCATAACTACAAGGTCTAAAAAGGAAAAGTCAAACCTACTATAGAAGTGAAGAAAAACATTAATAGCAATCTAGCTATTCAAATCCCACAAAAGAGTACATAGAAAATTCAACAGAACAGTCAGTTGTCATACTACATTAAGTGGTGTAACTGCATATCTTGGTGAGGTAGAAGAACAAGATGAATTTGTATTCTGTAACATTAATGTACTTAGAGTATCCTTGCTTTCCCCTTTTCTTGTTACAATGTTTGTTGTAATGATCTATCAGGTAATAATAATTGCAACTTCTTCACTAATATTTTTAATATGTCTTGTTAAAATTCTTGGTTAGTCCCAGTGGTTTGCAGCATAATTGTTATGGTGCAGTTCCATTCTGACTTCCTTGGTTTTCTCGTCAACTCTCTCCAATTCTGATAAAAATGTAACTGCTGAGACTGTCTTTTGGTTTAGTTTTGTTCTGCTCTTACTGCGAATTTTCCTACTTCTGTGATGACTCCCTGTTTGCAGATTGAATCATAGATTTGTAAAGCTTGCTTTCAAGACCTCATATATCTTCCCTTCATAACATTCTTCTCTTCTGAATTGCTCCCTCCTGAACCACTTCCCATTGTTTATTTTTTCCAACAGCCTTATTAGTTCTTTCTTTTGCCTTTAATTTAGATTTTGTGGTCTTTACATGTTTCAGTGATATTCAGTGTTTCCTTGTGTGATATGTCAGAAGTCAGGTAGTTACTGAAGAGTTAAAAGTTATGAATGCCTAATTTCAAAATGGTATATTGATGTATCATCTAATGTGTTGCTCATTGAAATTTTTCAGGTGAAGCAGATGATCAGGATGAAAAAGAAGATACTGAAAAAGAAAACACTGAAAAAGATGATGACGTTGAGCAGGAACTTGTCAACACTGACCCTACAGACCCTAAGTGGATAGAATCCCCCAAAACAAATGGCCATATTGTGAACGGCCCATTCCTATTGGAGCAACAGATTGAAGATGAAGACGAGGAGGAGGAAGAATGTCCAAATCCAGAGGAGTATAATCTTGATGAGCCAAATGCAAAAAGTGATTACTCTTATAGCAGCTCCTATGAACAGTTTAATGGTGAATTGCCAAATGGACGTCATAAAATTCCTGAGTCACAGTTCTCTGAATTTTCAGCTTCAGTGTTCTCTGGGGCTCTAGAGTCTGTAGCTTGTGGTTCTGCTGTTTCTGAAGGATCAACTGTAACCGAAAGAGAGGAGAGCAGCCCATCTCACGACAGGAGCAGAACAGTTTCAGCTTCAAGCACTGGGGATTTGCCAAAAAGTAAGTATTCCTCTTAGTGGCGTATATCATGCTTGAAGCCTCTTGGAGCTGTTGGTGATGTCTTACATAGAATGAATAGTGGTCTTAAACCTTATATATATGTTTTATCTGTGTTTAGTGACACATGTATGCAGATTTTACTTTGTTTTGGGGTTTTTTGGTGAAAATTCAGTTCTAAGGTTTACGGGTAGGCTGTCACACACTACTTTTTATTGTAGATGAAATACTTGCATTGACAGGTCAGTCTACACAGAAAAGAGAAAAGGAAGGCTATAGTTGCAAGTAAGCATTATTCCCATAGTTTAAGGGCAGAAGGTGATTGTGAGATCATGTAACATCACTTCCTTTTATAACAAGCCAGTAATACACTGTCTGTTAAGCCCAGTAACCATTATGTTTGGCTTAAAACATATTTTCCAAAAAAGATATCTCTTGATTTGGACAAACAAAATGATAAAAAAATCTAATGTGGTTGAAGTGTGTTCCACTGGTCAGTACTCAGAATTGTTTCAGAGAAATTGTAGCAAGTTTGAATTTGTCTGGCTGCAGCTACTAGCTGTTACTTCTTGTTATATCTTTTCTCAGTCATATTCAAAAATTCTGTAATGTTCTGTATTTTCATTCATTAATGTTTCTTCTCTGTCTCAAACAGTTTCTCTCTTAACCTTTTATTAAAACCCAACAAGACAATTTCTTTGTCTCTGTAAGGCATGTTGCCAACCCTCAATTCATTGCTTTCTGTATTCAGTGTGGTTTTGGAGATTTAAATTCTGGCCACCAGAACTGCTCAGATCCAAAATTTTTGCCTGTAAATCCTGTTTGTTGAAGACACGGAAGGTGAAATCTTGGTGTCATTGCAAAGAGCTGGATTTTTGCCATTGAATTAAATAGCTCCAGGGTATTACGCATAGGTTTTATTTATAGTGCCAGTGGCTAAATGATAAATGTACAGGTTTCAACTTTAATAAAGAAAATACTGAGGGACTAAATCTGTAAGCAGATAGAAGAAAATGAGATAGCTTAGGAGAAGATCACCAAGCCTGCATCAACATTGTCCTAGATGAAGTTACTAAATTTAAATAGGGAAGTATTGAAAAATACAGTTGAGTGTATTTCTTGATTTAAGACTTTAGAAGAGCAAGTCACAGTTTATTACAGAGTCTGAGAGGTAAGGTAGTCTGCAAGTAGGCAAGAAATGTGAAATAAAATACGACTGACTAGAGCTGTATTTCTGGAAGATACCAAGATCCAGGCTAATAAGTCTTCTGGTCCATCTCCTTACACTGTGTAGTCCCTTAAACAATATGCAGGAGGTTCCTAGATTCCTGGTAGCCTCTTCCTTTGTGCTGTTGGCAGTCTATAGGCAGAAAGCCTCTACTGCTGTTTTCCTGGGGTAATGTGTAAAATCCTTACGCCTCCAGAGAGTAAAGCTAGTTTCGTCATCATGGGAGCAACTTACCTCCATAGCTGGAGAAACAAACCTACTTTATTCCTCCTTCATGTTATCTCATCAGGAACAATTTACAGACCTCTTGTGCAAAACCAGAAGAAAGATAGTAAATTCAACCATAGCTCACTTCTTCCACAAAAAGAGGGAAAGCTGAATGTTATTAATAGCATCAATAATAATGATGGGTTAAACAGTAATAAAAGAGATCAAGGTATTTAGAAAGAAGAGAGGCTATTCAATATTTTTAAATGCTGCTACTTTTTCACTACAACTTTAGCGCCCTTTTCTTGTATAGAAGTAGACTTTATGTGTTCCTCTCTGTCTAGGCATTGCTATATGTAATTAAGTAACATGGTCTCATCTTAATTTTTCAGGGTGCTTGCCACATTCAGTGCACAGACCAATTTATGTTCAGTGGATGAGCAGCTATTAAGTTTTTATCTTTTTCAAGTTTTCACTGCGTGACCAAATGCCCTTAAGATAGATCTATTAATTTACTCATGACTCTCCTCCTCATTCCAGTGTTTGAATGTTTACTAAGTGTACTATCATGCTGAGACTGTGAGAAGAGGAGGTGATATTTCTCAGTTTCATGGAACTAGGACACACAAAAGTGAAAATCAGAAATGCTCACTAATTTTATGCTCAGGTTGAGCTCCTTTGGATGCTTTTTTGAGAGTACTTGCTAAAAAGTATGCTCCTTTTGACTTCACTTTCAGTTGTGAATGATCTGCATTTGACAGATTCAGAATCCAAGGTCTCATATTCATTTCTCGGAAAATATGTGACATAACCTTCATGAGTTCCTGGGAAAAACACAAAAGTGTAGGAACTTACCTAGTACCTTGTCAGGTCTTTCTGTTAGAAGAAGGTTGAAGAAAGCTGTTTTCTAAAGTCATATTCAGATGTCTTACTAATGAGGCTTTTCTTTGCCCATCGTTCTGCTTTATTTACTGCAGTCCTTCACCTTCAAAAAGATGTGTAGGAAGGATTTATCTAGTACTATCAATTTTTTTTTTTCCCCAGGGCTACTGAATTGGGAAAGGTCCTATAATTTCTTGAATAATGTATTTGATTGTGTTGGGGGAAAAAAAAAATCAGACTGTACTATGCTGCATGCTCGTAAGGGAAGATTTTAATATTAAGCTTACTAGTTCCTGTCTTTTAAGTGCTGTATTGCAACCTCATTCTCTCAGTGTATTTTACTTTAATGCCCTATACTGGTGGTTTTTAAAAATTTGAATCTTGGACTCCATTCCAGCTTTTTTAGAGGACTGTTTTGTTGACGTCACTGCCCCTTCTACCTTCTGCCATTTAGTCCTGTCTTTTCTTTCCTTCTCTTTCCTGGTGGATCCTGCCACTTTCTTTTCTGGTTGGCCAGTATTTCAGTGTCCTGAAGGCCCATTCATGCTTACTGTCCCAGCAGTTGAAGGTCCTCCTCTGATTTCAGTCACTCCTAACTCACCATTAGACATCCTGTATTTTTTCTCCTTGTCCCATATCTGGTGTGTTTTTGTCTTCCAATTCTTATGCTAATTTAACAGGTCATTATATCCCCACTGGAGTCCCAGGTGCCTTTTGGATCTGGTTCCTCTTTCTTACCTTACAACTAGTTCCCAATTTAGTCTTTGTAGCTTTGGGACAAGGAAACTGAGATGAATCCTGTGCTGCTATGTGATTTATGATGTCTGATTCTATCTTCCACGTTCAAGTCAACCTGCTTTCTTTCCAATGCAATATAGGAGCTAGTAGGTGGTATGTCAAAACGAACAAAAGCAGCAGTCCTCCACTGTCGTATGTTATGGTCTACAATGTCCCAAGAGCCTCTAAAGATTAGATTAAAGTTCTGCCTTTTTATTCAGTGCAAATAGGACCTTCAGAGAACTTTGATTCACCGTTGAATCAATCTGTGAAATGAGTGACAGTCCTGTCATGGTTTAGCCCCAGCCAGCAACTAAGACCCACACAGCTGCTGCCTCGCTCCCCGCCCCGGCAGGATGGGGGAGAGATTCAGGTCAAAAGTGAGAAAACTTGTGGGTTGAGATAAAGACAGTTTAACAGGTAAAGCAAAAGCCACGCACACAAGCAAAGCAAGACACGGAATTCATTCCCCACTTCCCATGGGCAGGCAGGTTCAGCCATCTCCAGGAAAGCAGGGTTCCATCATGTGTAACGGTGACTTGGGAAGACAAACACCATCACTCCAAATGTGCCCTTCTTCCTTCTTCTTCCCCCAGCTTTATACACTGAGCATGATGTCATATGGTATGGGATATCCCTGTGGTCAGTTGGGGTCAGCTGTCCCGGCTGTGTCCCCTCCCACCTCCTTGTGCACCCCCAGCTTCCTTGCTGGTGGGGTGGTGTGAGAGGCAGAAAAGGCCTTGGCTCTGTGTAAGCACTGCTCAGCAGTAACGAAACCATCCCTGTGTTATCAGCACTGTTTCCAGCACAAATCCAAACCACAGCCCCATACTAGCTACTATGAAAAAAATTAACTCTATCCCAGCCAAAACCAGCACAAGTCCCCTAGGTTCTCAAATCAACCAAGGTTTGGTGAGTCTTTTTCCCCTTGGGACAGATATTAAAAAAAAAAAACAAACAACAAAACAAACAAACCCCAGCCAAATTTTATTTACCTTAGCCAATAATGGAAGTGCAGAATTTTTCTCAGCCAAACTATTGCAAAAATGTATCTCTCATGTGGAGTTGTTGGAGTTTGAATCTTAACATTTTCTGTCTCAATCTGTTCTTGGAAGCATATGCACTGTTTTTACTTAGAAGCTCCTCTGGATATTCTAATAATAGTCATTTCACAGTTAAAGAATGCAAAAAAATTTGCACTTGAAATGTAAGGTAAGAAATCCTATTTATGATGCTTTAATTTCTCATAATGTTCAGCAAATGATTTTGGTGTCTTCAGTGTATTACAAAATTGGATGAAGTGTCAAGGCAAAGCTGCTTAGAGGTAATGAATAGTATGTTCAAAATACTAACTGTTCTGCCTTTTGCTTGTGTTAGCAAAAACTCGTGCTGCTGACTTACTGGTGAATCCACTGGACCCAAGAAATGCAGATAAAATTAGAGTTAAAATAGCTGACCTGGGGAATGCCTGCTGGGTGGTAAGTATAACTACATCATTTTAGCTATTTAGCCTTCACTGTTTAGAACCAGACCTCTTTATTGTAAATTTTTTCCATTAATGTGGTTTTTCTTTCTGTTTTAGCATAAGCACTTCACAGAAGACATCCAGACAAGACAATATAGATCCATAGAGGTTTTAATAGGAGCAGGTTACAGTACACCTGCTGATATCTGGAGTACAGCATGTATGGTAAGAACAATACAATGTGTATTTTACAAGAATAAACCTCCTAAAACCAGTTGTTTATTTAGTGAGGAAACCTGATGAGGATGGTTCTGACATTTTGACACAAACACATCATCATAAATTATGTCGTATCAGATAGCTACTGATGTTTTTTCCCCCCTTTATTTCAATTTTTCAAGCATTCTTAATCAAAAGGAAGTATTTTGGAGAACATTTCTCATTTTCATTTAATGCTTTTTAAACTTGCAGTCAAAAATATGCAAGTTTGGAGGGAAATACAAGTATATTTTAAATGTCCAAGTCTAACTGAAATAGTACAACTTCGTGTTTCCTTCCTGCCTTAGAATCTATGTAACTCTTTGCTGTGTTTTCATTCCTTTTTCTTGCATAAAGTAGCAAAACAGTGAAATACTTGAAATTCTTGCCAAGTGCAATGAAAACATTCATCAGATTACGCTTGCAAGTCACAGCTTTAGATTCTAAAGTTTGAAGAGAAGGAATTTAGTTTATTAGTAAAATATGTGGTAACATTCTGTAGAATTAGTTTTAACACAATATAACTGAAATTAGAGATTTTTAAAAATCTTTAAAGAATAGAAAAAGTAAAAGCTTAATCATTCAGTTTTCTGAAACTCTGTTTATAATACCTCTTTGAAGACAAATAAGCTACATGCATCTTCTCATTAAAGATAGTTTTGGAAATACATTTAGAAATGTCTATTTTAAAAGTGAAAACTTATTCAAATCTTTATATTTTACAAATACATGTCTGAAAAGAGTAAGTGTGTGAGGAGGAGGAGAAGACTCAAATACTAGACACAGTTTGCAGGCGTGGGTGATGAGAAGAATTGCAGAGCTCAGAGGGAGAGGAGGAGGATTGAAAGGAACATAAAATCCTACAGATATTATAAGCTCAGCAAGCCATGTGTTGGAAGTAACTAACCCATAAGTAAAATTGCAAGTATGTTTTCTCTGGAGTTTAATACTAGCTTTTGCTTTAGTTCACAGAAAAGAACATCCATTTCCAAATTTACTCTTTCATTTGGGGGCAAAATGTAAAATTTTTCTATTACATTGAAAACAAAGCATAGAAAATATTCCACAGTTTTGATCCTTAATTCTTTGGATGATTCTTTTAACTAACTACAGATTTACTATAGAGACTTTTTGTTCCTTTTACCTGATGTTTTGTAAACCTCAGTTGAACTAGATAACTTTTTATGGTATTAAATACCCTATATTTGTCTTCCTTTAAGGTTGTACCTACCTCCTGCTAATTTTATATACAGTCTTGTAGCTAAAGCCACATAAAAAAGGCTGAAGTCTATCTAGCATTGCGTTTAAAGGAAGTGGGATACTTAATAGCAATATCATACCTAGGGACTGTAATATTCTTACAGTACTTGGGGTTGTCCAGCCCCTTACACTTTAATTCTTTCCCATGTTATATAAGCGTGACTGCTTTCTTCATTCTGCATTCTCAAACTCAAGGGGGGAAAAAAAAAGCCTAAAGCATCTATGCAACTAGGGGTGTCTTAATTCACATTCACAATTATTTATGAAATTTCAGTATTTTAATGAGAAAATTATACTTCTGCTTTTTTGTTATGTAGGCTTTAAAGATAATAAAGCGTTTGAGGCAGAAACACCGGAATTCTGTCTTCTGCCACAGACTTTTGGGTTTTTTCCCTTAAAAGGTGCTGTAGAAATTTTATAATCTTACAGCACTGACATAGAGTTGTTGAATTCAGTTGTCATCATTGTGTAGCCGTGTAAAAAAAATAGAGATCAGTCTCTGAAGCTCACCTCAAAAATTCATTGTTTCAAAACCCCTCAGGATCTGCTTCCATTCCTGTATAGTGAGGAAACGGGTCAGAGCACTGTGAGCGCTGATCCTGCATCAGATGGAAAACAGCTCTGGGGCAGGGATTGACTTGAAGACCTTAACAGCTCTTTCTGCAGAGAACTTGTGACAGAGATTAAGGGCCAGGGAAACACGCCTGACATGGAAGTGCAAACTCCCGATTAACTTATTTAGGCTGTCTTTGGAAATTATAATTTGATTCTCTCCAGTCCCAAAAGCAGCTGAGAATTGTGAAGTACCAAAATATTGTAATGCCATTGTAGTCCCACTTGCTTTCTCAAGTTTGGATTCCTTGTGGTACCTAGATGTGGTTCAGAAAATGCCCTTCTGGGTTACCTTGTTCCTGTTTCATATTTAATTCACTTTATTCCATTAATTTTTACCATTAACATGTGTTTTCAAAAGGATTGTCTGCTGGAGCAGTAGCTGGTGTTTATTTTCAGACAAAATACAGCTTAGCAACCCTGTTAGTCATGTTGTCCAAGACTGTCAAAGGAGAGCAAGGAGACTTCTTTGTCACGTTGTTTTGCTTGTACAAGTCCAAAGTCACTAAGGACGTTTTTGAAAGCATTACTATGCAAAATGAGTGGTCTAGCAGTATTGCCATGATTTTTTTCTTGGTGAGTTTCCATCCTTCCATACTTTGTCGAAAGTGACAGTACCAAGCACACATGAAGTGGTGTCCTACCAGCTGACTGTGTATTGATTGCACATGGTATTTCTCATTCCTTGCTTTTTATTTAAAAAAAAAAAAAAAAAAAAAAAAGAGTTGTCAGTTAAGGGGTAGCTGTATTAGTAAGTGACCTAAGTTTGAGCTTCTGTTCAGGTTAGGTAAGTAATTGCTCTGATGATATCCACCTGTCAGAAATAAAAACATTTGTGAATGGGTAGGAAAGGTGCCATGTGGCTTTGCAGTGGGAGCCGCATTATGTAATTGCAGATCCTGTCCTTCATTTTCATCATGATTTTGACTTTGGATGAGCTTTCTTGTCTCAATTTATCTACTGATTGATAATGCTCATATTGCAAAAGTGCGTGCCTCATATGAATGATGTGAATTAATGTGAATGCAGAGTATATTAAGCTAGCATCAGAGCAAAGGTGAGACATTAGGCTTTTAAAACCCTTGCTTACAACTGAATCACTGTGCTAGTTCTCTGAACCGGCACTGAAAGAGGGTTCAAAATATTTTTACTTCATTTGGATGGAATTGTGTATGAATACATCTTGTAGATCTGTGCGTGCCCACGACCTTCAAATCAAAGATTTCTGACCAGTATTCTCACAGAGAGTGATCCAGGTGTGCTTTTCATTCCTCCGTCTGTGTAGCTCTTGCTGATAGAAGACCTGCTGCTTCAAAGTCCTGGTCAGGTACTCCATCTCAGTGGTTGTTGTTGAAGTTTTACAACGTGGCTGCCCAACTCTCCCGAATGGGCTTGCTCACAAGCAGACCAGAACACTCTGCTTAGTAGAAAACAGCACACATGAAGACTGCTTAGCTTGCAAAATAGACAAGATTCTCCATCTGTTATATATACACTACTGTGTCAGATAATCTAATGTCTCCATTTAAAAAAAAAGACAATAAAAACAGGCCTTTCATTGAATTAGTTTAGGGTCCATAGAATTTCTCTGTCAGAGGTTGACCTCCAGATGTGTACATAAAACACCTCAATCTTTTCATGTGTCCTGGCTAGTAGATTTTACGAAGGACTACTTGGAATGCATGGGACCAGGATTCACCTAAGGTCTTAATGTGGTCTTGTGCTTTATGGATCTCCATTTGAGCGTAAGGTTTTTCACTGCCTTTTGCTTGCCAATGAAATAATTTTGCTTGCTCACTGGGAATAGCATTGAGTATGAGAGTAGCAGAGCTAGTGGTTCTTGTGTTGGCTTGTGTTGATGGCGTAAAGTGTTAAGTCAAGCACAGAGCTTGTGTTGTATCACAGCAGCAGCAGACTGTCTTTTTTTCATTGTACCATTCGCTCATCAGTTTTATTTAGTCTTTAGTAATGAGGATGGAGATGATGATGACATCTGATAAGGGTGCCCTGAGCATGCAAAGCAGCTTTCAGAATACTCCTCTTATGAATCCAACTTATAGGACATTGTATGTTGTGTCTACATGGAGTGCTCTCCTCATCTGGGCTCTGCTAATATAGGTTGGCTTTGTCTAGCCACCAAAACCATGTGTTTGATGCAGCTTTCAGCAAAGAATAATCTTGTTTTATTTGTATTGTCTTTAGTTTGGGAGTAGCCAGAGATTCTGATCAGGATTACTTGTGCTAGAAGTGACACACAGAGCTGTGTAAGGACTCTACCCAAATAGCACATAAAAGAGACAGTGCAAAAGAGGGAGAAATAACTCAGTGCTAATAACCTCACAGTTCTGTTTATTTTGGTGTTATGTCAGTGAGTAAGTAGCATTGTAAGCCAGCAGGCTGTGAGCTGAATCTTCTAATTTTAGATGATTTGGCATGGCCCAGTTCTTGTGCCCCAAACAGGAAAAGTACCTCTTCATATCAGATTTAAAGGATGAGAGGGTATATCCTCAGGCCAGGACCAGTCCTCTGCTCAGGTGAGCAGAATCTCAGAGTCTTTAAGAAAAAGACACACCCCACCCCCCCCCCCCCCCCCAAAAAAACCCCCCCAAAACCCCAAAAAGCAGGGGAAAAGAGAGAATGATGTATATCTTTGGAGGCTTGTAATCAGTGTATGCGTGATGTGCTGTGAAGCTGATGAAAGAAGTTAGATGCCAATGGGCTTTTCCAGACTATGACAGTTGTTTGCCTGTTCTGTGCTCAGCAAAGAATGCAACAAAGTGTAATTTACATTTTTTCCCAGACTTTGGTGACCTAGGTCTGAGTGAGCATTGCTGTCGTTTGCTGGATATTTATAAGTTTTGCTAAGGAAATCACACAGTGCCCTTTCTTTTTCTTTTAACAATGGGGCCTATGTAAGTGGGATACTCAGCTGCTCTCATGGAGAGCTAGACGCTGGGAATCTCTTTCCGCATCTATTACATTCTAGAAAATTCTGTGTTCCCTTGCTATAAAAAACTATTTTAGTTATGCCAATAGGGAGGTGCATCTCTCATTTTCACCCAAAAAAAGAACAGATTTGGGGTCAGCAGTGCCTTTGACAGGTCTGAAACCCCCCTTGATCATTTAATTTTATCAGGCTGAATTTCCACATTTGCAGTATTGAGAGGGTTGCTTTCTGTGGAGCAGAAACTGAACAGACACTGCATGATTTAGCATTTCCTAAATCTCAAAATCCATGGAACACAGCACTCCACTCCTGCTGCCAAGAAATCCTGGCAAGATAAGGGAGTTAGTACTGGCAGAGAGCATCCCTTTGTATTGCTCCTAGAAACGAGTGCAAGCACTGTGATTCCACTGCTTTTCCTTGTTTATGCTCTTTGGACCGGAGACAGGAAAAGCACCTGAAATGATGAGTCTCATCATCTGACTTCTGTTGTTCATCATGTACAGACTCGTTTGAGCTGCGGGGAGGAGATGTCTATATCACAAGCTAGGATGTTAACAAGACTATGTTTTTAACACTTATCTGAGGTGGCTTTTGTGATGAGTTGTGCTTCCTGAAATATCTTCTCTTTATAATAAGAACTAGGAAATAAATCATAGCTGTAGATCAGCAGGAAGTCAGAGAAGGAGAAAATTGTACTTGGTGTTTTATCTACCCAAAGAGAATACAAATAATGAAAGAAAATACTACCGGGTGAGAGGGAAAGGGGCAGGCAAACAGCTTTCAAAATGAGGGAGATGCTATGACAAGACAAGCAAGCTTACAGGGGTGGGTTTTATTATGAGCATTTCTATTCATGTGAAAGAACTTGGACAGAATGAAGAATGAGCAGAATATAGTAACTTATGATGTTAAATTCAAACCTACATGTAAGTGCTTGTAGTTCAGCTGTCAGTTTACTTCTTTGCATAATGTCCTCCAACGTGGAGTGGAGAGGTAACTGTCCTTAATTACTCTTCCTGTGTTGTAAGTGGGGGCAAAAATGATCATGTCTCCATGGGATCATGAGTATCATGCTAGTACGTGCGAGTGGCACATACTGAAGGTGTGATGACAAGCCTCAGTGTGCGCAGAAGCAGTATTTTGAGAAAAAATGGAAAATCAGAAATCTGAGAGAAGAGCAAAACTTCAAGTCACTATGCACATATTTTTCAGTAGGCAGATACAGTACAAAATGCTGTTATTAATCACTGTACACCCTTTTTGAAGGTGGTGGGTGGACAACCTGAAACATTAAAAAGAAAATGATTTTCTAAAGAAACTGACTTTCCAAAGCAATCACTCTGCTTGTGCATGATTCTGAGATCGGAGTACTGCAAATAATAGAAACCTGTTTCCTTTTCAAGCATCCCATGCATGTCTCTGTTTTGTATATCTGGCCTTTCTTACCAAGCACTAACCATGCAAAATACCTTCTGTATTTTTTCTGTCACATGGCTTTTCAGAGGGAGATGTCCATGGGAGAACAAACTGTCAGCTGGTGTGCGTATCCCAAAAAACTTTTTGCTCTACTTTCCATGTTCCCACTTACCTGTGGAACAGCATTCTTAAAACAAAGCCTATTTTTAAAGCAGTTACATTCTCATTCACAGCTCTTCACTTTAGTCGGGGCAAAGAAACTGGCCAAGAGCCGGGTCTTGTCTGTCAGAATAGTAATTCCAGCCTATACCTTGTTGTCCTTTTTCATCTGGGACTTCATAAGAGGAATTCAGGGAGGCTGATGTAGTCCAAGTGAATTGTTCTTCCAGTCCTCTCTCAGACAGCGTTCCCTAGGCATGCATCCATTTTCAGTCACCAGATTGAGTACGCAGCTGTCACACAGTGAAAATGTAGCTGTTTCCAATTGTGTGATTAGACACTTATCCGTGATATACAGTAGTGATGCCAACAGTTTAGTATTGTGGTGTAGGTTCATAAACAATCACGTGGCAGGAAAGGAGTCATAGCCTCTCAAGAGCCTACAAAAGCAGCAGTGCGACCATTTATATGAAAGGTTATCTATCTGCAGATGGAGAAAAGCAGTCTAGATTGTTTTTCTACGATAGCCTTAGGAAAGTGGTAAGTGATTGCCAGAACAGTCAGTAAGGAGGGATGATTGCCTTGGGCTTTTGTGCCATATGTTGAGTGTGCTGTATCTCATTTGTTATCTCCATATAATAATCAAAATGCTGATTTCTGTTGAGGTAAATGTCAGCATTAAGTAAAAAAAGATCATGGTAATTCAAAATCAGAGTTTCTTTCAAGAAACTAGTTTTTATAAATGAATACTTTCAAAGGGAAAATAAGTAAGTAAATATGATTAATCTGTATTTGTAGCATCATAGAAATAATAGCCAAATTTAGGTTGAAAGTGGTCTCCAGTAGTCTACCTGCTGCTTGAACCAGGGTTAACGTCAAGGTTAGGTGAGGTTACCCAGAGCCTCATCCAGTTGAAGCGTACATACCTGTCAGGACGGTGTTTCCATGACCTTTCAGAGCAGCCTGTCCCAGTGCTCAGCCAATCTCACTGAAGAATTTTTTTTCTCATATCCAGTCAGAATTTCCCATCTTGCTACTTGTGTCTGTTCTCTGTTGTCCTTTCATTGAGAAGACTGTATCTTGGTCTTCTCGGTTACTGCTTCTCAGGCAGTGGAGTGCAGCAATTAAATCCCCCCTTCTCCTTCTCTTCTCCAGCCTGAACAAACACAGCCCCACCAGCCTCTTCTCCTGCATCCTCTGCAAGTTATAGAGTCTGGGTGGTTTTATGTGCCTACAGCTGGGTGCAAAGGCTCGATAAGTGCTCAGGAAGCCTAAAGCAGCAGTGCATCACCAAAACTGTAGTTCTGAGCTTTTTTGGTCGCACTGGCTCAGTAATGGGACTGCGTGTCCTTTGTGTTGCACTGCACCTTTGGGCATCAGCTTAGAGTAGAACAACTGACCGATACAATCCAGAGGTGTCGTTGACCTTTTTATAGGTATTTGCCTGCTTATTAATGCATTTTTAATGCTCATTCTTTTACTTTATGGTAAAAACCTAGGTCAAGGATTTATTCTTTTTTAAATGAGGCCAAATTAATTTCATTTATCTTGTGCTATGTAGCCAGTCCATCCTACAGATATCTGGGAACCTATTACTAGGTTGCTACAGATGAACCTGTGAGACATTGCCCTGCATGAATTCTAAGAAGTGATATTACAGATATTTATTGCAGCACCCAAAAGGCAAGGCTGTCTCTGGGCTGTCCCTGTGTGCACCTGAGTTGGAAGTTTCTTTGTTGGTGGTGCAGAGTCCTTTAAGAAGAGTCAGAAAATCAAATGTCTGAGACACTGCGGCTCCAGCCCATGCTGGGCATGGCGTCAAAGCTGGACAAAAAGGGAAAAAGAAGCAGCAGCAGCATTTTAAAAAGCTTTAGTTTCTCTTCAGCAAAAGGGTGGTATAAATATCCCAAATCTATGAGAGCTTGCAGCTGTTATTATATACAAACAGATCTAAAATTCAGTCTGTCACAGTAGTGTGCTTACTTCTTGTGCTTCTCTATGAATGGTTTTTACATGTTTTTTCCATTTTAATCTCTTTAGCCTCATGTAGATGTATCAAGCTATTAATACCTCACTTTTTGGGACAGAAGCTGGATACTTTTGGAGTCTACCTTTGTGGTTAGATTCAATTACATTTCCGTTTTTCTCCCGGAATCTGTATTAAATAGTGATGAGTTTCTTAATGTCCTCAGAAATCAGCCCCATCAGCATGTGTTCTCCTAGGAAAGCTGGTCCAGCTCTTCCAATGAATATATTCCCATAAGATACAGAGGGGACAGTTGGGGCTTCTCAGTCTCATCTCAAGAGAATAACAGTATTCTTCATGTTGTGTTTAGAAATCTCTACCAGTGATCTCTTCTGGCTACCCTAAACATTTCTGCAGTTTAAATACCGGATAATTTATGAAGTCCTTCAGATTTTTTTAAGCTGTAAAATGAGAACTCTCAATCTTGAGCTTGAAAGTAGAATACGAAAAAATGCGAATGACTGTTTACTAGTGATAGTGACTTTAGGATTTAAATTCCTGTTTGTAGGATCAACAGAAACGTCAACAAGGAGCATTCTTGCTTTCTTGGCTGCTGTGTGTGATTGCAATGAATTATTTTGGCTATAGCCCACTTGGATGACACTGCAGTTCACAGCTTGAAAAAGCCAAGTGCCCATAAACAGGCTAAATTTACAGGTGATTTAACAACTCCAGAGTAGGAATTGGAACAGAAAAGTGTATATTTTCAGGAGACACATATTTTGTAGTAAATGTTCTGATGCAGTGAAATCCCCTTCTAGAGTTGTGCCAGGAAGTTCTGCTTGATTTTTGGAATGATTTGCTGGGTCAGATATTTTCCCTGGTCTTGGAAATAGAAAATAGTTTCATGTTTAAACCACCTGGAAAGAATTAGATTCCTGTGGCTGCTCGGGTAATTGGTGATCCAGAGCGGAGAGAGAATAGTCTAGCAAATTAGGCTAGGTGCACCCATGTTTGTACACAAGTATGGGCTCTCATAGTTATTTCAGTGCTTTGCGGCTTTTAATATGCATTACACCCAGAAAGAGAAACTCAGTTTTGTCCTGACCTAACGTTGGGTTGGCATCCCATCAAAGTGCTGTGATGGCCTGATGGGATCAGTCATCGCAGTGTCCACTCTGGATTCCTTCATCAGTGTCAGTCTCAGTATTTTACCCCGTGATTGCAGTGTTTACTTTGATGACTTCTAATTCAACAGAAGTACCTTTTTAAAAGCTCTTCTAGATTTAGAGTCATCAAGGAAGCTTACCCTGTTTGCTAATTTCTAGTGATTAATTATAGTTATAAATTGATTTTATTTCTGATTCAGACTTCTATTTCAGTCCCCCCTAAATTCTGACAGATAATTAGCCTTCAGATACAAGTGTAGCTCTTTATTATATATTTAGAAGTACCACTCTCTCAGCTTTGTTAACTTACACATATTTAACATGGTCAACAGACAACACATTAGTATGTTAAACCACATTTAATGTCAACTTACACTGATGCCCCCTTCACACCCCAGTGCAGCCAATCTGTTTGGAATCGTGTCCTCCACAGCTGGATGCTGTTCGTTGCCTCCCGCCACCAGGGACCGGTGCTGAAGTTCACAACACGACCAAAACACTCCCTGGGCAGCTGGTGGAGCCCCAGGGGTTGCTGGTTGGGGAGGAACGGCAGTTCCACACTCCTTGTCCCTCTCCTTCCTTCATCCTGGCTGAGCAGGCAGAAATGCGTGCTGCCCCTTTCCAAACCCCCAGCCTCTTGCACGGATGGGGCGTGCTGGGGGCTGGACGCGGGGCTGTCTCCTGAGCCCTGTGTCCCGTGAGTTCATGCTGTCGTTGCATTGCCAGAACGATGGTCCCCAGGTAAGTGGCCTCTCAGTCTTGGATCCAGCCTTTAGCTTTGAATGTTCACTCCCTCTTGGTTTTGAGATAGTTATGATATTTTGCTGACATCTTAAGAGTAAAAAGCATTATTTCTGAAATACCCATAAATCTGTCTTATGTTATAGGCTTTTGAGCTAGCAACTGGAGATTATTTGTTTGAACCGCACTCTGGTGAAGACTATTCCAGGGATGAAGGTATGAATCTTTTGAGATACTACATGAGTTGCTATATATTTTCACACTCCTCCTCTTAAATGTCCAGTGAGCTTACAGGTGGGGTTATGTTTTGTATTTGAGTGAACTGTTCATACACATTGTTTTCAGAATATAAATACAATTTTTTTCTTTTTAGTTTTAAGTTCCATCACTAGCAATGGGTGGGCAAAAACTCCCTTCTGCAGATACTCATCTACTTAACAACTGCCTGAAGGAATTAAACTGCCCTTCTTGTAAGATTGCATATGTGTGGAAACCTGATTGAGAATAACAACATTTTAGTTTAGAAAAGAAACGACAACTTTGAACTTTATAGTATTTTCTCTTCATAAGAGTGACACTGGAATAATGTTTACATTGTGTATTTTTATTTGAATTAGGCAATTACTAATTTTTTTTAAAAAAATCAGAATTAACTCCTGCTTCCATCTGTATACCTGTCCATTTTCATGCTTGTTTGCTTGTAAATGCTCTTTGCAGTGGTAATGTGGGCATCATTCATTGTTCCTAAATGCTACTAATGATGCCAGAGCTCTGCTGATCCTGGAAACCTCTGCATGGATTTGCTGCAAACATTGTTGATTTGAAACTATTTCTGATTTTTTACTAATTCCAGTTTCTTTCCTCTTCTTTTTTATCCCATCCTTTCCCTGCCCCTTCCACTCCCGTATCCTTTTTTTCTCTCCCTCATAGACCACATAGCACACATCATAGAGCTGCTAGGCAATATCCCAAGGCACTTTGCTCTATCTGGAAAATATTCTCGGGAATTCTTCAATCGCAGAGGTAGTACCTCTTCTTTTTGAAAGGTGCCGTGATGCAGACAGAAGTGGAATTGCTGTTGCTGGTTGTAGCGTGTCCCACTGAGGAGCATTTCCTGAAATCACACAACAAAAGTTTCTTTTTGAAAAACAAAATACACAGGAATCTGTGACAAAAACTACTTTTTTTTTTTTTAGCTGAACTTTCTAAAAAATAACTATTGGTACATTTTAAATTACATAGCAAAACTTGTTTGTAGCAGCTGCTACTCAAATGTTGTTTTGAGAAGAAAGTTTTGCTGAAAGCATCTTTCCAAATTAGCCACTGAGCAGTCTGCACGTGTCTTTTTTTTACCAGGATCAATCTATTTCTGTCTGTACCGGGCCAGTGTTAGTGTGTGCATGCAATGTACTGATTAAACTGTTGTATGTTTCTGTTTTGCTGGCAATGTTCTCCAATGCAGACCACATAGCATTGATCATTGAACTGCTGGGAAAAATCCCTCGAAAATACGCTATGTTGGGGAAATATTCCAAGGAGTTTTTCACCAAAAAAGGTAACGGTATTTATGCAACACTAATTTAAAGCATAATACTATCCAAAAGGAGAATATGTTCATTTATGGGTACTGAAGAAATATATCCGTTTAACTGGAGATCTCTCATTAAAGAAGAATTTCAGTGTGAACTTGGCTTTCAGAGAAAAGCCAAAATTGGCAATATTCATTTCAATATTTCATTTAAAAATCATTTTGGGATGCACTCAACAAAGTGTGGACGTTAACAGATGTCTGTGTGAATCTGTTGTCTTAGTGTTGATGTAAATGTAAGGACTCGAGTGATGCATAGCTTGTGGTGTGGAAAATCACCTTTCAGGTACTTCTGATCATGTGTAGTGGTCCAGCAGATGCTACCGATCAGGACTGACCGAGGTGGGAAGGGAATACCTGGGCAATAGGCACACAGATGCGTGCAGTTGGTCGGTCCTCACGCTCTCGTAACCTTCCTGAAGAGAGAGCCTGTGGAGCAGGCAGCTCTGTGACAGAGCAATGGAGAAAGCTGCTCTGTTCTGCACCATGCTGTCTCACTTCAAACAGCCAAATTACCGTAATGCCTGAGTGCCGCAGCCACAGGCGATGACTTCGGTGTGTTTGGTGTTGTGCAGAAAAGGAACCCCTCTAAAATTAAGCCATCGTCAATTGCTAGAAGAAAGTAATTAATCTCAGCACACGCACTGGGCCTCAGGGTTCTTTTCCCTTTCTGTACTTTTTCTTTGCTCAGCTTGCTCTTTAAGACAAGTTTTTGACATGTGAGGGGATGTGGTGATGCTTCAAGTGTCTTTTGTCCCCTCAGTGTATGACAGCACTGTGTTGTATCGAGGGACGGGGTATGTCAGGCGCATCCCACTATGTGGTGGGAGAACATCTGGGCCGGTTTTTCTGCTGAACAGTGCTGCGGCTTCCCTCTTCCCGCGGCTCCACGTGCCCAAGCATGCAGCTTGTTGGCAGGGCCAGCGTCGGCCAGCTGCGTTGGGCACGTGGAGTGCTGGGGGGCTGAGGCAACGGTGCTGTGCTGGGTGAGGCTGGGGTCACGAGGCAGGAGGCAATCCAGTGATATTTCCTCCGCTTGCATGAGAGCCGCTTGTTCTGTGCATGGAAATTTCTGGTACAGCAGGAACTACTGCAAGCCTTCCTGGCCTTGAGTTGGGATATAATGGCGTTAAAGACAGTGCGAAGAATGGCAACAGGGATGATCAAGGAGGTAGAGCAACTGCCATTTGGGGGAGTCTAAAATGCCTGGGGCTTTTTGTTGTGGAGGGGGGAAGGTTGCTGGAGGAATAGTAAGGGTTTACAAAATGGGAAGCAGTGGATAATCTGAAGAGAGAGCTGTTGCTCATCAGCACCCGCCATATGAGAGCTGGGGGACACCAGTGAAACTTGCAGGGGCGGCTTCAGAGTGAGCTTCAGAGCCTGCTGCCGCGGGGGTTGTAGAGCGAGGCCGTATCGGCAGGCTCAAAACCAACCTTGTGTTAACTGAGGTGAACAAACTCAGGGCGGATGGGTCCGTAAGTGCATAGAGCAGTACAGGGGCTGGGCACCCCATGATGGGGCATGCAGCCCTGGAGCGAGGGGCAGGCCCTGCAGGACAGCTCCCTGCCCCCCCTCCCTGCAGCCACTGTCAGAGGCAGGTACTGGAATAGAAAGACCTGCCCCCCGCTTAAGGCATATCTCATGTTCCTATTTTTCCCTTTACACTAGACAGGTTGACATTTTTCTAATGGCATCATAGAACCTTAAAATGACCTATCAGTTACATAGTGACAGCAGTGTTTGTGGTGCACAGAAGAGGGTTGTTTCACTTGCCTCCATGAGCATCTTTCACTGCAAAGAGTGGCTGTTGTCCTCTAGAGCCTGAACATCAGTGACTTCCTTCAGAGGCACCATCTGTGGTGGCTCTGGGTGGGATTTAAGCACTGTAAAAGAGTTGCTTCACCCACCACACAGAATGTAAGTGCAAGTTTGCTGTGGAAGCTGAAGCAGACTGGATCCCACCCGATCTACTGAAAACAGAAAATCTCAAATGCAAGAAGAAGGAGTAATAGTCCAGGCTGCATTTTCAGATCATACCAGTTATTCTACTGTCACAAGTCAGGAAAACCAAAATGCAGGAAACATGGAGGTTTTGAGTTTCCTTCTTACTTATTTGAGATATTTTCACTGACTCGAGATTTTTTTCACTGACTCGAGCACCGGATATCCTTTTCCTGCCACCCTGGTACTGCCAGCCTCTCTGGTGCCCGCAGGAGGGATTTGCGTTTGATGGGCTGGCAGAGAATGACCGGCTTCGTAGCTGGCCAACAAGCCGCTGCACTTTGTACTGTCTGCTCGTGGTCTGGGCACTTGAGATCAGAGGCCAGGTAGTACAGGCCTGACACTCTTGTGAAAATTTCACACTCTTTGGTAAAAGTGGGCTTAGAAA
Organism: Grus americana; assembly: GCF_028858705.1. NCBI lineage: Eukaryota > Metazoa > Chordata > Aves > Gruiformes > Gruidae > Grus > Grus americana. The sequence goes on along the minus strand of NC_072852.1, from coordinate 15,110,927 downwards.
TCTAACTGTAGGCTCCTGTTTTGAAAACATCCACCTTGGGTGAAATCAGGAAATCATGATTTGAGCGTTCCTCCTGTCCAAAAGTAAATTCAACCTCAGAGAGAAGCTTTAAACATTTGATTTGTGCCACTGAAGTCACAGGCACAAAAGGAAAGGTGTTACCAACTAACGAGTTTACAGGATCCGATCCCTTCTTCTCAGTAATTGCCTGAAGTGGTTTGTGACATTCAAATAGGAGGGTGCATTTAAAAAAGTTTCCTTTTTTAAATTTATAAATTACTTCTTAGTTGCTCTAACACAAATGCTCACATACTTTTTATAGGATTTCATTTTGATTGAGCCCAGTAATAACTCCAGTGAGTCCTTCTCTCCAGTGCCTCCATGGAAGCAATTTTGTCCGTAAAAACGATTAATGCATTTTGGCACTAAAAACCCTTTTGTTTTTTTCTAGACTGTGGTCCCTTTTATTTTTCTTTTGGTATTTGCCAGTCCCGTTTCTTTGTGAGCTAAACCTGCGCAAGATGCCGGCTGGTTACAGGCTTTGCCCGCTGGAAGTTGTGACAAGGAAAAGCACTGCTGCATATTTAACATCCTCAAGGGAAGGAGAGGGCTCCCCTCCACCTCCCTCGCGTCCATCTACTGAACCATGGGGCCTCACCAGCAGCTCTTTTGTTAGTTCTTGAGAGCATGTCCTCAAAATACATAGTAGCAGATTATATCCCACTGCTGCTTCCCCTGTCCTTCACATTGTGCTTCTTTCTTATGTGTTCAACAATTCATCCTCCTCTTGCCTGGTGACACATCTTAAATTTGTCTTTGACGGATATCATAGACTAGTTCTGGGGTTTTGTGTTACGGTCAGCAGAGAAAGCTTTAAATAGCATCTGCCTGCCACAGGTCCTTCAGAAATTTCCTTAGTAATTTCCTTCTGACTTCACATTTCATTTTTCAGAAGGTCTGTTGCTGCCTCCGCTTTGGCCACAGAGCTTTTGCAGTTCTGACAACTCTGTTGTCCTGTCAAGGTATTTCACACAGGTAGTGTGCTTCACTATCAAAAACCTAAATAGTGAGCTTCTGTTAGGAAGTTTTCACTTACTATTACATTTTTAGCATTTCTTTGAAAATTCATGTTAATGCCCTGAATACTGATGGTGTCAGACCAGCGGGCCTGTGCTTCTCATTTCTCCCTTAAATACAGGTACTGCCTTGCCCTCCTCCACCTACACGGTACAAACTCAGGAACTAGATGAAAATAGGTGTTGTCAGACACCTCCATTTCCTGTGCTGCTCTCCAATGCTGTAGGATGGAAATGGGATGGACCCACCACATTAAATTCCTTGAGTTTCTTGTCCACCTCAGTTGTGTTAATTGCCTTTTATTTACCCTATTTTGATTCCATAGTCAGCATCATGATCTTTATTGAAAACTGAAGCACTAGTTTAATTCTTTGTCCCAACACAGATAATTTTTACTGAATCCCATTATCTTAAATGCTTTTACAATCTTCACAGAACTTCTTGTGGAAAACTTCAGCCTGTAGTGCTAACATAGTTTGTTCCTCAGCAAAAAAGCACTGCAGAATGTTGTGCTGCGAGGGTTTGCTAGTCTGAGCTTGGGCACTTCAAGTTCAGCCTCCACTTCACAAAATAAGATGAGTGTTCAAAGAGAATAACTCATCTTCCATGGTGACATCAAGAGCCTCACCTTGCAGTCTTACTTTATTCAACCTGAGGGAGAAAAGATGCCTAAAACTACAGAATTTGAATGCAAAGGTGACGACTGTGCTGCATGTAAACACATGCTCCCCAAAGTTAGTTTAGTTTGGTAAATCATTATGGCAACCCTCAAAATAAATGCTGGAAGCTGGAGAAGCTATGGACACAGCCTGATTTTATTTTTTTTAGCCATTTTTTGCTTGCAGTCAATAACAAGTCACTATTTTCTATCTGGTTTTGGCAATATTTGAGTTTATGTAGTTTTATTAGAAGGCTTACTACCTGTTCTTGTTAGTAGTCACCAATACACACTTTTGGAAACTTTTGAAAGAGTAAGTAACCTGGTCTAGTGGAGGGTGTCCCTGCCCATGGCAGGGTGCTTGGAACTAGATGATTTTAAGGTCCCTTCCAACACAAACCATTCTCTGATTCTGTGAAGATTTTCAGCACTTTAAAATCTCTGTGTAACTCTGAAATTTAAGGGCTGAGAGGGAGCCTGGAAATTAATACACTGTCCGTGATGTGCTGTCCTTTCTGTGCATTCATACTGTGGGACGGTTCGGGCCCAAAGCGGAGCCTTTTTTGGTTTGACTCGTGGGTACTGATGGGACACATTTGTACTGTAAATGCACAGACATAACCCGGCAGAGTACGCCCTCTGCTTTCATTTCTCCTCATCTCTGCACCCCGCCTACCCTTTGAGATGGGAAGAGGACAGTGGGCCAGCTGTGGGCAGCGCATCTTGACTTTCTGTTACCAGCAGGTCTCTGCTCTTTCTGTTGTGAGTGATCAACTGTTTGCACACTTGCTCTTTCGGGGTCTTTATGGTAGCACCCAGAGAGCTTCTTTTTCAAGTGTTGCACCCTGCCAGAACCTTCCTATGGCCAGAGGCAGCAGATGCGTGTCCTGCTGGGCCTGTGGCGATTTTAATCTATTGCATGTGGATGCTCAGACTCTGAGGGCAGTCTGAAGACATAGGTTCCTTCTCCTGCCCTGGAACTTGTGTAACTCAGACCTGCAAGCTGATGTCTGATGGCATTTTATGGGCAGTAGATTACAGCCAGAGACAACAAAGTTGCCAAACCACTTAAGAATAGCATGGCCTGCATGTTCCCGTACCGGATGGTGTGATGTGCTTGTCAAGCTATGGGGAAGTTGTGTTCAGCTTCCAGTATTGGGTGAGAACCCATCACCTTCCTCAGCAGGTCCAGCGACATCACAGGATCACCACAGGGGTCTCTTGAGTGCTTTTTGTAGCGTCACATGGCAACTGTCTGGTGTCACATGTGTGCTGGAAGAAGGGAGATGGCAGTGGAGGGGCAGGGAGCAGCCAGAAGAGTCTGTCTTCCCCCATCAGGCTGGATGACGTGTGGGTAGACCTGGGTAATACTTGGCCTGAGACACGTTGCCGGGTTGGCCATATGCCCGCTCCGTGATGGAACTCAAATCGTGCAGCTGCTGCCACCGGTTGTGGTGGTGGTGGGTTGAAGGAGACATAGGCAGCAGCAGATGCTTCCTTCTCAGGAAGGACTTAGATGAAGCCTCGTGGGCGTTTGCCTTCGAGATGGAGCAGAATCTCCGCGTGCCAAACCTCAGTGCTTGGCTTGGTTCACAGTGAACCGCTGCTCTGCTGCCTTGTCGGCATGTGCCATGTAGCGAGGTGGTGACCTGTGTTGCTAAGACCTCCATCTTGGGTTTGGAGAGTGTCCATTAAGATTTGGGTTTGTTGGCTGCCTAAGAAGGAGGTTCTTTGCCACTAAGAAGTGGCATTCTTTGCCCACGGTGTGAACATGTGTATGAACGAGTGCCTTTGTGTGCGGGAGACAGAACAAAGACAGCAGGAAACCCCAAAACTGATGCATACAGCAGAGTCCAGGTCTAACATACAAGTTAATGTAAGGAACAATTTCTTGGTGTTGCCATCGGATGTACTCGTCTCCTCTGAGGACCTCAAGCAAGCGTGCAGCCCTTCCTAAATAACGATTCTCAGCCTGGTCAAGGTGCTGTGAATGCAGAGTGGGAGAAAAATGAAAGAGGGATTAGTCGCTAACAGGGATAGCGAGGTATTTTTCTAATGCCAGTAATATTTCTGTTTGTAGGAGAGCTCCGACACATTACCAAGCTGAAACCTTGGAGTCTTTTTGATGTGCTTGTGGAGAAGTATGGTTGGCCTCATGAAGATGCTGCACAGTTTACAGATTTCCTGATCCCCATGCTAGAAATGGTCCCAGAAAAACGCGCTTCAGCTGGAGAATGCCTCAGGCACCCATGGCTGAATTCTTAGCAGAATCTCTCAGCTGCTTAAAAAAAAAAAAAAAAAGCCAGCGACCACTTTCCAATGCATCGGACCTAAATGGTGACTGTCACAAATTCTTTAGCAGGATCACACGTGAGCTGGCTTCAATCCTCAGACCTTTATTTTGCTTGAGGTACTGTTTGACATTTTGCTTTTTGTGCACTGTGTTCTTGGGGAAGGGTAGTCTTTTTGTCTTCAGCTAGTAGTTTACTCACCCACTTTCTTCAGAAAACACTTAACGTGTCTTTAAGCATTGTTTCTTGTGTTGTGTGGCATTCAGATGTCAGATTTTTGAACAAAGGAAACTTCCCCCCATGTGTTTTGGCAAGTTTTGTAACTATTTATGAAAAAAAAAAATATTTTAGCTGATGCATATTATATAATTTACGAGCGTAAGAAATTTATCAAGTCAGAACTGAGTTACAGCGAGGAATTGTACAATTTTATCTTCTGGCAAAGGGACGTCATTCTTGTATTATAGTGTATGTAAATGCACCCTGTAAATGTTTATTTCCATTTAAATATGGGACTGGGGACTCAATTTCAGAGTAAAGCGACTAAGTTTTAGAGAGCTTTATAGCAAACCAATTGCATGTAGTGGACTTTAAACTGCTTTAAGGAATTGTGTAAACTTTCTATTCTGTAGCAGTTCCTGTTCATTGGATTTTAAACAAAGTGGCTCTGGTTTACAGGATTTCATTCCCCAAACAGCACTTTAAAGAAGGCTAGACTTCTTTCTAATAAAGTATGCATTATCATTTAGCACTCCCTTTTAGAACTTTTGCCTATTTTAAGTGCTTTTAAGAAAAGAAAAATAGCAATTTCCCTTACAATGTGATAGTGAAGACATGGTACCATATGGTGTTGCCTTTTTATAAGCACTGTAAGTTGTACTATACCTTAAGAAAAAAAAAATTAAAAGTTGAGCATGAGAACCACTCTGTGTAGAATTACTGATCTTTTACAATAAAAGTGTGTGCTTGGAGTCAGTTAAGGAAGGATAGAGCTGCAAATATTTACAGTGCAGTGGGTAAAATAATCCAAGAAGCAAGATCATGCTCATTCCATTCATAGCTTTACATGTTTCTAAAACAAATTGCACTAGCTTTATTTTTTTTCCCATAACTAGACATATGATTACCCATTGTAAGTTGCACGCAACAATTACGTGTTTCCTAGGAAAAAAAAAAAGCTGCATAGGCTGAAACTTATAGGCAATACAGATTTTAGAATGTACAGTACGGAGGTGTGTGTTGGCCTCTTTTAGAAGTCAGTGGGATGAATGTAAGCTTACTTCTGATCTTCATGTAACTACAGTGCCACTTTTTCTTGACTTTGTCCATATGAAATTTCTTCACCTGCCTTTGCAATAACTAGATTGTGAGAAGATCGCCCCATGCTGTAACAATAACCAGTTGTTTGAGGTGCTTGCAGTTGTCTAATTAAAGTGTTTTGTTTTTTCAGACAGTGTGCTGGTCATTGGACTCTTTGCTAGCCCTGACTCCAACCCTTTGTTTGCTCGAGGTCCATGTCGCTGTGGGGGGTGGTGGTGGTGGTGGTGGGGTTTTGAAGTGAAAAGCAGCTTTCTGTTGTGGTGTATAAAATCCACTGCATGGTGTAAATCAGAGCAACCTGAAGGGTAACGTGGCATGAGGGGCTGCGTGTAAGTGGTTGCTAGGTGAAGAGTGTTTCATATGAGGTCTTAACTACTATAAACAAGCAAATGATTACCCTGTGCTGATCGGCTGGTGCAGCCACTCCTCCTGAAAGGAACGGCAAAGCCACCCAGTGTGACACGCCACGAGCACAGGTCAGGAGAAACTCATCTGTGGGCTGAGGCCCTGCCGGCAGTTGGGTTTCAGGACTGTGAGCCTTCGGCCTCCACTCCCCAGGCACTTCACGCTGGAACCGCTTTTAACAGCCAGAAGGATGACAGCAGAGAGGACGATGCCACAATGGACTCCAGAGCTAGAGGTAAAAATTACATTCAGCTTCACACCCGGACTAGCCCCGTAGTGTCTAACTGCTGCACCTAATAGAAACGCGTTGTTGTAGAAAATATTAGCATGTGATGGAAGTGCCAGTTCAAGCCAGGCAAGGTGAGTAACCTTTTGCCACTGGTGTATCCCTGCCCTTTGCTTGGCGCTGGCCATGCAACACAATTCTGGGAACACTGAGTAGTACCAGAACTGTTGTGCAACGCAGTGCATCAGCCCCTCACGCTGCTGAGACCTCACCATGTACAGCACCACATACTTATATGTGAGATGATGTTAATGATCTGCTGGAGTTGAACTTTGGGCTATAGAAGATGATGCAGATTTGTTCCACACCAGTTGCCTGAGCAGTGGAATAGGGTGGGTGGGTTGGTGTTTCTGCTGCTGTTGATGGCCTGTGCCTGTTCTACCACATGGTGTGGTTATAGCCAGCAGTTGTTCCAGAAAAGTATTGCTAGTGTACTGGGTTTACTAATAATTTTTTCAATAATTACAGGCAAATTACAATTTAAAGTAACCCCAATTTTTTCTGCGTGTTAAAAAGAATTACCTTTTTCCAGTGAGCAGGAGCAGCCACTTTCCATCCTGTCCCATTTCAGGTTTTCTTGCTCACTGGTTTTCTTCTCTGGTTCTGAGGTGGAGCCATGGAGCACAAACACAGTCCTGTTATGTGACAGAGCAGTCACTGCTGAGATGCAAGGACATTGTCACACACCAATTATGGAGTCACTCTGCACCTGGTAAGTGCAACAGCACATCCTAGCTGCTGCTCTTCAGCAGCAGGAATAAACTACTACCTTTTAAAAACCCCAACCAACCTGCTAGATGGTTCCTGGAGTTCCATACCCTATTTTAGCACCACTCAAGGAGGGATCCCCACAGGATGGGGTGGGCAGTGATGAGGAATTCTGGCTGTATTACAAATACCCTTTAGCTTACTTTGCAACTGTCTGGAAAGCATGCCAAGGTCTGGGTGCCCGCAGCCCATGCTCCTGGGAGGGCCTGACCATCCACGCGAGGACAGCAGGAAGGTAGTGCCCTGTGTGGATGGTACTGCCCTCTGCAACCACAGTAGGGTAATGTGTCCTGTACAACTACTCTCTGTAATGCATCACTACCCACCGATTAACCTGTCAGTAACCTGACACAGGACCCTGCTGTGTTTGGAGTGATTTTTTTCCTCCCCTCTACACTCAGCAGGGGAACTACCCCCCCTCCTACAGCCAGCTCCACATCTGCCTGTGCTACAGCAGTAAACCCACAGCTGGAAACTGCAGGGAAGCCAAGAGCCACTCAGTTGAGTGCAGGGGGTGTTTGTTTTATGTACTTAAGGCCACCTCCCTGAAGACATAGCACCCTTTCAGGACAAGTAGTTAAAACTGACATAATTGTGATTTATTAACATGAATTAAAATGCCCAACCAGTGCTGCAATGTGACAGTATATTAAAAAAAATTAAAGATCATATACTGTACTACTTTCACAAAGATCACACTTTTTTTTTTTGCAAAAGAGACTTATTATATACAATACTATATCAAATGAAAGAAGCTTTAAGCCATCTTACAAGCTGAAGAAATACAGTATTTACAGCACTCGTCAGAGACGTTAGAAACAGTCTATACATTAAATTACATTTTTCTGCAAATAACTGATGGAACAAAAAGCCATGTTCACACCAAAACTATAAAAATTTGTATTGCATTGTTTTCTATCTCTATGCACACAAAGAACTGTTGACAGAAGAAAATGGAAAAAAAAAATGTTAGTGCCATCACTTAGCCTGTGTACTTATTTAATTACATATGTATAAAAGTAATATAGAAAACATTCACTAAATGAATTTAACTGCAACAATAAAATTTTAAAGATTATGCAGCATCAAACCTACTGCCAGAAAAAACAGCTGGAATGTTCACTTACAAAATAAAAAGGAATACCTAATACTGGCTTAACAGCACATTTTCAGGAATTTTAAAAAGCAAAAAATGGAAAGAATACAATGAAAGAGCACTGGTGTTTGCTTTTATACAAAGTATCATGTACAAGCTTTAAAAAGTACCTTGAATAGGTACATATGAAATATACAGAGTTTATATTACAGAACATTTTAAAAATGTTTAGAATTAAAGGGATCCATTTTAATGCCACCCTGAACCATGGTAATTGTTCTGAAAAGTGGGTGGCACCTGTGCTCTGTGAATGGGGATCTGTCCGGGCACTGGCGACGCCTGCTGCGGCCCCTGCACCCCGTGGGGAAGGGTTACAGAGCCAGGGTGAGGGCAGAACCCCGAAGCAGTAGGTGTTGCAATACTGTTTGGTCCTTGAGGTTGGATGTGAGGACCCTGACCGGGGAGTGGACAATGAGGTCCTGTTCCAGCAGGCTGATGTTGAGGTCCAGGTCCTAACGTCGTGTGATGCGGGGCTTGTGAGGAATAGGAGGAGACGCTCGTGTGAGCGTTCGAAGGAAAATGGGGGGGTCCTTGATGAGATGGGTGGTGTAACCCTTGTGCTGATGCTGGGTGATGCCCCGAGCCTATAACATTGGAGGGTGGGGGGGGGTGGGGGGGGAGGCGCAGAGTTTACAACATGCTGGTGTTGTGCTTGCAAACCTTGGTGTCCAGTTGAAGGATGGGGAGGTTGGTGGTGGGGGAGAGGACCTGGTGGTGGAGGAGGTGGTGGCAAATGGTGACCAGCAGCTTGAGAATGGATGTGCGATCCAGGAGCTACTGCCACAGCGTGAACTGGACCAACGACATGTGCTACAGAGTGCTGCTGATGAGTACTTTGCTGCTGTACAAGGTGAGGTCCTGGAGCAGGAGGTGGTGGAGGAGGAGGTGGAGCAGACGATGACGATGCCTGGTGATGAATACTGGGGTTCTGAGATGGCAAAAAATGCCCTGCAGTTACATGGTGTCCCGGCACTGTTTGCTGACCCGCAGTGCCAGGAAGTGCTTGATTTGGTCCAGATGAAAACACAGTCTGTTGGGGGATGGTGCCCTTGAGCTGACTGTAACTCTGAAAGTTTCCAGAGGGCTGCTGGTTTTGATAGTATGTAGAAGAAGGGGGTGGGGGGGGGCGGGGGAGGTGGTGCACTGCTGCTCAGATTTTGTTGGTTAAACTGGCTGTAGGAAGCTGAAGATTGTCCTGAAGTTGTCTGAGTAAAGAGGGGTCCACTAGCCGCCTGCTGATTACTAGGCTGAAGGGTTGGTGCTGCCGGATAGAAGTTTCGGTGTGTTTCCCTCTGGGGCGTTCCAACTTGAGGTGACTGTGGATGATGAGGTCTGTATGGAGATCCCAACTGCTGTGAGTGAGGCTTTGGCGACAGATAACCGTGCTGTACAGGCGCATGAGGGGTGGAGGATTTGGGAGGATTTTCTACGTGAGGAGAAGGGGGACAATGCAGCTTCAAAGGTGCAGAAGGCAACTTTTGCGAATGTGAAAGTTGCTCAGCAGAATTGCGCAGATGTGATTGAGACGGGTGATTTTTTGAAAGTGCTTGGACGTTGTTTGTCAGCTGTTTTTGTTGCAGCTCAGATTTTGGGTGATTCGCACATTCAGCCTCAGGTGCATTAGATGCAGTTTCCCAGTGCGAATCTGGTTTTGTGGGTGTTTTCCCAAGTGACTGTGTTGAAACTACAGGACTCGGTGAAGAGGGCTAAAATGAAAAGAAAGTAAGTTAGTGCAAAACATTCAAAATATTCAACTACGCATGTGTGAAACAAAAAGAACTTCTCAGAATACTGTTCTCTCCCCCTAATGGTGGAAAAAAAAGTGTTGAGGCACAGGATATAAGAAAAACAGCAACAATATAAAACTTAAACTTTCAAGATGCTATTATTAGCAAGTATTTATCAATCATTCTTCAAAGACTAGCAAGTGTATTTTACAGTAGTAACAGAAATATGACTCATCAGGTCAAAGTAGAATCTGTTATTTGTTAAAGTTTTAGATGTCTGAGTCGGACAGAAATAATTCCAGACAAGACCATTTACAAAAATAAAGCCTTTTTCAGAGTGATTTAACATTTTAAAACTGGCCTAGTGGAAGCAAACAGACTAAACATTACAACCTGAATGACTTGGTTTAATAATGTATAGACAGCTACTCAACATCTTTCTCAACAGCAGTGCCAAACCCTGACATGGCAAAAGCAAACTCCCATTAAGGTGAGAAGTACCTAAGTCACATTACTACTGTCAGCTCTGACTGCCCTTTCTTCAGCATTCACCCCGCAGAAACTGTGGTGATACTGAATCCACTGATACCATCTTTTCTGTACCTACAGAATGCAAGACCATGTACAAATAGGTATAGCCACTGAAAGAACAGAACATAAACCAACATTTTAGCATGTATGGACTACCACAAATATTCTCACAAATGTTTTACCTATGTTAAATTATTGCACAGATAGATGAACACATATGTATGTAACTTAAGTAGTAAATGATGAGATTAACTTTTTTTTTAAAGGTAAATCAGAGATGTATGTTCATATTCATGTGCATGTTATACAACACACGCGCAAACACATATGCACCTGCATACATTACCTTGCTTGCTTTCGACGGACTCTTACAAGTCTTTTGTGAAGTATCTGGGGATGGACATTCAGAAGTAGGCTCTGGATTTTCAGGATCAGGTTCTATGGACATAAAGCAGAGATAATTATAAAAGTGGGAAAATCAAGTCTTTTGCCAAGATCGCTAAGCACTTTATATTTGACTTTAATAGCTCTTTTTAAGTTGTTGTAACAGACTATTCAATATGTCAAGTGTCATACAAGGTCATCTGCTTACTGACCTTCCATAAATTCAGTGAAAGAAGGGACCTTAAGCTGCAACTGGGAAATGAGATTTGAATGAGATGAAGGTGGAGACTGAACATGAGACGGTGAGCATGGCCTACAGGGTGATTCTCCCCCTACAGATGAAGCAGACCCAAACACAGTATTAGAATGATTACAGGCTGCCACGGGGGAACTGGTTAGATTTATCTACCTTCGACACAATAAATCAACTCACCACTGTCCTTGTCTTTCCTATGATCACTGAGAAGTAAAGCTCTCTGATAACTTCGTTCTCTCACTTGTTCCACAGAGGTTGATGCAGTCCTGGAAAAAGAGAAGCACATTTTAAATTTAAGAGGATGTGCTCCCACAGACCAAATTTAGGACAATGTATATGCAAATACTGAGTCAGAGAAAGTTCATAGCATTGACCGCACACAAGAGCCAAACAACTGGTTGTACATAAGGAATATAATTTGTTAAGTATTTTGTATCTATTTTCTCCCACTTTAAATACACTGATTTCCTGCCCATTACAAGAGCTGACAATTCCTCTTAACATGAAAACAACATCTATAGATCTGTGGTTGGATTTTTTCTTTTTCTAGAGTTGAAAAGTCAAAAACTACACTTCAAAAAATAAAGGTTGCAGGTTGCAGGTACTGCTTCATATTCTCCATTTGTACAAAACTGTCTTCTTCCAAAGCTGGAAACAGTCTTTTTTTTTTTTTTTTTAAAGAATTTGCTCTTTAGTAGTGGATCCATAATCATAAATACCGCACAGCTGCAAATATGTGTTTGAGCTTCTACATTTAACTTGCCAGACAGTGGGTCTGAAATGACAGTCATATCTTCTCTCTTATGAGCAATTACATCTGACATCACAATCTTATCAAGAACAACGTAAGTGACAGCACTCTACAAAACTCAATTTTTCTTCCAGGCAAGAACATACAGCATTACTCTACACTACTGCTGTACTAAAATAAATTTTGGTGCTTTCTGCAGGATTACTGCAAGAACTTAGTAATAAATTCTTGCCTGTTTTCCACATTCTTTGCTTACAATATAGTACACTAGTTTCTCCATAGTGAACTTGCAGTCCCTTTTCAGTGAAACTTGGAAGACTGCACTTACATTCTCCCTTCAACTGGCTCTACAAAATCCTTTTATTCTGGAATAGCTGAAGCATCTGAGCAGAAGGATGTTCAACTCCTCAGCCCACGTTCATCCCCAACACTGTTAGGCCTTCACTACATAAAGAACACCTGCAGTGTTTATTTTGTGCTGGTAACATTTTGGAGACAGCATCACCACAGCTGACCATCTCCCTTAGGGCTACCAAAAATGCAGTGAAAAATGTTGTGCCATGTTTATACAGATTGAAGTCATCCCCCTTCACACTCTGTCCCCAGGATTTTTGGTTGTTGGAGTATCTGGCATGGCATCCAACAGAGCATATGGTCTGCACACAGGGGAACCATTTAATCATCATAAACAAGGATGCAAGTATCACCACATGCTCTCTACCTGAGCAGAAGGAACTGTTAAGCAGACTGCATGCGGCCCTACACATTGCACTTAAGCAACAGCAAACACCACAAACATACTCCACCCCAATCACTGAAAGACAGACTTCCTACAGTCTTCTAGAAGCTTTTGCTAATCAATACAGATTATTCTCCTGTTCCACCCTTCTTCCCCCCAGTACTTTTGGAAAGGTTTTGAGACATAAGATAAAAAATACTCTCTTCACCCCACAGATGAAGCAGTGGAGATACAAGGACATCAGTGCAGAGCCAAGGCCATGTAATCTGACTCAAATCTCTCTCAGCCATGACAGCATCCTCTCCTTCCTATTGCTGCTCCCTCCTCCACACGCATTAGCAAGCACGCACCACGCAACTTGTGCAACGGTGGAAGGAGCACCCCTACTCACCGATGTAATTTTCTACAGATTTACCACTGTACTTTACCTATGCAATTTTATAATCTACAGAACTAGGCAACTTGTCTTGCTCAAACCAATACCTATTTTGCTCTTAGAAAATAAAAAAGGAAAGCAGAATAAGTTAACCAGTATCTTATGGGCAATTTTTCATATATTCTAATCTTTATGAGGTATCTACTGTATTTCTGAGGGAAGAGGTAAGACAACTCTTTACTAATCTGAAAGAAGAGCTTCCATTCAGTAATCTGCAACTGCACCCTTATCAATGAAAACTAGATTTAAAAAGAAAATACTTAGAATTAAGTAAATAATTCTTCAGCACTTTAGTCCTATAGTTTTGTGGCTTACCACTGAACCTCTGGTTCATTCTTCTCACTGGAAGACTCCTTAATTGCACAGTTATTGCCCACGTCTTCTGGAGCTGCATTATAAACAGTAGTTGGCAGTGGTAAAGGTAGGCTTGCAGCGTTATCAGTTTGCTCCCCGTTTTCACCACTGTTGTTATACCCATCATTAGCACCATTGTTACTACTTATATTTCCTCCACCAGCAGCATGAGGAGATACAGTAACCAGGGGGAAATTTTCTGTCTTTGAGCCACTTTTTCTAGCTTCTCGTTGTCTCTTACGGTATTCTAATAAGGATACCTAGGGAGAAAACAAAAAACAAAAACCAAAGCAAACATGAGAAGATAAATTTACTTGTTGGCTTTCTAACACTTTTGATTAAATGTATTCTTTCAGTAAGACACAGCATTTACTTGGTTCTGAAAGAAAATGGGGATAGATTAATTGGAGATATTTCACCACATCTGCAGTGAATTTACAGAGTACTGAGCAACTAATGACTGTAAGGACAAGGTAAAGAAAAGCTTCTGCCAAGGAAAGTATGCATTTTGCCTCAGGGAAGAAGCAAAAGATGATGCAGGTCAGCAAAATATTTGCTGATGTCATACTGTTGACTGAAGCTACAAGGGACTTTACAGTCTTTCCTGGAACTGCAGCATTAGTAAGGGTATACTGATACAGTAAAGCTAATTTTAAGAGATGTCGCATCCTGCTCTCAGTCTGACTCCCTCATAAGAAAAACCCACCATGCTTCTGCTTCACTCTACTGCATAAATTTAAGGATCCTTTAAGCTCTTCATACATTTTTCTTAACATATAGGATTTACAACTTAAACTTTCATTCTTTTCCCAGTTTATTTTTAATATGTCTACTGCACTCTAAAAGAGACTGATTAAGAACATATTTTAATGCTAAATTCCAAGTAAAAAGTATTCTTAAAAACAATGACACATGAAGGTAGAAGTGTTTTCTACTTTATATATGTGTATATAAAAATCACTACACAGAAGCTTTCATAGAATAGAAAACAGTTTAAATGTTAGTAAGTTACCTTCAGTGAGAAAAATAAATTTTCAAATGTTTTCACTATGTATCTTCAGGATTTGAAGCAGAAAACTGAAATACTGACCTTCACACCTACTTTATTCAGTAAGGGAACTAGTTCGGGGAAAATGACATTTAATGTCTTTGTATCTTTTCTTTTAGTTAGCAACCTACTCTGAACCATACAGCATCCAAAACAAGAAACCGAATTGCAATAATGAAAAAAATTCACATTTAACTGGCTTAGTCCTCAATAAAAGCAGACATCCATTTCTACATAGAGAAAAAAAACAAGGCAGCCTGCTTTGTTTGCAGTTCTAGGTTGGTTGGTTTGTTTTTAAACGGTTCTATCCATTAAAGGCTCATCTATATGTGTCAGGGTAAGAAAAATTAAAAATATTTGATTTTTCATAAAATAAAATTTAGGTTAAGAACTGATCTTGCTTTGAAACAATTTATATTATTTCTATATCACATGACTGGGATCCCTTGAAGAATATTGCTTTAAAGAAAGCTTAAACGTTAAGAATGGATGAAATCTATGCAGTGTGGCCACCACATACAGGACTGTATTGAAATGGTATGAACTTGTATAATGGTGAGAGAAAATACAGGAGCAAATGCCCATAGAAATGCTGAAATATGGAAAAACCTGCTTTAGCAACTACAGAAGGACATTCATGCCTTATGTGATACTAGGGAAAGGCTTCTATTACTCTCCTACAAAATTCCTGAATTCTCACCTTCTCCTTCAGGGAGATTCTTCCCCCCACAACCCCCCTCCTTTTTTACACTGTAAAAGGTTGCCTTTTCTGCATGTCCTTGAAAAGCCTAAACCCTGTTCATTGTAGCTGTACCCCTGAATTTTCTCTGGTTGTTTCTTCAAACAGAGACTTTTAGACAGGAATCTGTGTGTGTGTTGGGGCAGGCACACCTTTTTTCATTTAGGGATTAATGTAGCATAAACCCTCAGCAGTAACAACCTGGACAAATCCTTGTCAGCAAAAGAAAGGGAGGAGGGTTACTGAAGCACTAAGTATTGCCGGGATTTAAAAATTAATTAAACCTTCAGACAAAGAAGAATGTGAAGCTACAGAAATTTTGGCTTTTTATGTTTTTTTTTTTGTTGTTTTTTTTTTTTTTTTTTTGCTTTGCCAAAACCAGCAGGGCTACAGTAACACGCATGGGTTCTATAAAATTCCCAAGGTCAGGACCAGGTAAGAGCAGAGCTCCTACTATCTTGCTTCAGTTATGTCTCAGTTTGAAACAAAATCAACAAAAATCCAGTTCTGATGGACAGCTTTTGAAGGAAGAATCATGAGTGCTCCCCAGCAGGAGCACAGGGGAGCAGGCACATACAAGAGGGTGTGATGGGAACAAAAAAAACCCAGAACTCCATTGTGCACGCATGTACACAGAGCGAATATGCTCCGACCCCTCTGATCATTACTTCCATAAAGAACATAAATCCTATCTTTCAAACAAGAAAGATTCTACAGTCTGAGACAGAACTGGCAAGCTGCTGCAATGGAGACTACTGCCTTCCATGTTTGTCACCCTTTCTGCAAGGAGCAAAGGGAGCCTAACCTGAGAGTCAAGTGCAGTCAAAGACTGTTACACAGGGTAGCTTCCAATTCTGGTTCGAGTTGCCCATGACCACAAAACTTCCCTACAAGAACTGTTTCGTGAGAGTAGCAAATTTAGATTGTGCTTATTTTTTTTATATAAAATACTGTGTTTGAAAAACAAATGAAGCCCAGAAAAAGATTTCTTGGAACTAAGGACTTCTGTGTAGTTTGGTGAAACCAAAATACCTTAAGTATCTAAAAACTGGAATTTTAAAGTCTCAGTATCATAAATCTGTTAGTCCAAGATTCTAGTACACATTCTGTATAACAGAATATTGTAATACTTGGTGGCATAAGCAACCAGTTTCAAACCTGAAAAGCACTTATTTATTGAGCAGTTCATTTAAGACTCGTATGAAATAAAAATGAATTTGTATCTATTGCTTGGAAAAAATAAATTTACTAATGGGTGTATGCAGCTTTATTCTTTGTTCTTCATTATTTCCCCTGAATAATGTCTACTACATTGTAGTGTCTAAAGATGAGCCATCAGCTGGTTTTTATTATATTATGGTACTGTTATAGAAATATTATTAGCAGACTATGTAAGACAGACCAAATGATTCTTAAAATTACAACCTTTTTCTTTTGTGGAGGATTCTGGGGTGTGCAATTTCCATCCATCAAGTTGTCATTATTGACAGTCCTTCCAAAGCCAGATGCAATTCCATCTTCTGAAGTACAAAAAACAGATGCTTCCATGAACATGCCTCTAGCATCGTCTTGAATCAGGCACTTTGACTCACTTATTCTGAATCCACCTCCTACCTCCAACTGATGTGAAGGGGTCAAGTCCCTCAAATTAGAATTCATTGAGAAATTTACACCTGTCCTGTCGGGACTTTTTACCCAGGAAGAATAAATTGTGCCCCGTCCACAATGAGCAGTTTCTAATTGGCTGTTTGAATCAGTCCTATCATGTGTGGGGGCTTCCAGGTTTTTATGCAGTGTACTTTGCTCAATTACTTCGAGTCCCAGCTGGAGGTCTGACACAGATTCCATTTCTCCAGTGCACTGCCGTGTGACATCAGTCCTATTCCTTGGACTGGAATATCCAATAGTCTTTATCTCTTGCAGGCCCATTTCTGTCAGGTTGGAATTTCTGAAAGAGTTCAGTGCTAGAATAGATGCTCTGTCATATCCCTGTGTGAAAAAAAAGCATGTCAACTATTTTGCCATACTGCAACAAAACTGCAACTGTTCTGACATTCAGTTGTGCCTTTAAGGGGGACTAAAGGCCTTCCAGTACTATAAATTTATCTATTTTTAAGTGACAGTTCTACAGCCAGACACTTATTTCTACTGTTGTCATGTATTAGATATTAAAAAGTTTTTAATAAAATGCACATTAATCAAAGCCAAAATAAATTTTAAATGCCAGGTTTTATTTATGACTGGCAGAGGAAGGAGAGGAGCTTCAACAGGAGGAAGTCCCTGGCCAAGAAGTTAAAAGCACTTGCTTCAATTCAACATAAAAGGGATCCTCAGTGTCAAAGTTTTTTTCTTTTTTTTCTTCTTGAAATAAAAGAAAGCTTTTCCGAGACACTTTAGAATTTTAAGACAATATTAAACCTAGTATTCTGTAGAGGGGGAAAAAAAAAATTCTTAAGTTATAGAAACTTCTTTTGTACTATTTAAAACTGTATTAACCATGAGAAAACCAGGACATATCCAAGGCTGGAAGTAGCTTTTCTAAGCCAACATGTTTTAAGGTTTTCATTAATCCTTTTTAAATTATTTGTATTGCAAAGCAGAAGTTCCTAAGTAAAACCCCTCTTTTTGAGTCAGATAAACCTTAAAATATTAAATTACAATAATTTAGAAGTAATTGTTAAATTCAGTTGACAGCTATGCTTGTATGAAAAAAAATGTGTATTTCAACATTTGTTAAGATTTTGACCTAAAAAAAAAAAATACATCTATGTGCTTAACTCCCACGGGAGAGTACATGGATCATTTATTGTCACGACTCACCAGAAGTGAAATTCTCTGTTAGTATAACCCGCTAAATCTTTTTATTGTTCCTTATTCTTACCTATTCCTTTTAGGTGCCATGAGGTTTATAGTTCAACACCTTTAGGCAACTGATGTAGCTTGCTCCAAACTGGAGCTCCACCTTGCTGGGGAACGTTTCCCAAAGCTGTGCAGAGCAGAAGGGTCCCTGGGGAAGTTTCCCGTGTTTCAGAGCCACATTTTCCTCTGGTGCTCCCCCACCCCACAGTGGGACACAGCCATCCCCCAGCTTGGCAGTACCCAGCCGCATCCCAGCAGCACTTGCTGCACCTGAACTAATGCACCTAAACCCATTTATTACCTTTCTGCTCTGCTCTCTCACTTTGAGCATAATTAGGCTCAACAAAAACAATTAAGAGATGCTGGTAACAAAGACAAATGTTAATTTAAATCTAACTACAGTCCAAAAAGCATTGTTTTTCTGTTCTAATCTATAAATTGCAGTAGTTAGTCCTTTCCGTGACAGCCATCAGGATTTTGAAGTGATACAGAAAAAAAGGAGAGAGAAACCAGTTTAAAATAGAAATAGTTAAAGTGGAAATGTACAGTAACAAGCAAATAAAACCTGTAGGGATGCCACCTTTTACATTCCAGGAAACTTTTCAATGGCTGGTGAAAAGCATTTGCATACAGTTGCAATCAAGACATTATTTGTAGTTTCTGGCAAATACCCTTACCTCTTGACTGTAAGCTCGCCTTTTTATTTCTGGGGAACTGTCAGGTGAGGAAATATTCTAAATAAATAAGAAGAAATTGCAAGTAAATTTCTTTTTTAGTCTGGAGAAACATAAAGCACACCCTTGTAGCAGGCGTACAAATACTGTTTTACACTAGAATGTCTAAACACATTAAAAATCTCACCTCAAAGTGCATGGTATTTCCATGTATACATGGAGTTACAGGAGTAACTGGTGAATATATGGGTTTGTAACCATTTCTACAAGCTTCATCTTCTGTTTTTACCCTAGGAGGAGTAGCAAACAATGAAGGCTCGGAGGCAGTGATGTCAGCGTGAGTTGGTGTGGCATACGGAGAAGGAGTAGGTGTGGAGGTTTCTGAGAATGCAGACTCCAACAGCTGATACAGTCTTCGTTTTTTCAGTGGTGTGGTTAGATCTGTGTGTTAAAATTAGAAAACAAGCTAGAAGAGATCTAGATATAGTAATCACAGTTAAGTGCTTGATGTAATGAAATTATGAGCTCCACATTAAAAAAGTCAGTAAGAATACAAACTATCTTAAAGGCAGGCTTCCTGAAAGATGAACTCTTAACAGTCTACAGACTTCCTGAAAAATAGTATCTGTAGTCTGTTAAGAGTTATCAGTAACCAAAATTTGTGTGCTAGGATGATGGGAAGAACTGTCTATATTTCCAGAAAAGGGAAAGTCAACGTCTATGCATTTTTAAGACTGTTCAGGTAAAAAGTGGAAATTCCAAGTTAATGACTGTACACAGTAATCATCTGATAGGCTCCATACCCTTACAGAAGGGTGTTTAGTTTTTAGCATGTTCCCATTTTGTATTATGCCTAAAAAATTACACAGCTTTCCCCATGTGCAACACAGGCCCACTGAATTTAAAAGGAATTCTGAATATACAGAAAAAGAATTTATAACCTAAACTCATAGTCAAAAACATTAGTCTTTTGTTGACTGTAAACACTATGAGATATTGTGGTTACTTATCTAGTATCAATTATACATTAAAGGGGGAAAAAAATCCCAACCACTATGCAACTCAGCATTTCTTTCAAAGAAAGTATCAGAAAACAGTGCAAATACCCCTGGAATTTTCATTATGTCAGCACTTTTAAACCATGGTCTTCCACATTAACTACTTTGACATAGCTCTTATGTACTGTATTAGTAAAAGCTTCACCTGTTAAAGAACAGCTGTCATTCAGTAACAAAGGACTTTTATTTTCACCATTGATGGCTGGACTTCTGGATCTCTCATGTGATGGTGAGTTAAATCTATCGATTATTGTTGAATTTTCTTCTTCCAAAGCCTGCTTTAACCAACGCTGTAATAAAACAAGTTCAAATCAGTGACTTCACAGTTTAATGATAAATGTTTCAAAACACATTACACATGACAGAATTGGTTTGCCAACCAGCTTTTTACTACCTCAATTCGTACTAACAAATAAAGACTGATTTTTAATTAATATGGGATGGGGAACTGTAATGAAGGGAAGCATTACCTTCTTACAAGAGCCAGTAATGTTTTCCACAGGTTCTTTTTTCCTCCTCTTTTCTGAAAGGAATGGTGAAGTAAAACGAATATAGTGCTTTGGAGTTGAATATACATGCGGACTATAAGTGAGACCTGGTAAAGAATTCAGTTGAGTAGCCAGAACTTCAGGGTCGGTAGTTATGCGTAGAGGCCTTTCTGATAGACTGTCTGTAGGTTTCCCTGTTTTATCACTCTTTTCACTTAACCATTCACTGACCAAGTGCTAAACAGAGAGAGAGAGAAAAAAATTAATGTTTTATGAGTGTTATCAGTGGCTTTTAGAAATTTTTTAGTCTAATTATTCACCTAGTCAACTGTTACACAAACCAGAAAACAGCTAGTTTCCAGGCTGCAAATTTAAGAATACACAGGGCAAGAATGAAGACAGTTTTAGTGAAATAATGGGGACAGCAGAAGGAATCAGTATACATTTGTTCTACATACCAAAGTTCTGGGGGTTTTGCTTTTTGGGTTTTTTTTTTTGCAAACTAACATTTAGTTCTTTTGTATTTAATTCTCACTGAACATACTACACAAGTGCCCAGGTCAACTGTACCTACAACATGAATTTAGTAACAGAATTCCAAGACAAATTTTAAACTTATGCCTGAGTACCTAAGCTGAGGGGAAACAGTGTAACATTAACAGAACAAACTTAAGTAAACTCCTCATTACATTTCCATACTGTCAGGACCGAGCTTCAGTCAATGTGTCAGGCAGATGCCTTGAACATTCTTCATTATTGTAGCTGTATTAAATTACAACACATTTACTAAGGCACGCTTATCAAAAAAGGGTATTCTTTCCTAGCTAGTTTAGTGTTTTTGAAAAACGTGCCAGTGGATTTTAGTTCCTATTAACAGAGAAACTAACCTTCTGAGTTTTACAATGGTTCAAAGTAATTAAGGACATGCAAAAATAGCGCATTAAATATTATTAATATGTTAGTAAGGCTTTAACACAGATTATCATGTTTAAAATTAATTTGCTGGTCTTTTAAAAACCTATTTATATTTATTAATTCATTTTTAAAGCAGGACTTTCTCCACACTTCGGGTCCACTGGGTACAATGCAATGAGACGTTTCACAGACATTTATCCTTAATACTATGAAACAGCAAAAAAAGTGCAGTAGAATTCAGACTTCTCAGATAGCTTCCTTTTTTGCTACGCAACACGCAACAAAGGAAGAAAGATTCTAGTCTCCCCTCTGACAAGAATTTAATAGTGATGCAATAAACAGTGTTACAGGAAGACTCAGGTGCCTTTTGAAATAATAAAAATACGTAAATTAAGCATGTTTGGGGTTAAAAGATAAAACCATCTTGTAATTATTAATGTTCATTTGACAAGAAGTTTCCACCTATGATTTCCTCCCTCTCCACCAAATAAAATTTTCGGAACTTGTAAAGCATGCTGAAAAGTCACTTTTTAATGCAGCCCGTAAAATTTTAAAGCAGAAAGTTTTACTGCTTTATCCACACTTGCAGATGTAACATTTTTTTTGAGTGTCTTTACATATTGTGGCATTTCTTCCAGCTTTTTGCAATGCAGTCCAATAAAAAAAAACTAAGACCAAAGCTCTAAAGAGTAAAGGATCTTCCCTCCGAACATGTACATAGATTTTGAGTGTTTAAATCCATTCACTTCAGAACAGACATCTCAAGTACTAGAAGTTAATGACTTCCTTTTAAATATTCTGCTTGCTACCATTAAAATACCTCCTAAAGCATATGATGAACAAAGGCAGGAAAGGCAACTTTTATTTCCTATTCTTTTCCTATTAAATTAAGGGATTTAATTATGTTTTAGTTATGTATATTATTTCAGTCCATTTAGAAAGTACTTCCCTTAGAAAACATTTGTTCCACAACTGCTTTGAAAGATGTATTTTGGAAGTCTCTTAAAATCCAAAATAACTTCTACCAATGTTACACATACCTTTATTAATCTCTTATTACCAGTGAGTGGCTACGTAATGGCAATTTTTAAAAAAAGAGAGTCACTTTTTAAAAAAAAAAAATATATATAGTTGTATACTGATGCAGTAGTGTAATTTTTTTTAAAACTGTTAAAGTCCTTCCTCTTCTCCTCATCTCTTAAGAGACATACCTTTTTTGTTTTAGGATACTTAGTAGGGCATTTATTAAGTGCTGGAGCTTCTGTTTCAGTAACCATTTCTGTAACAACAGTTTCTGTTTCAGGCTCAGCTATCAGTGCAGCATTCTCTGTTTCATTATGTTGTGAAGTTACTTCCACATCAGGAGAAGATGGTTGGATATCTGAACACATGCTGACAGTTCTGTGTCGTCTACGTTGTTGTCCAATGTGAGTTCTACTCCGTGAGAAGCTTTTTCTCTGTTTAGCTCTGTTAACTTTGGCTGGGGTAGGCTTGGTGGCAGTTTCTTCTTTTGCTGGTTCCTGGTACAAAATAGAAGTCTTAGTAAACAGATCCCACATGCGTGTAAAGCTACCTATCTTTCTTAAAACAAAATGTCAGTTCCTCCTTCCTTTACAGGTCCAAAAAGCCACTATCTCATTTTTGTTGTTAGAACTAAAATATTTCAGAGATAGTATTTCTATCCTTCTTCAAGGCTAACTACAAGATTTCCTGTATTTTCCCCACAAGCACCTGCTATATCATTGGCAGAGTATTCACACACACCAGTCACTGGTCAGATCACCACAAATTTGTGTAAGAACTGTCATACCACGTTCATTTGTCTGTAAGCCACAAATCAGCTGTTTACATCATTATGTCTTTCAGTCCAATATCCTTTCTGTAGTTTGTAGTTTACTAAGTGTTTAGTTTTGTCACAAAAGGTACCTAACAGCATGCTGACAGAAATTATCCAGGGAAACAACCTGAACTGAGAATCTGCAGGAGTATTAGTGAGGTAAGAAGCATACTAGCATCCAGCCACAATAGAGTAAAAAGTTGTTTATGAAACATTAAGCATCATCTGCAAGAACTCAGAACAAACTACACCATAATAATTATTTTCCTTTACAAGAAAAGAAAGGATTATAATTTGTTCCTGAATAACCCACTGAAGAAAGAATTTGTTCTCCACTGGTTATAGAGGCTGCCTAAAGAAAGCCACCTCCTGTGCCTAAAGTCAGCATTGGTAAACACCTCCCACCCTGAACTTCAAAGAGAGACTGAATTATGCAGCTGGTGTGTGTGCACATTTGCTATAAACTAACGTAACTGAAATTTCTCATAAACTAATCCTATACGTATTTTCTTGGAAAAAAAATTCAGGAGCTAACAGAATATAATGTCAAAGAACTATACAGATTTTGGTCAAGTATGAGTTCAGAGGGGAAAAAAAAAATAATGCAACATCTTGAAGTGCAACTCGACATCGAAACCAATAAAACATGTTAAAAGCTAGCTTTAAAATAAAGTTCCAGATAACCACCTGAATAAATTCAGTGTCGTTGAGAATCTGTGCTTCCTTGCATTCTGATTTAACCTCAGTTTTTGCTGTGCTGATTCTTTCCAATGCCTGTTCTCTTCTTTTTTCTCTTTTTTCTAGTCTGGCAAAAGCTTGCAGGATAGCTTCCATTTTCCGTTCTTCTCTTGTCTGATAGATTTAAAAATAATCAAGTTTCAGTCATAATCTTTCACATATGTAAATATTTTTTTTTTTAAAGTACTTCAAAACATGTTCAGTGCACACTGACGTACAGATCAATTTCAGCAAAAGCTCAGAGGAAAGGGAGATGTTACAATGACTGCAATTATTACAGACTTCTGAAGAAAGGCTTGCATTCATACCAACCCTGACAAGCAAGAAGAGAGTTCTGCTTTAGACTTAGGAACTTGATAGTGATTTACTAGTAAATCACTGGCCTGTAAGTATAAAAAGAACACATAGCTCTGAGCTATTTATACTTGTATGTATAGTACTTAAAAACAATGAAACATTAATGACCAGAAAGATATGAAATACTAATACATGCATGAAACAACAACAGAAAGCTCCGTTACCCTCTGACCCATTTTTCCAAGCGTCACAAACTATATCAAAACATACAATCAACATCCAAGAATCACTATTTCAAAATAAGATACCATTAGGTCACACGGACAAGCTAAATCTTCTGTCTATCCATAATTCGGGTCCTAGTGCTGTACAGAGGCAGATCTCTTCATCTGCACAGCGCTCTGCTTAAGACAATACTGAGGTGGCAGAATTGGGCAGAATTCTATTATAAACTTTTGTTAAAAAAAAAAATGCCTGCAGCTCAATGATGCACTGATAGCAACCACGTGTTTATATCAAAGAAAGAAGAATACCTGCAAATATATCAGTAATATGAGTGAACGAAGAATCCAATTTTGTTTTGCCGCTGAACCTGCCTCTGTGTGCTTGGTAAAATGCAGGCAAACCTGCAGTTACTTGCAAGCCTCATAATGAAGATAAAGTAGTAATCACACCTTTAATTACTACAGCAACTCTGTTGTAACTGAGTTTCACAGAGAGCTTTGCTTTAGCAAGAATACAAATGTAAAGTGCCAAATAAAAAAAAAAGAGCCAGTACATCCTCTGGAGCAAAACCAACACATCCAGAGTTTGACGAGAATCATTCCTCAAAAGCATGACAAGACACTGTTATATGTTAATATTACAGCTCATGCTGTCATTCTTCAGATTTTGTATTAATATACATTTTACTTTGAGCAGATTTTGCTTTCTATTGTCTAATAAACACAAGTCTCATCAATTTTGCTGACAGAATTGTAGGAAATACTGACCAAAAGGAATGTATACCCCATCTCCCCCCCCCCCCCTTTTTTTTTTTTTAAGGTGTGGGCAGATGCAGAGAGTTTTGGTGTCACCTTGAACTCCACTTATCAGAAGTTCTGTGAGCACAAACAATAAAATACAAGTTCCAAATATTAGAATTTCACTATGTGACTTAGCCAAGATTTTGATTTAACTAGTAATTTCAAGTATCTCACATTTTGAATGCCCAACAAAAAAAAAAAAAAACATTTTAAAATGCCAGTTTTCATAACACTGTTCTACCAACTTTTATAATTTGGGAACTCAAATAATTAGGCAAAAATCCTGACTCCCAATACTTTCTATAAAATGGCCGTTACAAATAACATGCAATAATAAATAGTGAAGAAAATAAAACCTAGATGATTTCTACAATGTCTTTTTAAAAGGCAATAGAAAATTACATACATCTGAAGATAAAAACAGGTTTTTGTCAAAGCAATGATCGAGTCAGATGAAATGCTCTCAAATAGCAAGCCTTGCATTTTAAGTTGAAGTTCACATAAGGATCTGATTTCATATATACTCAGATTCTACAAGCCTACAAAAAGGCAGCAATTAGCATGGGAAGAGCAGGTGTCACTAAGCCTTAGTGATAACTTTAAGCAGCTACTTGCTTCCCAACTTACCATCTTCCTTTTCCTTTCTGCAATCTGCTCCTCTGATTCCATTTCTACTTCATTGCTAATAGGAGTTTTTTCTTCTATATCATCAATAAAATCTGGCTCCTGAAAGAGGGAAATGACTACTTTACAGAAGCTCCTACTACTCTTGCAAACTAGGGAAAACTAAAAGCTACACAGAACTAAGAATCCTCAGATCACTACAACAAAAGTAACCAAGCCAATAAATCAAGACAAAAATGTAAAAAACCCTAATATCCACTTCTACATTTGTACAAACCCAGAAATATGATCATCTGACTAGATCTTTTCCATTCTGTGCTTAGACACATCTGTATGTTTTTTCTTTAGCACACTGATTTTACTGTAATTTTGGGGTTTCATGCCCACTCCCCCACCCCACCAACCAAAACCAGTATAAAATAATCATCAGAATTAAACCTCCAACCCAACAGACTCTTTGGGGCACTAACACTGGCCACTGATCTAGCCACTTCATAATCAGTTAAAGAATTAGGAGGTTTACATGACATGCCCATTAAAAAAAAAAGGATTAGTTTTAGTGAAATAGAATGAATGTCAAAGGAGATGTTAACAGGCAATTACATGGAAGTTCTCAGTTCAAAAGTGTATTCTACTAAAGTCACATTTTCCCTTTAAACTCTCACTATAGAATCTAATGACATACCATAAAGAAACACAGAAGTTAGCTAACTAATAATGGTTTTCTGATTTGAAAAGAAAAAATGTAAAAAAGTTACTTTCAAGAGAGTTAAGTGTTCGCTAGTCCTATATGCAATTTCACTTTTACATAAAGGACCAGACAAAGTTTTTTTAACATTTGTCTTAAAGTACATTTACATTTTCCCATACACCTTCTTTACCTAAGTATTATATATTTCACCCCAGGAAAAAAAGCTATAATTCACTGGTTTCTATGTTTTGATATGCAATTTAACAGCTTTATTCTTCTTACAATTACTGCTGTTTTAAGTTCAGTTTTGAAAAATACTAGATCTCCTGTGACTGTTCTATATAAGCACTATATATGATGTTAAAAGCTTGAGATGGTTCCAAATACCAGTTATCACTTGTTTAAAAAACAAACAAACAAAAAACCAAAACCACAAAACAAAAATCACTTAAGATGAGAAAGTTTAAATGTTGCCTCTGGAGATAAGTCACATGCCATGCCTTCTGGACTCCCAAGCATCTTTAAGCTGTTTAGCTACTTAAACCCCAGAACAATTTGATCATCTTATGAAAACTGAGGGTCAATATTCTCATTTTCACCTTATTTCCTTCATTCTTAAGTGATGTTAAAAGATTAAGAACTTGGAAATGACTCACTCCCAGAGTAACGCCTTTCTCTCTGCTCCTAAATTATCATCAGAAACCATAATAGAAGAAGAAAAAAAAAAACCCAACAAACCACCACCATCACCACCCCCACTCCCCCAAAAGAAAAAGATAGTTACTAAAGGTAACCATCTTCTCATGTCAAATATTTATCTTTAATAGCTGCTCTGCAAAATTAAGTTAATAATTAATCCATGGGATTAATATCCATGGCATAGTACCAAGTAGCTTTACTATATTATCCACTTATTATCCACTATTTAGTTTCAAAACACACCTTCCTCCTCTCAACTCCCCAAACTCTATTTAATCTTCTACTGAGCTGCAGCCAACAATATTCTGGGTCAAAGTTTTATTTGTTATAGTTTTATAATACTGCACTCGAGTAACATATGCAACTAACCAAAAGACACTTCAGGATGGACTGGGAGCTCCTGAAAGCATGGACTTGAGGCTTTCACATTAGAGATCCACAAAGAAATTCAGAGGAAAATTTTATCGTTGAAACTGGTATGGGAACCAACATATCTTTAAATACAATCAAATATTAAGGAAAACAGAGTAGTATAAAAATTCTGAACAGCTTATCCATCATTACCCCTTTTCAATGACTTGTTAAAATTCCTTTAGTAGCTACAAAAGGAGAGTATTTGTGTTTAAAAGCTTTTCTTTCTGTCATCTTTGAGTCAATACCTGATTATTAGAAATGGACAGCCTGAGGGGAGAGAGCTTCCTCTGCTTATCTGCAATTTTTATTTTGGTGGCTGCTCCTTCACAGTCCAATGTGATATTCTGATTTTGAGTCTCCTTTTCTCTTGAAACATCTTTCTCTTTCTTTCCCTTTTTCCTTCTGGTTTCGTATCCAGTATTGATGTTTTCTGTAGGTTCAGAACGTCTGAGAACTGGACATTCAGGATTTTCTTTGAGGCAAGCACAATCCACTTTGTATTTACTAAAAGTAATAAAATGCAAGAAGGCATTACTTTGATTAGGCTGTACAGCAATGCAACTTTTCAAGGCTAAATCACACAAGCTAATACATCTCACATTAAACACCTGCTATGATGCAAACCAACCATAATAAAAGCAGTTGATTCAAGTTTTGACCAAGACACAGAATATCGCTAAAATTCAAAAATCTCATCTACTGGTTAATAGAATTTGTGGTTGTTTGCCACATGGAATTCTTTTAAATTCAAGGTTAGTATTTGTTTAAAAGATGGAAGACATCTAAAACCTGAGTACATCCTGGGTGGAAATATAACCACCACATTAAAGAAATTAACAGAGTTGTGGAAAGCAGAGCTCTTCCTTTATGCAAAGACAGTAGACACAATTTACGGAACGAGCACACTGGAAAGAACTTAGAGGCACCTTTCTACAATTTTAAGTTCCACTTGGATATGTAGGGACTGTTATTCAAACACATTCAACTTACACAGGCTGTTAGCTGCAGGTACTAAACACATACTTTTAATAGGATAAATAACAAAACTCCTAAAAACTACCAACCAGGCAATTTCTCAGGTTGTCTTCATGTGAAGGATGCAGGAGTCTATCTACAACACTTAACAGTGCAAGGTTTCAAATCGAAGTTGATTAATACAGGTAGTAGTCTATGGACATAACTAGTTCAGGTCCAGAAGTAGCAAAGGCATGTCTGCACCCAAGCTGACTTATGAGCAGACCACAGAAAAGTGTATTACCTTGGTGCAGCAAGACATGCAACAGTTGAGGACTGCTTCTGGACCCGACCAAGTGCGCATACAGAAACAGGCTCTTCACTGCTTCAGTTTCCAAGGTTAATATTAGCCTAGGTGTTCCTGCACAATGTACCTATACCCTAGAACATCTCCTACTAAGCCAAGATAAATCATTACTAGATTATATCACTCAAAGGTCTTCTTTTGCCATCAGATTTCAAAGAGGTGTTTGAATAATATAGTTCCTACATACGTGAGTGGAACTTAACTGATTATTTCCTTTACCATTTCAAAACTATGCTTACAAATAATGGCAACAGTTTATTAGTGCCTTCCTCATTTCATCAAATGAGCAGCAGTTATATTCAGGAATGTGTAATAGGTTATACAATCTAAGCCCCTAAGCATTCCATGTATCTGAACATTCTTAATCATGTATCAACCAAACATGATTTATAACTAAATTCCACAGACACTGTCTTCCTGAAGTTATACTACAGAGGCACTCTGATACAAATAGGGCATTAACGAATAGTTTTACATTTTCTTCCCTCTACTCCCCCCACACTATGGGACAACTATATATAATAAATTTTCATAGTACATCCTTATTCATATTAATCTAAGTTTGTATCTTTTCCACATCATTTAGAAGTAACTGCAACATTGCTGAAATTAGCAACAGATACACAGTAATAAAAATAGAGACACTAGTCATTATGAATACAGTGCTTAAGGAGCCCTGTTATTAAAGCATGCAGGAAAGTAAGTGATATAAAAGCAAAGCAACTCTGAATCATAACAATAATAACTAAATCATAAACGATAGTAACTAAAATAATAATGAATAATCTAATAATAAGAATAATAATCACAATAGCTTAACAAGCATTAGATGCATTTTAGAACAGCATGCTCAAATACTTACCAATTTCCATAATCAAAATCAAATGCTATAGTAATCTCTGCTCCCTTTGGAATGTTATGGATGGAGTAAATATAAAGATGAATTGTTCCATCTTCAATTACATGCCTTACCTATATTCAAGAGAACATTATTATATTAACTACTTTGTTCCTCCTCCCCCCCGAAAAAGCACCTGCATAGAAATTGTAGGGATTGCTTAAATAATCAGTCAGAAAACTCAAGGAGAAAGAGACTTCTAAGTAAATAAAACTTATGTCTATGCTCACCTCTGCATTTGGAGTACATGAACGCCTGATGAAACGAGCTTCATTTCCAAAAGTCCTTGCATCAACACACATTTCTAGCCCATGGAATTTAGAATAAAATAAAACAAATGGGTATGGCCTGAAAAAGATACAAGAAAAACAAGAGTTTTATCATTTTTAAAGATGCTAAATATCACTTATTTTTCACATTAGTTAGCTTTGTAACGTGATGTTTGGCACACTACACCAAATTTGTGGGTTAATCCAAGAATGACGCATTTGTATTTAAGCTTCATGATTCTAAGTGGTACATTCTCCAAATGTATTCTGAGAATACCAGAAGTCCGAATTACAGCCCTGAACGTAATTCTGCTGCATAGGATCTGAAGAGAGGAACAGTAACAGGGCAAGCACTAGACATGGAAGACACAAGGTTAAGATTCTTCATCTTTCTTAAACTTTTCGTATGGCAGGTCCTAAAATGAAACTCTGGTATAAATTTAGGTGCCTCATAGAATCATCTAAAAAGCAAAATAAAGATAACACCTCCACATCCTGCCTAACACCTGCAGTATCACTAGCACCCAACCCTCCTGAAGAAAGGGGGCATCTAAATACTTTGCCAAAACACGTTTTAAGTTCTGCTATTGCAAGTGCCAGGGAACCCTTCCATCTTTACTGAGCAAAAGCTCTGTGTTCTCTCTCTCCTCCAAGAGGCCACCTGCAATCTCCCAAGTAGGGAAAACTAATGGCAGCACTGAAAATGATCCACAGGAAAAAGGAAGCAGTCACACATTGCTCAATAACTAGAGAACTCTGGCAGTAAAACGGCCTCAAGTTGACCTGTGTCCAATTACAAAAGAGAATGTCTTTGCCGTTACCTTCTGAATTATTTTAGGATGGTAGAACCTGCCAATCTCTGGTTTAAGGTGCACAAACTACCCAACTGAGAATGCAGAATCCTGTAACCAGGGAAGAACAAAGAAAGAGGAAACTAACTCCTGAACAGATCGGTAAGGACATCCAGAAGAGAAGGGGGAGACCAGATTCCAGCTACAATTATTTTTACTCAGACAACAATAAAATGCAAGATGCTGCTGGTAACTGAAACCCACTTGTACTTGAGGCAAGAGTTTGGCAAAACAGTATTTTAACAGTCACCTTATTAAAATATTTGGAATAAACAAACCTTTTAAAGAAATACCCATTAGCTTCAAACTGTTCTCTCAGCATGAACTTTCCTCTGTATTCAATAATAAGTGCATCAGGAGGCAAGTCTTTGGCAGCTTTTAAAATTTTCTTGTTTTTTTGCACGTAGCTCTATAAAGACATAAGTTAATTTATGAAGTATTTTCTACCATTCTTTTATTATTATAAACAGCAGATTATACTTTCACAACTATTAAACAATTCTATATGGACTAAAACCCCCTCCTTTTTGTAATTATACCTCCAGACTGATTTGATCAAACTGTCCTGTTCCCCTACCAATGCAACTAGTTATTCATTTGGATTCAAGAAATGCTTTAGCCCTGGTTCTGCAGTACATGGCTGAAACCCGACATATTCATGTTCTCACAATTCAAGTACTATATCCCTTAGTGCACTTGACTCTCACCACTACTAGGATGAATTGCTGCATTGTTTTGCATAACACTTTCAAAAGGTTTCAATTCCTTCAAACAAAAGAAAACACGCAAACTTAAAAGGACATTCACGATCTATTAAAGGAAATAGAACAGGAAAATAGTAGTAAGAATAATAAAGAATCCTAAGAGAGTTTCCAAATTTCTTATTTCCATATCTTTAGATGGAAGGATGACTTTTAATTAAAACCCAATATATACCCTGACAATTAGTGAACTCACACCTCTCATAACTGTCATTGCCAATCAAAAAGGAAGTAGCCTCTATGTAGGCAAGAGGCTCTATAAGCAGGGATATTCCTCTAAGGAGGGTGTCCCATATGCCAGGACGGTCTTTGAGGAAAAGAAGCAAAGAAGCAAAGATGCTTCCATTAATCTGCTACAGTACCTACTCCTTGAGATTTCTGCTACAAAATGCTGAAGTCTGTTGTGTGGCTCTGATTTTAAGCTGATAAGTAACTGATGTTAAGGACAGAAAAACACATTGCACTATTTCTTCATAAAGTAGAAGTTACAGGATCACAAGAATAATAAAAAAAAAAAAAATCAGTATCAGAACATCACCTACCATCAGAACATCCTTCATGAACTGGAAATGAAGTGATATTCTATCTGAATACCTAAATATCCAGAACATACTTACCACATGTTAAGAAAAACGGGGACAATTAACATGTTGATACACATCGCAGAAAAAAGATTCCAACTTCAGTGCTTATGGTTGGACTCGATAATCTCTAAGATCTTTTCCAACCTAAATGATTCTATGATCTAATCTAACCACCCCTCATATTCCTCACAGAGCAGAGAAACAGCAGCAGTAAAGCTTAATGCTTTATGCCCACCAAAAAAGACAGCCTAAGGACAATCCAATGTTCAGGCTCAGGCTAGCACCTTAGTTATTTTTATGAGAACTGACATGCAAGTGTAAACAATCTGGGGTGATACAGGACATATGAAAAATCAATTACAAATTCTGAAAAAGCTGTTAAAACTCTGATGCTTAGATCTGGTGAGACAACATATAGAAAATAAATGTGAAGTCGTAGTCGCATTTCCCCCCCCCCCCCCCCCCCCTTTTTTTTTTTTAAAGGCATCTAAAATGGGTATCATTGCCATGGCACAAAACCAGCATACAGTAATACAACATGACACAGCTGGTTACCTCTACTGGAGGTTTGAAAATCAGATTGCTGGTGCTGACTTCTTTTTTGTCATTTCCATTGCCTAATCTCAGAGCTATTTTTTGTGCCTCCCTCTGGACACCCTCACTGTACTGGTTATTATTTGCTTCTTCGTAACGATCCATCCATGCCTTGATTTTAGTTTCCCATCCAAAGTTCGAACTGTCAGTAGGATCAATCTCTGGAGCTGAGCCCTAAAAATTAAAGGAAGTGACCACATATTACAAGATACTGAAAAGATACTGAAATAAAAAGTAATTCAACAACAAGACACGAAATGAAAGGCAAAGGTATGCCATTGATTTAAGGGGCTTAATTTTTTTTTTTTTTTAAGGAAGTCCAGTATAAAAGTCTGCATTACTTAAAAGCAGGTTGAATTCAGCAGCATTACATTTGTCCTTTTATGAATTTTATAATGTCATAAATATAGCCCAAGTTCAGGAATACATTCCCCCTTCAAGAGGGTTTCTAGCTTTTAGTGGGATGAAAATGGAGACTGACATTGTTTCCTCCCACAAATGCACTGCATCATGAATCTATGAGTGCAGGAGTTGGAGGGTCAGATCTCCCTTCCTACTCAATTTTTCTTAATATATGCAAATATAAAGAAATCCACCTTCCATCCTATAATACAAATTTGATTTTCTCCTTTCAACTTCAAGGGTCATGCTGTTATCTTTTTCTACTTCATAACTTACTAAACTTTCCTAATCCTACACCTACTATGTTAAGGTTGTGACTCTAACATTATAGACTTTGCACAGATCATTTTTCTCCCCTTATCTGATCCTCACTAAACAATTTTCTTCTGCAGTGCTTCAGATCCTTTCACTTTTAAAGAAAGTGCCATTGTACCTCCGGACCTCATAAGCAGCGGCCAGGCTGCAGCCAACCAATGCTCCTTACGGACAGCAGCAGCCAACCAACGCTCCCTTTTCTATCCACCTGAGCAGAGACACTATTAAACATTAATAAAACAGCAAGTAGTTCAGCAATTCAATTTACCTGTTACTGATTACATTTCTTTTGTCCCTCAAGAGAACCATACACACAAACAGCGTTAAAAAAAAAAAAGTGCGATGCTAAGAAAACCATGAAAAAACATAATGGAACCTTACAAACACCATATTCAAAAAGCACAAAACAGAATTTCTTCCCCAATTCTGTCTTTACAATTGGCAAGTCACATCTTATACATTTGAAGTGTAAATTGTGTCCCACTTTTTTTTAATATATATTCCAATGATGAATAATCTATGGGAAATACCTAGTTTTCACACCATGCATATTTTTGTCTCACAGAAAATTTAAAGACTGCTATAACACTTAAATCTTACAAAACAGACATCCCAACACGATTCCTTGAACTATGCCAGCACTAGTGAGTAGAGTCCCACCAGATGAATACATGGAGGTATGACAGAGCAGAATCACTAGTTCAGCTTTCAAATGCAATATAGCCACTTCATTCTTTTGCTGCTTAGACCTATGAAACGCTGGAGCTACTAAGTTCAAATGAGGTGTGCACTCAACTGTACTCCCTTGCATAGCACAAATGAGTCCTAATTCCTCCACCAGCTCTTGAAAAACAAGTACTCTCAGAATAAAAATTTACACTATACTATTTCAGTTAACTTTGCAGGACATAAAGATGTAGTGCTCATACCTTCATTTAAAACTACTATGATGCGTATGTAGTACATTAGTTATCAAAGAGTATTTTAGTGCTTAATGTATAGCCCAATTGCACTCTTCATATTAGTTCAGTAATGTACAATTAAGGTTTAAAACAAAAACCAAACAAAATCATGTTACCTTTACTCGTGAAGATTTCCTGGATCCTTCTCGAAATGCCTGAAACAAAATTAGGTATTTATATTCTCATGAGATTTTGTACTTCCTCCAGAGGAACTTTGAATTTAAACGTGGACCATTCTCAATAAAACATGCAAGACAATGACAACAGAACAAACTACACTGTAATCTCAAGAAGACACCATCTCAGAAAATATATTTTAAAAACCAGTTCAGCATTCCAAGCTAAGTGCATACTGGATGTCAGAGCTAGTAGTCCAGGTACCCTTACCTTTCTCCCATATTACAACATGACTCTATGGAATTTCAGAATTCAAGGCAAAGTAATTGAAAATTTACTTACAGGACACCCCACACTTACCAGGTAAATCTGTAAATTGCCCATTCCCATCCTTCACTACACTATTTGTGGAAAGAGGGGAGGAGGAAGGAGGTGTCACAGATGTACTATAACGTTCACTTTTGAAAGAAGTTTGTCATGCCACAAAAAAAAAATCCTCATTCTTTAAATCATCTCACACAATGTTGGGAGATAACAGAAGAATGGTAGTAAATGGTAGTAAATTTATGTTCAGAACCATTCATTCAAAAGAAAACATTTTACTCAAGACTTCCAAAGAGATATCAGTGACCAATTCTGACTTCTGGTTTTAAAGGACAAAATTCTCATCCAAGTCAGTGAAACCGAAACCACAGAAACAAACTCATTAGTTTAGGAAATTCTACATACTTTACTTGTTCACATATATTTTATTGTTTACACCTGTAGCTAAACAGTATAATGTCAATATCATGTTTACCAAAGCAGTTCAGTAGCTAACTTTCTGACAGCACACTTCCACACAATTTCAACTCTAATAAATGGACGCAAAGTCACATCAGGACAACTGAGAGCAAACATTTCTCAACTTAAAGCAACCACAACTGAAGACTTTCAGACACAGAATTTTTCTCTGGGTATCCAAAGCCTGTTCTGCCTCACCTCTAACTATATCAAGTGGTCAATGCAATTCCTCTCTACAAATTCTGCCTCAATTACAAAATTGAACTTTTGTGGCTAGTACGTATTAACCTGAATTAAGGGGTGGGAAAGAGGCAGGGAAACTGTACCATTTACTGCAGAGTATTACATTTCAATCTAAACCCAAGTAGTAAAATATTATTAGTAAGAATAGCCTGATTTCTAAAACCAGTGTCTCTTGGTAAGAGATGTCACATAGCTATAATTTATAACACAGTTATAAAAGAAATTACATTCACTTACTTTTTTACATTTTGCTATGTTCTGTTCTTTCTCTCCACTTTTTTTCCTTTTCTTATCATTGACTTTTGTAACTCTTGTAGGAGCTACAGGAATTGTAGTTGTATAAGTAGTATACAGTTCCACAGGAACCTCATCACCACTCTCTGTTGCACTGGTATCCCCATCTTTAAAACAAAGAACATTCTTTAAACAATCAAATACTGTAGGAAGAACATTCACTAGTTATTCTACATCTGCTTTTAAAAAACAAAAAAGTGTACTGACAAATGCTTCAAGCACTCACATGCAAAATTCACCAACAGTTGCAACAGCATGAAAATGAATGACCAATGAGAAGCTTGCAATTAACAGGTGTTTGTAATGCCAGGTAAGAAAAAGATACCAGATTAATTCCATTCTGTGAATGGAATTATATGATCATGTTCCATTATAAGCAAAATTAGAACAAAAATGGTAAAAAAAAATTTGTTAACTCATTCACTTATATATAGCTTTTACTTGTAACATGGCTTCAGGGTTCTCTCAGATGACTATTCTAGAGAGGATTAAAATTAATGACTGCCCAGCATTTCTTGTGAAGCCCTATTAATCAGTCATGTGTAAGTCATAATCAACTATTTCAGCTGCAATCTGCAGTGTCAAGTGCCTTTTTCAGGGTAAATAAGTCAATTTAGCCAAAAGCCGTCTCTCCTCAAAATTCTTTAACAATAACATTCTGCTACTCATGGAAGAGAAAAGGGAAGTCTGTTTTACTCATTAAAACAAGATCTCACACAAACTGACAGATATATTTTCTTTGTGCTGTGCACCCACAGACCTAAAAGCCAAAGCCTGAAATTTAGCATACATCAGCATTTATGTCAGATAAATACATTTCCTGACCTAAAACAGGATTACCCTAGTTCTGTCAAGATGAAAGGCTGTGAGGTATGGGGAGGACTGGAAGAGAGATGGTGCACTTAGATAGGAGGGAGACTGCTGTTCCCATGTGCTCAGTACAGACTTCTCAGATTTTAGCAGCTTTTCCAAATATTCTGCCTTCATACTTCACACTAAGCAAGACTTTTTCCTGAAACTGCATAGAAGCAGGTTTTACAAATACTTAATGAGAGCAAAGAAAACATTCCTTCTGAGCTCAGAAGGATGTTGCCTTAATAGGTGCTCTCAACAGTCCTAATTCTCAAAACCTTCTTTACTAAATAAAGAACTCCAGCTACTGGTTACTCTGGATTTTTCTTGCTCGCAACATTCCCTAACAGGATTCTTCTGTGCATAGTAAGCAATGCAATTTTACTATCTTGGTTGTTCTTTTGAACAATTTATTAGGCGCATATTTATACTTTACATATTAGGAGCTGAGGATGTTTTCTGAATTTGTTTACATCTCTGCTGGGACTATTTTCTGAACTAGCATAAAAAACCACATAGAAAGAAGAAACATCTAATCAAAGAAGAATGAATAGCAGAAAAACCAATGACTGAGAAATGAAAACCCAAGGCTCTCTTGAAATTTTCAATGTTTGTAGTCCATACCTAGTGCCTGCAGAATCATTGTGTCACAAACACCTTCCCCCAACCCCCTCAAAAACCCCATAAAACACTGTCTTCCTTAGGGAAGCAACATTTCAATATTGTTGTCTACACTGTGCCTTAACTTACTGTAAAGAATAATTACCTCAACTGAACATGTAATTACAGAGAGTTGTTTTGAGACACTCCTTCCTAACCTACATAACCTGCTTTCACTTTGCAGAGCCTTAGTAAAGCATTCTAAGGAAAGATTTTGCATCTTGGAAGGCAAGACACAAACTCTCCAAATTTCACAAGAAGTTATGAGCCCAGACTAATTTCCCCATAAGCGGCAAGTGACTTCATCAGCACCAGTTTCAAGACCAGACAGCTTGAAGCAACGTTCTTGAACTAGACATCTAGATACTGTATCTTAAAAAAACCAACCAAACAAAAAACCACCACACCAAAAAAACCCCAAATCAATGTCTGACCACCCCCCATCCCCTCAACAACCAAAAAATACAACAAAAACCCAAATCCAAAGTGCAAAGGATACAATTGATTAGGGGCTTAACAAAGGTACTCACTCCACTGAACCACAGTAAGCAATCCAATGCACAGTAAGCCACATTGGAATTACACTTTTATACCTGAACAACAAAACCATCACCACCACATACAACCACAGATCCCAGAACAATGGGCTATAAATGCTGCCAAGAAAAAAGGTGATGTGGTTACATGTAAAAGTTTAAGACTCTCACCAAATTTTGTATCATGTGAAATGTTCACTTTAAAGCTCTTAAGGCAAATAGACTGATCTACTACTTGCTCCCCAATGTTTAGCAACATGGCTAAAGCAGCAACTCTTTAGAAATCTTTACAATAAAAAAACATTATACTGTATTGTCTTATCTAAATGAAAAGTTCTACTATACATAAAACAAAAAAAGAAGCCCCTAAATTTATACTTACTCCAAGAACATCCAATTAATGCAATCTTAACTTTAATCAAACACCTGTAACTTACTAATAAGTTACAAGTAACAGTATGCTGCTGTTGAATACTTAAAACATTTGATACATTCAAACTGATGCCACTTTTGCTTTTCCTACTTGGAATCATATGTAAAAATTGGCCATTTTTACTAATGTCTCATGGTAGACAGTTCATACTACGTGGTTCAATTGAACTGAAAGTAATTCTGGGTATCAGTCAACATACAAAAAGTGGATTTAGCCAAGCAAATGTATTTGCTAAACGAAAATTAACTAGAGAGAAAAGCATGCATTCCAGTTATGTATTACAAATCATAGTAAGTAATACTGCACTTCAACTAGGTCTTAGACTAAAAAGGATCAGAATTTATCTGGTTTGATACTTAAGATTTACCATTTAGTATTTCCTTTCCTATTGAATGCATAGAACAGATCGAAAAGACTAATCATCAGGATTAAGGAGGGCCGAACACTAACTTCAAAGATAAAATCTCTTCAGCTCCTGCTAAGATTTTGACTCTCTCTCTTCCCTTAAGTTTAGAGTAAATGATCAGATAGCGTGGCTACAAATGTCAGAGAAGACTGAAATAGCTCAGACCATCAACCTCCCCTATCCTGTATGTAAATTCAAGTTCATTCTCACAATATCATACCACTTAGTGAACTCATTAACTCCAAATAAACTACAAATATACTTGTTCTATTATTAATAGAATCAGCAAAAATCAATTTTTAATTCTAAAAAAAAATTTTTTAAAAAATTGTATTATCTAGCAGGTCAACCAAAACTTTACAAATTAAGTTTGGTTTCGTTAAAATGAAAACAGACAAAAAATTATTGTGTTGTTCTAAATAAGTCATTAATGCTTTTAAGGGACTTAAGGTAGCTTAGCACTGGACAGCAGGAAGCGTCAACTGCACCAAGAAGCACTATTAAGCCACAGACATTTCCAGGCCACATCACATACTTCAGAATTTTCTGAAGGCATATGAAGTAGGCATGGTACTACATGGTATTTTTCAGAGAAATCCTAACACACACTCTTGCACATACCCCAGTACTTCATGTTAAGTTTAGGAGGATGACTTCCTCCCAAATTATGACTTTTGTAACAGACCTTGAAAGTATCACCTGTCAATCAAGAAACCCACAACACATTTTGGTAATGGCTGGACAGAACTTCTGACAAGTTAGGCTGGCTGAGTTTTGAAATTCTATGAACAGCAGGAGAGCTAATTTCATTAACTATAGAGACTGAAATAGGTACTTGCACTACAAGCCTCATCTAGTTATCAAAGGCAAAAAACCCCACATCATCGTATAATTGTGTTACTTAAGTTTAGCAATTTTTTCTCATTGTCAAAACCATACCAATACACACACCCAAATGCACTCTCAAAACTATGTTAGATTACTTTAAATCTCAATTATGTAATTCTTAGAGACAGGAATATCGCCTGCAATGGAACAGTTTTAAGAGATTAGTATGAGGACATGAGTAGTCTATACTATGAAGGAAAAAAATGACAAAGCTGTGAAATTTTTTTTTCCAAAAAACCAAAGTAGACTTAGTAACCTTCTCTTACTGCAGAAGAAACCTGAACCTTCTTCCATCTTATCTTCAGTAGCTTACTCAAAGTAGTCTAGTTATTATAAAAGCTACATTCATTACTATGAAACTTTAACAATGTTCAGACTGAATTACTCCACAATGATAAGAAAAAAGGCACTGGTGACAACCTTTAACAAAACACGTGGAACTGAACTACTCTGCTATAGTGTTATCTTAGTAATGATAAAGTCAAATAAAAGGTATTGATTTACCAAACCTTATATGCTGAAGACTATCGAAATTGCAGGAACCATGTATACACTCTTAAGTCTATACAGTTGATACATACTTATTTTATAACCTTTACTAAGGAAAAATCTTTAAGCTTTGCTCACCTGACATATTTTCCCTTTTCCTTCGTTGCAACAGCACTGCCCTTTCTTTATCTAAATTCCTGAAATTAAAAAATAGATTTCATTCCGTTCTTCACACTTACATATCAATACCTCCATGTATTAAAACAGACATTTACATAGTTGCCATTTTCCATTGACTATTACAGAATAAACAGTAGACCAGCTGAATGTTTAGATACTTAGAAAAACAAGTTGTGCACTGTTGCATTCCATTTTAATGCAATGCACGTACAAGTATCCAAATACCTTGAAAACATAACAAAACTTGATAGCTCAGAAGAAAGACTGACAGTTGGTCCACGGATTACAGATAAGCAGGCATTAAACCACTTTCCTGCAGATTCTTCAAAACAATTGTCACAATACAATACAAAACAAATATTCTATTTGGACAAGTTCCAAACTATTTCTCAAAAATAAAAGAATCATTTACTAGTAATTAAAATGTTCTGAAGACGCATGTCTTTTATTCATTTCTTAATTAAAAATCTGCAGTGTAAGTAACATGCAGCATTTTATGCTCTACATCACAGGACAACTATGATTACAGTCAGGTATAATCTACCTACCACACAGAACAAAATTACCCTCCTTGTCATGTCATATGACTTCAAGTTGGAGGGGGGTGGGGGGGGGCGGGCAGGGTGGCATACAAATATTCATTCCAGAGCAACAAATGCTCCAAGTGAGCACTGCAACTTATTGGAACGGGGTCATAAAAGCAAAAGACACTAAGAAACACTAGTGGGACAGCTGACATGAAAAAACTGTTGTTAAGGCATCTTAACACATGACAACGATGAAACAAAATATGGAATGGATTGTCTACGTATCGGTCAGCCTGAGAAAGGAGCCAAAAATCACTGCTATTTCAAGAAGCATTTCAAGGGTTTACCCCTGCTGCCTAGGGAGGTGAAACAATGACTACTGTGAACAAGGGAATGGAGACTGGTAAGATCACCTGCATCAGAAATGTAGCTCCTTTAACTAGAACTATCAGGATTATGCCACATGGTATCTGTTTTATCTGCTGAGTTGTTCCTGTACCTCCTCTCTTATATTCTCTACTCAATGGAGTCATTTACAGTTCAAAATCAACCAAACTACTCACCTTGGTTGACAACGTTCACACAGATATATGTCAGGAATATGCTGCCTGTCAATCCCCATGCAGTCAATGTGCTGCCAGACACTTAAAAAAAAAAAGTTTCTATTTTAAGCACAATTTTTAAAATTGTGTGCATAATACACACGCGCGCGCGCACACACACACACAGAGAGAGAGAGTGAGTCGGTTTTTTTTCATCATGATCTTTACTCAGATTGAATACTGCCTAAAACTACATCTCAATCACTGTCTTCACCACCACTCTGCTAGCTGAATTTCTATTCCACTGATCACTGTAATTCCAATCTTGTGGCTGTCTCCCGGTGTCTCTCTGCTTCTTTAGACTCATTTTCCCTCTTGGAAATTTTTCTCTAACACTGGAAATAAAAAATGGTAAATTATCACAATAGGGAACAAGATAGATACAAAGACCCTCAGCAACAAGACTTATGCTTTACATAGTAACAGGAGCTTTGTTTTTCAACAAAAGGATTCCATTTCCTTTTATAAATATATACATTAATTTTATTTTTCTATACTAAAAATATATACAAATATATGTTTTTATTTACCTATGTATTTTAATAGAACATACATGTTTTTATATACACACTCCACATGACTGGTAGCACTGTTGTGCAGCATGGAAGAGCATTAACTGCTTCCCACAGTCTGCTTGCTAGACTGAAGGCTAACCTGAGACAGTAGTTAATGCTCATCCCCACACTGCTAGAAGGAACTGGGACACAGAAATCATCGTTATCTTCCCACTTGTGAATTTATCACAACTCTCTCCAAATCCTCACAGAGAATCTTTTCTTCAAAAGAAGCAGACTACCTAATTGGTGACTGCCTACAGCTCCATTGCTAAAAGAACATCTAAATAGATTTCAAAATAAGGGAGAAGGTTATCAGAATAAAGGACTATCAAAAATTAACAAGCTTGTTATGTAACCAGACAGAAGTTCAAATTAATGTTTTAATTAGCTGTAACAATAATTTTAGAAATACACAATGATCTAATAAATTCAGCAGCATTTGTTAAACATAGTCAATGTAAAAATACAGGCTAATACAGAATAAGTCCAGAAACATGAGATTTGTCTTCTCCTGTTAAGTACATCAGGTCTAAAAATTTCTAAGCTTGTTTTTCCAAGTCCAAGTATTTAATAGCACCCACTCATTTTACTATGATCAAGTAGGTGCTTAAGCAGGAACACAGAAG
Source organism: Grus americana (assembly GCF_028858705.1). NCBI lineage: Eukaryota > Metazoa > Chordata > Aves > Gruiformes > Gruidae > Grus > Grus americana. The sequence continues at coordinate 15,068,532 of NC_072852.1, read as the reverse complement.
TTTAAACATTTAACTTCAGCTTCTCCAGTAAGAATCTAGGTTAGTCTTTTCATAGTTATTAAAATTCTTAAAACTATGTCCTTTGAAAATTAAGAATTATTATCAGAAAGATCATACACAAAAAAAACCCCCAGTATTTGAGAAGCTTCTTTCAGATTATTTTACATCCTGCAAGTTACTTGATTTACATATACATAACTTACCAAGATACTTTATTATTCAGTACATGCAGATTAAGAACCAATCCCTAGGTCTTTATTTCTATTTCACCATTCTAACAAATAACTTGGACAAAATAACAAAGACACATACTTTTTAGCGGGGAAAAAGATATACCCTTATTAAGCAACAATGCACAAGTAAATGCATGAACAAGTTAATACGAGTAGTCAAAACAGACTGGAATAAAGTATAAAATATTCACTGGCCTTAACCAACTACCTTGCCTATTAGAAAGCCACACAACCTTCAAACACTGTCTTGATGGAAGGAAATTTCCTGTGACTCAACATAATTAAAACATTACATTTACTTTCAGCATGACTTGAAGTTTTAAGCAATTTTTAGCTTTTAAATTAATATTCATTACCTGCATTTGTCACAACAGATCATATATCCATCATCATGTGTAAAGCCACAAATGCATCTGGTAATATCAGTTCCATAGCTTCCATCCTCTGACGTACTGATGGTAGTAGCACTGGAGGTTTCATCAAAGTTGGGAGTGGTAAATATGCCTACTTCATTCTTGCTTATAAGGACTGATGGAGGAGGAGAAGCTGGAGGCGTTGGAGGAGGCCGAGCACCATAGTTATGGTCCTACATTTTTGTGGAAAGATAAGTTATAGCTCTTAAATGTTCATACACTGATGGTTATTTAAGCCAAAGTGTAAGAATTCACTTTGTAAACAATCTTGGAGACTACTTAAATAGTTTAAAATTTTGTTTCTGTCATTGCTCGTTTTTTGCCTTCTCAGCTATATTTCACATGTAAGTGCACTATATTCTGTATTCTGCTTCTAATCATCCATCTTTAGCCAACATGCCCAACTCCCAGTAAGATATAAAAATGTTAAGCATGAATCAGAGTTTTTCCAGTTAAAACCAGCAGATTTTACATAATCTATCTTATACAGAATACTTAGCATGAAACTTACTGCATAGGGCAAACCAATGTAACTGTGTGAATGTGAGCTGCTGGTATACAACTGGTGTGGATAACTGTTCGATTTTTCAACTACCACAGGGCTAGCTTCTACAGATTCTGGTCTGCAAGGCAAAAGACAGAAGAAGAATAAATACAATTAATATGTATGTACAGGTACTTGTTGCACAACTTCTAAATAATTGCCTGCTGTTCCTGTTTAAAGGAGTATACAAAAAGGGGAGGGTGTGACAACAAACTCACACAGGCCCAACTGCCCCCTCACCCCAAGGAAAAAAAGGAAACCCAACCCTCTTTCATTTAAAATGAAGCTTCTAGAGTGGCAGAGAATTTACGCCTCCGTAGATTACAATTTTTTTTTCCTCAGAAAAGTGCATGCTTAATCACATGACACAAGCTGCAAATCTGGGACAGAAAAGTGTGTTACACACTTTGTCAGGGAGTCATCAGTCTGTATGCTCAAGTCTACAGAATTGTAACAGAAGCTGTAGAAAGGACTTCAGCTTACTGATGACAAGAGATAGAAGCAGTAATTCAAGAGCTGCAAACCCACAGAGCCCTTCACTACCGCCAATCCTATTCGATTCTGCTATGCCATCTAGTGGCTACATTAGTGCACCACCCACAGCCATCCATGCCAAACAGTACTCGAGGCTGCAGACAGACAGACATCCTGAGTAGGGCAAATCTGTCTAAAAAAGGCAGTTTATCGATTTATCTTTAAAACATAAAAATCTGCGAAAGAAGGTTTTGTAGTGAAAGGCAGTACCTTCTTTAATAGACAAACTATGGTTTATATGCACTAAACCACAACATGAAAGACAAGATAAAGGAATATGAAAATAGGTCTTTTTGAGCACAAGAAATTACACCTTCATTACCTTTCCTCAGCTGAATATATATATATTCACGTGTGCATGCAAGCGCACATATATACACACACACACACACCCCCACCCCCCCGACTGAGATACTTTAGTCAGTAACTCATAGTTTCTCATTGCACCATGTGATTCAACCACGCTGGGACAAACATCAAATGAATCCAGTGTTAACTAAAGTTGGTTTTGGGTTGGGGCTTTTTTGTTTGTTGGGTTTTTTTGTACATTGAAAGGCAGGGCAAAATATCAGTATCTAAAACTGAAGTGGCTTTTGACTCACATCACAAATCCAGTCTGATTCATTTTTCTAATTTATTTTTATTATGCATCAAGTCTATTTCCCATCACAAAAATCTTAACACTTCCCTGAACTGATTTTTTAAATAAAGTTGGTATTTCAATCTTAAGTTGAAATAGATACCAGTGTTTTTTCTTAAATACTAAGGTATTAAATATAAGCTTTTTGTTATGCCATGAAGTGACACTAGTTTAATTTAAAAGAACACCAGCAACTTATATTTGTTGGTAACATTTTTTGTAAGAACATAATTAATCATTAGCTTTCTGAAAACAATATACAGTATTCTCACATCTACCTGAAAGCGTTCTACTAACATTTTTGGTGTCCCCTTCTTATTGGGTTTTCCCCATGTGAGGTTAATACATGATAGAATTGTTTAAAAAGAAACACTAGTTAAAAACATTACTGGGTGAAGACTTTAGTTTCTAGAGTCCAAAGAAAAACCATCTTTTTCAAAACATTAATGTCTCTAACAATCACCAGCTGCCTTTTTTTAGAGAGTGAGCAAACATGAGTGCACAAATCATATGAAGTACTAACATTAGAAATACAGCTTTTGACTAGCATGAGACAAAAACCACCTCTGATGACACCTTCATCACCTCATAAATGCAGGAAAAAAAAATCCTAATTTACTCTCTTACGCCACTTCTCCACTCAAAAATATTTTTTATTCCGAGTTTGTTTCAATTATGTGCTAGAAGCAGCTCAGAATTTGCCAGGTTCATCAAACCCATGACTATGAAGAAAACCCCAAAAAAACCCACTCAAAAAAGCCCACCACAAACAAACAGACAAAAGTTGGAAAAGCTGTGCCTTTCCAACAGATTTGCCTTTACCTATTTACCAACATAATGCATTGCTGCAGTAATCATACACCATTAATGTCATCGAGTTAATCCTTCTAACAATCTAGCTGATCAAAACGCCAATGAGGTGTTGACTATCCATCCATCATGGCTAGGACAGCAATTAACTTATCTTTCTCCAGTTCAAGAGGGTCTTGACCACCGTATTGCTTCTACTAGTATTCTTCAACAGTTATTGAATGGGAAAAGCAGCAGCACAGTTACTCTTATGCACTACATGTTTCAATGCTCAACCTAGGTCTTGTTTGCTTCAGTATATAGAAAATACTCAGTTTTCAGAGCAGGAAAGCTTACTGACACAGGACAGAGGGGGAATTCAGGTACAATTCATGCTTCAGCAATGCCACAATTAATTTAGCAGAGTTTTCCTCATTAAAAATAAATATTACCATGACCTAAATACCCACTACTTCATCATGGGAACATCCAATGGAAGATACCAGAATGAAAGTGTCCTAAAAAGAGATGTAATGCCTATTTCATCAACTGACTATAAAAATCAAAAAGTTATTCTAAATCTCTTGCAAAATATGAGGCAAGACAATACACCCTACTCCCTAGATCTATTTCTACCTGCTCTAGCAATTTATAAACCATATTAAGAGAGCCAAGTTTACTATTTAGAGGCAAAACAGTTGTGGGAAGCAGAAGCATTCCAAACCATAGCAAATGCATTTATCCCCAACTATTTTAATACTCATAAACCAGATTCAGATCACAGGGTTAAAAAGGAAAAAGCACAACTTTACTTGAGTGAGGAAAGTCAGAAAAAGGCTGGGAGAAAATTAGGTGTGTGACACAAAGGCAATTAAATTTTTGTATTAAAAAAAGTTTTAACATAAATACAAAACCAGAGCAGAATCAGCTTTCAGCAAAGCTTTTTTCAAATGCTTATCCACAGGGACCACAGATACTTCCTTAAATTATAATAGATGCTCACCAGAGCTTTGAATGTAACCGTTACTGTTCCGTTTATCCACTCAAATGCTAGATGGAAGTGGGGAGCAGTGTGGAGAAGACTAAGAAATATGGGAAGGTGGAGGTGGAGTATTCACTAAAGTTAATCATTGTGGGTTTCTTTACAGTCAACAGAAAAGTGTCATTCATCTCATAAGCAGTACAGAATGTGTATCATTTCTCCACAGAACTACAGACAACTTTCTAACTTTGGCAGACAGGTCAGCCAACACTTTAGTACGTCCTTCACAAATTCCTTGTTACCCCTCTTCTGGCCACTATATGCATGACCCTGACCTTAAACAGAAAACACACCCTCTATAGTGTCATTTGTCCAAAGGTCAAGGCCGCCTTCTCAAATAGGCATCTCAGAATTGGGAGGTTTGTGAAGGAACACCTCTTGGTAAAATATTTACTTGTACAGCCAATTAAAACATGAGATACCACTTAATTTTTTTTTTTTCTCAAGTAGCAAAGCACTAACCACTGTATTCTAGACACCTCCCCTAATCCCACCATTGGCATTCTTATGGGCATCCCAAAAAGAAAGTTCTCAGGAAGAAAAAATGTAAGCATTCAGATCTGAAAGAACACTATGAGGTTTTCCTTGCTTGTATTTTTTAACACAGGCCGGCTCTGTAACAGATTGAGGTAATAAGCTTGTCAGTCTTCTGAGCATACCACATTTTTCAGCTTCACCTCAAACACCTGCACCCTTAGTGTCTAAAGAGAGATATATATGGTATTTTCAATTTTCATCAAAACTGAAATGTTTGTAGTAATTTGAAGTTAGATCAAAATCCTAATATGACCTAAAATAAACAAGTATTACTATGAGAAACTGACCATGACAATTTGCTAAAATGTCATATATATTTGATAAGTGTTGTGGTTAGCAATTCACAGGGAACAAAATAAAAAGCACCACAAAAAAAAGCTTTCCCCATGCTCTTGAGCTGCAATGATTGAAGACATTCCTGTAACTTGAAAACAGGAACACAGCATTTTCTCAAATGAATAAAAAAAGCAAAAGGTACCCGTATTTTTACAAACCCCTCAAATAATTTTCATTCTGCAAGTGAAACAACTCTCATGTTCTGGGTCATTTGCTACTGTTCATATTTCAAAGTACAATGCTAACAAAATGCTCTGCATGTTGCCAGCAGATGGCATTAGTGAGAAATAAGCAACACATGAGATCAGACAGTTTACAAAAACTGAGTCCCTACAAGCTTATAGTTAACTTTTAATAAAGGAATCAACTATCAATCATCCTAAGCAATAGTCAGTTGTTCTTTAAGAAGTCCTGTCTCCCTCACCCCATTCCTTTTAAATACTGTTTTGTTTCTGATCATGTAATAATAGTAAAAGGAGGGATCAGGTTTTTTACTAACACCCAAAATACAATCAGTACAATTTGGGGCCATCAACCACTTCTATAAAAACGTAGGTATTCAAATGGAAAATAAAATTGTACTAAAACTAAAATTTTCAAAGGCAGGTGGGTATCCAAGCTTTAGGCTATGAAAACTTAGCGAACAGTACTTCCTGCAAACATCTGTCAAAACCCCAAATAAAACCTCTTGCTTCCAAGCTAGCTTCAGCAGCATCAACCTGTCATGGGCCAGTTTGACAGGTCTCATTCTCAAGGGGTTCAGGTTTGTTCTCCCTTTGCACCAGCACACCTCAGCAGTATCTGGTTGAAGGTCAGCTCAGATAAAGGAATGTAATATATTTTGTATGAAAAGCAGTATTTTCTATTTCCAGGCACTTCATCTAATCAAACACATCTGATGGGCTTCACTACCTAGACAACAGAGTTGAGCACTATCTTCTCTACCACAAAGTGGGTTCTGCTACCTAACCATCTTGCAGCAGGCCCTACAAGTATAGGCTGGCCCGATACCATCTGTAGGAACTGACAAGCTTCCCATTGTCCTAAAATACTTAAAAAAAAAAAAATCCCTGTTTCAACAACAGTAAATGAAAATGTACCCTCCTGTTATTTAAGACTACAACAATGTTCATTATCTTTTCTCCTGGATATTGGACTCAATACAATGATCCATATACTGTGATTGTTAGGTTCATTATACAGGCCTTCTCTCTAAAACACACATACAGATATTAAAAACAGGAGAGCAGAACCATCAATGGCATTTCCCATGCATAGGTCATACTCGTGCTCTAAGCTAGACTAACACTCTCAAGTCAGGAACCACATTTTGAACCTTCCAAAATGGCTGGCTCTGCTCACTATTACAAGGTCTTTAATGGTAAGAAGTCACACATTCATCTTCAGTAAGCCTTTTACAAATAAAATCCCAATCCCAAGCACGACTATAGGCTGGGCAAGCAATGGATTGAAAGCAGCCCCGAGGAGAAGGATTTGGGGGTATTGATTGATGAGAAACTCAACATGAGCTGGCAGTGTGCACTTGCAGCCCAGAAAGCCAACTGTGTCCTGGGCTGCATCAAAAGAGGTGTGACCAGCAGGTCGAGGGAGGTGATCCTGCCGCTCAGCTCCACTCTGGTGAGACCCCCCCAGCTCTGGGGGCCCCAGTACAGGAGAGACATGGAGCTGTTGGAGCGAGTCCAGAGGAGGGCCATGAAGCTGATCAGAGGGCTGGAGCATCTCTCCTATGAGGACAGGCTGAGAGAGTTAGGCTTGCTCAGCCTGGAGAAAAGAAGGGTCCAGGGAGATCTAATTACAGCCGACCAGTATCTGAAGGGGGCATACAGGAAAGATGGTGAGGGGCTGTTTATCAGGGAGTGTAGTGACAGGACAAGGGGTAATGGGTTTAAGCTGAAGAAGGGTCGATTTAGATTAGATGCTAGAAAGAAATTCTTTACTGTTAGAGTGGTGAAGCACTGGAACAGGTTGCCCAGAGAGTTTGTGGAGGCCCCATCCTTGGAAGTGTTTAAGACCAGGCTGGATGGGGCTTTGGGCAACGTGGTCTAGTGGAGGGTGTCCCTGCCTGCACCAGGGGGGTTGGAGCTAGATGATCTTTGAGGTCCCTCCCAACCCAAACCATTCTATGATAAAATATATATATATATGTTCTGACACTACGAAGATGAATCCACCACTGGAGAGCTCACTTAGGTACAAGTAACATAAGAGACAGACTATTTCACCTAATTTTTAAGATGGTCAAACCTTTTAATAAGAACTGTTCTCCACATAGCTATTTGCTACAATTATTAAAGTAATATGTGAAACTATGTATTCACATAAACTATCCACTTTATTAATAGGCTTATCCTTTAGTTTGAAGCACAAGGAAAAACACCTCAGCATTGAAAGATTGCACTAAGCTAAGAGTTTTTTCCTGGGCTCCTTCTATATAAACAGGTTTGCCATTCCCCCATTCTTGTGTTTGCTCATGCTTCAACAACTGATGAAGCAATATCAGACCTGACAGTCACAATGAAGAAATTCCAACTCCTCCCTCTTGGGAAAACCCCAGAACTTGCTCATAGATAATCTATGATTGCTATCAAGATAATTTATGTCCAACATGCTACTTTCTAGAAGAAAACGTACAAACAGCACGTAAATCGCATAGATGGTGATAGAAAATGTTTACAACTGTATAAGCTGGTAGATTAGGGACACACCTTTGTGTCATACTTCCTTAGACAGTGACATGGCTTTTAAATCAGCGTAAGCCAATCATGCAACTACACTTTTTTTTTTACACTTTTTTCAGCGTAAGTATGGCAGAGATGACATGAATTAATCTAACTGGTACCAGTCCCTTAGGAACTGCTTTTCTTCAGATGTTAACTGGGTCACCATGCCACAGTATCAAGCAAGCAACACACTGTGAACTCTATCTTGTTTATACTGACAAGTCTATTTATTTATTTCAATTTCAGCATGGCATGCTGTGTCTGCAAGGAATGTCAGCAACCTCAGGAATCATGACCTTCCCTAAACATAAAAAAACACAGGAAAAGATAATGAAGAGAGCTGTGAACAGGTCACTCAAGTTAAAAAATTTCCTGCACAAAGGAAACTGGTGAGAGATCAACAAAACAACTTAAAAAATTTAATGTAACAAAAAGTGTCAAATTGCAAATTCTTAGTTTTCTTCTGATAAATGGCACAAAGTTAGAATAGCCTCATATATAACTGAAAGCACAGGAGAGAAACATGCCCTTAAAAAGCTGTTCAAGAGTGCTGCTCTCAGTGTGTAACATTTCTTTCAAAGTTTGGAAAGAAAGCACTTTGCTTCTTAAACAGAGTAGTATTACTTAGCACATGCTCTGTGGTTGTGAGTAATTTAAATTCATGTTAGTTATTCAATGTACCTGTTAAATGAAGGACCACTTTATGAAGTTTATTTTTGACTTATGAAAGATTTCAAGCATGTATGTAAAGTAAGTCTAATCCATTGTTTCAGTATCTAAAACAAGCAAATGTATTTTTGTGGGAACCAAAGACAGGGAAAGTCTTTAACACTGCTATAGAAAGGCTCAGAGGAAGGCAAAGAGTAAGAGCATCTCAGGTGGTTAAAAACAAAACCCGATTTAATATAAATGATGAATTTAACATTTTTTGTTAGATCTAAGAAATGAACTAGGATTCACACACACCCCCCCCCCCCCCCCCCCCCCCGTGGTCGTCGTCCCCCCCATGTATATCCAAGGAAATATACAAGATTCTTTGTGGCTTACAAAAACTCTCTTGACCTTTAACATCACCTTTAGTATTGACACCCATCTTTTCCCGAAAAACTCACCTGTCATTCTGTTGCAAAAGCAACAGAGAAAACAGAAAGAAAAAAAAAATCCAAGTACTATTCTGAAATATACAGAGCTCAATGGGATCGTGTACACTGGTAAAAGTTGTAACACCACCTTGGTCTTTTACCTCTCAAAGAACCAAGTTGTCCAAAACGCTATTTCTCCTCTCATAACATTAGACAGCCAGGTTGATACTACACACACGGAAAGATGTTTGACAGGAAAAACCTCCAGCTGGAGATCAACAATACCTAAAGTCTAGCCTATCAATACTCTGCAGATTCAGATGCCACTACAGAAAAAAGCCCACAAAAAACCAAAAACACACTCACACAACAAAACACACAAAAACCCCCACCAAACCAACAAAAAACCCTGAAACACCCCACCCATCCCCCTCAGGAAAAAACACACAACACAACCCACAACCCAACAAACCAAAACCACACAAAACCCAGGAATTCACTATGCTTATTTCATGCAAAGGAAGAGTTTCTTGAAATCAGGAAATAACTGAAATGAATGATTAACAAGTGAATTTCTACTAGCTTTTAAATATAAAATAACTTTGTGAAGACATGGTATTAGACATTAAGCTAGGCCTTCAACTTTCAGAAATAAAGGGACCCTTGTCTAATTACTAACATTTTCCTGCAATTTCCCACACCCTATCTAACCTGGGAAATCAAAAATATTTGAAGCAAACTGCAATGGTAAAATAAAATATTTTAAGTATGAAAAGCAAACCAGGCAGCATCTGTATTTCTCAGTCTGATCAGCAAGAAAAATACACATCCACAGAACAGTTTAGTATCTCCTTTGTTCTCCATAAAGAGTAAGAAACCAACTTAAGAATAAAGTGACAGTTATTAATTTAAGTAATTAACAATTCACTAAAGCTAAGGAGACTCCTAAGTCCTCTCCAACTGTATTAAAAAAAATACTCACTAGAAAAAAAAATTAAAAAAAGATAAGAGAACTAACAAATCATGTTCACATACTTACTCTGAGCCTGCAGCCATTTCCAAATAAGAAGTATCTGCTGTGTCAACCCCCAACGGGATCACTATGCTCATGACGTTCGTTTCTGATAAATTCGATTACTACGGAGTCCTATGCATTGGTATCCAAAACACTGGGGCATGCCAGCCACAGTGCTCATTGCAAACATCTAAGTGCATCCACAAACCCTGTTAAAACAAACAAACAAAACCAGGAGACTGAGTCAGTTCATTTTAAAACCAGGCAATTTTACTATTAAGGAAAAAAATCACTTTTATCTGTCACAATGAATTATTTTTATTATACACAAGCAAAAGGAAAACATTCAATCTTCTTTAATAGTTGTTAACTTCAAATACACTTATTTTAAGAGTGTGATGATCTTAAGGCCTGAACTTCAAAATATTAGAAACTGATAAAAATATTATCATTTCAATTGGTGATTAAAAAAAAATTCCTCACGTTCAGCGAGGTGACAAAGATTCACTTTATGGCAGACTTACCGAATGTCAGGTATGTTTGCTTACTGCTCTATATTGTCAGAGCCCAGTTGTTGTAACTTTCAATAGAAACCTGGTTACAGAATTTTTCAAGTATTTGTAAGAGAGAACTGTTAACTTTTTCACTTTTAAAAAAAACAACTTTCAATGTCCACAATACAAACTAAGGATCTCAAAAGAAACAATGCTGTAACTTCCATTCTGTATTTTTTTAAATCAAAAATCATTCTAATGATTACAATAAGGATATGAAACAATTTCCATCTCATTTTAATAGATCACCATTAGAAGATACTATACTCACAGGGTGCCACTTTTAGAAGTGGGTTTTTTTAAACTAGCAAGCTAAAAAGAATCAGTAGTAGTATTTTTAACCGTAGAGCAAAGCAACAATCTTCTTGACTAGCACAAGCCAATTCAACAATCCCACCTATATGCCAGCTATTACTAGTCTCCCATTCCTACCAAGTAGGGCAGAACACCCAATCAAGTATAGGAGATGAAACATTCACAGTACCTCAGCTGTCTCCATTCACAGATTAGTAAACTAATGCATTTAGCCTAATATAGACAAAGTTTTCCACAAGTGACTAGGTAATTGAAGCAAAGTACTCCTATCTTCAATACCTGCATAGTGAATAATTAATTGTAAACCCCTTCCAAAATGTCAAAATTGCAAGAACACAGACCACTTCGCAATGATGCACAAACCAATGCCTAATAAATACACTCCCTCCATCTAAGAAAGTGTAGTATCTCAGTTTAAGTCTACAAAAGCTCAACAGTTTCGAGATCAACCTATTTTAACACTCATCCTTGCCAAGAAAAAACTAACAAGCTTCCAGTGAAAAACATGGTACTTATGAAAAGGACTTCAGAAAAGCACTGTGGATTTAAATCCAAATTTGCTCCTTTTGTTGATAGAGTTGGTATCTTCGGGATGATGACATGGCATGTACAGGGCATCTCTCAGGTATGACCTGGCACCAAGTCTTCATCTAACTTCTTAAATTTTTATCTCACTATTGAACTCTGGCAATTAACATCAAACATCTCAGCACGCTCTTAAGTGCCTAAAACTTCTACAGTTCATTCTTCCCCTACACAGTACAAGTTGTTTTTTTGTCCCACTGCATGAGACACCAAATACAATGAACTGGAAAGCAATCAGGCCAACTAGCCGCTGGGATATCTTGCTTTCCTCATTTAAACACTGAGCATTTTCTTATCAAATACCACAAATGTCAAACTATATCACTAGCTATGCATACAATTAAGGAAACAACATATTATTTTCAAGAATAAGCAGCAAGAAAAACCTGTTAAACCAAAACCAGGTATAGAATATTTTTAGTAGCAGGCATAAAAGAAACCCCAAACCCCTCTTACAGTTTAAGTGAACACTCATTCTGCCACCATAGTTTACTCCATTCATAGGGTAGAGCCTTGAATGGCCTCATCTATAACTTAAAGGAAACATCAGCTTACCATTTAGTTCTCTTCTTCCGAAAAAGTAAAAAAAAAATAAAAATCTATTAATTCCTACCCAATAATTGAAAGGAAACCAATTTTTTTTAGTCCAGGTAAATCGGCTATCACAGATTAAGGGTTGCTCCGCTACCAACTGCAGTTTCACCTACGCTAACATACCATTAGCATCATAGAGATTTCATTTTATGCTTGTTATTAGATAATTCTAAAAAACAGTTTTAGTGTGTTTCAAAGTACGTCTGAAACACATACTGGACGCGTGGGATAAAGATCCCCACTTAGACATTTCTTGCGCTTAAAATTGCTTTTGGTGGTGGTGTGTTTTTTCTTAATTGAGTTTTCTTTAAACACTTGTGACCAGGTAGCGTAACAACTGGAAATTAATGTAGGTAAAAATGCCTGGGAGACTGATGAAAGTGAAGAACCTGCCTTAGCTGCCTCATGGGCTGTGACATCTGCAAACTTACATAAAACAACTGAGGTTACCCAATCATTATATGTTTAAGCAACCTTCACTGTCAACACAGAAAGATGTGGTTACCAAATCTGAGAATCAAGTGAAATTTGGGTTGTTTTTTTAAAGTAATGCAAAAAAAGAAGAGCGTGCTATGTATATGTTTTTAGAGCTATGTATATATAGAAAATTAACTGCTAATGTATAGCCCAATTAATGCCATCATCTCTGACCTAGCAAGCAAATGCATCACCACTCTTGTAAGAAAAAAAAAAGGGGGGGGGGGGGAGACCCACAACAGAACCAACATAAACTTTTTACTCTACTGCAAGCTACTGAAATACATCTTTAAGCCTTAATCAGAGTTCACTCAAAAATTCTAATCTACACTGAATAAAATCAGAGACTTGAGGAACTCAAATTTATTTTGCCAAACAGCATTAAACAGAAGTTGTTTAATCTAAAAGGAAGCAGAACATGATTGTAATACCACCTCATTTTTTACCACCTTCAGATTTTAGGTCTTCACCACACACACACACGCACAAAACCCTCCAATGCCTTTCCTCTGCCTATAATAGCTAGGCATGGAAGAATGGAGGCAGTCACCGGCTTGCAACAGACAAGTTAATTCAAACAAACATAGCTCATTATTTATGAGTAGCCATCCTCAACAAAATCTCGTAATGGAGGCGGGGGGAGACCCAGGATAAATGCAGTACATTATGCCCACTTATTAACAGAACTGTGACCTTATAGGTCATCCAACCTACAGGACACCACAGTGATGTCAGACTTGGGATGAAGGAAAGTAATTATTTTCTGTCACGTCAGAACCAGAAGTATTGTCATGACACACTAAAATATTCCCATTATTTTTATTGGCTTATACTACAAAAATTGGAAGTTCACAACAAAAAATATAACCACTGGGGAACTTTCTTCCTTATCCATCTTAAAAGTGATTGCTTATTCTTTGAAGCAAAATATTTTAGATGAGTCAAAAAATACTATCTGCTATCATAATACTGTACTTTCCAATTTCTGCAAGTATCGGTCTATTTCAAGTCATTATTCTTTCAGAACTTTGACAATCTGCCACCCATGGCCTTCTAAGAAACTGTTTTCATAGGTGTGTTTCATTTAAATAATTTGCCAGGATGAGTGGAAAAGAAGAGTGCTAGAAAAGAAGTCTTCCTACAATCTAAGCAGATAATACATAACTTACTGTTTAAGAAAGTCTTCCTTCAAGCAGTACACAAATTTTAAAGTTAGAGAGACCACACTGGTTTGTCCGTTAATTTCAGGGTCATATAGTTAAAAAGCATTATATAAAAAATTGGTGGTCCAAAGTCCAATGATCAGCTCTTTATTCAGCAAAGTAGTTCATCTACCATGCCTTAATCTCAAAAGTAGAGGAACTCCAATTTTGTTAGGGCCCACTCTATTCTTTTAGTGATAAAACACTGTAAGCTTTGAAAGAATTTTGGCAATTTATTAGATTAATCAGATTTTCTTCATTATCACCCTACCAGCATTGCTTTATTATATAAAAACACATTCCTTGGGGGGGGGGATTGCTTTTATTTAATTGCAGTTAAAAGGTTTATCTTGCCCTAATAATATGATTTTCATCTTAAAAAAAAAGTTCAATCTGGTTAAAGCATTTATCTTGTGCAAGATCTCCTGCAAGAAACTTATCACACTTCACCAATCAATACCATTGGTTTACATTTTCCATGGCAGTTCTTTTTCTCCGTAGAGAATACACAGGAGCTTTTTGACTTAATAGCCATATCAAGTTTAAAATATTTGAAGCCTCACCATAATTCTCATGATCAACTTTGTTTATCATACCAGAAGCACTTTTTTTTAATGATTTGTGCTCTAACAAGAGGTATACGAGCACAATACATTCCAAATTATTCATCTGTGTAGCTTTGTACAGAGAACATCATTTATGCATTAAACAACAGAAAATAACTTACATATTATCCCTGAGGTATTCCACTTACACAACATTATTCTGTGGTCTAATGAAGACCACATTTCCTTTCTGCCATATCCTTCTAAGACCAATTGTGTGACAGCAGAAGAAAAAACATAACTTTTTCACTGGTACACCCAGGAGAAAAAAAAAAAAAAACACAACACCAAATACAGAGGGCTCAGCTCTTGAATCAGACGGTAAATGGGTAATCTCCTGAAATTACATCGGTATTTTTGAACCTAATCCTACAGGGTATAAACATTCAAAATGAAAGCCAGTTGCTATGATCAGATGTTGGCAGAAAAGAATTCCAGGCCTACTTTATCAGTATGCCTTTTTTCCCTCCTTCCACTTGCTTCTTGTAGGACCACCAAAAGCTATATAGAACAGTTTCAGGAAACAAGCAGAGGACAGATCACCTAGACAGAAAGTACACTTGAAAAATAAGAACTTGAAGTCTAGCCAAACTGTCCAGATGACTCCAACGAGGTTTCATAATCCCAGCTATCAATCAGCCTCTAAAGTGTCAAGAGTCCAGACAAATTCTTCCATGGCATTTTCCATGTAAGTTTCTTTTTGGTTTTGTTGTTGGGTTTTTTCCCCCTAAGGAGGTAGGAAAAGTATTTTTTTTAAAAAAAACATTTAACTACTTTTACTTGCATTTTCTTTTGTAGATTCAGAAACTGAGTTCCTAGTACTTCTATTCAAATAAAAAGTAACAACATAAATCTGATCAGAGAACTTACCTTTATTTTTATTAATCATGAAGTATATTTTTCAAGCCAGAAGAAACAAAACAGTACTAGCTGTGCTGGGAAAGGTACAACTCACATGGTTATATGCTACACTGGTAAGTCACCTCTGCAAGACATTTCACCTTTTTTAAGGAGGGAGAGGGAAGAGGAAATAGGACTAAGCAGCCTGCTAGAAGCTATGCTGTATGTGTAAGAATACTAAAGCTCTCATTTGGGTGCACAGATACAAAACTTTTCATAAAAATCAAAGACAAGAGCTGGTGGCAGCACCAGTAACAACTTTTTTGCCTTAATGTTAAAAAAATCCTGAAGAGAAATTAATATATCAGGATAGTATCATACAAGGTGGGGGGGGTTTTTTTGTATGTTTGGGATGGGGGTGGGTGCGTTAATCTATGTTTACCCCTAACAGGACAAAAACCAAAGAAGGAAAAAAAATTAATGAAATCTGTTTTAACTATTCTTCTTAGTACATCTGACAGCTTTTTACACAATGTCATTGTTCCTTGTCTCTCCTTCCCAATAAATCAATTTCCAGATTCTGTTGTCATGTGATAGATACTGAAGACAAAAAGCATTTAAAAGTTAGGGGAAAAAATCCCCTATAAAAGTGAAGAATATAATTCAAAGCAAGATGCAATACAACATTTATTTTCTAATTTATAAAGGGACCAGTGAAATCATGAATTAAGCTTATGATTATTTCTTAGCTCAAATCTGAGGATTTTCCACATACACAAAACACTATACTAATTTTAGTAAGTTGATTGCTAAATGAGTTCAAGTTTCTCACATCAGTAGGCATTACAAAAACATTGAATCTTTTTGTTCCTGTTTTTATGACTTCAGTATACACCTGAAGGTCTTCAGTTATTTTTTCTAGCAATTGCCTCTATCAGTCACCACCTACCAACAATTACAAGATTTAAAAAAAAAAAAAAAAAAAAGAGTAGTCGCATAGTTTAGATGTTTCAAGACTCGGGGATTTCATCACAGAATGCCTCTGCAGAGAGAATTACCAGGGCCTCCCTAAACGCAGAGCAGAAATTTAAGGGAGAAAAATTTAATTATAATTAGATTAGCATATAATTAGGCTGAGTACTTTACGAGAGGAAACAGTGCTAGTTTAAGATAAATAATTAAATTTATACTGATGCATGCAACTTTACCTCAAAGTCCTTAACTAATGTCACTGCAGAAAGATTAATATACTAATCAAATTACCATCTCTGTACTGTGTCTGCTCTGCACCTTCACAAGGTCTATATACAAAATACACATAACTAGAAGGAAAAAAAAAATCAAAACCTTCTAACCTATCTACATATGCCAACTATCTTTCCTTAAAAGCAAAATTATATAACTTTAAATACATGTTACAAAATATGTAAAAGGTGAAAGTGATAATTTACCCATGTTTAGTAAATTGAATAACTGAAACGTCTGAGAATAATTATCACCCTGAACATCTGAAAAGTTACAGCCTGTGTTTCCAAACTTACAGAGAAACAGGCAGTTCATGTTTAAGCAGATCTTATTTCTCCTGAGCACAAGTACAGAAGAGGCGCTCTCCTGCTGAGCTAAGAGTACTGGTAAACCCATTGCCTCATACCCTTTAAATACAGGCAAAAAATTAGTAACATTTCCTGGGGCAGTATTTAAGTATCAGAATACCCACAGTATCCAGAAAGATTCATTTTTAAGGGATGTGTACGAATCTAAGGGAATTAACTTGAAGCTTACTGGTATAAACAGATGAAATTGCTGAAACAAAGTGATCTGTACAGTCAAATTTTCACTTGTGCACGGACCAAGGAAGAGTAGGAAGGGTAGAGTTACTGGATTTACGGATAAAAATTATTCAGACATAAAATACACAAACTAGTTGCATGACAGTCTTAAGTAAGACCTTTCAGTTGAACCAGCACACGATGCTAATCTGGTTGTAACTTGGAGTCAATTTGAATGTAAAAGCAATCTATCTGTACTAATACAGCACTAAGCCCAACCCCAAACTTCCATTTGCTCCTAGTAGAAAACTCATGCTACTGTGGGTCCAGGACGGCTCCACAGAGTCACACAGGATCACCCTGAAACTAACTACGGTTTCCCATCTCAACAGGGTCTTTCGGGCAAGATGCAGATTTCCAAGATCATACTACTGCTTTCGGGACCTCTGCTGACTCCTGCTGATCTTGGCCATTAGTTGTTTATACAAGTCATCCCAGGTAACAGAGATAGATGATGAAAAGGTACTATTCTGTTTGATTTTTTTACCACACCAGGAAAAATAGTCTACAAGGTGTGCTGGTGCCTTCCTTCCCCTTAAAAATGCTTTCTTTATAAGGGGAGGTGGATAAAAACATATTTGAAGTGCTGCTACTCAATACAGCACACGGGAACATAGGTGTTATGTACCTTAAGATTGACAGACACCAAATCAAGCCTATTATATACACTGAAAAAAAGGCAAAAACCCATAATTTAGAGGACAAACGCTTAAAAACATCTTCTATGCATAAGCTGCCTTTTATTGAGCATGCAATCTAAACATTTTCCTCCTCCCTCCCCCTGATTACATCATATGTGTATACAAGTTTTGCAATCACTAGCAAAAGCAATTCTTGTCATGCCTTCCTTCAGATTTACAGGCCAACAATTTTATCCTGTGGTCATTAGAACCACCCTTCCCACAAAGAAATCCACAGGAACAGACCTAAGAAAAGTTGATACACCTATGACCTAGCACAATCTATACAGGTGAAACTTCTAAGTAAAAACGCAGGTATCAGTAGTGTGTCATAGTCCACAAAGCCAGTGTGAAAACTACTGTCTTGAACTGTCAACAGAGCCAACAAACTGAGCCTTCCTACTTGGCGTCCCTGCGTACAATCTTTTTAACTTTTTTAATTTTTTTTTTTTTAATTGGGGGAGAGGGGTTACAGGGAGAAGAGAGAAGAAAACATTAAGAAACTTCTACTATAAAAATTGTTTTGCTAAACTGCTCTCCACTACTGCTCTGTACACTCACATCTTCTCTGTAAAATAGGTTATCTGGAAAACTAGTGAAAGAAATTGATATTTTAATGGTACTCTAGATGCTCTTTAAGTAGTGAACTACTCTGTGTGCACATATATGATATGTATGTATCTATGCAAATCTGGAAAAATACATGCAGTACATATAAACGGAGCATAAATACATTTATCAAAGTAATCTGAATATTTATTTATTGCTGTTTCTAAGGAGATGACACATCTTTAATCAGACTAGAAGCAGAATACATGAATAAATGACTAATCTTACCCACAAGGAAATTCTTTCTCTGTTTCCCCTGACATGCTCAACCATGGTATAGATATTGCTAAGAGATTAGGAGGGATATCCAACTTCCAAATGTTACATCACTGCAGCTGCAGTATGAAATACGCAGGCTTAGAAACAACTAGGAGTCCAAATTCAGACCTTTGCTACTGTTTGCTGCTCTCTATGGTAACCTAACAGATAAGTTAGCAGTCTACTTCAAATTTGTGCTGAGACAAAAAAGGGTAGCAGATAACAATAAGACACAGTAGGCACACTCAAATACAATATACAAGTTAGGACCCATTAATGACCAAATCCTGAAAATCACATAGAAGAAACAACTTGTTCTAAAAGAAATCTGCTTTTCTATGTATTTGTAGTTTGTGCCCAAACATTCCCACTGACCTAGTGTTCTCCATATCCCTCTCATATCCTCCTCATCACAATATTAACTGGTCCTGTCGTCACAAGCCCCTCAACCTCCTACACATTGTCAGTAGTCAAGTCCACCTCGCCTCCTTCTCACATGCCCTGTCAGCCAGCCAGAGGAAAAAAAAAAAAAAAGAAAAAAGTACCTGCTATGCCTGTTTTGGAGCTATACACATGACAGATAATGGCTAAAATCGTTATGCTTCTTCTCCCTGCTTCTCCCAGAACACTGCTCATAGCTGCCCCTTTCCATCCCCTTTTGGATTTTCATTAATCTTCAGAGATCTCAAGGGGACTAAGTTCCTAACTCTATCAAATGTTTGGTTTTTTAAGTTACTGTTTGTACTGACAGAGACCAACAGATTATTAGACCAACTTATATAAGAAACACAGCTATTACAGCCAAACTGCTACAGGGTAAGGGTCCTCCTCCTACTTTGCTTTTAAGCCAGTGCCAATATAGAGTAAAAGCAAGCATGGTGAAGTAAAGAGTTCATTAGCACACTTATGAACATCCTGATACAATAAATACAGGACTTTACATTCAAAGACCTGTCATGTTTGTAACAACAACCAAACTTCATGAATTGGCCTTGAGTTTGGATCTAGAACAAAGACCAAAAAAACCCCCCAAAAAACCCTTGCCTTCTCCATGGTATTCAAGATTCATGCATAAAAAACCCTTGAGTTTCTATCATGTAAGTATCAGTTCTTTAGTATACAGGTCATTACATGCATTACACCAACTGTAGTCAGTGGAAAGAAAGCTGCCCTTTTAAGTATAAACTTAGAATCAGCCTGTCAGTTAGCAAAGTTTCTGCCATACAGAAGAGCTAGTTTCCACTGGCCGTAGGCTATCTTCCCTTTACTATTTGGTCCAAGAGTGCTGCTCTTGTGTAGTCCTGAAGAAGTGATGGAAACTGATGCCTCTTCCTCAAATATTTATGCCAGTCCATTAAAACATGGAAGACTTCCCCTTACCTCTTCTCTCTCTTCACTCCTCCTTTTCTTCTCTCAGTGGAAGTTAGACAAAATATGGGACTAGGAAGAAAAAAAGAATGAGTAGTAGAAGGGAAATAAAGGTAAATGCAGTTACAGAAAGAATTATTCAACAGAAATCTATCAAAGAAGCAGTAAGCTGAGGTATAGAGAAAAATACCATGCTTGTAGATTCGGTTTTGTGTTTACAGAAGTCAACCCCCAAAATTGAAAATTAACTGCCAATCACTTATGTCTCTAAGTTTACTAAACACCTGCCATACTTCTTAAACCACACACAAAAAGGCCTATCCATTCAAAAAGTATCAATTATTTGAGCTGGAGAGTCAAGGAATTGTAAAATACAAGACAAGTACAGCACATGAAGAAGAGTAGGAGAAAAAATTACTTTTTGACAGCAATATTCTTATTGCTTCAAGAAGTATATACTAACTACCTAACATTAGTGTGTTACACTGTATCACTGCAAGATGTAAAATTCCTCTAAATAGAAATTCAAAGGTTAAGGAAAAAAAATGAAGTGGTTTTCCAGTAAAAAGATCTTGGCTTTAAGTCATTCTTTCTATCAGCTGTTTTAATGCAAACATTTTTCTCCATCTACCACAAAGTGGTTAGTAACTGTTGATTAAACTTACACAAAATACCTTTATGTGACTTACAAATTCTTCTCCAAGAAAATGTTATTTACACCTATTACCCTAAGTTATTATTCTTGACAAATATTTCAAAATATAGTGTGTTTCTGCAAGTACATACAGTCCACATTCTGTAAGAATACTCTGTAAGTCATGTCTACAGCTGTAAGGGCTAAGTATATTTATTTTTTACTAAATGTAACAGTATACTTCATGGTGATTAAGTCACTAGAAGGTCTAAATTCTAAGGCCCAGTACTCCTCCCAAGACGAAGTTAGGCTTTTTTGGGGGAGAAACATGTGGCTACAAATGCATATTGGTATTGCCTTCAACAATATAAATATTTTGCTGGCTTCCTGACATCAAATAAAATAATTCATTTAGTTTTTCTATGCTGCTTAGTAAGACTTGGAAGTCTACTGCAATTATTAGATCCCTACTACACAAGAAGTAAATTCTTTTGACTTATTTGAAGTCTGACATTTCAGCTAAACAAATTTCTATTTTGACACGTTTTCATTTAGGTAGATTCCAAAAAACTAGTTCCCCTGTTTTATCAGTGACACTTGAGTTACATGAATAGCATAACAGTGCTTCTACTTTTACTTCTGGAAGCAGTTTGTAGACGTTCACCTAACTGTTACACTTATGTCTAAGAATCTAAACACAAGCAAGTCAGAAAGTTGCCCTCCTTCAAACAGAAGTTTTAATTATTTCTAGCAGTTAGAAGAACTTTTAAAATGTAACTTTAACCACAGTTCAACCTGGACTGTATTTCTTGGTAACAACTTGGCAGTATTTCAATGGTCTTTAATAAGATTTTGGGAGGAAGAGGGCAAGAGAGGGTGAGGGGACAATGTCATGTTCAAGGACAGCCTTCATGACAGTTCATGTTCGAGCTTTAGGATCAAAAGACCTTTCCTACTTTTAAGAAAACAAAACCCAGTTCATTGTCAATTGCAATTATCTTGCAAAACTACGCTGATTTGTGTTAAGAAATTTAGATTCTATGCATTTGTAACTTTATACCTTTGTGTTTTCAAAGGAGAGCTCAGTATGTATTTTTAATTGTAGTGACAAAGACATGAAATATGTCATCTTAGAATGAACACAACAAAGAAATTCTGCCCAGCAATGGAAGCACAAAACACAGCTTTTACCTTTCAATACTACTGCCACACAGAAGAGGCGGGGGGGGGGAAGATGCAGTTTGTCTTTTATTTGTCTTCCAATACAGAAGACGGGATTGGAAAGGAAGAGACTGCAAAGAATGAACATTATAAAAAAACCCCCACTAGTCACAGTCATTCATAAAAATCCTCCATAATGATACTAAAGAATGAGATTCCCAATAAGCAAAAGATCAATTAGCTGTATTAATTGGTAAAGCATCTGAGGGAGGAATCTAATCCTTATAACCAGTAAAATAACTACTGTATTGTTTATCAGTTATATATAAAAGTACTCATGTTTCTTTCACAGTTCTAGAATGGTAAGTTTGAAAACAAATGAGAGGTATAATCTTTCTATACCTTTCCCAAAAGCTCTAAGTAAGTTGCTGTAATTCTCAAGTCTTCACCTTCGGTTTAAGTAGAACCCACTAAAAACATTCGTCATTGGAAAAGTTTCTTTAAACCAACAGTTAAGACAGGATTAACTGTCTAGACTTGGAATATCATCTGTCTTGTGATATGGTTTTAAACACAGCCCCATTATAACCATACTAATCAGGAGTTAGATGCTTTTGTCTACTCAAGGCAAGTAAGAGCATCACCCACTGTTAAAGAAAAAACTAACTTTAGATCTAGTCAAGTTAGAGGAGTTAAAGAGTAATGACCACGGTACCAATTTAAATATTCAGAGCTCCTCAGGATAAAAGATCCAAATCTACCATCCCTATATACATTTTAAATTCTCACTTTGTAAATATAGGATATTATTTTTGTCACTTTCTAAAACTGATGAAATAACCAACAATGGACAACAGATTCTTAAGTTGCAATAAAAGTACAATAATGTCATTAAAATCTAGTCTTATCATCTTGTCTTTGAACTTTACGGCAATTTATTTTTGAGATAAAAAATATAAAAGTGAATGATTACCTAGACTATGTTGGCATAAAACAATACACAAAACACAACTACAAATGAGAACAAAATAAAAAAAAAAGCTTCTCTAAACCTGAGCATGCACTATGACATTTTAATATCTACACCTACTGAAAATGTTAACTTAAAACTAAATTCTAAAACCAGGATCAATACTACTTTGGCATTCCCATACTTAGCCTGATGTACAAAACTACTGGTCCCTTGCAAGTCTCACCTAAGTTTTACAACATTGCATCTCTATCTAAGCAGTGTATGAACCATCACATGAAAGGAGAGACAGTGCTCTTAAAAATATGCAAAACTAACACACTTTACTCACACTGGATGCAATCTGTGTGCTACTTCAATACATTCTTTATTGGTACTGTTGAAACACATAACTTGAGTGGACACTGTGATTTACCATAGCTCTTACCAATTATTTTAGTTTTAAAAATAAAGGTAAGAAAGCACTTAAGTCAGGCATGTTAAAAAAATATCCTTTGTACAACAAAACTGTCTTCAAAGGTTTACAGATCACCTTAATTATTAAAATTTTCTAACAACTAGTAGAGCTTATAATCTTGCCTGTTTCATTAATACCACATTAAGATTGATAAAAGAAAATAAAAATAATTTCAGTATCTCCTACCAAGTATATGAAATCTTGACAAGGTTTCATTTAAATAACTTGTTTGTTATGCCTTAAGGGTAACAACAGTTTTGTCTTTGAATACAACTATAGCAGGTTTTTTTGTAGTATGAAGGTCATGAGCAGAATTTTGGATCCTCAAAGAGATTAGGCTAACTTTTGTGGGTTTGATTCTTTGGTTAGTAAGAAAACGTGAACACTGATGTAATTAGAAATATTCATCTTGCACCATTCAAAAGTCCACTATAGTTAATAAATAATCCAGAATTTGGAAGAATAAAAAGCATAGTTTTTTCCCTTAATCCACATATGTTGAAACTTTTTTTTTCCTCCCAGACATGCCTTAAGTTTCATTCTTAGCAATAAATCAAAACTACTATTTGCACAGTGGAAACATTTAAACACTGTACCTGTTCCAAAAACACTGTCCAACAAAATTTGCTTTGGAGAGATTCACAAATGCTCGTTTGTATGGAAGTCACAAGGCCAATAACATAGATGGACTTCTTTAGGATTTCTCCAGGAGTCTGAATTGGGGTTTATTTTATATTTTCAACAACCTACACCCCCCTCATTCAATTTTTTTTTTTAGAATGTTACAGGAAAACAGCAAAATACTTACATTAAACCTTCATGTACATGGATCTATTTAGAACAATGCCATGATTCTACAATTACGTACACCACTCCTTAGCTAAGTCTCACAAATAGTCCTTACTAAAATTAGTATTAGCATGCACACAAAAATGTCCTTAAATCAAACTGAGATCAGGACTAGGGAGACACTACGGCCTTCAGTGTGACACCAATTTCTGTATTTCTATTGCTTTCCAACAGAATATTAACAGTTGTGTGTGCTGAAACTGTACCAAAGATATGAGGTAATGCAACTCCTAAAAGTAATCTGAATTTTAGTGCTAAGAGAAACTTTCCCTAGATACAGTCTAAAAAGGCAGTATTATTTCCCCTCTGAAATTTCCCAGATGGCAAAAAAAAGCTCACCCAAAAGGCTAAGTGACGGTTAAACAGATTTTTCCTTCAGATATTAAAAGCTTGAAGATACATAAACTGTTTTAGAACTACAGTTCGTATTACTGTATTTGTAATGTTTGGAAATCAGAAATGTTTCTTGAAAAAGAAATTTAGATTTCAAACCTTCCCTTTCAAGAAGTTTTTGTTAGTTTGGGGGGTTCATTTTTCATGAATATACTTTAACATATCAACATCGATGGAGGTAAAACATAAAGGTAGGATTTCCTTTGTAATATTGTCTCCTTAAAACAAATCACAGATCTGTTTTTACGAATGGAGAAACTGAGTCACAAAGGCAAACTGACTCACTAAAACTCATACAGGAAAACGCCGGAAGATCTCAAAATTCCCAAGAGGTTCTTAGTGCATAAAATTCGCAATCTATAAGCTGTAAAAATTGAGTACGAGTATTTCAATCTTTGGGTTTATTTCATCCCCCTCCACCCCCCAAATACTTTCTGCAAAGTGTACAAAATTCTACTCTTTTTATTTTAATCCTGAATCAAATGTCTGCTTGAGAACATGACTGAGGCCATGAAGTTAGACTGCAGAGCTGTGCAGCCCTCTAAGTCATAATGTTAAAAAAATTATTCACAAGAACAGGAGCTTTAAACCTAGGGAGAGTAAAGGAAAAGACAAAAGGTTTCCAAAAAGGCCCATATATACCCTCTTTAGAATCTTCTTAATGTACTTTTTAATAAACAGAGTAAGACATGGTCTATTAAAAAAATCAAATCTATATAAATAAGGAAGGTGTGATGGGAGCATGCATTACTGGACTATTAATACATCACTTGGTGGTTGAAATCAAGGCCTTTGGCCTCAAAACACAGGAAAGGCATGCATTAACAACACTCTAAAAGTCTTACTGTCTTATTGTTCAACTCCAGGTATACCTTAAACCACACATCAGTGCTTCTAAATGGTATCTAAATTAAAATTCTTCATAAATTGAAGACAGTTTTGACATTTCAATACCTCACTTTTGATTGTTTAAATCCAGAAGGTTCCAAAGCTATACTAGAATAGGAATTCATACCTCATTAAACCAAGGACAAGATTAAAGACAGGCATACAAAAAAGAAAGTGAAAGATTTTTTTTTTTTTTTGCTGCTTAAAACATACAGTTTGCAGCCTCCATAGTTTGTATCAGAGTACACCACACCACCTACCAAATAATAAATCCTTGTGACCTCCCTTCCCCCCACCCAAACATATTTATAGTGGTGATACTAAAAGGTTCGTATTTCATTTAGGAAAAAAATTAGAGGTTAGGAACTGCACTTTCCCCCAGTATTTCTATGTGTATTACCACAAATACAATTTATACAGCAATATACAAAATAAATTGAAGGGAAAAAAAAGTAACATCAAGATTACATGGTCACAGAAGAAATTCCACATCTTAATAAAGTAACAGGTTATAATCTCACATGCATTATTTCTGTAAGTATTAAGTTCTTTTAGGATTCTCAGATTATGAATGCAGGGAATTACTACCCTGATGTCCAGCAAAGGTATTTCCTGGAAGGTGAACATGACGTTCACAAATGTGATTCCACACAGAATCTAGCTGACTGTTTTAGTGATCTTAATCCAGTACTTATTTTGAGAAATATTACTGCTTTTATGTCATTGATGATATGGACAGATATACGGTATCCATCACCAACACAGGATCTTTCCAAATTATTAAACCGACATACGTACTACCTTACAGCAACCTATACACACCCCTCACAGAAGCTGCTTGAGTCTGTTGCCTCTTTCCACCCCCCTTTTCCCCGACAAGAGTGGTCTCGTTCACTTGCCTTTCACACACATAACCAATAAAATTAATCAGCTGGAACACAGCATTTTTAAATCGCAGTAAAGTCAAGAGATGTTTTGTACGTTATTTGAAGGGAACAGTCTTTTCATTTAAACATAATAAGACTCTAATATGCTGCAGACAAACGCACTGCATGGGGTGTGGAGGACCCGAGCTGATTAGATTACCACAACATCAGCCTGAGGCCGCCATTTTTAGAATCTCTAAAGGACAAAAGAGGGAAATTAAAAAATTTCCTCCACATTTTTTGAAAAGTAACTTTAAAAGTATAGTGATTATAATCAACTAATCATGCATTAGAAGTACAGCCATGGATATCTATCTATCTTCTCTGATCTGAGCCCTGAATAACAAAACGTTTCATTATTATTCCTTTAAGGTACTGTAAATAAACAGACTAAAACATTCCTAAATCTAGATGCAGCACTGAACTTCTGCTTTTAACGACACGTAGTATGTACCATTTCAGGGACCTCAGGGCTTTTAGCCACCGCACATTCCCTAATGGCTGAGTATGGGGGAATACAGGACCTTTATAATCAGGCTATATTATGTTTCTCTACCCTATTTAGTACTACACAGTGAACCGTTTGTTTCTCCTCCCCTATGTCTGCAGCAATAGGGTCCACCCCACCAGTATTTATTTCTTTAAGAAAGAGATTGAAATATGCCACCCAGGGAACACGAACACCGGCTGCAGAAACTAAAGCGAGAAAGGGATGCACCAATATAACTACTTACACCCTCAAGAAAGGGGGTGGAGAGAATGATCCCCTTTTAAATTGGCACAGAAACTCTTGAGGACTGCTTTCCGTTTGTCCAGGTTACACCACGAAGCGGAGATATTAGCAGAGAGGGAGGAAAGGAGGCGGGGGTGTGGAAGGCTGAGAGATTAGGCCTGTAACGAGCCATTTTAGTACCACAAAGCAAAAATATACAGGATGGAGGAAGAGAATAGGTTTCCCTAAGCTTCATAAAACTCGATACGCAGTCCCAGTAACACACAAACCCGTTCTTAAAACCACCGGTCTAAGGAAGCGTATGTTGTCACATAATAGCCCCTTTTGGCTCTTTTTCCAAGCATAATGCATATATCTGGCATAACTGCCAAAAAATTCTCCTCAGCTCCTCCAGTTACAGTAACCCGCCATATTCACAAGATATAGCGACAGCCTGCCATTTTTTAACCAAACCCCACAAAAGGAAAACCAAATTCAAGGCAACGTAAACATAATTTAAACACATTTCAGGGTAGGAAGGAGTTATACTCGCACCGAGGGTAAGGAGACGTTCCCGTCGCATTTCGCTCCCTTTTTGCCACCCCCCTCCCCAAAGCACCCACAGCAGAATACGCTGGTAATAACCAAAGACTCACCTGTAATGGTCACAGGCCAGGCAGTAGGACCCCTCAGCTGAGCCCCTTCTCTATCCCAACCAAAACAATGCAACAGCCCCACTGCGGATATCCCTACCCTAGGCAGGACTCAACCCTCAGCAGACTCTGGTAAAAGAAAGAAAAGGGAAAGAAAGGAAAGAGGAGACCCCCCCTCCCCCCAAACCTAGCTCAGTGCGAAGAACCCTACAAGGACCAGCTCGGAAGCGCCTTTGCCTTGGGACCTGTGTACAAACCCCGCTGCCGCCGCTGCTCCCGTGGCTCCCTCCTTTCAGCCTCCTACGCTCCCTCTATGTCACTGCCTCTCTCTGGGAAAATGGCGTCCACTCTCCCCTCCCTCCCACTGCACGGGGCTCACCCGCCCCGCCTGGCAGGGGCAGGGTTACCAAGGCGAAGCCAAATAGCCGCCATTTTGCTTATGGGCTGTGAGCGCAGTCTGCGCCCGTCGAGCCCTTAGTGTCCATTTTGCAACAGCGCTTCGTACGTTACGCTGAACGGGTCGGGTCTGGGCGCGGCCGAGACACCAGACTGCGGCAGGGACTGGGCAGGGGGGCTGTGAGGAGGTGTGGAGGGAAGTAGGGCAGCGGAGGAGGGGCGGCTGCAGCTGGGGCTGGTGCCGGGGGCGATCCGCAGCCCCGGAGGCGCAGACCGTGGGGGAGGGGCAGGGGCTCCGACCCGGGCCGTTCTGGGACCGAACGCGGGCGGGAGGATGTCTGACTCAGAACTGCATCCTCTGAGGCAGAAACGCCAAAACTCCCTCCTCAGCTGCTCTCCCCCCTCCCCCCCACCTCCGGCTTCCTCCTCACGATCGTCGTTACTCTCGGCAAACCTATTCCTTATGAATCGCAACCTGAGGAGTAAATTTTTCGCCACAAAGTACGCGAAAAGCCGGGCAGACCGGCCGGCTCTCGCACACGCAGAGGAACTTACTTGAGGGGCGGGGAAGAAGGGGGCGAGAAAGGAGAGGGAAGCGGGAGCTTTGACTGAGACCCGTTCGGGGCGATGTGGGGGTTTTGACTGAATCTCTCCTGTCAGTAAGACACTCAAGGCTGAGAACCTTCCCCGAGGCGTTTAAGGCTCATACAGAAGGCAAGTGGGAGAGAGCTTCTTTTCGTAAAGCGAGTGGGACAGCACTAGCTGAAGGCACTTCTTTTCTGCAGGCAACGAGACGAGCAGTGAATGAGCCTGGCTTCCCCTTTAGGGAACGGCACTTGGGGAGCAGGTACGGTCTGCTTTTATTCGGACCAGTGGCAGCCGGCAAAGCGAGAGGCTCGCTCAACGTTTCGGGGCAGACGCAGCCTCGGCCGTTTGTACCGAGCTCCTCTTCCTTCCGCCGTATCCCTTCCCCGCTCCCGTGCTGCCCGCACACCGCCCTGCCTTCCCTGCCCGGCTTCAGCCCCTCCAGCGATATGGCTGATTGAGGGAGGGGAGGCGGCGGCTGGGGTTTCATTCGACGCCCACCAGGGGCTGAGCGAGCCTCCTTCAGTGCGCAAACTCGGGGCACCAGATAAAAGCTGGGCTGGCAGCTCTTACCCTGCCTCGATGGAGCCGCCACAATCGGGTGACTGGAGAAGCAGTTAGCAGCAGCGCCATAGACTAGCGTCCCCCCACACCTCGGGCAGAGAGTTTGGGGCTCTAAACAGCTGCTGCTGCGGCAGGAGGGAGCCGAGGTGAAGGGATCTGCTAGCTGGTTGGACGCAGAGGAGGCGGCTGTAATGGGGCATTGAGTCTGAGGGAGGAGGGGGGGCGATTAAACGTCTTGTGATCATGGCGGAGTCTATGGGTATTTTTTCCTGTCTAACTCTTCTGTGCGTGTGTCTCTGTTTCTCTCTCTCTCTCTCCTCAGGGCGCTTGGCTGGGGCTGCTCGCTCGGGTTCTGCCTGTTGCGCGAAATGGCGGCTGGCGTCTTGGTGGGTTTGGTTGTCGGTTTTTTGTGTAGGTTTTTTCTTTTTTTTTTTTTTTTCTTTTGCTGCTTCCCCTCCTATTCCCCTCCCCCCACTTGTGCCTTGGCTGCGGCTCCGCAGCGAACCGCGGCGGAGACTGAGTCAGGAGGGGGGAGGGAGCTGCGCGGGCGCCAATAGCCAAGCCGACCGGGCTAGCCCGGCGCGTTCTGATTGGCTGGCGCTGACATCATCCTGCAGCAGGGGCAGCCGCAGCTGGGCAGGGTTGGGGAGCTGCCGGGGGAGGCTGGTGCAAAGGGAGAAAACGGGCGCCATGATTTCAGCGCGAGGGAGGACTTGACGGGCGGGGGATCCCTGAAGAGCTGGTGAAAAGGAAAGCGGGAACAGGCCTTGGCTTCTCTTTCTCAAACAGTGCCGGGGCTGTGAGGAGAGGAGCGGGGGAAGAGCGAGAGAGGAGCATCTTGTGCCTGCTTTTGTAACTGCGTCAGTACAAGATGGCGCAGGGTCTCCCTGGAGAGGGAAGGGAGTTGCACGTCCGCCGGAGGTCATGTGACGGCGTTGCATTCTTGTGGGGTTTGGCTGCAGACCAAGCTGGCTGAGGCGGCGGCTGCCCGGGAGAGTCCGCGCTTCCCTCCCCCCTTCCCGCACTGTGCCGTCGGTGCCGCGTTGGTTCCCATTTCCCTTCCCCCATTAACCTTATGCACGAGGGTGTAGCTGCTGCTGAGGAAGGTTCTCGCTTCTGTTTATTCTCCACCCATCTCCAGGGTGTAGCTGCTCTCGGGGGAAGCTTTCCATTCCGCCCCCTCTGCGTACGGCTTTACCCACCGCAAGGGAAAGTTTCCCCTTCGGTGCCTACTCGCTCCGCCCGAGTGTGGGAGCGGGCCGTGCGCGGCTCCTGCGCCGGGCCTTCAGCGGCCGGGTGTACTAACGTGAACGCCGCCCGCTCTTGCTCGGCTTCCCCTTCTCGTCTACGGGAGTGCTTTAATATCTAAATTAGGTTCCCCGGAATAAGTTGCTGAAAGAGTCAGTTTAAGCGATGTTTAAATAACCTTATTAAAACAGCTGAGGAAAATGTACAGGCTGTGTGGAGTTGTCCTGAGGAGGAGGTCGTCGCATTTCCGCTGTTGCTTTGCCGGGGGTATGGGGTGGGAGCCGAAGGAGAAACCTGCAAGCTATTAATGACTTTATTCTATTTGAACAGAACTTCGTTATGGAAAAATGGATCGATATTCTTTTATTTGTGTGTTGTTGGATCCTCTTGTAGGAGTTGAGCAGCTTTTCTATGGGGTAATGTGGCGTTGTATTACAAAGTTAGGCTGTGGATGGCCTGCATCTGTAACACAGGGATTTAAGTGTATACTTTGTGAAAACGAAAACGATGGTATGCAAATATCGTGAAGATGCCCTATGACTTTCTGAAATTCATAAGAAAATGAACTTGTAACACAGGTCTGGGTAGGCTTGGAAGCTTGGTGCAAATATTTTTTGGGTGTTTTTTTATTTTAGTATTCTGATGGGGAGAAGTGAAAAATGTGTTTTCCAATCCTAACACTTTTTTTCTTTAGGGAATGCAACTGTTTGGGTGGGGTTCTCATGTTTTCAAAGCAATTCAGTGCTAGTTCCTGTGTCTTGTTCGTGTGTGGCAGGATGTAAGTTCAGCCTCTGCATCTAACCCAACAAACAAATTAACTCTTAAAATTGCTGATGCTTTAAGGGTGATGGTTTGTTCCGTTTAAAAATGTTTCATAGCACTCTTTCTGTTCTTAGTCTGTCTCCAGATAGATATGAGTATTTTTCTTTTTTTCCCTCCGCAGTAGTAACCTAGTGGAGGCTAAAGCTTCACTACTTGGTCAATGTGTTGAGAGAACTGGTGGAATGAAAGTTGCTGGGTATATGATGAATATAGAAGACTCCTGTATAATAGACGCTACTTAATATATGTTACATAAGTAATATGGTGAGGTGGAGTCTAGTTACATAAGAACTGACTGGGGACTTGGGAGCTGCTGTAAGTAGTCCATATTAGTTGCAGATATAGCCTGCAGGGCATCTGTGTCTTGAGGGGGAGGGGTAGAACAACAGGATTGGAAGCATCTAATAGTGCCACATTTTTCCTTTGTAGGTTATATAAAGGATACCAGGAAAGAAATGGAGGAGACAGTAATTAAGGATGACACAGTGTGAGGCGCTCAAAAATTTGGAGTCTCATTTGAGCCTAGCTTTTAGGATATAAGCTCTGCTTCCTGAAAGAACAGCCACCCCCACTCCCGCTTTTTTTGAGAGTCAGATGGTGGCTGTCAGCTGAGCACTGCACTGACCAATTTTGTTCTGCGCGGACTACTATAAAGAGCAGGGCTCTTGAGTCCTAGATGTTGTAAGCCTTTTTTTTTTTTTTTTTTTAAAATAAAAGCTTACTGGAAATGGTGTTATGAGGAAGCAGTTGGTTTGTTGACCAAACATTTAAGTGACTGGATTACTGATTCTTCTTGTGTAGGCATAGTATGACACTAGGTAAATAGAAGCTTCCAGACAGGCTTTTGGTATACAGTGATTCTTTTGATACAGAACATGTTTATTTGGGACCTGACATTGTGAATATTTTGTTGCAGATGTGTTAAATGAAGAACATTACTCTGAACTGAAGATGAGGAAAAAACACATTTCTGTTTTAGTAGTACCTGTATTTAGGCATGTATTCCATAATTATGAAATAGGGAGTAGTTGCCTACCTCACTGTAAGGGAGCAGTTTGAATGCTTGTGTTAAAGTAGTTTATATAGAATACCTGGAAATCAAAAGATTAACTGTGACAGCTAGAGCTTTAATTTTTAGAGCACCCTTTTAGGTAGCTCACATTAATAGCAGATTTTACTTTGAAAACCAAGAAGTGAACTACTTTAAAAGTTCGCGAAGTGGTAGCTTATTGCAGCAGTACTTGAATTGAGGTGTCTCTTTGCTTTTATGAAGCTCTAGAAATGAAGGCAAGTTTTAATGAGCTCATAATATTTGTTTCTTTCAAGGTGACTTTATTAGCTGGTCTCAGGGAAGCAGTATTAGTTATTTTCAAAGAAGCAGTGACTCCAGCAGCGTTGCAGTGCAGTCTCAAAACAATGTCTGATGCATTCTGAATTACTTCTGCTGCAGGAGATGAGTTTAAAAAAAAACCAAATGTGCATACTAATTTGAGACTGAAACCTCAGGGGAGGGGATTTCCCCAAAGGCCAGTCTGATGCAAGGTGTGATTTTAATCTGGAAGGTGAGGGGAAGGAAGGGAGCTGTAGGAGAGGGTGACTGGGTAAAAACAGGCATGTAGCTTACATTTATGGTAGCTACTAGGGAGAGAAAGTTTCCACCAAACTACAGTTCTTTTAATAAGGATACTTCAATTGGCTGGATGTCCTCCAGCAGTTAGACTTGTGGTTCTAACTTGCCAGGCTAGCCTGTCTGTGCCTGTATGTGTTGTCTGTGCTTTTGCTAAGACCTGTTATTTAAACACTGTTGTTTACCTTCAGCCTTACAAAGGGACTGACAAGAGTTCAAGGGTATGTAGGGGAGAAAAGAGATACTAACAGTGTAATGGATCTGAGTATGCATTAATGCCATAGTTGAAGTGGTGCTCATGCTGAAAGATGATCCTGCACCTTTTCCCAGTTGTTCATTCTTGTTCCTGCACTACTCTTTTTTGATGGTGCAGGTGATCATGTGGGAAATAGAAGAATGGATCTAGCATAAGTGTAATTGTAATGGTTGGTTTTCTAGTGTGACTGTTCATTGTGTGCCTTCACAAACACTCCTTTGTGAACAGGAGTAGGAAGAAGCAGCTGCAGGGAGAATGGAGATGTGCAGGTTTTAACTGTTAGTGAAATTAGATATTTTTTTCTTAGCAAAGATGCAGTTCTTAAGGAACTTTGAGAGGCAACTCTTAAAGGCACTTGGCTAGTTTAGCCAGAATTATGGCTTAAAGAGTAGAGCATACTAAAAAAAAAATTCAGAACTTTTTGAGGTTATGTAAGGTACTGCTAGATTGACCTGCAGTTGTAGGTGGCAAGATCATTTTGGATTCACTGAAATTATAGCCTACAAAAACAAGTGAAATGCTGTTTCTTCTCAGCTGTAGCCTGGTTAAGTGTTCATGGGATTTTGGACTTAAAGAGCTCGTTTAGTTGGAAGAGGGTAAAACTTGAATAGGCTTGTTTCTTCCAGAAGGGGCTGGTAATCTAATAGCTGGGGTATTCAGTGAAGAGTTAATCTCACTGGATGAGTTCTGAGCTAATCTTAAAATAAAAAATAGCTGCAGGTTATAGTGGTCACTAGTCAAATGAATGTGTGATTTACATGTAGTAGAGCAGGTCCAGTGACTGCCAACTGATCACTTTATCCACCTGGATGTGGAAAGACTGTTCAAGGCTTGAACAGCAGCAGGACAGGGCAGGAACTTCCTTTGCACACCACTTCAGGCTTTGTGTTATGATGAGCTTTTCTGAAAAACTTGAGACTAATAAGGTGTTTCTCTAGAAGGAAAACAAGTTATTGACTGGTTCTACAATTCTTAACAGTTGAGTTCCTCACTTAAAGGAGCAAGTTTAAAGCTGTTGTGCGGCCTGTTAATCCCAGGATTAGTGAGGATTTGCACCAAGTCCGGCTCACTGGTATGACCTTTGGGTAGTGAAGTGGGGCAGTGGTTTGTTTTCTCCTTCTACCATGACCTTGTTATTTGAAGTACTCTTTCTGGTGAACTTCTGGTTGCTTTGGAGAGCAGCATTAAGCTCTTTCCTCAGTCACTGTTAAGATGCAGGCAGTGTAAGCAGAATGGTGGTTCTTGAGGATCATTAGGAAGAAAATGGGGGAAAATACACACTTCGAGAGTTGGGCTGTGCTAGAGTCAGGAGCTAACTGAACTGTGGCCTCCAGCATCCTAGAACTGCAGCTGAGAGTAGTCCTGTCACAGAGAAAGCAGTTGTTTGTGTTACTTGTAAGCTTGGAAACCAAACCAAACTTCTGTATTTGTGTGGTTATTAAGTGTTGGACAAAAGAGGTTCCTTATCTCTGCTGAAACTTCTTGTGACTTATCTGAAGGGAGCTTTTTAATGGGGGTAGGCAACAACTACAAGCTCAACAAATATATTTCCCACACTCCTGTGGTTGAATATGGAAGCACTGTCTGCTAGCATGTTAATGATGCACAGTTACGCAGTCGTTTTTATTAAAAAGCAGAAATGCAGCTTGAGTGCAGCAGTGTTTCATGTCTCTTCAAAGGTTTATCTTTTGAGGGCTGCTGTAGTCCTGCTCAATGTGGCCTATTAGGACTCAAAACAGTTTCAGAAATACAAAACTCTGATGGCAGAATGGTATACTCAGAATGAGTAGCTTTCTGACATTGACTACCATTTGCTATAATGATTTGTTTCCTGCCAACTTCAGTAGGTGGGCAACTAATGAAGTTTTGTATTGGTGGAGTTCAGTTCTTAGTATCTGATCTACAGGAATTAGCAGTATGTGTCTTTTTGTCTAGTTGGTTGTCATGTGTACAGATCTCTGATAGCTGCTTGATCCAGTGTTAGTACAACTGTTATAAACCAACCAAATAGAAGTCCAAAACTACCTTGTGTGACAGATCTGGGGTGTGTCAAAACTAGTGGGGAGGGCACAAAAGGAACTTAGGCTGAAGAACCATCTGGAAGACAAGCATTATGATCTAACTGTTGTGCTAAACTCCCTCTTTTCCTTTCCTTCTATGTTCCTGTCTCATTATCAGGTTAGATCACTGTTTTGTGATTTCTCAAATTTAAGTGGAAAAAAAAAATTAACTGGAGGTGCAAAGTTGTGCTGCTTTATTAGTGCAGGCAAAGCAATCCATGGAAGAGACTGTGAGACTATAGCTGGTCATGAGATGGAGATAATAATTTAGTCTCTAGCCGAAGAGGTCTTTTACCAAATTAATTCCCCAATGAGTGCTAAACTGTGCTATGAATGTGCTGCTTCATTTTGGGTCATGATGTTTGTGGCCCAGTGTCTCAGCAGATATGACTACATCAAACAGTCTATCAGAGAACAGAGTAAGTTGTCTCAAATTGCATCCGGAAGAACTGTGGGCCTTCTAATTAAAAAAGTCATTGTCACAGCTATCCTGATTTAGAAGACTACTATTCACAAAATGAAACTTTTATCAGAGTGGTGCTATACTTTGAGTTCATCTCCAAAGCTATGCTCCGTTATCCCAGCATTTGTATGCTGGAGCAAGCTCATAAGCTTATAAAGGCATGCTGGGCAGTTGTCAGATCCTATTTTTAAACTGTTTCTGAGAACCGCTTCTGTCTCCCGTCTTTGCACAAGCGTAGGAAAGGCTGTACTTCATGCAGGAGCCACAGTGTCTGGGCTCAGCTAACAGTGATTTTTGAACTTGAGTGTCTCCTCTTCAGAGATAGTAAAGTTGAGTCTGCACTGACTTCTGTTGAGGAGGGGAAATGGTGATAGCCTGCTGCCACTATTTCCTGGTTATTGAGTCCTTGGCTATAACTACCTATAATAAGATACAGATCTTTGGTGCTTGACAGACTAGCAAAACTTTAATAGGAATCCTGATGGCTAGTGTCAAAGCACCTGCTTTGC
This sequence comes from Grus americana, assembly GCF_028858705.1. NCBI lineage: Eukaryota > Metazoa > Chordata > Aves > Gruiformes > Gruidae > Grus > Grus americana. The sequence goes on along the minus strand of NC_072852.1, from coordinate 15,032,537 downwards.
TATACTTAATGGAGTACAGGAGGAGTTGAGAGCTGGGACACTTTTTCTTTCCTGGTGAATCTTAAATGTAATGACTTTGCTTAATAATCTGCTACTGGTTTGCAGTAACCAATTTACTACAATTGTGTGATACTACTGTATACCACCTTTAAATTTCCCCTAACATTGGAAAACGGCATAAAAATGCAACTGGGTTCTGTATGCAGGTAGGTTTGTACTTTAAGGTTTTTCATCCCTGTGTCCAAGGGCATCTACTTCACAGTAGGCTTGAAATACAAGCACTCAATATGGGTGTTAACATACTCTTGCTATCCTAGGGAGAGAATTCAAAAATTGAAGGGCCACTTCAGAAAATACATATTATGTAGTTTTGGGCAAAAGTAAAGAATACTGATGAGGCATGTAGACTTGCTTTTGTTTGTCTTAAAACTGGCAGGCAGGGATATTTCAAACTGGGTTAAGTACTATGAACAGGAAGAAAAAATCATGCTGCTGTAAGATGAATTATACGGTGCAGCATACTGAGTTCTACACATTTTTAAAGCTCTTTCATCAAGAGACTCCTCAAACACTGCAGTTGCTAGTGTAAACCTAATTGGTGGGAGGCAATCATTGTTTCAAAACATTATTAGGACTGTACCCTGAAGGCTGTAGCTAAGCCTGCACTACTTCTAAGAGTTGGCAGTGCAGGGTCTTCTAATTGTTTTTTTCTAGAACAGGCAAGCTGCTCCTCCACACTTTCTCCACATTGTGTGCTACAAGCTGCCTTGGAAGTGCAGCTGTTTGCTAAATTGGTTTGTCTTGTCTTCTGTTTCAGTGGTATGACTACTTAATAATCTTGTTCCCATTTAAGTAAATTGGAGTAGTTATCTGCTTGTCTCCTTGGTATCTGTTATCTAAATTTTGCCTTATAGGTTAAGTGTTAGTGCTTATATAAAGGAGGAAAACTTGTCATTGGACCTGTTGTAACCTCGTCCTACAGTTACATGCCTCAAACAATTACCTTGCTTTGCTACCTTGCACACTTGATCTCCTGTTAAGTCTGTTTGCTTAAATGTGCCCTTTAATTTCAATACTGTAATGATTCTGCAATGTGTTCTAAAACTGTTTCCTCATTTAAAATAAAAAAGCTCTCAACTCCACACACTTTTGTAAACTGGCAAAAATATTCATGCACTTGCATCCTTTTCTGTTCTGTTTAATGGCTCTGCCTTACCTAGTTTCATCAGAACTGTAGGCTTATGTCTCAGAAATTTCTCATGTGACTACTTACATCCTTTCAATATCTTTTGTAAATAGCATATCACAAGTAAGCAGGGATTGAACTGTCTACAGATGCTGCTTCTATCTAGAAGGGACTTGCTGGAATGTAGTTGTGCATGTCTGCAGATGCTATGTAAAGCTTGGATTTTTTTCCTCTACACAGCCTATGTATTTAACAGGAAGTGTCTTGCTCTGGGTGCCTCTTTTTGCTAGAATAGTGTTGAGCAACAATTATGTACTGATTGCACTCAGTACAAGTAAACTCTACATCCTGTTTAGAATAGGATGTACATATTAACAAGTGTAAAACATCTGTTGCATCTTCCTAGAAATAGCATGTTGCAGTCTTGGATATTTCGGTTTCACAGCTGTTCAGAAGCCATTCCATATTTAAAATCCAAAGCCTTTAAAGGGATGTCTGAAGTAAGAGTTTAAAATAGGTAGTGGGTTTTTATTATATGATGCAAGAATGAATATCATTTTGGAGTTGGTACTCTTTACCCTTCTGCATCATCAGTCCTTTTGGTGACACTTCCCACTATAGTAATAAAACATCAAAGAGGAAAAAACAACTGAACTGGCTGTCCAGGAAGGTAAGTCCAGTAGACCTCATTTTTCTGTATGTACCTCTTAGATTCTTGGTTGGATCTGAATTTTGGATATGCCCAGTTGGCACTGGAGTGAAGGACAGGTTTCTTTACTGCTTAGAAACACTTTTGCTGTAGCTCATAAGCTGAAATCTAGCTCTGCTTGCCATATGATAAATAAAGAGGAGATGTTTCATTAAACTAATTTGCTTTTCCCTTATACAAGTCTTAACATGTGAGCATTGATTATTTTTTAATATATTTTTGAGTCCCATTAAGCAAGAGCATGTCTGACTTGTGATACCTTTTTGAACCTCCCTTAGAATCAAATAATCAGTGGTCAACTGGAAATGCTCAAAGGGGCTTCCTGGCCTTTTTCACTGTTGCAAAAAAAAAAAAAACCAAAACATTCTTCTGTAAGTGTAACACATACCAGAGATCCATTTAGTCTGTTTAATGTTCTTCAGTACATGTGAGATAAAACAAGCAAAACACAAAATATCAATATATATGAATGACCATGCTTATTACAGGTGACCAAAGGGAGAATGAGGCCTCTAGAGGTAATTGCAGCTCTTCAGGGGGAGGAATGAAAGAACAGATGGGTTGAAGCAAAAAGTGTATTCCTGATGCTAACCAGAGAATAGTTACTGGAAAAGTATTCTCATCAGTGCTTGTGGGTTTTCCAAGCTGTTGTTCACTAAAAAAAAAAAAGCCTGAATCAAATACATCATTAGAGGTCTTGCCTCTAACTGCAGTAAGAGTGTGGACTGTAAGAAGGAAACTTGACTGAAATCTGGCTGTCTTGGTTGGAAAATAAGCAGGCCTAACCTGTAGTTCTTGAAAAGCAGACAGCTTTTAAGTGGTATTGTATGCAACTGCAGAATTCTGAAAGAAGAGTTGAGAGGGGGATCTTCTGCATGTGAATAACATCCCTATTTCAAGCAGTTGTACTGTATCCTACATCACATGATTGCTAGCCGTTGTGTAACAGGAAAGCCTGGCTTTTTTTCCATTCATCTTATGGAGCTCGTGGAGGGAAACACAGATTGGACTTGTATTTAACTATAACTTCCTTCCTGTTGGGAACTCATGTCTGAACTGTTACGGATTTCTGGCACTTAATCTGCCATGTGAAATACTTTGGTTTCCTGCCCATATGTGAAATTTGAGTAAGCTTTAGAGTCTCGAGGGGTGGAGAGGGTGACTGGGAGCAATCTTTCTGTGGGATTAGAAAGTCATTCCATGATTTTCTCCCTCCCCAGCTTTCTGGATGGGTACAACTAGGTCTGCTATGGTATATCACAGTCAGCTGTGGTATGTATAAGCTAACAATATAGCCCATAAGACCTACTTAAGCTTTTTTATTCTCAAATTTAAGCACTCTTACTTTCAAAACTTAAGATAGTTTTGCTATATCTGAGTCACACCCTGTTTTATTTCTGAACATCAAAAGAAGCTCCTCTAGTGGAGGGTGTCCCTGCCCATGGCAGGGGGGTTGGAAGTAGATGGTCTTTGAGGTCCCTTCCAACCCAAACCATTCTATGATTCTATGACGTTAACTGGGCTGGAGGTTAGCCCAAAGAATGGCAATTTTATGTCTAAATTTCCACCTTCCTACCAGATTTCTCTGAAATCAGCTTGTACATTTCCTGTGCATTAAATGGATAGTGTGAAGTACATAAGCCATGGAAAGTGGCTGAAGAATGAGGAGGACTTCTGTGCTGCTCATTCTTGAGCAAAGGAATTATCTTTACTTAGGTCTGCCTTTTACTTTGAATCCTCTTTTGGAACTAGATGTTCATGCCCAATCACATTTTGTAGTTTTCTGAAAGAGAAGCTCTAACCACCAAATCAGTAGCCTTGTTAAATGCAGGAGGGATGGAAAGATGGAGCCTGTAAGCATGCCTCCAAAGTCCTGTGAATTATCTGTATGATTTAAGTTTGTCTGCATGGCATAATCAATCTCTTGGGTTTTTTACAACTCTCAATTAGTAGGAATTTAACTTCTATGTTCATAGATAGAAGCAGAAAGAATATGATTTAGTGCAGTCTTATTTCATACTGTCATGGAAAATCTGTCTAGTGGCAGCTGGCTATATGTAATTTATTTTAACTTTTATATTATGTATGTGACTATTTTCTAGCTATTTACTTAACGCTGTTTGTATTAACTTCAATTTTTTTCCAGAATGTTGTACCCAACTTAAATATAAAGATGTGTGTTTCCTTTGTTTTCTAATGTGAAAGAGAAACTCTGCTAAGCCTGCTGATTTTTCACAGAGCAAGAGTTGCTTAAAAGGGTGGAAGCTAGTGCTTGAGTTTACAAGCCAGAATAGTCTTATAGTTTGTAGTTTTTGCTTAACTGTCCTCTAAGATACTGGCAGGAAAAAAAGCTATAGTTGAAAAACACAGCTGGCAACAGGCTCATCTCTGCCCTCAGAAAAGTAAACTTTCCTGCCATGATCTTCTGATCTGTTTGGATAATGATAAAAAGATACTGGGCAAAAACCAAGAGTTCTGTGACTGTTTGCCCAGAGTGTAAATATTTCAGGCTTTATTGAGTACTTGTGTGGCTTAAATGTTGCAGCAGTGCTGCCTCAGTTATTTTTAGGTTTGGGGAGCAGGAAGAGTGCTTGTTTCCTGTCTTCCCCTCCCCCCAAAACCTCGGGTACCTTAGACAAGGGGAAGAAAAGTAGCAACCCTGAGATGGTTTATCAGGTCCAATTAAACAGTGCCAGTACATCGATTCCCTGACCTCCTTTGTGGAAGGGATAGTAGAGCTGCTGCAGTTGCACTGTCAGAGTGCTGCAGTGTTCTTTTCAGACAATGCAAAGCCATCAACCCTCTCAACTGAAACAAGACTGCAGCTTACTTGCTATTTGTATATGGATAGTCCCCCAAAACATGGCTATTAAAGCTCATAACTAGAATTACTCCTTCTCCAGTTGCTGTCATGGGAACTTTGATGCTATGCACAGGCATGACTAACAGGAGAAATCAGTGAAACTGAATACTCTAGTGCCTCTTAGTCATTAAAACATGAATATATTTAGGTAATAACCATTAATGACTTCACATCAGCTGCTATTTCTCTTCTTATCCATAGCTGCAAATTACTCCTACTTGTATGTTTTGGTACATAGCCATGCTATAAACCAAAGAAATATGATAACTTAGTAACAGTACCTGTCTAGTTTCAGCTATGTCAAACTGCTTCCACTTAACAAAATTAAACCCCTAAATTGTTACCTTGATCTATAGAGGCATAAAGAAATCTGTAGCCTTGGATTTTCTCCTAAGGGAGAAATGCAAAATATGCATATGGTCCTGGTTACTAGTACTGTAAAAATTGTGTAAGACAACAGTTTTCCTGTTGCATGAGGTTATTGGCAGCAGTACACAGGTGTTAAATTTCTGAGGAAAGGTGTCTGGGGCTATTGTGTAGATCTCATTATATTTGCAATCAACATTCACATACCTTTAGTATAAATCATCTCTCTTCATGACAAATCAGTCTGCAGCAATCCACCTAAAAGTATAAAGCCTCTTGGCACTGCAGAGCATGTGCAAAACAGGCCTGGAATCACTCAAGCAAGAAGCAGATAAATACTAGCTTTGGCATGCAGAAATGTCCCTGTGTGTGGAGCAAAGATAGAAATAGCAGGCTTGTCCTAGCATGCTGCTCCATTAGCTACACAGAAATGTCACTACTGTGTAGAACTGCTTTCCCTCTAGTCTTCTGTGTATTTTCTACTTACTTAGCAGTGGGAGTTGTGCCCCATTTGGGCATGTTGGTTTGCAGTTTGGTCTGGGGTTTTGTTCCATTTAAAGTTAGGATTTTAGAAAACTGAATAGAACTCAGCTGCTTAACTGTTATTCTTCCTGCTGAAGCAAAAATTTCATGCTGGTATTAGCTGCCATAGAAAACTAGCTATGTATGAGAGGATACTGACTGGGAATACAATTTTCAAAATCTGGAACTCTGGAAAAAATTGAGTGTCTGCTTACAGAAAGACTTGCAACCTCTTGCATCACTACTTAAGCACAGACAGTAAAACCTTAATCCCCTGATGTCTGAATCACGCTAATTCATTTAAAAAGGCATAGCAGTATGGTCACTTGACTAGTGAGAAAGTTGAGCAATCCCATTTGCCCTTAAATATGTTTTTAATTTGCAGCTGAAAAATCAAGAATTTTGCTGCTAGTTAAACTTCTTAATCATTAATTCTGTGAGCTTGTGCAGTTCATTTTGCAGCTTCATCCAAGGAATTCTCATTTTCTTATGGTAATTTAATATGAAATTAGTAATAAACTAACAACTGTGTGAACAGTTAGATAGTTGAACGCTGGTAGAATTGCCCCTATCAAAAGATAAAAAGGAAGCATTTGTTATTAAACAGTATATAAACATAAGCTAAAGCAGTGAATCACATGAAGGATGGGCTTAAGTCACCGTACATTCCCTTCAAACAGAGGGTCTACTAACTGCACACAAGTCCTATGTGGGTGTTGAAAGGTCTGAATGTAAGCAGGGCTGGTAGCACCACCTGTTGTTCTTAGTATGTTTTTAGTTTCCATGACTCCAATGATGAAGTTGTAGGTAGTAAAACTGGGGGTGGTGGAGGGCAAATCATGCTCCAGTTCTTGGTTTTAGGCTTTAGCATAAAGCCTCTTGTTGCTTGTTTGGGAACTTGCCAAAAAGCTTGTCCAAGTTGTGATCCTTTCATGGGAAAAGAGTGTATCTAAGTAGTGGGTGGGGTTTAAGAAGCTTATGTTTCAAAATGAGCCTTTCACAATTCCCAATGCTGGTCAGATTATACATACCTCAGACATGTGAAATAGATGTGACTTAGCCATGTATAATGTAGCCTGTTCACAAATATCTCTTGGAGGCTGAAAACACTAACTAGATGTATTCTTCATAATAATGGTCACTGCGGACTGTTCTAAACTGAGTGTATGAGCATGTGTTGCTCTTAATCCCCTGTAATTACAACTAACATCTGAGCAGAAGGGAAGAAGAAACCACTTGGTTCAAAGCATTTTTTTGTTGAAAGAACAGGAAGCAGTGTTAAATGGACATACATACATAACCAGGCTAAAGGAGTGCATTTAGATGAAATGAAGGACTTTGAGGAATGAAGGCAGCACTGAGAGCTAGAGAAAGGATGGGGTGGGAATTGATGAGATAAGGCTATCAAGCACAAGAGTGTGTTGAGCAAATCCAATAGTAAGAGAAGGACCTATTGTGAAGGGAGCCTTGCATGAGGACCTGCTGAAACTGGCTGTCAGCTCATGACAACTGCTATCAAGAAATCAATGCAGAAGTCTGCTGGATTGACTGGAAGCACAGGATTTCAAAAACAGTACTGAGGCAGCTGGTGGGGTTGTTAGCTTGGCCTAGGGGGTGGAGGTGTCATGAGCAGTTGGAGGAAAGAATAACTGGTTATTGGTAGTAACTCAACAAAGAAAAAAGTGATAGTAGTAGGACCATGTTGATGATGACTGAAGGAGTTCAACTTGGTGTTGGAATACTGCCAGCTTCTTAATGAACTCTTACTAGTAACTGGTGTGTCAGGGCTGTTGTGGGTGTGTGAGAGCCAACAGTGGCTTAAGGTGTTAGCTCTGGTTCCTCCTCACCGCTTGGTGGATTATTGTTCTGATGCCGGAGTGTAGAGCTCTATCACCTCGCTTTTGTTGATCATTTGTCACAGTATGCTGTGAATAAGGGATTGATCTGTTTAATAAGGAGATTGCTTTCTCTTACCCCTGAATTTTATTTTTTGAGCTCAGTGTGGAGCTGAGATTGATCAAAATGGAAGGGGATCTATTGTATGATGTGAAACAGAATCCCTCCAGGACCATGCAGAAATGCCTCTTCCTCCTTTTTCACTTCTATTTAAAATGTGCTTTGAAAATCCATTTACGTAGGAGCGCCTCATGTCAGGGGCGTAGATAACTAGAAACTAATAACTGGTGATCAATGAAAAACTCGGCTTGAAGAATTTTGTTACATAGGAAGTCTAAGGCAGAGATGGGGGTGAAGTCTCATTAAAGATGTATTATTAAATATTACCATGAGATGCTCTTTGCTGTAGTCTCATTAGTTTGACACAATTTAACAAAACTATTTCTGCAGGAAATGAAGCAGGGATCTTTCACTGATAACATGACAAGAAATAAATTAGGCAACAGTATGTGGCCTGTAATTACAAGCTTTATAAAATAAGGGGGTCTAGTGGCACAGGCAGTCTGTTCTGACATTTCTCCACTTTCCCCTGCTTGATTTCATAATGTTACAAAACGTAATAGAGATGAGTAGAACTGGATTTTCTGCAAGTGTGTTTCTTCTGAGCATCAAACATTTTTCACTTTAATTTCATGGATTAAAACAATGCAATTAAAAGAATGAGCTTAATGACAGAGCGAGTCTTATTTTCATAGACCTTTTCCTCCCACCCTCCCCCTTGCCTTTCCATGGTAACTCCAGTACCTCACGAGTTACTAGTAATGTTGGCAGAGAGTAATGTTTACAACTCAGTCTGTTTTTTGAATACAGACTTCAGTCTTCTCTAGCAAATTAAAACCAGATGGGAACTGCAGGGAGCAGAATGGAATTTAATTCTGTTTTGTGGCTTGTGATGTTAACAAAATTCTTTGGGTATTTTCATTGTTATTTGGCTTAGAAAATGGCTTGTACCGTCGTCCTGTCCAGTCACTGTAGTGTGCAGTCTTCTTCCAGGGTGTTGGGGTAACTGCTGTAAGCCTTCACTGAGATACACTGCTTTATTACTTCTACAGGGATAGGCTATGGTACAAGTATATTACATTGATATTATTTATTTTTTCCAAGTAAAAGGATCAAAAGCTAGTAAATCCATCCAGGAAAAGTCTGTTGTTTTTTTTCTCTGCTGATGGAGGTGAAATGTAGTTGCTTTGCAACATGTAACAAATCTTTGTCTTTTCTCCCTTCAACTATCCTAGCTAAAGTACATGAAACACTAAAACAATACTCTGGAATTTGATGAGGGAGACAGGCTCAGTCACCCGAAACTTATGTGGTCCTAGGATCGGTAATGCAGACAGGATAAACATTTTTTTCATGCAGTTAATGCTGTGCTTTTTATGCTGGTTGGTGCCATCTCAGAGGAAAAGACTCGACATGTTGAATCACGGGAATGTTGCTTCCTGCTGGGGTTTGGGATTTCCTTGCAGCCCTCCCCTCCGTAGCTGCAGGAGCTGGTTTTGTGGAGTGCGTGTGCTCAGGCAGGAACTTGCTGGAGATGAAGACAGAAGCCAGACAGTTCTGCGCAGAATGTAATAGTTTCTGACTCAAATTGTGTGGTAATTGTCAAAATATCATAGGGTGTGGTAGGAACTGCTGTGTCTAATGTTGCTGAGGAATTATCCCTTCATAATTTGCCTAAATGGATATCATATGCTAATCTCAATTAACATATGAAAGCGGGGGAAAGATTTTTTGATGTTTTCTAGCCATTTGAAACCTGATAGTGTGCAAAAAAGATTTTCAGTATGCTGGAGTGTTGGGTTGTTTTTTTCCCAGATTCTTAATCTTAACTTTCGTTCTTTCTGATTTCCCACAGAAAGAAAGAAAAGCTACTTGCAGAAGAAAAAGCTGTAGCTTCAAAAAGACTAATTGGAAAACTGTGAGCACTGGAAATAGGATAAAGCTTCGAATTACTATCTAGTTTCACTGGGAATTACAAATATGTAATCCTGGAAGTTACAGTAGTAAATTCATACAGAGTATTTTGAAATACATACCTGCTTCATACAGCTGTTTGCTTCCTAGAAGTATTCCTAATAGGTTTTTACAGTACTGAATTTTAGTGTCAAATATAAGATTTGTTTTTACTGTGAACACAAACTTTAAGAGAATTCATATGAATTCTACTTCAGTAATTGTTCTTGATAAACCAGGTCTTACAGCTTCAAGAGGCAAACAGGAAAGAGGGAGTAGTCAAATTTTCAGGCAGATAACTCTAGTAAATTAAACCTTTAAAAGGAAGAACATAACCATTACTTGTTCATTTTCTTGATGATCACTTCAATTAAGTCTTGCATGTCTGTAATGCAGTGACATGCCTTCCAATGCTTAGAAGTTTTAGCCTGCTGTTTACTGGGAAGTATATTCCTCTGAGACCTAAGTTCAAGGAATAATCTAAAGACTCTAGTGCCTTTATTGGGCCATCATACAGCACAGGCATTTGTGATGGAAATATTTCTGCAATGGAAGTTCTTCCTTTTTTCGTGCAATCTGTTAGATAAATGGGAATGCTTTTGAAATAAATACAAATCCCCTTGCTTAAACTTTCTGAATGTGGAATAGTGTGAAACAGCGCACTGCTCCTGTATGCACTTTTTTCTTATGCTACTTCAGATCTGTTGTCTTTTTACCCTGCAGTGCCAGAGGAGAGCTCTGGAGGAACCCATTTCTCTCCCGTGTCTTAACCTCTGCTATACTTTATCCAGTCCTTGTCAAGCAAACAGTTTCTCTTGGTGGACTCTCTTCTGGTGCTACTTGAAAGAAGGGGAAAGAGTTGATCTTAGTGGAGTGTCTGGAATAAGGGACTTGAGGCCTGCCTGAATTTGTGAAATCGAGTGTCTTACAATCAGAGCATCTAGAAAAGCCTGCTTCATAGGATAATCTGAATGTGTTCCACTTTGTAAGTCCTTCCCAGTGCGTTCCATGAAAATGTTTCCAGTGCTTTTGAGTTTTCATCCCTGGGCTGTAGCAATCCTAGGACACAAACTAGCACCTAAAGCACTACCAGAGATGCAACTCCTCTCTCCATTGTAAATAAGCGAAGCTTCTATCCCTAGATATAGTTCTTGCTGGGATAAAAAAGGCTATGTATTTTAATTAGATAATGTCCATGTACCTTATTTGAGATGATAACATTTTTTCCAAGCATTTTTTAATGAAAATTTTCCTTAATAGTGAATGACAACCGTGTAAATGAATGTTGGACTCTGTGTGTGACTATTTGTTAAAGGAAAAGCATGTTTTCAGAGTGTGGTTTTTGGGCTTCCAGACAGATTACACAAGCTCAAGAAGGCCCACCCCACATCCTGTGTAAGAAAACCAGCTCACAGAAATGCCCATTGTTCTTCAGGATTATAAGTCACTGTATTTTCTGCCTACCTTCTTTTTCAGAGTACTATATAGAAAATATTAATGCAAAGGAACCACAGCAGTTTAACAAGTGCTTGGTCCTGCCAGGTACTGAGTGATCTGCTCTTACTGAAATCGAGGGGGTTGGGGGAGGATTAAAACATTAGGCTCCTTGGCTAGAGAACAAAGGTGTTGATAAAAGTAGCTGAGAGTGTTTTATTAGTTACATGAATCAACTGATAATTGACATACTTTAAGCCTGAAAGTTGTTTGTATGCAGCCATGCCAGTATTTACTGTCTTTAGTGGGGGAAGTTACAGGATATGCAGTTTGCTTCAAGCATGGTGAATTTTCCTTGGCATTGCTTCACCCCTGCTCAGTCTTTACTGCTAAAAGACAGAATGGGTTATTGGGATCTAATACCCCATTAGGGTATAGAGTGGTTAGTGTTTCTGAATCTCTGCTCATGCTTATTGCCGAGTTGTGTGCTATTCCATCTTCAAGTTAATGACCTATCCATAAAGAGGGGAGCTATCAAGCCAAAAATGGTAAAACTTGTTCACTCTTTCTTTTTTTAATGTTTACCTATGTTATCATCTTGGAGCTTACTTTTTAAAAAGCTGAGGTGCTATTTTTCATGTTCTGTTTTCAAAGAGGAAGAGAGTGTTTCAATGTGAATTTTAAAACCCTCGTATTACAGTTTTCTTCAAAAAAGCAACAATTTATATTTCATGCTAGAGTTCAGTATCTATTTAAGACCAAAACATTTGTTACGATAAAGTAGAAGGCTGCCATGTTTGAGGCTGTATTCTGCTTTTCTGCAGTCCTCCCTTTAGTCTCTGCCAGTCTCCTTACTGTGCAGCATTTCCAAAACATGTGGCCCATAAAATGGGATTATAGGGAGAGCATTCAAGTAAACAGAAGTTCCCTCAGGACGAGATTTGCTTTTTCACGTGGAGCTCCTGTGTGCTTTAGCCTGGCACTGCATGCAGCATTGTTTCCTAGCCAGGGATGACTTCTCGTCTTGGTGACCCCAAGGGTGTGAGAGCACCTAGGCCATCCCTGTGTTTTGGGGATAGTCTCCTCTTGGGCTGGCTGGTACAGTAGAGTCCCCTTTGCAGTGTTTTTGGAAGGACACGCTCAATTACAAATTAAGGGAAAATAATCTCTTCAGTGTCTGTGTGTAGCAATACATGACCAGTCCTGTGATGTGGCTATCACTGCCAAAAATCTGCAGTGAATGTACAGCTGTATCTATCGTTAACTGTACAGTATTGCTGGGTGGATAATAGTGTAATTCTATGATTGTATGATCCCGTCCAGCCTGTTCTGTTGAAAGTACGCAGCTTGGGATGGGCTCATTCTGCAGTTAGAGCACTCGCGAGCTCTTCATTGAGACTAAATTAGATTTATCGGCCTCAGTGAGGAACACATCCAGTCCTGGCCTCAGTAATTCAGGCTGCCATTGCTGCTCTGCAGGATTGTGCTGCGTTGGGATATCGGGGCACAAAGCCTTCAGATTTGGGTTCCTTTCGCTGTGTCTTTTTCGTATTTCTGAAAACTCGTCTCCAATGGCTTTTGTTCTTCAGCCTTTGCAGTGGATGCTTGTCACCAGGGGAATGGTTGAGTCAGTAGTGATCCCCTTATGCCAGTAGTGAGGCTTCAGGTGCTGATGGCCTTGTCTTGGCTTTCTAGAGGTGCTGCTGTGCATCACAACAGCATGGACACTTTCATCCACAGGGAAAGCTACAACTATAAATATTCTCTGTAAAACAACAGGAATTCATAAATTCATGTGAGACTGTTCCATACCTGGCTGGTGTTAGTCACATCGTTGATGTGCTACTGGGTGTTAGTGAGGAGTGTGATAAGACATCCCTATGGGATGGAAGACTGCCTGGTACCTTTGAGACAGCACAGCCTTATGCTTACTGCTGTTATCTTTCTTTAGAGGTGACTGAACAGAAACTGTTAAACTACTTCTTCAAAGCTTCACACCAAGATGAAATAGCAGCACTGAGAACTTTCAGTTATCTGAAGAAACATAGGCCAGAAACTCACCTTTTTTGTCTCTGCTAACTGGTACAAAGAAATAGAACAGCCCTGGGAACAGGGATGCCAACCTGGTTCCTGCCACTGTCAAAAGCAGTGAACTCATTCATTTGTGTATCCCCTATTGTAGCCAAAGCAAAGATTGTTTGCTGTGGGTTCTAAATCAGCAGTCACTATTCTCTTGTTGGTTGCTTTTCAAAGCATTTACAATGGGGGGCACATTTATAAAATTAAGGGAGGTAAATTCAGAGCCTGTAGCTCATACCACAAATGACTACACTTAGGAGTAATGTCATTGTCACAGCTGTGTGCAGCTTTTGCTTCTAGAGGGTCTCATTCTCTGCTCTGGTCTACAGGGGGGTATAAATGAGAGAAAGCAGGCCACCTCAATTTGATGGCAGTCTGCTGTTAAGACTAGTGGTTATTCAAAGACTGCTTAATCCTATTTAAGGTTCGGACTTCTTTGGAAGGTCTCTGATTTCTAGGCATATTTTGTACAGAAGCTCATTTAAAAGCTGGGGCTGAATTAATCTGTCATTTGCTACATAAAACAGTGATATTTTCATCATATTTCAACTGTATTAGAGTTAAACCCCAGTATTATCAAATTTTCCAAAGTTTAAGGAGTTTAATTGTATTTTTAATACCTCCAAGTTTATAGAATCTGATGCTGAATTATGAGGGGAAGTAACAACACAATTACTGTATTGTCCAAACATTACGTAGATTATATAGATGCAACAGCAGGGAACTGAAAATGTCTTGTGAATAACAGCAACACCTGCTTGTATTTAATATTTTCTGCGTGGGGTCATTTATGTTGTAGAAAATAGTGTTCTATGAACAAGCTTTTGAGGGGAATATGTTGCTAAGGCTGTAATACTTCGTATTGTGCTCTTCAGATTCTGCATTGTAAATCAAAGAAGCAGAGCCGTATATCCATGACCTCAGCTCAAAAAAAATCCTGCAATTAGTAATGATTTAAATTAACATGATTTGTATGGGAAACAGCTTTTAGAAACCTTGGAAAATTGGAGGTGTGCTCAATGAAGGACTTCTCAGACACTGCACAGTGCTGAAGCACCGGCTCTGGCTGCCGTGAGCCGCCCCATCTGCCTTACCAGGTCATCAGTCCTGCTGTATTAAAATTGAAACCTGCAAACCAGGGCACACTCAGTGGAATCAACGTAATTGCTCTGAGAGAGTTGTAAACTCCAAGGAGGTGTCCGTACAGGGGTCTTTATCAATTTACTTCAACCTGTTCAGTAAGGTAGTGTATTATTCAGTGATTCAACCAAGCAGGTCCCATACTGTGGTCCATGTGAGCTTCCCTTCCTCCCCAGTCCACCTGCATACCAGCACTGGCAGGCAGGTGAACTTGGCTGTGAGCTGGATCAGCAGGAAAAAACCCGATTGGTGCCGGTGTAGTTCTGAATGGCTTATTGTGGGGTCAAATGAGTGCCAGTGCAAGGGAAGCAGGAGGGCGAACCTCCTGTTTTGGCAACAGTCAGTGATCAGATTGGCTTTACAGTTTCATGAAATTGTATCTGTAAGTTATACGCACATCTATAACCTCCTGGAAAGCTGTGGTGGTTGAAGGCATCGCTTCCCCTCAGCTGAGTGCCGCGCCTCTCCTGGGCACTGCTGCTGTCAGCTGCTTGACACAAACGCAGGTAAGGGACACGAACTTGGCTGGCTATGAGCTTCTAAGATCTTTCTAGAACTTCTAGGATTGATGGAGAGAAGTCTTAGGGATAAAGTGTGGTTCAGATGACCTTATTTGTATGTTTACATTAATGTGAGATGAAATAGGTGACTCTTGGGTGACTATAAAGTCTGGGCTCAGGCTTGGGCAGCTGCAATTAGGCAGGGGAGCCATGCTGAAGGATACTGAAGACCTCAGTGTGGTTTTCTGGAAAATGAAGGAATCCATGTAGTAAAGAGACACAATGCAAGAATGGCTAACTAAAATTGATAATGAACTAGTGTAACTCAAAAAAAGGTGGGGCAGGAGAAGGTTTACGAATTCCAGCCATTTTATCTGGATCCTTAGACTGCTGCCAAAGTACTGACTTCAGTTTGTGGACTGGGGTAAGACATAAGGTCGTCACCATCACCTTGGGGAAAAAAAATAAATCATCTTCGCTGTTCCTTGTAAAAGTTTAAAGTCTCTGAGCAGTGTTGGTCCAAGGACCTGGTTTTACTACCTACTGTTACAAGTGGTACTAGAGATTACTAAAATTGGAAGACATTAGATGAACCAAACATCTTTTCTCATTTTCTGTTTAGTGCTGTCATTGGTGTGCTTGGCAGCACTTCATAGATACTCACTTTCAGTGGTTTTATGCTTGGTTGCACTTCCTGTCTCATATATTAGCATAATGATGTCATTCTCTCACACCACTGTGGGGGAGTGTGGTGGTGTGCTCTGCCTGAATCTCTGCAAGAAAGGCTTTCTCGCTGTCCTACAAGACGACTTTGCTTCTGCTCTGACGGCTGAAATCCAGAGGCTCCCTTTTTTGAGCCTCTCCTGTATGAAGTGGGAGACAGAGTGAGAGGAAGAGGCAGCGGGAGAAGTACCTTCCTCACGCCATCTTCTGTAGGAAGCTACGTACAGGTCTGTCCATCTTCACCTAGTGTGGGTGAGCAGCTGGAGCCTGCATAACTCCATCTGTGCCTCCATCACTCCGTACGGAGCTGCGGAAGGGAAGGAGAGGGTAGGGAAGCTGCTTACCCTTAAAGCAAGCAATGAAAAGTGGGACCAGGAGCTTCAAACATCTCCCTGCTCCTCTGACCAGGCAGCGCTGGTCATGGGAGAAAAGTACTGAGAAAGTCCCATCTGCTTCTTTCATGGACCAGGAGAGCAGCAGGCACTGAGCAGGCGGTGCAGGGTTGGTTTCTCTGGTTCTACTGGCTGTCCCAAGAAGGCAGCAAGGATGGAGCGGTTTCTCCTTGGGGATATTGCTGCAGGAGAGGGAGGAGTGTGGCTGCCCGGGGGAGCAGGCGGCCCCGGCACCTCTGGGGAGCAGCCTGGGCCTGCTCCTCTTCCTGCCTCATCAGGTTGCTCCGTGTGCACACGGCCAGGCTCTGCTGTGCAAGCAGCAATTATGCAGAAAGCTTTAAAGTGATAGAAATCAGCATGTTAAATGAACTTGGAAAAACTTCTGGAAGACATTGTACCCTTAAATCTGGCTGAAAGGGGCTCTTCCAGCATGAGTCATCTGCAGCTGTAGAGGAGCCCTGGGCAGAGCCTTCCTCCCCTCTGCTGAATGGAGCTGTCAGAGTGCCTGGAGCCAGGGCAGGGAGAAAAATACCCCGATTCATTTCCTAAGGAGAAGATATGCATGGGAGAATTCCCCACGGGGCCACCAGTGGGGGTTTGCCACTTTGTGTTTTTTCACTCACTCAGCTCCACATAAGCAACATTGTGTAGCTTGGAGCTCCCACCCAGAGGACTCGGACACCCCAAGCCCATCCCCAGGAGGCGGACAACAGTGTTGATATGCCTGTTGCTGCAGAGGAAGTGGCTTCTGTTCTAACCAACAAGTAATCTGCCAAAGTCCACAGTTTGGGTGGTTGCCAGGCTAAATTTGACATAAAATTATTTAACCTTTTTGGCTTTTGTCTTACTGTTTTCTGGAGACGTTTCTCCTGCTTCCTACCATTTAAATCTCACATATGGCAGAGGGTTTTTTACCCCCACAAAAATTAATACAGGCTTTTATTTAGAAGACACAGAATTGTTAATGGAGAATCAGTCTAACAGATGATGAAAATATTCTCAAATGCTCTCAGTAGGTTAGCAAAACTGGGGCTAAACCGTATGCAGCTAAGGTGTTGCTCAGGGCTTTGTCATGCCCTTTCCCATCCCACCTTGCTGTAAATAGTTTTTGATCTGAATTTGACATTGGGGAATATGACATATTGCAGAAAAGATGCTATGTGAATGTCAGACTTAGATATTGGAGGGATCAGGCGCCCTCTTGTGCTGTTTCTTTAGGAGCATTCACAAGGCAAGCGGCGGCTTCCCGGGAGCAGAGACTGAGTGGAACTTCAGCCTCAGTTCTAGCTTGCAGGGAGGCTGGTGTGTGCTTGGGCACGTATGTCATGATCCAATGCAGTTCTGAGGTGTAGGAGTTATTGTTGATGGGTCCACAAACTTCACTCTGGCTATACAATGTAACCATTCAAAATGAAGCTTTGAACAGAAAAAAGTGACATATTTTCCAAAAGGCAAAAGTAAGATTTTTAGATTCACTCAAAAGTATCAGTGGTTCAGCAAGTATTAAATTTATCTGATGG
This sequence comes from Grus americana, assembly GCF_028858705.1. Taxonomy (NCBI): domain Eukaryota; kingdom Metazoa; phylum Chordata; class Aves; order Gruiformes; family Gruidae; genus Grus; species Grus americana. Next base: position 15,015,194 of record NC_072852.1, on the reverse strand, counting down.
GCCAGATTTAAAGTTGAATTTCAAATTTCACTGACTGTTAAAAATCTAAACTTGCACGGTATTATTTTTAGACTATGCTGTGTGTTTATATATAATCATTCACCTTCTTGTGCTGCATAACATCAGGAAAATATGCTGCATTTCTCTGGAATTCAAACTCTAGGATTAGTTTTATTAACTCTAGTTAATAAATACTTTTTTAGATTGCTCACTGTGAATGTCAGAAAATACCTCATTTCTCCAGATACCAGACTATAAAAGTGCAAATTCCAGAGTAAGAGGTAAATTGATTTACAAAGTTAATTAAATAGCTATGACATCTCTGAAAACATGGGCCTTTGGTGGCTTGCTGCCTAAAGAAATAAATTTAACTGACTTTTATATGTGGAACTCAAAAGTTGTTCAAAGGACACAAATCTATTATTTTCTGGCCTGATGCAAAGTCCCAGACTTACTGATACCTCTAAGATGTCAGCACAACTGAGCATAACATGCGCAGTGAGCTCTTCCCTTGCCAGCATTTGTCTGTCTTAGGGCTGTTTGGGGATTAAAGGTGTTGCTTATTTCAGGCTTACTGACCAGAGCAGCTTTAGACTGGGCTACCTGCCATTCTGTGATGGCATTTCCAGCAAAATAGTTTCTATCAACGTACCTCTCGGCCTGAAAGCCCCTGAGGATTATGATCGTTTCATAGAGCAGTAGCTAGAATATAAAAGAAGAATGGTTGTGCTGGGCCTGGCTGAGATCCATCTAGCTGATACCGATCCTGTCTCCAGCAGACACCATAAGTGGATGCCTTGACAAAAACCCTGAGAACAGGGCAGCTATAAATGCTGCTTCCTTTAGTGCTCTCCCAGCCTCCAACCATCTTCACGTCCTGAGCTGAATATGGGGGTTTGTGCATTTAGCTGACCTTGACAGATTTCATTTCCAAGGTTGTCTGGTCTTCCACTGAGCTAATATTAAACAAGCATTCACAGCATCCTTGTTATGATCTCTGTTGAGCACTGAGCTCATACTATATGGGACTTCTATCATAACCTTGGTAACTCACTTCTGAGTGCTAATGGTCAGCTCTGACCATGTATATGAGCCCATATATGTAAAGTTAGAATTGCTTTTCTGCCTGTGCATCATTTACATATCCTTTTTTCTTTCATGAGGAGGATGGGGAAAGATGCCAGGCAGAGATGAAGAAAATAAGTTTTTCTGAGTAGTTGGGTCTTCGGCAAAGTACTGGGTGAAACTCTTCAGGAAGCAGCATAACTTCACTTGCATGGTTTGCATAGCTGGAATAGCTAATGTAAATGAATTCAGAGACAAATCTCCTTAGCAAAATCAGCTATTCCCAAGCACAGAATGTTGTCATTAATAATTTGAGCAAGGTGTGTGGTCATTGTTGTTCTTTCATTAAACCTACATACTTTAAAATATCAACAAAAGGCTCCTTGTGGGTGCACAGCTTAACCTCAGTGTTTGAAAACCTGAAAGTGCCAGGTCTGATGCAGCTGCTGGTAAAAGATCATTAGCAGATTTACTCCTAAATTATCCAATGAAAGCAAAATACGAGAAGTGGGGGAATCTTCAAATCCAGCAACTTGGGAGTAAATTATCCTCTTCGTTCTACTAAGCATCTGAATTACTGCTCAATGAATAATGCGCTAACAGTTTCCAGAAGACTGCTGGTTAAATTGTAATGTTTTGATAAAACAAAGAAATGCTTATATTAGCATAGGCCTATTAGGTCTGTGGATTGAAATGTGTGCGCTGGGTGTGTAAAAGAACTGACATTGCTGAGGTACAAGGGCAACACGTGCTTTGCAGAAGGTGGAATCTAAAGTGATGCTTTGCGTCCCCTTCATCCGCTGTTTCACAGTAAGTATGTGTGTATGCTTTTCCCTAAAATACACAACGGTAAGCAGGACATAAAAAAGTAAAGTATCTTGCCTTTACGGGAAGAAGGGAGGGGGTGGGTAAGAGTCTACGTAGATACTCCCTGCAGAGCTCCTGGCTTGTGGTTATTAGCTTGTGCATCCATCCTTACTCAGCATCGCAGCAGTTAACTCCTGCCTTTTTAAAAAAAATGAATTGTTTAAATCCATATAAAATACCTTCCTAGATGTGTCTAGGGGCCAACTCTGAACTCTTACTGTTGCCACATTCTGCTCTTGCATGCAAGATTATCTTTCCAGATAAGCATGAATAGAGTTCAAATGAATGTATCAATAATCAGTGGAAAGGATGTCATAATGTGAAGTCTGATACTGTAAAAAAAATATACAAGTCCTTGAAAACACGTGTTTGGAAAGGAACTGCTTTATTCTTAACATAGCTGCAGGTCTGGCAGCAACAGCTCGTGAGGAGGTGTGGGAATTAGCTGAATAGACTCCCTGCTGGCAAGGAGAGCTAGGAGGCTGTGCGCTACCGATACAAGACTGACCCCTCATTTTTAAATCCCTTTGGGTAAAGCAAGGTAAATGATTTTTTTTTTTTGCTGATGAAACACATTGTGTGGCAAAGCCACATTTGAGAAGAAAAAAAAAATAAGCATTTACTGGAAATAAGATCTTTAAAGTCAAATGAAATAGTGTCGTGCAAAATTTGTGATTTAGTTTGTCATAATCTCTTAGATTCAACACAATAAATACAGCTAAGAGAAGATACATGAACTGGGAGGTGGCAAAAGGAAGAGATGGCTGAAGAAGAAACACACATTTTTAAGTACTTAATTGCTACTTTCTTACAGTATCAGTTATATGAAACTTACAAAGCTATCTATAATGGTGCCCTCTGGTGACTCCAAAAATGTTTAACTAGAATGAAACAAAAACCAAGATGTATTTGGCCTGCTACTCTGAAAGTACCCTGGCAAGTTGGACTATTCATTGAAGATTCATGAACAAATTAGAGCTCCTGCAGCTCAACCAGGCAATATACACAAGCCGTACACATACAGAAGTCCAGGACTAACTCCAGGTGTTGCAGGAGCAGAGCTGTAATGAGTAAGACAGTCTCTCACCCTATCACGCAAGTAATCTTGTGTATATTCACAATGACAAGAAACCTGACTTTTGACACTGCAAGCTGGTCATTTATTTTCTAGTGCCTAGAGAAAAGAAGAGTTGAAAAAATCTCTCACTGAGTTTGTCTTGATGTAGGGAAGGTGGAGTATGTTAGTTGATTATATGAAATCTGAGAAATAAAGCAGCTGTGCAAAAGAATGTATTTTGTATATTCTACAGTTAACGTGGCTGCCATGCAGTCTCTGGAAAGCTGTTCTCCTCAATGCACTGTTTCCTCATCCTGGATATTGCTTTTTATGTGCACAGTCTGTCTGCAGCATCTAATGTCTCTACTGCCCATCATTTCCCACCATACTGATGTACATGACTTTCTTCATTGCACTGACTGTAGTGCTCACATGGTGCTTACTCTGTTCTGGTTGGAAAGGATTGTTTTATTTACAAAGTGCTGTTATTTTGTAGCTAGATCTGTGGTCATACAAATACTAGTGCAGACAGGGGGAAGCAGGTAAGTATGTGTGGCTGGGGATGAATGGAATAGGTATAGGTACCCCTTTCAGCATCCCTGGCTGTTTTAAATCATGACTACGAAGCTATGTCCTAATCAATGTGGATGCAACACTGGTGAGGTAATGAGGGTATCATCCTCCAAGGCAATTAGCCCAGCAGAAAACCATCCAGGAGCAGATAAAAGCAAGATTATGGATAGGGGTTAACAAAAACCACCAACCAAACACCCCCCACCCCCAGTGTTAATAACTTTGTATGAAGTGTGAACTATTATCTAATGATTTAATTGTTATTTACTGAATTTCCAAATTCGGCCCATACTCCCAATAACTATCAGGCTAAGTAACTCCTCTGCTTGTAAGTGCTATTCCCCCATGCCATGCTTAGGAGAGGATGCGTCTCTTCCCATTCATGTCCTTTGCAAAACAGTCCCTGAGGCACAGCGAAGATCAACTGGCTTTTATGCATATATTCTGTAAGAAAAACTAAAGGAGTAAACAAAATATTTGTTTTGACAAGATGCCTACTTTGATCATAAGTGTTAAGATCAGAAGGTACAAGTGATTTTATTCTCACTTCCCAAATAATACAATGTATAGAACCTTCTCTACTAACTTCTTAAGTCAGTAATTTCCCTTTCAACTTGCAGTCTGTATTTTGGGAAAATACCTAGTCTTGATTTTACAGCCCATTTAGTATCTGTCGAAGAGTTTATGCTGTCATTTTGAGGTCTAATAATACATCAGGGAGGGATGGGGTTTCTGTGCTAGCATTTGCAGCATTTCAGTGTACGTGTCTTGCGCTCACACAGAGCTTCCTGGCCTGAACAGTTAGCTGAGTTCTAGGAGGAGAATAAACCCATTGATAAATTCATACATCTTTACCGCAGCGCTGTATCTCTGAACGTTGCAGGAACACAGAAAAATTAGTACTTTTCTCAGTGACCATGCCCAACCTTGCATTTCCAGCTAAGCTGATGTTTCAAAGAGCTTCTGTTTCCTTCTTGGTTGAAATTATTGCTGCTTGTTTTCTGTCCGCTAGCATGCTGATTTTTTCTTGAAGACTTATGTGGCTCAACTGGTTGTCTCCAAGCTCCTGCTACCATTGTAAATCCATGTCCCACCTGGTGTACTTGGGCAGTGACTTCTGTTGTGCCCAACCATCTCCCTCCCTGAGGGAACTTCATTGCTCTTCTATTTAGCCTATGTGAAGGGTGGCCATCAGGCTCACTGCCCTGTGCTTCATCAGCCTGTGACTGATCACAGACACATGTGATGTCTTGTGCTTCCCACAGCCTTTGGGTTTATAAAAACAGCAGAGGAAGGAGACATGGGTTTTGGTATGGTTGCATGACTGGTTGTAGAATACTGTCCATTCATATACATCTTCTCAGCTGTATGGGAGATCTGTTAGGCAGTCTACTATCACAGCACAAGAAACGCGTAAGAGCTGATATGATTACCATGCCTATTAAATGGTCTTTGCTTTCATTTTTCCAGCCTTCTCCATCCATGATAAATTACTCTGGCTTAGTATGTGGAGCAAGACTGAGGAAAGGAACACGTGTTCTACAAGGTTTTGGGGGATAGCTCTGAAGCTCGTAAGCATTTGGATATAAGCATGCTTCTTGCATATGTCTTCTTTCCTTATCCTATGGAAAGAGAACTGGGACACAGCATTTTCAGGATTAGGCGTTTGGGAAAACTAGCATAGGAACTTCTGGTATGCAGATAGCTGTCACTACAGATCTTCATCCTGGGCAAGAGTAGCAGTAACACCCTAGGACAGGATGTGAAAAGACCTTAGTTAGCTGGGGTTGCTGTGCAAATCAGGTAAACCCAATGCACTTCTCTGTGCCTTGTTGTGGTAGACCCTAGGACCTTTGAACAGAAAGGTGTTGGCTACAATAGAGGGGGTTTAGAAATACAGAGAACCATGCAGAGCTATGGAGAAATTTCACACCCCAGGTAGGTGGAGAATTATCCATATATCTCACTGATGAGGGGGAGTTTCCAGTCAGACAGCTCCTCCACTGATGTGTTGGGACAAATGACTTGGCTCTGCAGTGGAGAAGAATGTCCCCAGTGCTGTTTTCCTGGAAGCACCTTCACCTGGAGGTTTCTCATTCAGGAATTAATTTGCTTATGAAAACTCAGCAGTTCACAGAGCCTGGGGTGGCCCAGCTGCAGGCAGATTGCACTCACAAGGATGTACAGCTGTAAGCAAGCCTAATTAAGACCTCTGACGAATTTTCCAGTGTAACTACACCAGTAATTGTCAGGATCCATGAAGTAAATAAAGGTTAGTTCTCTCAGTCCTGAGAGTTGCACGAGTTTGTAATTGTCCTATCTTACCGGGAATGAAATGCATGAGGCGTATTGAAGGAGGCAGCGGTTGCTATTCACTGGTGATGTGTTACAAATGAAAGCTTTCAGAAATAGCCCAAGATGGGTCAGGCAGCAGTCAACTGACCTGTAATTTTAAGATTGAGGGAATCATCAAGAAAAGGAAGCAGAGCGTAGCAGAACTCGCAGCCTGGTAATTCCCCTGAGCTTAGCTGGAACTTGAGCTACTATCACAGGTGAGACCCCCAGTATCTGAATCTTCTGAACTGTATGGGTTTTTACTGAAAGTCGCCTTTCTGGGAAGAGAAAAGACAGATGTATTTCTGACAGAATAGTTTTATGAGCTGCTGCTTTCCTTCCAAGACATCAACCTTATCAATAGCACTGACACTAAGGTCTACTTACTGTCTATAGATGTTATCTCTCAGCTTCTTATTTAAGGGTAAGTTGGCTGGAGAAATCAATCATTGTGGGGAGTGCCTCAGTTATGTAGATACTGGAGCCAAATCCTTAGCTCCTCTAAACAAGTTTTGCCCGATTCTGGCAGCACAAACCAATTTTAAGACTGGTTTGAAATGGCTGGTGTTCCTGGAAGTCCTCTGATTGCATATGGCAGCAGACAACAAAAAAAAAAGGCCGCATCCCAAAGGTACCTGCTCACAGGAGCCCAGGTGGCAAGCACTATGTAGGAGAAGCAGTCTGGAGTCAGCATCTGGAAACTGATGTTCTGTGTGGAATGGGAGATTGTTGAATGTCTGGAGTATCTGCTTTATTTGTTGTCAGCTTTTCAATCTCCTGAGCAAGATTAAAAAAATAGGGTGAGACGTGGAGTTTGTTGTGTCCCTGCACTGGCATTGTGAACACTGTTCTGCATAGGAGAGGGTGGAGGAGCAGAGTAATTAAAGCATCTGTGCAGCCAGATGTGTAAGTATATGTCTTAATTGTTAGTCCCTGACCCACCCAGGTGGAAGAGGTATTTTGGGATGAGGTAAGTCCAAGGCTGGGGTTAACTGCAGAAATGGCAGTGTCGTAGCCATGTTCACCTGAAGGACTACTCTGATCTAGCAAACCTTTGAACTCATCTGCCTGGATTCTTTCAAACTCTTGTGTTGGTGCAGGAAAAAATAGGTCTGATCCCATGTATCCTTAGGATGCTGATTTACTTCCCAGGATTCGGTCTCTTACAGCAATACTTTCAACATGTCAACAGCTTCAGAGTGTGGCACAAACCCGGTGCGATTTGCTAGTTGTGTGGCTGCAAAGGCACATCCTTCCTTCGTGGCTCTGACACATAGAACTCGGGGAGTGTCTGATTTATGCCTATGGTAAGGTATCAGCCTGCATTGATTAAATATATTCAAAAAAGGGTTTTCAATTGCTATTGTATAAGAAAAAAATTCAGCTTGTCCTTTTGAAATACCCTGGTGCTGTTTGGATGCAAGAATTATTTATTAGGGAGACTTTAAAGTAGGATGAAAGTAAGAAATCCTGTGAGAAAAAGCTGTTTCTTTCATTTTCTCCACCCTTCCCTCACCCTAGACTGTTCCATATGGTCAGAAGGAAAATCTCTTCCAAACCCTTTCAATCTAAAATATCATCAGATGGAGCAAAAGGAAAGCTGAACTAGCCCCAGAAGCATTCCCACACTGGAATGTTTTAGATGCTCCAGCCTCAGAGCTTTGGGTACAGAGAAAGTACGAGTAGCAAGATGTCCATGCTGTTTGTGGAGGGGTGGATCAGAGAGTGTCTCATGCCTTGGGCACTGCAGGGAACTATCTGGCAGAGCAGAAGTCATCCTGCAATGTGATGATGTGGGGACTTTGGTGGCAATACCAGCTCACAGACTTCTTCTCAGTCCCTCCTTGCCCATTTCCATGCCATGGGGCACCATACTTGCAGCCAGATGAATGCAATTCCCTACAAACCACACTGAAGACCAGAACACTTGGGAGGCAGGGTGGGGTTGTCTTTTAAAGCCAGAGAAGCCCAATGCTGACCTGATTTACAGCCGAACCCCACAAGCAGTTGCACACAGGTGACTCACCCATGAGTGCCCAGTGTGCTGAAGAAGGTCCTCAGTCCGAGCCTGCAGACATGCTGTGGAAGGCTCTGCTCTGGCTTCAGCTTCATCAGAACACAACCCTTGAGACTGAACGAGATGACCTGGCACATTGTTTGCTCTGAGTGATTACTGAAAACTGCAGGGCCCATGGGCAAGATCGGGAGAGGAGCACCTAGCTATGAAGTGTGTTGGGCCTTTGCTGCATTCGGTGCTGTCAAGACCAAGGTGAAATGTAGTATAAGAAAATTTAGTGTCTCTCTGGTTCAGAACAACTGAGAATGACTAAGGGAATTTTAGCTGTAGGTAATAACTGAACTCCACCGAAGCTGCTCAGTGGATGCACTATGGAACCTCTTCTATTGGAGTAACACTGTCACAATACTGAGGTCAGTAACGGGACTTTGAGTAGAATATATTCCATCTTTGTTGAATTTAAACTAAACAGCTCTAAATTTCTCTTGTCATACTGGACAAGAGAGGAGACAATGAATTTCAGGTACCATAAGACTAGGTAAGATAAAATTATCTTGAGTTTTGTAACACAAATCTGGATTTTTAACAGTTTGCTAAAGAAAAAAAAAAAAGCTTTTTCTCTTATTCTCACAAGTCAACTGTGAGTAAAAGCAATTGCCTAAAAGCTTATTTTTCTATGACATTTATCATTGAAAAGAAAATGAGAGAAACTGCATGCCAACTTTTGTTATAATTTCATTAGGATCCAGGTAGATCTAATTTATGTGGGGAGTCTGTTTCCAAGATGAGGAGCAAATGAATCTCATCTGACAGGCAATTGAGTTATAAAGGCTTCACATGAGAACTGTGCTCCAACAGAATGTAAACAAGACATGTTGTTTAATAAGGTCAGACAGACAATAAGGAGCTAAATTATGGCAGGGTCCATCAGCCAGCAATGTGTATAGCTAGACCTTCTCAAATGGTGCAAGATAGCATGCAGTAAAACTAAAGGTTTAGATTAACCCTTGTATCTTACCCTCTGGGTAGTGGAATTAGGAGTTAGAGGAAGTAAGTTTATAAACCGTACAAGTAATACAACTTTCTGCGGCAAGTTATAAAGACTTGAATTTCCCCCCAAGACTATTAAGAGATTTTTACAGTGTTAAATACCACCATAATTATGAAATCTTGCATGAAAAACTCAGGGAAACAAACTATAGCACCAATGTAACATTTGAGGCTTAAAATTTATGGTCTGGGAACTGACAGAAACCACACAAGCAGAAGATTGATGTAGCAAAATGGTGAAAGGGCATCCCTGCTAAATGCCTCATGGAAAGTGCTAAGCAAACTGGAATAGTTCCAAAATATGTAGGTGGGATTACTCTTCACAATGCTGGGATTTACTCCATTATTGTCCAAGTGACTCAGCTGAAATTGCCCACAATATACTAGACATATTTTATTGTCAATACATTTTGTCCTGGCCTTTCCTCTCCATGGCTACATGACCTTAATTCACCTAAATTAATAAAATGGTGGGGTCACGTTGTTCTGATAACAGCACTGCACTTTCCATATCCAAACGTGATGTAGGCTCATCTGCATATTCAGGAGGGCAGTGTGTCATCGCTTTATATTAGCATTTTCTTGGTTAATCTGCTGCCAAGGGAAAGATACTGCCTTCCCTGCTCTTGGGCTGAGCTCTTTATCTTCTATATGTGACACTGCCAGTTGCTAAATGACCTTGAAACCAATTCCCAAACACAGAAAAGCACCTATTTGAAGCAATGATGCTTAATTCAATCAATCAATCAATGAATCCTGTTTGCCCCTGCTGTGGCAGAGCAAGCGGACCTTTTTTCATTCAAAGATGCATTAGGGCTGAATGTGTTTTGTGCAGATAAAAGCACAAAGTTTCAATGTCTGTATCTGGCAGGATGATGTCCCCTGAAGCTGTAGTGCACCACTCTTTTTGGCAGAAAATGGGCTGTTCTTTCTGCCTTTTTATCTAGCTTATTGTTTGCCTTAACTATTGGGTCAGAATTTGTTCAATCAATTCACAGGAGTTCCTGTAATCTCAAGTGGAGATTAAAATCCAACCCAACACATGAGATTGAGCAGCCAGTACCAGCTGTTTCAGAAGAAGGTTTAAGAAGCTCCTCAGAGGACAAATATGAAATAATCTTGAATTCTGCCTCTGAGCATTTAGGGACTGGGCTCTGAAGCATGGTGGTTTATATCTCTAGCAATTCTTCAATCCTGTCTAAAAAATGTCAGACATCCTCATTACCCACTTACCTATCCAGTAATGTTTTAGATCCTAAATCTCAAGGATAGCTATTGACAAGGAGTTTGTAGGTTAGCTAAAGGTGTCGCCCTCCTCTGCTCTTCCAAACCTGCCATTTGCAATTGGCTTGTCTTCAGTTTCACTGATTTTTCCCATATTCTGTCATACCAAGATATGTGCTGCAACTCCAAGCACTTCCCAGCTTCCAGTTGCAGCTTTTGACTCCCTGCAGTAAATGAGCTGCGCTTGTGCTAACTGTTGCCCTCCGTCTCTCCTGGCTCTGGAGGGGAGGAAGCCCAGGCACATTGGCCCAAAGGGGGACGCTTTGGCCACATACCATGCAGGTCTGAGCATCCATTTCCACCCAGTCTAGGCACAGCTCTGGTGCCCTTTCTCTGCATCCTGTTTAGATAAAATTCTTTGTATAATATTGTACTTTAATATACAATTCCATTTTTTTGTCTCCATTTTAACCAACTAATTCATTCTCGTATAAATACCTTATTATGCTCCTTAAGATGAAGCAAAACATACCATTGCTCTTACTAAGTCTTCTTATGCAAACTGGATATCCTGTAGTGCCAAAATAGCCGCTTTTTTATGTTGGATGAGGGCCATAGATCTGAAAAACTATGCAAGCACCTAATTCCTTTAAAAAATCAGTGGGATTTAGGCACAAAAGTAGCTCCTAAAGTACTTCACCACTTTTAGAAACGCAAGCCAAAGCACCTCCTTTCCAAACGAAGTGTCCTGAAACTTGGTTGTGGATTTGCAAGACAAGACAGGACACACTCTGTGCTTCAGCAGGGTTCCTGCTCCTGGCAGGGGTAAGGGAGAGGCCCTCCCTGCGGCACGTAGCCAGGAGGAGGCCGGACACATCAGCTAACAGGGAAAGAGATCTATACGTTGAACTAGTGCTGGCAAGCCAAATTATAGGGACTATGTGGGTTACGTGGGGCTGCAGGAGGAAAATGAGCGGCTGAATTTTGAGTTACAGGGGGGAAATTAAAAAATAAAAAAGAAGATCTCTGTTTTGTAGGACACTGAATGGCACAAAAGAACTATTGGACCCCAGGCTAACACATTTCAAACTACTCATCAACTGTCAGCATGTCATAACCAGACCAGAACACAACTATAAATAACAGTAGGAAACCTACCTACATCACGCCAAGGCAGTGAGTCAGCGTTAGTCATTTGGTGCTTTTTTAATAATTGAGGGTTTTGCCCAAATCCTACTGAAATCACTCCTCTCCCCCTTCTGTAATACCAGGGGATATTTGGTTTATATATGTGTTTTCTCAGATTTCATGCCATCAGTTTGCCTGCCCACAGCATTTAACAAACTTCTTAGCATCCTTATTAAAAATTAAACCTGTTTATTAAAATAACTTCCCTCAGAAGTTTTTCAGAAAAAACATATCAGCCCTATGCAAAGCGCAGTTAGCACACGGGATGAAAAGCTGTGTGGAGACAAGGGAGTTGTGCTGTTTCAGTGACCTTAATTCCCTTCATCTTTATACCTGTGCTATCACTAGGATACAGAAAGGATGTTTCATACTGATATGGCAGCATCTTTTAGTATTAAAAGTATGCAGTATGCAAGACAGTGAAGACTTGGCCCTTCTTACAGGCTTCGACTATTTTTTAAATTTCAGTCTTTTAAAGCACTTCTTTTAAAATTTATAATAAGTGATTAAACAACTATTAATATATTTAATAATTCAACCCATTGTTAAGCATTGCAGTCTTTCAGGATTCAGTGCTTTGAACGTATTCTGCTACCATTCGAAGTAAAATAGAAATAGCTTGTGTAGAGGATTTTTCTAGAAGACCCGTCGACTAACACTTGTGCCTTATTTCAAAGGATTAATCATGCCTCAATTAAAACCAGACTTTCCTAAAGGGTAACTGCTTTCTGCAGGGTGATACTCCTTCTGAAAGCAAAGTCAGGCGTGTGGGGAGCTACCCAAGGGATGGAGCAGCGCCCAGAGGGAACGCAGGGTGCCATGGGCCACTCTCTGGTCTGCTGTGGCAACTCTGTGTTCCCAGCGATTGGTTTCTGGGGAAACAAAGCAAGGTGTAAGTTAATAGCATGCTTTATAGGTCAGCTGAGGACAAAACCTCTTTTGTTCCAAATGTGGAGAAAGCCAGGTGGGCTGCTTTATATATTAAAAAATATCTTATGGGAAGGCAAGTTTGGTCACACTGATTGATTAAATTGGATTTTTTTAAGACCTAGAAATCCAGAAATACCATACCTCCATGGGAATGTTTTCTGTGTGTTAAGGACAGTGAATTAACAGGGTCAGCTCCCACAGAATTCAGGGTCAAACCTCATCTCTGTAGGCTTCACAGTCCGGTAGGGAGGTAAATTTGGGTGGACAAACGTCCTGTGTCAAACTAAACAGCATCAGGGAGCTTTCCTGGGGAGTGGAGCCAAGCCATCTATACCAGCACAGTGGTTCCTAGCAAAGATGGTCTGCCAGTCACAACTGGGGTAAGATTTGGGAATTAGCATGTGCCATGCCCCCCTTCCCAGATCTTGGGGTTCAGGGATGCTCTGCTGCCGTGTGGGAGCAGAGTGTCCCCTGCCCCCAGACACCTCTCTGGGTCCCAGGTGCTTCGGCGTAGTGTAGTAGCAAAGGAGGAGGTGTGAGGAAGCAGGGTGACCGTTGCAGGAATCACAACAACGCCCAGACACATCAGCGTTACCCCATGACGCTGGGTTGCTGCAGGAGGCCCCTGCTACTGAACGACTCCTGGGAGGGAAGGGAAAGCTTTCGGGAAGGAGGAGGGCCCCACGTAGGGACTGCTGTCCTGTCTCCAGCTGCCGGTGGGACAAGCTGTAAGACAGGCCTGGATGGTTGATGAAAGCCACTCATTAAGCATATTTCTGCATTACTGACAGGCAACGGGGTGGTTGCATTTCAGCTTTCCCTCTGTATTGATAAACCTGTCGTGGCTGACCCGCACAGGCTGACAGGGTGCGAGAGGTCGGGGTACCTGTGGCTGCATGGCCTACGTTAACACATGAACTGCTCGCCAGCGGCAAAACCCCATCTGCCTCCCTCAGCCGCACCTTTGCAGCAACTGTTTTGAGGCGGGACTAAGAAATCTTCTGAGGACCAGCATCTCTTGTGTAAATAAACACGCTTGCAGGCGGGCGCTGGGGCTCTGTCAGAGAACGAGATGATTGGAAAGCATGGTCTTGAGCTGGGTTTGCTGAGAATGCGCAGCTTCGTTAAGGAGGTTTTGTGGGTTAAAGCGTGTTAGAGCTGGTAAAAGTAAACAAGGGGTGGGCCCTGATGCCCAGGCAAACACCTGAAGTGGCTGCGCTCCTAAGGCAAGATCTTGGAGCTGATGGACCTCCTACAGTGTGAAGCTGCCAAGCAGAAATTGGTAAAATGCTTTAATTAAACCACAGAGGGGAGCAGGAGAAGGCAGATGTTTCTCGGGCAGGAGAGCATCTTGCAGCAGGTCCTCGCAGGACCTGACCACAGCACATCAGAGGGTGGTGGTGGTTCCTTCAGACGGGAACTCTCACCTGAGTACCAGCCCTTTGGCACCTTCCTGCAAAGAAGAATAAATATGCAAAGGTGTTACAAAAAAAACCTACCCAGAATGGGGTTGGGGGGCTGGTTGCTGCCCCCTTGCCATGGCAGCCCCCGTTCCTGCTGTAGCAGGAGCCCAGCCTGGCTGGGGGGGGTGTCCACCCTCCAGCCCCCGCTCTCTGTCAAGTGTTTTTTATGAACTTAATTTTTAAGTGTTAAATTGATTTAAAGCGGGCATCAAGGAGGCACAAAGAGCAAACAAGTTCTTGGCAGAAATCCTGTGAGTTCCTGCTCAACTGTGCATTTCTAACCATTCCCCGCTGCGGGCAAAAGGGGCACCAGGAGGTGCAAGAAGGAGATTTTCAAAGCTAATTATTTACTGGTTTATAGACTTTCAGTTATTTCAGTCTGGCAGGTTTGATAAGGGAACCTTGAACTTCAGCGAAAGCAATTAGCATGACTTCTACGAGGTATTACTAAGTAATTGTGCCATTATTTATTTCCTGTAAAGCGACAGACTACTACAAAGGGGTTTATGTTTTCTGTTTGTGGATTATTTGAGTCAGGGTGGATGCAGTCACCAGGAGGATGGCAAAGTAGGAGTGGGAACACTACAAAGACTTTCCCTGTGACAGTATAAGGATATGCACTTCTCCCCATCCTCTCCACTGTCTGGTACATCTTCCCTTGCTTTTATTCTGTGGTATTAATAACAGCGATGATCCTCAGAGCTAGGTTTGTATTGGTTTTAGTCCTGGCCTGGGAAGACCCCAGGAGGGGGACAAGAGTGCCCCGGGTTAGTGCCATGCTGGGTAGGCAAAGGGACAGACCATGGGAGGGTGGAGGTGTCCACGTTGGTCAATATTGAAGAAGACATTGAAAGAAGTAGCAAAGGTTGTGTTTTCCTCTGCCTGCAAGTAGGTTTCTTTTTCCAGTTTACATCGCTTCCTGCCAAACGTGAAATCGAACCCCTTTGTATGCAGGAATAATTCAGTCCACCTCGAACCAATTCCCGTCCACTCTGAAAATGAAACATGAGAACTACTAAAAATAATCAGTAACAGGGCAAGAAATAAATATTTCACCACTTTGTCCAGGGAGAGATACTTTCTGACTTGGTCATGAGCAAGTAATTAACCTTGCTGGAACTGGCTAAGAGCTTAACATATCTGGAATCCATGGCTGACCCTGTCTTGGAGAAAATGGGGGGCTGGGATACTTTTTGAGGCCCTTTCCAGGTATGGTATTAAGCATAATGCTATAGAAATTATTTAAGAAGCCTCTCGTTTCAGTGGGGAATGATTGATAATTTGACTTTTTTCTGGAACTCCTGAATGTTTGAACATGTCAGAAGTCTTCAAGGCCAGCATTGAATTGTTACAACTCTTGGGAGCATTGTGAAAGACAAAGACCATCAATCAGAAGATGAATGGGAAATGTACTTTCTAAAATGCTTTAGTCTAAACAAATACTTAAAATCTGTGACTACCAGTACAACCAGAAAATGAAGTAGAAAGGAAAATTTTACACACAAAATACTGCTCAGCTTGACATTGGGAAAAACTCATGCAAAACCATCTGAAACAAACAAGTTATTCCTTTGAAAGAATACCTAAAGTCTTTTGTAATGGAAAAAAGACACTTTAGGTTTTGGGCAAATTATTTACATTAATAGGAACCACCAAAGACATCCCAAGGATGGGATGCAAGGAAAAAATAAAAATTAGGGCTTCTCAGGACACTGATGCAGATCTGCACCAGTGAAACCAAGATTGCCACAGGCAGCACTGACCCTACAGTCAATTTCAACACTTAGGGGTTTAATTCCAGAGTTTCTTGAAGCTCAAATGGACTGAATGGCAAAAAAAAAAGGCTTTTCTGCATTCCTCCCCTGTGTGACTGAACCTCAGCTGGGCTAATTCTTTGCAGCTGTCCAGGCAGAAAGCCAGACCCTTCAGGTGGCGGGTTATGGGCAGAACAGCAGAAGGAGTTCTGGCATCCTCACAAACAGGACACCCTTGAGCAGGGAAAAGCCCAGAAAATATCAAAGTGCTAAACACTGCTCTCCCACGTGGGCTCTGTAAAAGCCATGATAAGGAGCATCCAGCAAGGTGGTAGAAAATAGCAATGGGGCTGCAAGAGCCAGGGAGGGAGAGGGGATGTGGCTCAACTCCACTGTCTTCACCCAGGACACACCGTTTTATGTGTCTTACATAGGAGCAGAAAGTAGGGACCTTTGATGTACATGCACAATAGAAGTTAAAAATCTCTTTTGCCCCACAGTCCTGCCATTCGACATCATCCCTCCATCCTCCCTCCCTCATGCTGACTAATCCTCTAATCCTCTGCTGTTTGAGTTCTCCTCTGAGTAATTTTATTTTTTCTGTTTGAAAACAGTTGGAACCCTTCTGATTTCTTTATTATTATATTTCTCTTCAAACAAATGCTCTTTGATAGAGTCAGTCTTTGGCACAGCACCTTCCCTTGCCCTAACAGATTCTGTCTCCCTATGGGATAGACCCTCTACATCTGCACATTTGCTTGGGTGCCAGAGCTCACCTAAAACCCAGCACAGCTGAAAACTTCTCATCCATCTCATTCATGCCTGCACATCAAGAAATTATCTTTGTTCATCAGCACAATGCATATATCTAACTGAATTACTTAACTTTTTTTCTAAATGTCATCTTCAGTTTTGTTTCCCAAATGTGTAGAGGGCTCCATCAGTCAGATAGGATGAATTCAGAATATTTGATGTCTGGTGCTTTCAAGTGAAAATAACAACCTGTGTTGGGTTTTTGTGGCAAGGTTTTGGTAGCGGGAGGGCTACAGGGGTGGCTTCTGTGAGAAGCTGCTAGAAGCTTCCCCCATGTCCAACAGAGCCAATGCCAGCTGGCTCCAAGACGGACCTGCTGCTGGCCAAGGCCAAGCCCATCAGTGATGGTGGTAGTGCCCCTGGGATAAGAGTTAAGAAGGGGGAAATGTTGCTGCACAAGAGCAACCGCAGCCAGAGAGAGGAGTGAGAAGCTGTGAGAGGAACAACTCTGCAGACACCAAGGCCAGTGCAGAAGGAGGGGCAGGAGGAGCTCCAGGCGCCCGAGCAGAGATTCCCCTGCAGCCCCTGGAGAAGACAATGGTGAGGCAGGCTGTCCCCCTGCAGTCCATGGAGGTTGGTGGTGGAGCAGATATCCACCTGTAGCCCATGGAGGACCCTACTCCAGAGCAGGTGGATGCACCTGAAGGAGGCTGTGACCCCATGGGAAGCCTGCGCTGGAGCAGGCTCCTGGCAGGGCCTGTGGCCCCATGGAGAGAGGAGCCCACGCTGGAGCAGGTTTGCTGGCAGGACTTGTGACCCCATGGGGGACCCACACTGGACCAGTCTGTTCCTGAAGGACTGCACCCCATGGAAGGGACCCACACTGGAGCAGTTCGTGAAGAACTGCAGCTCATGGGAAGGACTCACATTGGAGAAGTTGGTGGAGGACTGTCTCCTGTGAGAGGGACCCCAGGCTGGAGCAGGGGCAGAGTGTGAGGAGTCCTCCCCCTGAGGAGGAAAGAGCGGCAGAGACACCGTGAGATGAACTGACCACAACCCCCATTCCCCGTCCCCCTGTGCCGCTGGCGGGGAGGAGGCAGAGAAATGGGGAGTGAAGTTGAGCCCAGGAAGAAGGGAGAGGTGGGGGGAGGTGTTTTAAGATTTGGCTTTATTTCTCATTATCCTAGTCTGATTTTGATTGGTAATAAATTAAACTATTTTTTTTCCCCAAGTCGAGTCTGTTTTGCCCATGACGGTAACTGGTGAGTGATCTCTCTCTGTCCTTATCTTGACCCACGAGCCTTTCCTTGTATTTTCTCTTCCTGTCCAGCTGAGCAGTGATGGAGCAGCCTCCAGCCAGGGTCAACCCACCGCACAAGCCAATAGTAACGTCATCCTTAAAAGCTAGGGTTCTTCCCCAAAAGATTGTATCTAAAACCATCCCAAATTGAGATCATTATTTCTACTCTGTGCTGTCATGTGTCACACAAAATGTCCAGAAAATCTGAACAGTATTTGAAATGTAGAGGATCTAGAAAAGATTGAACAAAAAATATGATCTATCTCAGCTGCCACAGAGCAGCTGGGATAACCTGTCTCCCAGTCGTTTACTTACCTTTAATGGGAACCGGAGAGCGACAGCAGCTCAGAGGGGGATGCTGGTCAGCGCTGGCTGACACCCAAACCCAGCCCTGGAGCAGGCCAGCTCCCTGCGCTGGGGCCAGGGCTGTGCAGCAGGAAGGAGCTGTTGTTTCCTGCTCACTTTGCAAGCTGTTCTTCAGTTTAAAATGTGAGGCTGAAAAGAGAAAGATTGGGAAAGCAAAGGTCTGGTTGGAAAGTTTCAAGTGCCTTCTTCTCGTTGCTTATGAAGGAATAAACCTACCCTTGTCAAGCAAGAGACCTGGAGACTTACGTTTGCACCATCAGAACCGCAGGTCAGCAGGCAAGATCTAAGTGTTATTTCTTAAATGAAAGCAAAAGCCTGTCCTGCAGGGAGGGTCGGCAGTCCCTCCTGCCTCAGGCAGCAAGGCTAAATCTGCCCGCCGGTCGGGCAAGGCTGGTTTGGTCTTGGGGAGGTAAGGCCTGCAAGCTCTGGCTAGGGGCCGCACGGTGAAAAGGACCGGACTGAAAACTGGTCTGCCAAAATCTGGCTCTGATAAAACAGCCCAACCCATCCTGTAAAGACTTTTACTGAAAAATGTTGAAGTAATCACAGAGGAAATGACAGGAACTCAGGCCTCCCCGCCCATCCGAGGCGCTCCCCGGCTTTTTCCCTCCAGCCCGCTCGACATGCCGGTGTCCCAGGGGAAGGGCCGGGGCTGGAGCTGCGGCACAGCCAGGGCAGGCTGAGGCGGGAGGCAGGGAGGAGGGACTGCAGCAACATGCTCCACGCTGCGCTCCACTCCTCGTAGGAGTATGGAAATGTAGGGTCAAGTTCAGAGATTGCAGCGACAGGAGAGGGAGGAACAGAGCAATTACTCTGGCTGTAGTGACTTTTCACTTATTTATACCAGCTGCAAATCTTATCTGGAGTCTTGAGAGACTTTAGCGTGGCTTTCCTCGTTTGCATTTAAGAGGGCATTCAATTAACAGAAGCGCCGTGTGCTGAAGTGCCTGCTTTATGAGGGGGCAGGGCTGAGAAGGTTAAAAATATAGAGGGCTTTGGATTATATTACTTCCTCCGAAACAGTTTCCAGCTCTGCTGTCCCAGTCCATGTATCTCCTCCCTTATCAGCGGATTAGATATAAGGAAACCACTCTCACTCTTTTTATCAAGAAGGTGAGGCTGTTGTGTTTGATTTTTTACCTTGTGGTTTGTAACGTGTCAGTTCCTGGTGAGATGTAGTCTGAACCCAGCGTTGGTTTGGTACCTTTGTAATTTGTTGAACATCACAAGAAGGTAGTAAGGAATATGCTGTACATGCTCTACCTGCCTTCCATCCTGTCCATCTTCTTTGGATGACCCCAAACTTTATTTTGTGTGCCACATCCATCTATCACATGTCTTTTCTTCAATGCTGTTTTTTTCTGGTATGCACTAATGTACTCCTGTCCTACAGCAGCTACAGAGGAACGTGTCAGCAGGCTGCAGCATGCCTCCGCGTGCGCGCAGAGTGATCATTGTCTGCAGGTACAGTCCTGGGCTGGGAAGTGATGCTCTCGGGAGCAGTGTTCCTAACTCCCTTAGATTCACCTGAAAAAAATCCCAACTTTTAATTTGTGGAATTGTACAGACCAGTGACAGCAGGACACAAGCAGGAAACCTGAGAAAATGAGGTGTCCTCAGCAGAGATGTTGCAAGATTTGGTGGCCAGTAGGTTCCCCCCTCCTCCAGGCTTCCTTCTGGATGTTGCTGCCACCACCTCTAGCTTGGTTGGCTTCACAGACGGCCACCCCTCATCCTGGGTGGTGGCAGCAGCCAGCAGAATGTTTCCTGTACCTTTGCACAGCTCTGAGATTTGTAAAGCTGCTTCAGACTCCAGAGAAAGTGTGTGAAGCCTTTTCAGCCTGTATAGAAAGCTGATGTTGCCCCAAGGCAGGGAAGGGATGTAGAAACCACCAAGGGATCTGGCCATCCATGGGAAGAGTCACAAAAAAAAGAGGCAAGCAGGCTTCGCCCTGGTCTTTGGGCAGCTGCAGTCGCTCTGAGGCTGTAAACCACTTGTGGCAGGAACTGTCATCTCCTATGAGGCACAGTGGGTGGTGTAGGCCACATAAAATACATATAAATCCCAGTCCAGTCCAGACTGTAACACTGGCTTAAAGTGAAAACAGATTCGGGCATTTCTTGGGCTGCAGGCAGACATCACCTCTGGGCTGTCGCAGCTCCTCCGGGGCTCTGTTGGTGGGTCGTCCTCGCTGCCTCACCGGAGTGTGCCACTTCCTCCCATCCCATGGTGCAGCTCCCTGTTTTTGTTCATTCGGTGGCCGGCCAGGGAAGAGCGAGCGGCAGGAGCTGGGTTGGATCTCAGTGACCTCTGGCAGGACAGTGACAGCTGGGGTGGGAATGGAAACCTCCGGCTGGCACCGCTCCCTGCGGAGTGCCGCCCTGTCTGCTGCGTTTTCCGTCAGTGCCCCGCGAAGCTGTGACCCCTTCTCAGCTGTTCGTCACGGCTGCGATGCCAGGGATGCCCTCAGATCTGCTGTCAAGTCAGGGCAGGTGCTGCGGGGACTCGCTACTCCCCTCCAGGAAAGTTCCTGCAGCTTATTTCAAATACCCAGTTTAAACCGGTTAATCCAAGCGGGTCGGTCTGTCTGGCAGGGCCGGCAGCACACTGACACATGTGCTGCTGTGGGTGAAGGTCGTCCGTCGCTCCAGGGCAGTGATGAAGAGTGGCTGGTTCTGCCGCTCCCCAGCCAGACCTCCGCCTGTAGCCCTGAAAGCCTTTCGTCCAAATCCTGTGCAGTTCTGGGCCGGTTTTAGTGCTTTTTGTCCTTCCTTAGTTTCAAACAGGACTTCTGTTGTTTCCCTGGTGAGACTAGTAAAAGCTAGGAGGATATTAATCCTAAACTTCCCCTTTATATCTAATTATACATCTGGGTAACAAAGTAATTTTTCCTAGAGAAGCAGATGGGTTGAAAATGTGGCTGTTTCCAAATTCCACAGCACAACTAACAGATGCCTTTTTAAGCATGACCTGTGTTTTGCTGTAGCCCAGTTTATCTCACTCGGGAGAAATTTCAGGAAGTCGGGCAAAGCGAAAGGGTGCAGCTTGGCTTTTCATTGTTTTCACTGCTCCTACGCTTTTACGATGCAGAAAAACAAGGGGAAAATATCCTTTTGCTGGGACTAAACTCCCACGGTTCTCATGAATCTGGAATTCAATCAAGTATTGGTAAAATGGAAACTGAGGGAGTGCAGACTGCATTGAGGGAAAGAGGGTCCTCGGTGCAATGCACGTGTTTCATGCTTGGCCAAAGTTTGTTTGCTCCTCCCGACTCAACAGCATTTAAGTAATCTTGCTAGCATCTATACATAAATAACTTTCCATGGCAGGCAGTATCAATGTTGAATCTTCAACTCTTTCTTTACTCAGGAAGATTCAGCTAAAACTAAATTTCTTTTCATATAAATTTAATTAAACTTGGAAATACTTTTTTTCAGTTATATAATGTTAATTAGTCCAGGGTAGCTGGATCAGGTAGTGAGGTAGCCCTCGCTAGCACCCCATCCCTCTAACCTTGTCGTGTCATCCTACAGCTTGTCGCAGGCAAGCCTGATGTTAGCCCCTCTCCCCCTTCAAGCCTAGTTCAAGCTCTGTCAATGAACCCTGCAGGGTCCTGAGGGAACTGGCGGACGAAGTGGCTAAGCCACTCTCCATCATATTTGAGAAGTTGTGGTAGTCCGGTGAAGTTCGCACTGACTGGAAAAGGGGAAACGTAACCCTCATTTTTAAAAAGGGAAAAAAGGAAGACTCGGGGCAATACAGACTGGTCAGTCTCACCTCTGTGCCCAGCAAGATCGTGGAGCAGATCCTCCTGGAAACTATGCTCAGGCACATAGAAAAAAAGGAGGTGATTGGTGACAGCCAACATGGCTTCACTAAGGGCAAATCGTGCCTAAGAAATTTGGTGGCCTTCTATGATGGGATTACAGTGTTGGTGGATAAGGGAAGAGCAACTGACGTCATCTATCTGGACTTGTGCAAAGCATTTCACACTGTCCCATATGACATCCTTGTCTCTAAATTGGAGAGACATGGATTTATCAAGCTCAACATGAGCTGGCAGTGTGCACTTGCAGCCCAGAAAGCCAACCGTGTCCTGGACTGCATTAAAAGTGTGACCAGCAGGTCGAGGAAGGTGATCCTGCCCCTCTACTCCACTCTTGTGAGACCCCACCTGGAGTACTGTGTCCAGCTCTGGGGGCCCCAGTACATGAGAGACATGGAGCTGTTGGAGCGAGTTCAGAGGAGGCCACGAAGCTGATCAGAAGGCTGGAGCACCTCTGCTATGAAGACAGGCTGAGAGAGTTGGGGTTGTTCAGCCTGGAGAAGAGAAGGCTCCGGGGAGACCTTAGAGCAGCCTTCCAATACCTGAAGGGGCCTACAAGGAAAGCTGGAGGGGAACTGTTTACAAGGGCATGGAGTGATACGACATGGGGTAATGGCCTTAGACTGAAGGAGGGTAGATTTAGATTAGATGTTAGGAATAAATTCTTCCCTGTGAGGGTGATGAGGCGCTGGAACAGGTTTCCCAGAGAAGTTGTGGATGCCCCCTCCCTGGAAGTGTTTAAGGCCAGGTTGGATGGGGCTTTGGTCAACCTGGTCTAGTGGAGGGTGTCCCTGCCTATGGCAGGGGGGTTGGAACTAGATGATCTTTAAGGTCCCTTCCAACCCAAACCGTTCTATGTTTCTATAATTATCCTACATTCACATAACACGTTTTATGTCGGTTGAAAGCCAGATTGCTTTGTGAGCTGTTTGGAGGGCACTGGTAAGTGATCCGCCATTAGTCCCCATCCTTCAGTTAATGTTACTTTTCCCCAGCTGTGACTCCTCTCCTCCCTCCTAACTCCTCTGCTGATGCCAAGTCCTGGGTGTATACTCATCTTAATTGCCGGTTTCTGACAATCACTGGACTTTTTCTGCGAGCCCCAGGATGGGCTCGGCAACCTCTGGCAGTGAGGTGGAGGGAACAGCAAAGGGGCAAGCCTTCCTTGAACAACAGCAGGCAGGTTTGCTAAAGCCTGTCTGTCAGATGTGCAGTGATACAGTCTCCGTACACATCCCATTTTACTCAGAAATGCCTCAATCAAGGCCAAACATTGCTTTGCTGAAGACATGCAGATCTTGATTCAAAACTTGAAATGGAGGCAACTTGCCATGTACTAACAATGGATGACCCTCCTACTTACACATTTTTGTCATATTTCTCTATCTGAATAGCTTCAACTTCCAAGTGTATGGAAGGCTTTGTTGTCAGATTAAAAACCTCTGTAGTCAAAGTTATCTCTCTTCCCTTCCATGGGTAGCATTTGCAGCTGACTCATCTGCGTCCAACTCACATCATGCAACAGCACATTGTTTTCAGGACAGTCCTGAGTATAGAGTAGGTAAAGGTAGGAAATTTGGGAAACTGCAGTTAGAAATATGGATGTAGATGGTGTTGTCCTAAATGGAACTTCCCTTCCCATAGATGAGTGATCCTGCTGTGTCTAGTGAGCTTAGGCACATCCAGCATGTCCCATGTAAGTGCCTAGAGTTGTCCAGTGCAGTCTGTGCATATTAAGTAGTCTTCTTGGTCACACAGAGATGGACTTCACAGCATGTGTCCTTCAAGTCTGATATGCCTGGGGTGCTTTGGATCTCCTGTGCAAGTGCTGGGTGGGTTGTTTGGGCTATGCACAGTAAGTGTCATCATGGGATCAGGATGCACCAGATTTACTCTGCACACTGTCATGGTGTAGGTTCCTTGAACAAAATATGTGTATCTACTGTGGGCTTCCCTTTCAGTCCCCATGTTTGTGCTCCCCAATGCATTTTAGCACTGATAATCAGTGGCCATAGAGTGGGTTGAACCAGCTCAGTGGTGCAGCTGACTGTGCAGATACACAAGCACTAGTACTGACACAGGAGAGGTGATGGGAGCAGGCAGGGGAGGGCAGGACTGCTCCTCTTGACAGTAACACATGCTTAGATTGACATAAACCAACCATCACACCGCACTCGTAGTGATTTGTCTGGGATTTTAGCATGTTGGAGAGCCTAGGCAAAATAATGGCTGGGGCTCATGCTTTGGCGAAGCTGCTGAAGTCCTGAGACCAGTGGACAAATTCCTCTGCTTCTGTCTGGTAAAGAGGACATAACTGGGATGCTGGGACAACTGGTAGTTCTGATGGAGCTGGCCTGGCCATAGGGTGGACTAATCCCTGCATACCACAAGGAAGAACCAGGACCACCAAGACCACATGGCTGGGCATATGTGGAGACAGAAATTGCACCTGGTTTGAGTAATGCATCTGCTTATCTTCTCCTAGTTAAAATTACTGACCAGTCCCAAGAAAGGATCATATTGATCTTTCACAGCTGTAACATACTCAGTAAATATTTTTTTCTAGTGACATGGCTGCTCCTTAACTCAGGCGGCGAAGTCCTGGGTCGTGGTGCTAAGCTCTATTGATTCTCTGTCCCTTCCTTCTGTGATGACCCCCAAATCTTTACAAAACTGCAGCATATCAGTGTCTTTGACTTGGCCTTCACTTGACATTGACTGGCTTTAGTGACTTGAAGATATATTTTGGCTTCTCATCTAGCTACCACAATCTGCAAACAATTAATCTTGGTCTGGACTGTACAGGGGCTCTGGTCTACTCTGTCTTCATAAATACTTCTCCTCCCTTGACCTTTTGGAATGATTGTTCAGTCTGTAAAGTTTCCCTTCGCTTCCTGTTGTATTCAATAAATTCCTTTGCTTAAAAAGTCTCTTGTTGATACTAACAATCTGGCATCTGGAGGAGAGGAGAAGACAAAGGAAAGACAACAAGTTGAGTGCTGGATTGCGGGTCAAAAGTCTTATCTGTAAAATCATAATGTAGAAACATACTGAAAAAGAAGGGAACAGGAATAAGAACTGGGAAAACTTCTGCTTCAGGCTGTTGTTTGCTGGCACAGTGCCCAGCAGGCACTGCATCAGGCAGCTCAGCTTGTTTTCACTGCTGCGCACTACTTTATTTTCTGTCCTGGGACGACATCTGCCTGGTGTGTTCTTTTCCACACCCCAGTTCTTTAGCTGGTTACTGTACTACTTGGCATTAAAATAGAGTGAATCAGACTACAAAGTAGCATGAGATTGGCTTAAAAATAATAAGGCTTAAGTAGAGTTGAGCTTTGAGGGGGTTTTGTTTGCCTTCTGGCTTAGAAACCTTTAGAAGATGCGATGTGCATATTTTTCTGCTTTTCATCATGACTGTGAGAGCTTTAAACTGGAAAAAAACCACTCCCAACAAAACAACAAAAGCAACCCAACAAACATCCAGAACAAATTAATTGAGCTTTCAGAATAACACCACTTATCAGAAAGTCTCAATTAAAAAAATGGGTAATTGGCAATATTCTTGCTAGGAAAGTAGAAGGGAGATAGTGAGACAAGAAAATTGGAGAAACAGGAAAGAAGACTTATTACCTTCAAGAGATTGCTTAAGTCCAGGAAGAAACAAGGGCTGTGATGGTGCAACACCCACACAGTTGCCTCCAGATTTTGAGTATTTTCCCTGTGTGGGAAGACTTCCTCCACCAGCAGAGAAGAGGTCCTAGATGAACAGAATTCATGGTCTGGAAACAGACACCACTGACTGTTACACGGATCTTCTACACCAACAAACCAGCATGTGTGGTTTTACATCCACCAAGTTGCATCAAAGCACAGGGAACTTGTGCTTGGCTTCTTTCACATAATTTTGGATTTCAACAGCAGCTTTGCATAACATATTTCAGTTTTCACTGATAACCTGTTGCAAATCTTCCAAACTACCCCTGGAAAACAGACCATTTTTCACAAAACCTGGTATTTTTACACAACGTGCAGCTGAGGTACTGCATGCTGGCAGAGTCGTTTCATTTACTGCCCAGGCTGCAGACACATGTTGGTTCAACTTGACTTTTCTTGGCTGGGGAATTCTGCAGAAAGCACAGCTACAAGTGTGAGGTCTACAGACCAATATTTTCTCTTTTGGTCTATATACATTTATTACTTCTCAACACAGTAATAAAGATATCTGGTTTTAGCTCTTACAGGTAAGATGAACAACCTTAGGTGAAATCATCCCTTCCAACTATAGCAAGAATATAATTCAGTGCCAATGACAAGTTAGCACTATAGATATATTCAAATCTGACCTCTGTGCACATGCCTAAGAGTTAAAAACGTACTGTAAGAAGATTGGAATGGTTTCCCTTGAGAGTGGAGCCACACACAGAGCAGCTGCTGTGATATCACATATCAGTGTCTCCTGGTTGATATGTACTTAATTATGGACTCATTTATGAGGCTAATTAAGCACTGGAGCAGGTTTCCCAGAAACACCATATACTTTTCACCACTGATTTTTATAAGACCAGACTAGATAGAGCCCTGACCCCAAGGAGCAGGAGGCTGGACTAGAGGCCTCCCAAAGTCCCTCCAACGAGTGTTCCTGTGATGCTGTGACTCCCAGGCCTCTCAGGTATGGATCTTGGGTAAAAGTTTAGCCCAGCTCTTCATCCCTCCGTAATTCTTGTAAAAAGGAAAAAAAAAAAACCAACAAAAAACCCATGCCACTGAAAAGCAGTAAAATGTGCTCAGTTTGTGAGTTTTTCATGGGTGCCGAGTATAGATATTATTAATATTTTGCTCTTCTACTTTGGAGGAGCCTGTAAGAGTAGAGAAGCAGCAAAAAGGGGAAGAAATATAAGCGCCTATTTTATCTGGTAAGTTGACACCTGGAGGTGTGGTCTCCCTGTCTGAACAAAAGCATAGTCCAACATCGATTGAGTGGCAAAACAGAATATTGCCTGGCGTGGAAGTTCCTCAGAGTCCAACATGAAGCAGTGACTCCTGTCCTGCAAAAGCAGCCAGCAGAGTCATGCAGTTGGCTTAAATACATGCAATGTCATTTTATTTTACAGACTCATTTTAGAGGCCCATTGTCTAAGGCCTCTGAGAAGACTATGAGGTGCCTTGGTTTGAAATGCATGGGACATATGTGTGTGGTGATACTCTCCTTATCGTTTTGGGAGTTTTGCTGCTAGAAACCCTGTCCAAACTCCAGTGTTGGCTTTGGACTTTTTCCAGTTCACTTTGGGCTTTGCCACATCCCCAGCCTTTTCCTTCCTCAGGCGGTGCCTGAGCAGGATGACTCTGCCACCAGTTCCTGTTCTCCAGACACTCCCTTGGAGTTACCAGGGAGTGGCAGGGGCCTGGGGACATCCCTTTGGGATTGTGGGAGGCTGCACAGCCTCACTAGGGAGGAAGGGCTCATTGCTACTGGTATGCTTCCACAGTCTGGGGGTCTCGCTGCACCCTCACAGCACCCTTTTGTTCATGGTTAATGTATTAATGGCTTCTAGAGGCCCTGTTTTCTTCCTCTGGGATTAGGGGCTTTAGCCGCTCCCAGCCTTCAGCCTGGTAATCCATAATCTAATCAGATTTTAGTATGCTATCTAGGATGGCCTAAATCTGATGTCCTGTTGCTTTAGGGACCATCAATTTTCCATGTTCTGTCACCTTTTAAGATGTTCATGAGTCTCCTCTTGCATGACCATAGCTCATCGGTTCTATGCTTAGTATCGTCACAGAGTCATTATTTCAGTAGCCTCATTAACCTCTGGTCTTTCAGCAAGTGAAATTTGGAGGAATGCTTACTGGTTATGGTTATCTTCTGGTACTGCGGTTCAACTTAAGCTACCTAACTTTTCCATTCTTTCTGATGCCTGTTACTTCTGCTCTTCCATTCCTCCTTTTGATGCTCCCAAACACCACTCAGAGCCTTGATAACAAGCCTCCTGCCCAGTTTATGCTGGAGCTGAGAGTGGGTCTGAAACGCTATGGGATTTAGGAAGGACTCTCTAGCATGGCAATAGGGGACCCTCTTCTTCAGGTCTCCCATTCGGCTCTCCTGGTCATGATTCCTCTCTTCTGCTATGTCTCTCTGGAATTCACATTACCCTGTGGGTGGGCTCAACCCCTGAGCTATTTCTGTAGCTTTGGTGTCCTGCCTATTTCTCAGAGGTGGTCTTCACCCTGTTGAGTCATCATGTTCCTTGAGGAGTGGGGCCCTGTGGCCAAATTATTCTGCTCTGCAGGATTTAGATTTTCAGGTATGATTGACAGATTAGCCATGATGAAAGCATCCCTCAGCCTTTTCAGGTGATGGAGAGTCCTCCTACCAGTTACTTCATGTTAATCTGTATGATCAATGTAGACCATCGCTTTCCCCCAAAGCAGCTTTAAGCATCATGTTTGCTGGATAAGGGATTCAATGGATTGGACAGAACATCTGAGTAGGGAAAAACTGAGAGAAAGGGAGTGATAGGGAAGAAAACAGTGGGAATTAACAACTCTTGAGAAAAAGGGCATAGGAATGCACTGAGTTCCACAAGGCATGTTTCTGGAACAATGATTTTCAGTCTGAGGATGCACAGATGGCTTTTGAGAGATAGACAAAAGATCACTTGTTGAAAACAAGAGCTTATATTCTATATAGTCATGTGTGTATATGAAATCTAGAAAGGGATCTGGAAAAATTTTAGGGACCCACAAACTGGAAAAAGTTGAAGGTTGCTAAATATTCTCTAATAAAGTGATGAGATTACAGTGAACTGAGAAGCTATATATACTATCACTGAAAGCCTGAACTGAAGTCATATGCCAAGAGGGAAGACAATGTCATCATCACCCACTTGTTCCTTGAGAGGGTAAATGTCCCATCTGGGAATTGCAGAAACCCATCCCTGGAAAGCTCTGGGCTGCATAGCTCTGAAAAATGCTTTTAAAATGTTAGGCAATTTACAGAGATGAAGCTTGTTCTCTTCAGTCTTCAGAAATTCAAATAAAAATGTCGAAGTTCTCAAACGCGCTAGCTGTCCAGTGCGAGCTAATACACAGACAGTTTCACCTTTTGATTTTTGCCCTGTTTCTGGGAGGCCCAGGAGGTTATGAGTGCACTGGTTTTGTTACCTTGATCTCCATGAATACAAATGCAAAGCTGCCTTTAAGTACCTCCCAGGCAATAACCCCCCGAAGAGGCTGGCCATTAGATGGCAGCACAGATATACTCTATAGCCATCACTGCCAGCTGCTGCTCTAGGAAGGCCCCTCCATTGCTTTCAGCATCCGCAAGGTATCTTGTTTTCACACTACTTAATGCAAAATTAATTAAAACCTGTAAATGAGGAATTTCATATTATATTCCAGCAGATAAAATAATAAAGAAAAAAATAACAAAACCCAAACCACAATAGTGGTAGCATGTATTAAGCTGGAAGCTCTGTCAGAATTTCTGAATTATTTTATTGCTTATCCTTCTGAAGCATACCTGGAATTCAGCTATACTTACTAAACCAGCTCCTTTCTTGATGACACATACAGCAGCTTATAGCCTAAAAGCTCTTCCAGAAAACTCCCTCATTTTGATGCCACCAACCATCTCAGCTCATTGCCTGAGGAGCACAATATTTTACGTTATTTTCAATTGCCATTTGAGAAACTCAACAAATACAGCAGGCACTTAATTGAGCCTCAGAATATTCCAATGGCACTCAAAACGATTTCATTTTATTATAAAAAATTATGAAAAATTGAAGAAAATGGAGAGGAGCTAGTTTTCCTTTTCCGACATTTGTGCTGTCATCCCAGTGCTTCGTCTGGTATCTTGCAAGAAGGCCACGTTTGAGAATCGTCAAAGTGATGAGGTGCCTGGTCTTCTCTATGGCAGAGGAAAACTCCTACCTTTCTGTGCTGAGACCCAACGGGGAAATCCTGAGTCTGTGTAACTGGTAATGTAACTGATATTCTAGAGCATCTGCTGCTGCTAAACTGTGGAAATATTTTTAAATATGTGGTAATCATATCAAAGAGACATCAGTCTAGCATATAGGATTTCAATAATCTTTATTTAAGTTTTTTCCCTAAGAAATAGCAAGGTAATAGATTACTAATTATTATTAACAATTATTAACACATAAATCATGTACCTTATTAATAATTCTTACAGCTATATTAGGCTAATATAAAGCTAACTTGCACTTGACAAAATCAGGAGTAATAATCCATATTGTTATGCTAATTTAAAACCAGTTTGTGGAGGTAAATTCAGCCCCAGCTTCTAGTGTTTTGGAGCATCTTTCCTTCCAGGCTCTTTTCCCAGGTGACTGAGCTGATGTTCCAACTTGGAGGCCGGTCTCACACCGGTGGTCTCGAGAAGTGTTTTACAGCAACTTTTGGAACCGCTCCAAAAGGAGAGGAGCTTTTTAGTGTCTCGTAGGCAATTAGGTGCCACAACTCCTCTTGGGAGTTGATGAGCACAATGTGACTGCTTGTACTTGATTCCCCAGAAATTTGTCTCTTGCACAGGCAATACTTCCCTCGTCACCTTGTGAAGCTGAAAAGCTGTGTAACTGCCCACAGCGGTGTTACGAGGCTGTTTGGAAGAAGGGAAGGATATATCGGTTTACTTTTTAAAATGCAAAAGGCATTTCAGAAGGCAGTATGAAGTAACACTAAGCAAAAATTTAAGAGAGACAGATGGGCAGTAGAACACGTCACGGCAGTATCTGATCACTGCAAGCCGTGGCTTTGTGTATTTGGCAGCATGGGACTAACGTTGTTTGATATAAAGGGAAGAACATGAATTTTCAAACTGCATATTCCACTTTCTGCAGAATTTTGGGTCTTCCGTGAAAGTCTCCTCTCTAAATGTTAATGTAAGCCAATGAGGACCACAGATCAAGGTGGAATGGCTGCATGTATGGCTAATGCCTGCAGGTACTGCCAGCTACTCCAACAGCAGGCAAAGCCATTCGCTTCTGCGCAGAGCTCCTTGGAAAGGAGAAATGTGTAAACCTCTAGACTTTAGCACACGGGGAAAAAAAACTATGTTGCTTTCTGGCACTACCTCAGAAGCTCCTCAGCATATGGCTGGCATTTCAATGTATAAACTAGTCAGGACAAATCTGGTTTGGGCTTTGTTGTTTGGTTGTTGTTTTTTTTTTAATTTATTTTAAATTTTCTAGTTCTTATTCCATTTCAAATCCTGAGAGACTCAGCTGAAACGACTAAAACTTTTGAATGTTTGAAGGACATCAGACTATCAGAGTGAAGATGGACAGAAAGCTGCTGGGCCCAGCATTACATTTTCCTACCTAGAACAGGGGATGCTGGATGGTGTGAGGGAAGCTGATCCATTACTCCGATCCAACTGTTGGGAGTTTGGGAATAATTAGACCCCAGTCACAATAATTTCTAGATCATCTCCAAATGCAGATACCACTGCATCAGCATCATGGAGGCAAATCCAGCATCTCTTTGACAAGGAAGCACTTACCTTTTGTTGGTGCAAGCTCTGGGATGATGTACATCTGAGACAGCCCCTGACAGCTCCAGTATAACTTCATGTAGTGAAATTAGGGGGAATCAAATTCTGAGCTTTACTGTGTCCTCCAAATCACTCGTTTGAGATTTCCAGTCTACTTAGGAATAACTGAAATGTGTTGCTGATAAAAATGAACAGGACTTCAGCATCCTACAAACCTGGCAGTTCTCTATTTAACTATAAGTAACTCCTAAACAATTTACACTGTCTTTTCTCTTACTATAAACATACCACACAAAGTAATCAGGAACTTTATATTGTTGCCCATGTAGTCAGGTATCAGAGCGGGGAGATGACTTACCAACAAGGTTCTTACACTGTGAATTTGACCCATGCATACAAATCCCTGCACTCATTAAGGGATCAGATTTTGCTTGGACTTTACATACCTTAGGGATTTGTGTAGGTACAGGTGTGTAGGAGGTGGCCAGGCTTGTGCTAGGAGGAGGACAGTAATCCCAACAACAGCAGCCGTTACCACAGATGAGCTGGAGAAAAGCACTATCACACTTTATTTTAGTATGCTACAAAATTCATTGTTTCACTTTATTAGGTACTTTAATACCAAGCATACTTTAAAGTAACAAAAATTATTGTTGTTATTACTTTTTACAGAAAATCAGGTATTTCAACAGTTTTCTTTACAGTTTGTTGACTTAAAAAAAAATTACAGTTGACAAGTTACAATGGAGTGAGATGGCAAAGCAGTAACATTTAGAAAGATAAAACATACTATTCATACTGAGTCAACATTTAGTGATGTGCATCCTGGTACGTCTCTCCTTCTGACTGCGTACAAATGGTACATATTCACTGAGCTGCCCTGGCAGGGTTGTGAGGTCTTGTGATGACACATTTTTTGCAATGGTTGTGTGTATTTAGAAAGGGCTTTAACATTACACAGTCACCATGACACAAAACTTAGTAGTCCATAACAAAATAATATAATACAGAGAAACCCTGTTTCGGTGATTTCAGTCTCAGCAAAAGCGCCATGACTGCAATAATGTGGGATGGAGGTAAACCTAAGGAGCAAATGAAGACGGTGATACAACAGCACATCCAGATAGCAAACCCTTCCACAGGCTGTTGAGGTGAGAGTGTGGCTGGGAGCCAACGAGAGCAGAGAACGAGGACGGGCTTCACCGAGACACCATTTAACAGGGACTCCTGAATGCACCTGGTCCTTAAGGATGTGCGTTTTCCAGCTGACACTGGTTGGACTAATCACAGATTTAAAAACCTGTCTGAGGTGGGACCTTAATGAGTTTATGCAGCCTGATGTGTAAACTACTTGATTTTTACCTTCCATCCCCTTCAGGTCAGTAGCAGGTTCTGGGAATATGTTTATGGTGGTTGATTGATTTAGGGGGGGTTTCTGACCAGCTCTAACACTGGTCCTGTAGAAGTCAGGGGGGTCTCCTACATGCAGTTACAAGAACAGATTTGGATTTTAAAAAAAATGTGGTGGTCTTTTTTTTTTAAATGCTGCCCAGATTCACACATAAATTTACTTGGCAGGCAACCACATCAGCATTCAGTCTCTAAGACAAGCAGTGCCACACTGGTACCTTGGTAGTTAGATAGAAGAGTTATCTAATTCCCTGTGTTTATTTATTGAAAGGTTCCTTAAAGATAACTTTTTTTGTTCAAAAATAAAATAAATTTTCTGAGATTCATGCACTAAATTCTGGAATAATTTGTGTTGTGCAGCCAATAGTTAAAAAGAGTTTTATCTCATGTTTTACTCATGTATTCAGTGTATTTGAGATCAACATTAGCAATGAATTATTATTTTAGCCATTTCCCCCAAAAGCCAGAAAACGAAGGAACCGGCTTAAAAAATCTGAAGAAATTAGCATTGCAGTGTTCATTTTGGGCTGGATTCAGCTGCGAAATGCAGAAG
This sequence comes from Grus americana, assembly GCF_028858705.1. Taxonomy (NCBI): domain Eukaryota; kingdom Metazoa; phylum Chordata; class Aves; order Gruiformes; family Gruidae; genus Grus; species Grus americana. Next base: position 14,981,946 of record NC_072852.1, on the reverse strand, counting down.
AGGGTGGAAGAAATGTAGGGATCAGCGTGCTCCTGCCCGGTCCTGCGCCGTGCTGGGAGGTATCGGAGAGGAACGGAGGAGAGGGGGTCCCCGCTTCCCTCCATTGCTCTGTGCCTGCTGCTGGGCATCCAGGCCTTTTGCTATGAGGTCTTTCTTGATACCCTGTGCCTCTCCCTGTTTTACTGTTCAGTGGCTTCTGGAAATGAGGGTGCCCTTTGGGGAGCGATCCGCCGAGCCCCTGAGGAGGGAAGCACCAGCCCCAGCAGCGCCCCGGGGCTCCGCGCACCCAGCCCTCACATAGCCATTCGCAATGTTTATTTGCTTACTAGTCTCTTAATTTATGTATTGAGTTTAAGGCCAGAAGGGATTGTTAGATCACCTCGCCTGATTGGCATTAGCAGGGGCCAGAGTGTCACTCAGCGGTTATATGGCAGAACAAGGAAAAGAACAGAAATGCCCTTGCAGTGAGCACCTGTATGTTACGTTTAAGGGGTAAATTACTTTCTCCTATTAAAAAAGAAATCAAGTGCTTTGATTTTGTTACTTCAAATACAAACAGTTCTCTGTGTCTTGGGAAATTATAGTAGTATGATATTCAGTCAGACATACCTTATAGTATATATGCTTCATAGAACTAGAATATAGGTCAGAAATAATTTTTCAGTCTTAAGTTTGTTACAGACATAGATTAATTGGAACACATATGCGGTAAAAATTGAGAAGCTTTACAGTTTTAGTCAACTTATTATACAGTGAAGTAAATGAAGTGCAGCAATGTAGCAGTAAAAGTTATGCTTTTTCCACTAGGTGATGGAAACATTCAGAGAGTCTATTTATAAATGCTAATTTAAGAGAGATGTCCTATCAGCTTCTTGGCTACTGGGATAGGAATAGTCTGGAGTTAACTGCCTCTCTACTGTGAAAGGTTTTAAAGCTTTTTGCTTTCCGTCCGAATAAAAAAAATGACATTTACAAACCTCTTCAATGCATATATATTACATATGTTTATCTAGCAACAACTACACCCCTTTTAATTTATTCCCCAAATGTGAACTTTTCATGCATGTCTTCTGGATGCTGTATTCAGCAACAGTTTCTAATGAGCTGGTGTGTAATCCATGATTGCATTTCTCTTCTGAAAATCACTTCCACGTCTGGCTGATCTATGTTTAGAAGGTGGCGCTTACCCATCAGGCATTTTCGCACTTGTCAGCGTTCTTCTCTGTCGGAGGCCCTTTCCCAAGCTTCTTCCCATTTTAATGTTGATGTACAAAAGCTGTTATTCGTTTTGTTTTGTGCTCATTCTAGTGAGGATTGGCTTAGTAGGACTGTGCAAAACAAGAGAGAAGAGAGAAGCTGGTTTACTGCCAGCACACATAAAGATGCTCACGCTGTGCTTGGCCCAGGGCGAGCCTCTGATCAATATTCTAATACACTTCATTATTTGCATTTCCATTTATCATGAAAAATGGCAAGTTTAATCTTCAGATATGACAAGGGTTTGTAATCTCAAATTCTTAAAAATCAGTTTTTATCAGCTAATCGACACAGGAAGTCAAAATAATGAGATTGTTTCATCTAAAGTTTGAACAACATGAAAATAAAGATACAATGTGTATGGGGCAAGAATGACATTTGCTAGATGAATATCATGAATGGAGTTAAAATCCTGACATTTCTGTTCTGTATCAATAATTTCTTTCACTCCCCTGAGCACACAATCCACATTCGTAAACAAGATAAAATAATACCTTGTGTTAAATTTCGAAGGAGCAGACCCCAATGAGGACAGAGGTGTTTTCAACCCAAACTCTCTTAAAATCTAATTCTCACCCATCCAGCTTCCATATACTGTGAACAGAGCTGCATACGCAGGAGAGTGGACCCTGGCTGTGGTGTCACTGTGAGCAGGGTGACGAAGGCTCCCCCCTCCTCACTGGAGGTGACTGTCCAAAAGTCGGTGCTGGAGGGGGCAGCTCATTAGAACAGGGGCTTAATGAGAAAGTCTATTTACACGTAGCCACATCCACGCAAATATAAAATCCTGACTGCTCCAGCGTTTGGCATTGAACAGAAGGTTCTTGCACCAAATGAGCTCTGCAAATTCAGCATTAGCTAAACTCTCCTGGATCACTCAGATCAAACTGTGAAGTCATTTGGCAGGCAGCCTCCCCATTGCCTCCTGTGCAACGGTCACTGGTCGGAGGTCCTACCAGCCCGCAGCCTGGGGGAGAGGACAGCCGCCTTCATCACAACCCCACTCCCCTCATCGTGATGCAGGGGCCTCTGCAGGAGACTGCTGGAATGCAGAACTCGGGGTAAATCACAATTTTTGTGAAAATAAAAGAAAAACGATGACATTCATTGTGAAATGACACTGAACAAAAAATTTCAGAACTAGAAACTCTTAAAAATGTTACTGTAAGAAGACTGAAATATTTCATTTCCCCCCCAGGTTACATGGAACAGCCACCTTCTCCCATTCCCACCGATTCCTCACATGCCTTGACTCTCATGGTCACCTTGGACTGCTGCTGATTCACCCCAGGTGCCAGGGAGAGTGATGTCCGGGAGCAGGATGCCCAGACCTGGGAGCTCAGGATGGTGGTACCATGAACCGGGGAGCCCGGTGGTGGCTAACCCTTCTGCCGCGGACCCCGGGTGCCTGCTTCCCCCTTCAACGTCCAAAAAATCGACATTTTTCAAGCAAAGTTTGTTTTGGAGGAAAATTTCTGACTTGTTATAGCCCACGTGTTCAGCATGTATCTGTAGTCCAGATATATTTTACAAAGACGACACTTTTAATTGATGTTGCTGAGACTAGAAAGTAGCAAATAAGCTATGCATGAAACATAAAGTGAGCCAAGGAGGCCCCTGCAGAAGACAAATGAATCGGCTTTGCTTTTGTCAGAAAATGAATATGAAATATAGTGTTCACTGTGGTAAAAACATTTTTATGATGCGAGTATGTAATGGGGATGGTTGTTTCCAATTGTAAAAGTAAACTCCCCATTTACAGCTCCATGAGCTTCCTTTCTCACTGTAGAACATGTAGTAAAAATGAAAGATAAAGAATGGATTAGAAATGCACATATTTGGAATAAATAAAATCTATTTTAAATGGTCTGAGTCAGGAATTTTGGTGTATTTTATTAATATGGTTATTAATGTAATTAACATGGTAATTATTAATATAGGTAAGTAGCACTACTAAATAAAAGAAAGAAAAAGTGGTTGAGCCTCCAATCTGTTTATTTGCTAAGTGAGATAGGGGTTTTTGTGAGCCTCTTAAACAATCCATAGTTGGTAAAACTGAAATCCAGGGAAAGCCAAAGTTGCATGGTGGGGGGTTACATATTCTGATACTCCTAGCAACAGTCTAAGCTTAATAGAGCTGAATGAGCCATTTCTTTCAATTATTTTTAATCATAATTTCATGTACCTGTGTTATTCGAACCCTTAACAGTGCTTACTGGATTTCCAGCAGCACTCAGTGTTTCAGTTCTAACCTACTAAAACCTCTATCAGAGCTTTTGACAAATTTTGCACACAGATGTTATACACATGGAAATGAAATTTAATAAATGCCAGAAGTGCCTAGTTGATAAGGCAGAAATCAGTCATTCACATCCAACATCTCTCAGTCCGCTTTGTATCACATCATAGGCTTTTGACTCCGTGAAGTTTCTTTTCTTAGAGCTACCTACAACCCTTTTCTGCTGCTGTTGCCTAGAAATCAGCTAATGAAAGCCGTCTTCGTGAAAGCCGTATTACCCAAACCACCCAGGTGCTCTGCTGTTAAATTCTCTACTTAAAGTCTTGAAAGGCTGCCTGTTAGACTGACATCCTGACAACACAGTTATTATTCATATTTGACCTGCTCAATTAGGGCAGTCACTTCTTTTGACTGCAGAGCTGGGGTACGGTCGCCCTGGGAGGGATTGACAGCATTTCAGTGTTTATGTACATTTTCAGAGGGAGGCCACCAATATTTCTTTGTTTTTTGAAGTTGAATCATGGGGAGTTTTCCAGGTTGCTCCCTGCCAAAGTATAAAACATGTACCGAATTTCAGATCGCCCCTTCATGCTGTTACTGTAAAGGCATTCAGATGGATAGTAAATATACAGAGAAAGGCAGACTTTTCTAGGTCTGAAGATATATATTCTCTCCAACATTCTTAACGCTTTGCACTGTTAATTGTCACCAGCCACATTTATACTCTTTTCTTTGCCGTTTATTTGACTGGTGTCTAGAAAATAACACCTTTCCAAGAGCTAATCTTTAATTGCTGTCTCCAAACACACACAATTACTGAGCTAAAGAGCAACTGGCGTTCATGGTCACACCAAAATTGGTGCTATTCCAAAACCACATCAGCTGGCAGAAGCCCATGGGCTAACGAAGCACCAGAGATTTCTTCCCAGCGCCTCCACAGTATTCTTCTAGCCTAGAGAGCAATATTATCTCTCTTGAATGCTGGCGCTGTGTTTGGTGTATGGTAGGAGACGAAGGAGGAGAGAAACATTGCTGCTGAAGGTCTGCAATTGAAAATAAACATGATGAGGCACCTTGGATAACACTGTTACCTAGGCAGGAGGCCAAAAAAATTTGGACAAGTTCAGTTTTAATGAGGTGCTTGGAGCTCTCACATTTCTGCTCATGATCTGGGCCAGCGCCTCGTAACCACAGGTAGATGGTTTTGTTCTTCACATCAGGGTTGGTGCAATGCTAAGCATGTTAAAACTCCACTTGTAGCTACTGCACCCCAAAATTCAAATAGGAACATGCATTCAGGGCCTGGGCAACCTCCAGATGTGTGTAGTTAAAAGGCATGAAAGGCAGCTAGATGCCCAGCTGCAGGGGACAGCCAGTGTCCCATCTTCTTTCTTTGAAGATATTCCCTTTAAAGCCCATAACAAAAACTATTTGGGTGGCGTGAGAGAATGATTTTATTTTCCATGTGATGAGAGAGGAATAGGAGGGTCTTTAAATGTGTCTTCCCATTTGGCTACCTGCTGTGGGTGCCCTTTCCCCCTTGATGCACTGAGCCTTACTGGGGGGTGCGTGTGCTGATGGATGGCCCTGAGAGCCACCCTGGGCTAATACTGTGCTCTCAGGAAACAGCCAGGCACCAACTCAGGTACTCTCCAAACTCGTAAGAGTCCTGGTGATCCAAGCTGAAACTCTACCATCTGTTTTGGAGGTGCTGCCCACAGATCACTCTGGAAACAGCTGCGTGGCCAGGAGGTGAATGAGTTGTCCTCTCTGGTGCCTACCCCTGCGCTGCAATTTAGGCACAGCAAGGAGGGAACAAGGCTGCCCTATGGAGACGGAAGGAGAGTGGACAGAGATTCCTCAATTATTTTGCTAGCAGCCCTCTTTCAGTGTTTGACTGTTCAGCATCTTCTCAACAAAACGTGATAAATGACCTGTCCACACCAGAGCTGCCTAAGCGTGTTTCCTCCTCCTCCTGGCACACCAGCAGGCAGGATCTGGCCACTGCCTGCTCTGTGTCACTCACACCTACTGAAGCCTGCCTACCTGAGAGGGCAGGGGTTAAAGAGAGCCCATAGCAAACCTTGAGGAGTTACTGAAACTTTAACAAAACTTTGGGATTGAAATTGTGTGATGGTTTCGTCTGTACGGCATTAGAGGAGAAGCTCAATCTCAGCAGAAGGGCATGTATGCAAGCCCTGTGAAACCAGAGCTGAGTGGAGAGGTAGGACTTATTCGACCTACTGGGCAGCATTTTGTTTTGCACCATTAGTGGGAGCAGCTGAACCCCAGGGCATGGGCTGTAGGAAATGTTCCCAGGGCTGTAGGACACGTTTCCAAGGCTGCAGGAAATGTTCCCAGGGCTGTGGGAAATGGTTTCAGGAGCATTCAAGAATTTTCTAAACGTCCATCGAAAGGAGGCCCGCAGCTGTTTTGCATGCAGAAGGCTCAGTTCATGGCTGCACAAGGGCATTTCTAGCATCTGAGAGGACGGTTTCAGGGCCACAGGGGCAGTGATGGTCAGAGTTAACCACTGAACAGACAGAATGCTGTTTTATTAGACATTCTTTCCCAAGAACAAACAGAAAAATGGCTGAAGGATCCGGTCAGATCAATTTTGCCAGGTTGCTGTGTACAGAGTATTTGTTTATGACATGTAGCTGGACAGACCTTTGCCATCAACAACTCATGCACTGTTATTCACAAGAAAAAACCCAGCACGTTGGCAGACCTAAAGCTACTACTCCTTGCACACTTAACGCTCCCAGTGACTGCGCTGCTGGCCAGGTCCTGCACTTCCCTGCCAGACTCTGGCCACTTCTTGCAGTTTCAAAATCCAATTTATTCTTACATTGCTTCTTCTCCCCTTTTTCTGTTGCTATTTGTGGAGACTGACACATGGCAGGAAGAACAGTCTGTCAGTTCAGAGGCTGTTTTGTCATAGGCAGTGTGTTACAGAGGAAGAAGAGTGACATGGCAAGGCAAAATTATTTTCTGAGTTGTTTTCTTTTGTTTCTCCAGGCAGAATGTTTTTTGAAGCTGTTATGACAGTAAGCAACAGTCTCCAGAGAAAACTGCAGTTGTCAAGACAAAATAATTAAAAAAAAAAAGAAAGGATTGAGCAATTAAGTTTGACCACCTTGTTCCAAAGTATGAAAGGAGAGATATATTGAGAAATTGAGTCTGGAGCCCATGGTGCATCAGGACAGTCTACCCGTTTGCGGTCTTGACTTCCTCAAGTTCCTATTCTCTTTCAGATGGAAATTTTGAGAAAGGTGATGAGACATTTAGGAGGAGAGAGAAGATGGAGGGTGGTCTTGGAGATGCATCTCACATAACATCAGCTCTCTGAGTCAGGCGGTTCAGGGCAGTCCTTGGAGAGAGACAGGACCATCCTGGGATAACTCATTTAATCTTGGGATGGTTCCCAGGGTGGATGAGTGCTGGTGGCTCCTGTAGGACCGTAGACCTGGATGAGGTTGGAGGCCTAAGTCTGAGATGGACAAAGTGAGGTGTGTGAATCCTGGACTTATAATTATCCTGCACAGAGTGATTAACAGCATGCATGGAGATATGAAGAGAGAAGCTACTGCCCATGCATAGAACATAATCTTCAGCCTGAAATATCAAATTATTAGGCAGTTGTGGATTAGTTGTTTGTAACAGGTTGTCAAAGATTTTGCCTGAGCACAGCTTGAGGATGGGTATTTTTAGTCCTGTTGGGGCGTGCAGCTGTGTACCAGGACTGCCTTCATGGGGAGCAAATGGCTTTGCAGAAGGTGGGTCTAAGATTTCACCCCCAGCCCAGGAGGGCTCAGTAAAATAAGCTCAACAGCTTAAGGGCCGACCAGCCCGGCTGTAGGGATGCCAGGAGCATGCCAGCCCAGTGGGAAGGCGTGAGCCAAGCTCCGAACGGCAGTCAGTTTAGCTGCTCTCGCCAGTGAGACCATGCCTGGGGGAGCAGGTGTATTTTGATTGTAAATCCTGAGAAACAGGGTTAGAGCAGCTTAAAGAAGGCACCTCATGAGAGCTTGGCAATTTTCTTATTTCCAAAGGATCCTCCTTCAACTACACTTAAATATAACTTGGTGGCAGTGACAGGCTCTGAAACCCCAAATATGGACAGGATTCAAGCTTCCCTGCCACCCTGCCTAATCCCTGGCTCGGGTGGATTTTCTCTGGTTTGAATGCAGCGCCAAGAATACAACATATGCATATGTGTCGGTGAGAAAGACAGGAGGAGAGCGACAGGCAGAGGGAAGAGACACCCATCCAAAGATGGAGCAAGTCATAGCTGTCACCCCTGTCATCTGCTGGCACCAGTCTGGGCTGATGGGAACAGGGCTCTCTCAGGTGATGGCTCTGCTACCCACGCCTCGCTACCAACAGCTTTCGGGTCCCTCAGCTGGACAGCTTGGTGCTGCACCGTGGTACCCTGGAACAGGCACGACTGCCCCTCTGCCTCCATCACACGCAGCACAGTGTGCCCTGAACAGGGGAGGAGGTTGTGTGTCTGCTTGAGGTGGGTACTGAAACAGTGAGATGTAGTGATCAGATCCCACTGAACAGTGGGCAGCGTTTTCCTCCATTTCAGTATTTGCTCTGTGCCTGTCGAGAAAAGGAAGATTTTTATCATAATGACCAAACACAGCAAAAAGCCTCCAATTCTTTCTCCTAAAGAGTTATCTTTTCCTGTGGGGCATCACAGAGACGCTCCTTCCTCTGGTGGTCCCTTTCCAGAAGGCTCATCAATTTGTCTTTTGTACTCGGTGATGTTTCTGCCAGTTTGGGATGGGAGTCACGTCTCAAGACAGGTTTGCTGGCATGGGAGATCTAGTATGTTGTTGGAAGGACTGGAGAGAGGCTGAAATGCCTTCATCAATAATGTCTTTCACATGAAGTAGCTTCCTGCTCTGCAGAGTTGTAGGCTCGAGTCAAGCAAAATCAGTTACTTGTTGTTCATCTATTTTTATTTCCTCCATGTGGCTTGCTGCAGTCTTTCTTTACCCAGATGGTCAAATAAATTGCTGTCACTAAACAGGAGTCCCTGAACAGTGATTCCTAAACTCTTCCTGTTCTTTAACTGTTTAAAGAGAAAATATTTTACTTCCTTTATATTCTGCACATTTGCTGGGGTTGTTTTTCAGTTTCTTCCCTGGAACACAGAGGATCCGTAGGTATTTTTGTTCCACCAGCCTTCAAGCTGCGTGATCAGACTGCACAGAAAGCTCTGCATCGTCTTTATTTAAAAATTGTTACGAACTTTGATCTGTGCTTGTTTACTTGGAGCCCCTCTGAGGATCCAGCCATGTCAGTGGAGGTACCTCCATAAGGTCCTGGGCAGATCAGCCAGAAAATGTTTGGATTGCCATTGTATATTCTTATATTTTTTCATTTTGTTAGCAGTTTATACCTAGCTTTATTAGCTTTTTATCTTCCAGGAGTTTTCTTCTGCTGTGCTGGGTCGTGTTAGAAGTTGACATTGACATATCTTCGGTCTGGGAAAACAAATCTTATGGACATCGATACGAAACTCTACTTGCCCAGGCTTGGCCGTCAGGGAGGGCAGAAGGCAGTGCCCAGGGCCAGCACGGGCTGCGGGGTCTGTGAGCAAGCCCGAGCTCGGGAAAAGCCAGCCACCGATTTAAGTGTGGTGCTCGGGCTTCATGTCGGTTTGAACCTGCATTTCTGTGCAGCAGAGAGAGAGTAGGAGTTTGGCCCTGGGAGAAAGCCAAGATGTTGAAGCAGATTGCAGATTCTTGAAGGTGCCAGCCAGGATCGCCGCAAAAGGAAACTGCTACGAGAGGGCTTATTTCAGTGGTGTGAAAGAAACGGAGCTCTGCTCTTTTTTCAACAGCCTGGATTTCTCCAAATGATTTCCCAATTCATATAATGAGTTTTTCCTCCTAACAGAAAGGAGCAGGGCCATGACAATTCTCTGGCCATTCTGGCATGTTAAAATGACATTTCTGTGAATGAAATTTCCTGAAATAATTTGCTGATTTTTAATTATAACATAATAATTAGAACATCTACAAGAAGTTAAGTTTAAGCATCTCAGAAAACATAGTAAAAAAGATCAGTGCTG